>NW_028247848.1:0-600000 GCF_964263255.1 Lissotriton vulgaris
GGAGGGTGGAGTTGGAGGGTGGAGTTGGAAGGTGGAATTGGAGGGTGGAGTTGGAGTTGGAGGGTGGAGTTAGAGTTGGAGTGTGGAGTTGAAGTGTGGAGTTGGAGGGTGGAGTTGGAGGGTGGAGTTGGAGGGTGAGTTGGAGGGTGGAGTTGGAGTTGGAGTTGGAGGGTGGAGTTGGAGGGTGGAGGGTGGAGTTGGAGGGTAGAGTTGGAGGGTGGAGTTGGAGGACGGAGTTGGAGTTGGAGGGTGGAGTTGGAGGGTGGAGGGTGGAGTTGGAGGGTGGAGTTGGAAGGTGGAGTTGGAGGGTGGAGTTGGAAGGTGGAGTTGAAGAATAGAGTTGGAGGGTGGAGTTGGAGGGTGGAGTTGGAGTTGGAGGGTGGAGTTGGAGGTTGGAGTTGGAGGGTGGAGTTGGAGGGTGGAGTTGGAAGTTGGAGTTGGAGTTGGAGGGTGGAGTTGGAGGGCGGAGGTGGAGTTGGAGGGTGGAGTTGGAGGGTGGAGGATGGAGTTGGAGGGTGGAGTTGGAGGGTAGAGTTGGAAGGTGGAGTTGGAGGGTGAAGTTGAATAATAGAGTTGGAGGGTGGAGTTGGAGGGTGGAGTTGGAGTTGGAGGGTGGAGTTGGAGTTGGAGGGTGGAGTTGGAGGGTGGAGTTGGAGGGTGGAGTTGGAGGGTGGAGTTGGAGTTGGAGTTGGAGGGTGGAGTTGGAGTAGGAGGTGGAGTCGGAGGTGGAGTTGGAGTTGGAGGGTGGAGCTGGAGGGTGGAGTTGGAGTTGGAGGGTTGAGTTGGAGGGTGGAGCTGAAGGGTGGAGTTGGAGGGTGGCGTTGGAGGGTGGAGTTGGAGTTGGAGGGTGGAGATGGAGTTGGAGGGTGGAGTTGGAGGGTGGAGTTGGAGGGTGGAGTTGGAGGGTGGAGTTGGAAGTTGGAGTTGGAGGGTGGAGTTGGAATAGGAGGGTGGAGTTGGAGGGTGGAGGGTGGAGTTGGAGGTTAGAGTTGGAGGGTGGAGTTGGAGTTGGAGGGAGGAGTTGGAGAGTGGAGTTGGATTTGGAGGGTGGAGTTGGAGGGTGGAGTTGGCGTTGGAGTTGGAGGGTGGAGTTGGAGTTGGGGTTGGAGGGTGGAGTTGGAGGAGGGAGTTGGAGGGTGGAGTTGGAGGGTGGAGTTGGAGGTTGGAGTTGGAGGGTGGAGTTGGAGGGTGGAGTTGGAGTTGGAGTTGGAGGGTGGAGTTGGAGGTGGAGTTGGAGTTGGAGGGTGGAGTTGGAGGGTGGAGTTGGAGTTGGAGGATGGAGTTGGAGTTGGAGGGTGGAGTTGGAGGGTGGAGTTGGAGGGTAAAGTTGGAGGGTTGAGTTGGAGAGTGGAGTTGGAGGGTGGAGTTGGAGGGTGGAGTTGGAGGGGGAGTTGGAGGATGGAGTCGGAGGTGGAGTTGGAGTTTGAGGGTGGAGTTGGATGGTGGAGTTGGAGGGTGGAGTTGGAGTTTGAGGATGGAGTTGGAGTTGGAGGGTGGAGTTGGAGTTGGAGGGTGGAGTTGCAGGGTGGAGTTGGAGGGTGGAGTTGGAGTTGGAGGGTGGAGTTGGAGTTGGAGGGTGGAGTTGAAGGGTGGAGTTGGAGGGTGGAGGGTGGAGTTGGAGTTGGAGGGTGGAGGGTGGAGTTGGAGTTGGAGGGTGGAGTTGGAGGGTGGAGTCGGAAGGTGGAGTTGGATTTGGAGGGTGGAGTTGGAGGGTGGAGTTGGAGTTTGAGGGTGGAGTTGGAGTTGGAGGGTGGAGTTGGAGGGTGGAGTTGGAGTTGGAGGGTGGAGTTGGAGGGTGGGGTTGGAGTGGAGTTGGAGGGTGGAGTTGGAGGGTGGAGTTGGTGGGTGGAGTTGGAGGGTGGAGTTGGAGGGTGGAGTTGGAAGTTGGCGTTGGAGTTGGAGGGTGGAGTTGGAGGATGGAGTTGGAGGGTGGAGTTGGAGGGTGAAGGGTGGAGTTGGAGGGTGGAGTTGGAGGGTGGAGTTGGAAGGTGGAATTGGAGGGTGGAGTTGGAGTTGGAGGGTGGAGTTAGAGTTGGAGTGTGGAGTTGAAGTGTGGAGTTGGAGGGTGGAGTTGGAGGGTGGAGTTGGAGGGTGGAGTTGGAGGGTGGAGTTGGAGTTGGAGGTTGGAGTTGGAGGGTGGAGTTGGAGGGTGGAGGGTGGAGTTGGAGGGTAGAGTTGGAGGGTGGAGTTGGAGGACGGAGTTGGAGTTGGAGGGTGGAGTTGGAGGGTGGAGGGTGGAGTTGGAGGGTGGAGTTGGAAGGTGGAGTTGGAGGGTGGAGTTGGAGGGTGGAGTTGGAGGGTGGAGTTGAAGAATAGAGTTGGAGGGTGGAGTTGGAGGGTGGAGTTGGAGTTGGAGGGTGGAGTTGGAGTTGGAGGGTGGAGTTGGAGGGTGGAGTTGGAGGGTGGAGTTGGAGGTTGGAGTTGGAGGGTGGAGTTGGAGGGTGGAGTTGGAGTTGCTGTTGGAGGGTGGAGTTGGAGGGTGGAGTTGGAGGGTGGAGTTGGAAGGTGGAATTGGAGGGTGGAGTTGGAGGGTGGAGTTGGAGTTGGAGGGTGGAGTTAGAGTTGGAGTTTGGAGTTGAAGTGTGGAGTTGAAGTGTGGAGTTGGAGGGTGGAGTTGGAGGGTGGAGTTGGAGGTTGGAGTTGGAGGGTGGAGTTGGAGGGTGGAGTTGGAAGTTGGAAATGGAGTTGGAGTTGGAGGGTGGAGTTGGAGGGCGGAGGTGGAGTTGGAGGGTGGAGTTGGAGGGTGGAGGGTGGAGTTGGAGTGTGGAGTTGGAGGGTAGAGTTGGAAGGTGGAGTTGGAGGGTGAAGTTGAATAATAGAGTTGGAGGGTGGAGTTGGAGGGTGGAGTTGGAGTTGGAGGGTGGAGCTGGAGTTGGAGGGTGGAGTTGGAGGGTGGAGTTGGAGTTGGAGTTGGAGGGTGGAGTTGGAGGGTGGAGTTGGAGGGTGGAGTTGGAGTAGGAGGGTGGAGTCGGAGGTGGAGTTGGAGGGTGGAGTTGGAGGGTGGAGTTGGAGTTGGAGGGTGGAGTTGGAGTTGGAGGGTTGAGTTGGAGGGTGGAGCTGAAGGGTGGAGTTGGAGGGTGGCGTTGGAGGGTGGAGTTGGAGTTGGAGGGTGGAGATGGAGTTGGAGGGTGGAGTTGGAGGGTGGAGTTGGAGGGTGGAGTTGGAGGGTGGAGTTGGAAGTTGGAGTTGGAGGGTGGAGTTGGAGGGTGGAGTTGGAGGGTGGAGTTGGAGGGTGGAGTTGGAAGTTGGAGTTGGAGGGTGGAGTTGGAATAGGAGGGTGGAGTTGGAGGGTGGAGTTGGAGGGTGGAGTTGGAGGGTAGAGTTGGAGGGTGGAGTTGGAGTTGGAGGGAGGAGTTGGAGAGTGGAGTTGGATTTGGAGGGTGGAGTTGGAGGGTGGAGTTGGCGTTGGAGTTGGAGGGTGGAGTTGGAGTTGGGGTTGGAGGGTGGAGTTGGAGTTGGAGGAGGGAGTTGAAAGGTGGAGTTGGAGGGTGGAGTTGGAGGTTGGAGTTGGAGGGTGAGTTGGAGGGTGGAGTTGGAGTTGGAGTTGGAGGGTGGAGTTGGAGGTGGAGTTGGAGTTGGAGGGTGTAGTTGGAGGGTGGAGTTGGAGTTGGAGGATGGAGTTGGAGTTGGAGGGTGGAGTTGGAGGGTGGAGTTGGAGGGTAAAGTTGGAGGGTTGAGTTGGAGAGTGGAGTTGGCGGGTGGAGTTGGAGGGTGGAGTTGGAGGGGGAGTTGGAGGATGGAGTCAGAGGTGGAGTTGGAGTTGGAGGGTGGAGTTGGATGGTGGAGTTGGAGTTTGAGGATGGAGTTGGAGTGGGAAGTTGGAGTTGGAGGGTGGAGTTGGAGGGTGGAGTTGGAGGGTGGAGTTGGAGTTGGAGGGTGGAGTTGGAGTTGGAGGGTGGAGTTGGAGTTGGAGGGTGGAGTTGAAGGGTGGAGTTGGAGGGTGGAGGGTGGAGTTGGAGTTGGAGGGTGGAGTTGGAGGGTGGAGTCGGAAGGTGGAGTTGGATTTGGAGGGTGGAGTTGGAGGGTGGAGTTGGAATTTGAGGGTGGAGTTGGAGTTGGAGAGTGGAGTTGGAGGGTGGAGTTGGAGTTGGAGGGTGGAGTTGGAGGGTGGAGTTGGAGGTTGGAGTTGGAGGGTGGAGTTGGAGTTTGAGGGTGGAGTTGGAGGGTGGAGTTGGAGTTGGTGGGTGGAGTTGGTGGGTGGAGTTGGAGGGTGGAGTTGGAAGTTGGAGTTGGAGTTGGAGGGTGGAGTTGGAGGATAGAGTTGGAGTTGGAGGGTGGAGTTGGAGGGTGAAGGGTGGAGTTGGAGGGTGGAGTTGGAGGGTGGAGTTGGAAGGTGGAATTGGAGGGTGGAGTTGGAGTTGGAGGGTGGAGTTAGAGTTGGAGTGTGGAGTTGAAGTGTGGAGTTGGAGGGTGGAGTTGGAGGGTGGAGTTGGAGGTTGGAGTTGGAGGGTGGAGTTGGAGGGTGGAGTTGGAGGGTAGAGTTGGAGGGTGGAGTTGGAGGACGGAGTTGGAGTTGGAGGGTGGCGTTGGAGGGTGGAGGGTGGAGTTGGAGGGTGGAGTTGGAGGGTGGAGTTGGAAGGTGGAGTTGGAGGGTGGAGTTGAAGAATAGAGTTGGAGGGTGGAGTTGGAGGGTGGAGTTGGAGTTGGAGGGTGGAGTTGGAGTTGGAGGGTGGAGTTGGAGGGTGGAGTTGGAGGGTGGAGTTGGAGGGTGGAGTTGAAGGTTGGAGTTGGAGGGTGGAGTTGGAGGGTGGAGTTGGAGTTGCAGTTGGAGGGTGGAGTTGGAGGGTGGAGTTGGAGTAGGAGGGTGGAGTCGGAGGTGGAGTTGGAGTTGGAGGTGTCGTGTCCTGTAGTAAGATGCCTCGGAAACACCACGGAGTTGAAGCTCTGTCCACAACTCGACTACACCGGTTCACTCTACACCAAGGAATATATATACACTGGTGAACAGAGATGATGCCAATGCAGGGAAAGCAGGGAAACAAAACAAGGAAAGGCGGGGGAGACACAGGAATCAGGGATCCAGGATGCGTAGAGAACTGGACAACCCACTCTATGGTCTTCAGGATCTTCTCCTATAAATAAGAGGACTGATTAATAGAGATGTTTAAGTGGCTCTCTATATATGTATTTAATTAAACAGGAATATGTGATACCTGGACGCTGTGAGCAATGCATCTACCTGGACGTGACTAGATTCTGTTATCTTCACAGAAAAGTCGGTAGTGATATGCAGCGGAAAGAGCACTCCTATAAGTAAGGAATAAATATTAGGTCAAAGTGCATACCCTAAGCGTAACTGTATAGAATGAGAAATGCATATAAATGTAATTTAAGTGTGCCTTAAGAAGAATGTCTCCCTGTTTCTCCACAAGAAGTCAGCTGGTCCTCTACTAGTGATTCCCTAAAACACAATGGAGATGTTTAGTTTCTCTCTAGACCTTCATGTACAGCTAGTAGCCCGTTAAGGAACAAGTAGTACCTGTTTTGTGTCTATGGAAGAAGTTTAAAAGATATCCTGGAGCACTAAAACAACCTCTGAGTAACTCCTAACTTTAAAATAAATCACGCCAGCCAGTACAACTATCACGGATACTACCTCCGTAAAACAATAATCCAGAACCAAACTTTCCAGCGCTAAACCTGCCCTGGACGTAATCCAAATAACCGGATACTGCAAATCAAAAGGACCACTCGTACTTATCTTGATACCATAAGTGTGCAATCGGGAAGACGACATGAAACAGCAGAGAATCCCCGACGCGGTCCGGACGCCACCAAACCCGGAAGCAATGCGCAAATCCCGAAACGAACGCAAAGCGTCGTAAAAACAGAAAGGAAGGACTAAATAGTCTGCTCACGCATGCGCTAGTCCTTGCGCATGCGCTCATCGGTATTAAGCGGCACTCGCCAACCATGTCTTTGCCAACCACGTCAGTACAGGCTCGGCAGGCATGACAGTACGCCCCTCCCAAAATGCCCCCAACAGGCTTGGGTTTACCAGGATGGCTTCTATGAAACAAACGTATCAATCTAGGGACATGAACCTGACTTGCAGGCTCCCAACTGCGTTCTTCAAATCCATATCCTTTCCAGTGTATTAGATATTGTAATCTACCCCTACTTCTCCGGGAGTCGACAATACTCTCCACTTCGTATTCTTCTTCAGAATCCACAACAACAGGTGGTGAACCCACCGGCAAACGTGTACCAGATGCAACTGGTTTAAGGAGCGAGACATGGAATACGGGGTGAATTCTCATGGACACAGGGAGATCAAGCTTCATGGCTACTGGATTAATGACTTTAGAGATTGCGAAAGGGCCAATGTATTTAGGTTGAAATTTACAAGCCCCCTTCAAGGCAATGTATTTAGATGACAGCCACACCTTATCACCCTCCGTATATACAGGTTCTGGTGTTCTAAGTGCATCTGCCCCCTTCTTGTATTGAGTCTTGGCTTTGTCTAAATTTTCCAGAACTGCATTGTGTACCATTTGCAAATGTTGTACTAAGGCAGATACTGAGGGAGTGTTGCAGGTGACGGAAAGAGGGATAGGTAATACTCTGGGATGGAACCCATGTGAACCATAAAAAGGAGTGAACAAAGTGGAGAAGTGATGACTGTTGTTATACGCCAATTCCGCTAACCAGATGACTTCATCCCACTCTTTCGTAGACTGAAGACATTGACATCTAATCAGCTGTTCTAAACTCTGGTTAACTCTCTCCGTTTGTCCATCTGTTTGGGGGTGATGGCTGGAGGACAAACATACTTCCACTTGTAATAGCCCGCATAATTGTCTCCAAAATCTTGAGACAAATTGGGTGCCTCTATCCGTGATCAAAACAAAAGGTATGCCATGCAACCGAACAATGTGTCTTAAAAATATTTGAGCTAGTTTCAATGAAGAAGGCAAACCAGGTAAGGGAACGAAATGGGCAGTTTTAGTAAAAAGATCTACTACAACTAATGCTGTAGTGTTCCCTGTACTTGTGCGAGGTAACTCGACTATAAAATCCATAGACACTGTATGCCAAGGACCTGGAGGGGTTGGGATGGGGTTTAACAAGCCCACTGGTTTGATGTGAGAGGATTTACCCTGAGCACAGACATGACAGGTCTTCACAAAATCTTGTATATCTTGTGACATACTGGGCCACCAACAATAACGTTTCGCCATTTCCACAGTTCTCTTGCATCCTGGATGACCCGCCAATCCCTGTGTATGACACCATTGCAGAATTTCGTGTCTCAATGGCACAGTTGGGATATATAGACCACCCTTTACATATACCAAACCATCTTTGCATATGGTTTCTTGACTCTTCAGATACTCCAAAGCTTGGGGGGTTTGTTGTGACTCGTATCTCTCCCTCAAAAACCTCTCTTCCTTGCTTACAACACCTATGATTCTCTTGGTATCCAGGATAGAAGGTGGAACCTCTCCTGAAGGTAAAGAATCGAACCCTAACCGTGACAGGGCATCGGCTTTCCCATTCTTTTGCCCAGCGCGAAAGTGAATCTCAAAATCATACCCACTGAAAAACTGAGTCCATCGTAGTTGTCGCATAGAAAGGGCTTTGGTTGTCTTAAGGTATTGGAGATTTCTATGGTCCGTGATGATAGTCGCCGTGTATCTAGTTCCTAAATGATAGGGTCTCCATTCTTCCATTCTTCCATTCTTTATTGCCAGCAATTCTCTTTCCCCTACCGCATAATTCACTTCCGGTGGTGTCAGTTTGTGTGAATAGAACGCCACGGGATGTAATTCCCCTGTTTCAGGATGGACTTGTGACAACACCCCTCCCACAGCGACCTGTGAAGCATCCACCTCCACTACAAAAGGACTACCCTGATCAGGATGTCTCAAAACAGGAGCGCTAGTGAAGGCCTTTTTTTAGTTCCTTAAACGCTGTATCCACTTCAACAGTCCAAATTAAGGGGATTCCCTTTTTGAGGAGCCTGGTAATGGGTGTCACTATGTCCGAGAAGTGGTTAATGAAGCGTCTATAGAAATTGGCAAAGCCAATGAACTGTTGCACCTCCTTAACCGAAGTAGGGGCGGTCCATTGCACCACAGCTTGCACCTTATGAGGATCCATTTCCAACCCTTGAGCAGAAATGATATACCCTAGAAAGGCTACTCGTGACCTATGGAAAAAACATTTATCCATTTTACAGAACAGATTATTATCCCTCAATCTTTGTAGAACTGATTGAACATGGTGTATATGTTCTTGCAATGCACCAGAATATATCAGTAAATCATCAATGTAGGCTATGACGTACTGATCCAAAATGTCTCTCAAAATGTCATTAATGAAATGTTGGAAAGCAGAGGGGGCGTTGCATAAGCCAAACGGCATAACTAAATATTCGAATAGACCGTATTTTGTGCAGAACGCCGTTTTCCATTCATCTCCATCCCTTACTCTTACGAGGTGGTAGGCCCCTCTTAGATCCAGTTTCGTAAAGAATTTAGCCGTCTTCACCTGATCCAACAACGAGGAAATGAGAGGGAGCGGATAGCGATTCTTAATGGTGACTGAATTGAGGGAACAATAGTCAATACAACACCGCAGACCCCCTTCCCTCTTAGGTATAAAAAAAAGAGCTGACGATGCAGGAGATCTGGATACCCATATGAAACCTAGTTCCAACATCTTATCGAGATATTCCCTCAAATATACATTCTCCTTTTAGGTTAATGCGTACACTCTACTAGTGGGAATACGTGCTCCTGCTTGCAAATCAATCCTGCAGTCATATACCCGATGCGGGGGTAAACTAGTAGCCTCTTTGGCATCGAATATTGACAGAAAAGGAAGGTAAACCTCCGGTAAGGAAGTGTCAGGTTCATCAACGGGTAATTCTGTAATGGAGATAGCGTTGCAACTCTTAGTAGCCTCATCCGGTTCGTAAACTCGGGAGTGGTCTTCTTCTCCTACCCCTGTTTCATTGTGTAACTCAGAATGTTTGATATGTTCTTTACATAATTCGGAATCGAATTCAATAAAACCCTTCTGCCAGTTTATCGAAGGGTTATGGGCTCTTAACCATGGTAAGCCCAAAACTATAGGAAATTGTGGTGACAATATCAAATCAAAGAACATGCTTTCTGTATGTACCCCAACTAATGCCACTAAGATGGTTTCAGAAGATTGTGTTATGGGCCCTGATTTGAGAGTGCTACCGTCAATGGTACATACTTCTTCTATACTGTCCTTCTGTGTTATAGGAATGTTATGTTGCTGAGCCCATCCTTGATCCATAAAGTTACCGGAGGCTCCGGAGTCAATCATAATGGGTATTTGTTTTTGAGAATGTTGCCACTGCAATAAAGAAGGCACAAAGAAGTGACTCTGCATAAGATTGTTTGAGGAGACTATAGATCCGGAATGACCCGATGCCTCAGTCTCTTTCGGCCTCGGGTCTTCTAGTTTTCCGACCTCCTACTTTGTTTTGGTTTAATAGGGCATTCACGGAGAAAGTGGCCTGCCTTACCACAGTATAGACATAATTTATGATCTTGTCTCCTTTGTCTTTCTGCCTCACTAATTGGACCCTTCACACTCCCTATTTGCATCGGTTCTACTCCTTCTGATGTCTGTACCACACTAGACTCAGGTTCTGTCTTTCTTTCTCTATAGAAGGTCTTGCTGTATTCATATTTTGTTTTACCTTTTCTACGTTCCCCTAATCTGTGGTCTAGCTTGACCACTAAATCAATCAATTCAGGACAAGAATCTGGGGGATCTACCACGTGAGCCAAAGCATCCTTTAACTCATCACGTAGCCCCTTATAAAATAAAGCACTACGTTTGTCCTGTGGCCAGCCTGCTTCTACTACTAGATGGTTGAAAGTTGCTATATAAGTAGACAAGTCTCTATTCCCCTGTTTCAAGTGAAGCAACTCTGTAGTATGTTTGTCAAATAATTTACGGAGTTCGCCCTTGAATCTGTCGTAATCCAACAATAAAGGATCATCTCGTTCTATTAAGGGAATTGCCCAATTGGAAGCTGAGCCCCCCAAATAAGAGATCATGAAAGCTACTTTAGATTGGTCTGTAGGGAAACAAGTGGGTTTACACATAAAGTGCAATTGACATTGACTGATGAAAGCAGCACATCTTGCAGGATCACCAGAAAAACGTTCTGGGGGAGCAAGAGGTAAAGGGGGAGCGGGGGTAACTACTTGTATGACTGGTGCCTGTGTGCCAGAGGCTGCCCCAGCTCCATCCCTGTCCATTCTATCCAGTCTAGTTGCTAATGCCTGGGTTTCTAACTGGAGATTACCCATCATGTTAGCTAAATCCGCTAGCGTCACATCCATGGTGTTTGGGCGGCAAATAAGTTAAAAGGGCTTTACGTTCTGTCGTGTCCTGTAGTGAGATGCCTCGGAAACACCACGGAGTTGAAGCTCTGTCAACAACTCCCCTACACCGGTTCACTCTACACCAAGGAATATATATACACTGGTGAACAGAGATGATGCCAATGCAGGGAAAGCAGGGAAACAAAACAAGGAAAGGCGGGGGGAGACACAGGAATCAGGGATCCAGGATGTGTAGAGAACTGGACAACCCACTCTATGGTCTTCAGGATCTTCTCCTATAAATAAGAGGACTGATTAATAGAGATGTTTAAGTGGCTCTCTATATATGTATTTAATTAAACAGGAATATGTGATACCTGGACGCTGTGAGCAATGCATCTACCTGGACGTCACTAGATTCTGTTATCTTCACAGAAAAGTCGGTAGTGATATGCAGCGGAAAGAGCACTCCTATAAGTAAGGAATAAATATTAGGTCTAAGTGCATACCCTAAGCGTAACTGTATAGAATGAGAAATGCATATAAATGTACCAGATACGTGGTGTAATTTGATATGCATCAATCTAGGCAACAGAACGTAGTAAGTGGTCGAAATGAACTGAGCTAAAACATTGGTTTTTTGTAAAAAGGGAGAGTTCAATTTTATTCACAAATTTCTAAAACACATTAAAATCATAATACACATTCACAAATTATAATTAATGTATGTGACTTAATGGATCAAAAATTCACAACAACACTGTTAAAAAACGTGGGGGACCAAATGATCCAACAAATAAAGATTACACAAAATAAACACAATTTTTAAGAGAGAAAAAAATGTGGCTAAATTAATCTCTACGCGCGTTTCGGCGAGCCAGCGCCTTCTTCTGGAGCAGCCACGATAGTATTTTAAAAACGTAATGTATTACTGCTAATTGACGTCGCAACCTGGATTATCTGTAAAATGAGTTTCTTTTCTTTGTTTATGTGACGAAGATATTCTATTTTAATTGAGGTTCGCGGATAGATATTCTATAGTCACTGAAGTAATTAGTTGGTCTTGATTGTTGATTGTGAATTTCTATATTTCCTTAATTAAGGAGTGGGATTTCGGTTAGACCCGCCGGCCGGAGTTAAAAGTAATGGCCACGGGGGTTCTATGCTCCTTCCACGAACCCCCGTGTCCCGCCGCCGGAATTTTGAAGCCCTGTTGATATCAATTGGACAGGGAGTTATTTTAAACCATTTGAAATCGACCGCTTTTGAGTACAATTAAAAAGGCAATCATCGCCACTAATTATCCCCACATCAGGAGGACTATATCTTCTCGGTTTCACAAACATACTCATTATTGTGGCCATTACTTTTAACTCCGGCCGGCGGGTCTAACCGAAATCCTACTCCTTAATTAAGGAAATATAGAAATTCACAATCAACAATCAAGACCAACTAATTACTTCAGTGACTATAGAATATCTATCCGCGAACCTCAATTAAAATAGAATATCTTCGTCACATAAACAAAGAAAAGAAACTAATTTTACAGATAATCCAGGTTGCAACGTCAATTAGCAGTAATACATTACGTTTTTAAAATACTATCGTGGCTGCTCCAGAAGAAGGCGCTGGCTCGCCAAAATGCGCGTAGAGATTAATTTAGCCACATTTTTTTCTCTCTTAAAAATTGTGTTTATTTTGTGTAATCTTTATTTGTTGGATCATTTGGTCCCCCACGTTTTTTAACAGTGTTGTTGTGAATTTTTGATCCATTAAGTCACATACATTAATTATAATTTGTGAATGTGTATTATGATTTTAATGTGTTTTAGAAATTTGTGAATAAAATTGAACTCTCCCTTTTTACAAAAAACCAATGTTTTAGCTCAGTTCATTTCGACCACTTACTACGTTCTGTTGCCTAGATTGATACATATCAAATTATTTGCTTTTCCCTGGTCTAGGAACTCTATTTCCATGTACTCAGGGGGTCCTTGATAAATATTTACACCAGATACGTGGTGTGCCTTAAGAAGAATGTCTCCCTGTTTCTCCACAAGAAGTCAGCTGGTCCTCTACTAGTGATTCCCTAAAACACAATGGAGATGTTTAGTTTCTCTCTAGACCTTCATGTACAGCTAGTAGCCCGTTAAGGAACAAGTAGTACCTGTTTTGTGTCTATGGAAGAAGTTCAAAAGATATCCTGGAGCACTAAAACAACCTCTGAGTAACTCCTGACTTTAAAATAAATCACCCCAGCCAGTACAACTATCACGGATACTACCTCCGTAAAACAATAATCCAGAACCAAACTTTCCAGCGCTAAACCTGCCCTGAACGTAATCCAAATAACCGGATACTGCAAATCAAAAGGACCACTCGTACTTATCTTGATACCATAAGTGTGCAATTGGGAAGACGACATGAAACAGCAGAGAATCCGATTCCCGACGCGGTCCGGACGCCGCCAAACCCGGAAGCAATGCGCAAATCCCGAAACTAACGCAAAGCGTCGTAACAACAGAAAGGAAGGACTAAATAGTCTGCTCACGCATGCGCTAGTCCTTGCGCAGGCGCTCATCGGTATTTAGCGGCACTCGCCAACCATGTCTTTGCCAACCACGTCAGTACAGGCTCGGCAGGCATGACAGGAGGATGGAGTTGGAGGGTGGAGTTGAAGTTGGACGGTGGAGTTGGTAGTTGGAGGGTGGAGTTGGAGGGTGGAGTTGGAGGGTGGAGTTGGAGGGTGGAGTTGGAGTTGGAGTTGGAGGGTGGAGATGGAGTTGGAGGGTGGAGTTGGAGGGTGGAGTTGGAAGGTGGCGTTGGAGTTGGAGTTGGGGTTGGAGTTGGAGTTGGAGGGTGGAGTTGGAGGGTGGAGTTGGAGGGTGGAGTTGGAGTTGGAGGGTGGAGTTGGAGGGTGGAGTGGGAGTTGGAGGGTGGAGTTGGAGTTGGAGGGTGGAGGGTGGAGTTGGAGGGTGGAGTTGGAGGGTGGAGTTGGAGGGTGGAGTTGGAGTTGGAGGGTGGAGTTGGAATTGGAGTTGGAGGGTGGAGTTGGAGGGTGGAGTTAGATTTGGAGTTGGAGGGTGGAGTTGGAGTTGGAGGGTAGAGTTAGAGGGTGGAGTTGTAGGGTGGAGTTGGAGGGTGGAGGGTGGAGTTGGAGGGTGGAGTTGGAGTTGGAGGGTGGAGTTGGAGGGTGGAGTTGGAGGGTGGAGTTGGAAGTTGGAGTTGGAGTTGGAGTTGGAGGGTGGAGTTGGAGGGTGGAGTTGGTGTTGGAGTTGGAGTGTGGAGGTTGGAGTTGGAAGGTGGAATTGGAGGGTGGAGTTGGAGGGTGGAGTTGGAGTTGGAGGGTGGAGTTAGAGTTGGAGGGTGGAGTTGGAGGGTGGAGTTGGAGGGTGGAGTTGGAGGGTGGAGTTAGAGGGTGGAGTTGGAGGCTGGAGATGGAGGGTGGAGTTGGAAGTTGGTGCTGGAGTTGGAGTTGGAGGGTGGAGTTGGAGGGTGGAGTTGGAGTTGGAGGGTGAAGTTGGAGGGTGGAGGGTGGAGTTGCAGGGTGGAGTTGGAGGGTGGAGTTCGAAGGTGCAGTTGGAGGGTGGAGTTGGAGAGTAGAGTTGGAGGGTGGAGTTGGAGGGTGGAGTTGGAGGGTGGAGTTGGAGTTGGAGGGTGGAGTTGGAGGGTGGAGTTGGAGTTGGAGGGTGGAGTCGGAGGTGGAGTTGGAGGGTGGAGTTGGAGGGTGGAGTTGGAGGGTGGAGTTGGAGGGTGGAGACGGAGTTGGAGGGTGGAGTTGGAGGGTGGCATTGGAGTTGGAGGGTGGAGTTGGAGTTGGAGGGTGGAATTGGAGGGTGGAGTTGGAGTTGGAGGGTGGAATTGGAGTTGGAGGGTGGAGGGTGGAGTTGGAGGGTGGAGTTGGAGGGTGGAGTTGGAGTGTGGAGTTGGAGTTGGAGGGTGGAGTTGGAGTTGCAGTTGGAGGGTGGAGTTGGAGGGTGGAGTTAGAGGGTGGAGTTAGAGTTGGAGTTGGAGGATGGAGTTGGAGTTGGAGGGTAGAGGGTGGAGTTGGAGGGTGGAGTTGGAGGGTGGAGGGTAGAGTTGGAGTTGGAGGGTGGAGTTGGGGGGTGGAGTTGGCGGGTGGAGTAGGAGTTGGAGTGTGGAGTTGGAGTGTGGAGTTGGAGGGTGGCGTTGGAGGGTGGAGTTGGAGGGTGGAGGGTGGAGTTGGAGGGTGGAGTTGAGTTGGAGGGTGTAGTTGGAGTTTGAGGGTGGAGTTGGAGTTGGAGGGTGGAGTTTCATGGTTGAGTTGGAGGGTGGAGTTGGAGTTGGAGGGTGGAGTTGGAGTTGGAGAGTGGAGTTGGAGTTGGAGGGTGTAGTTGGAGGGTGGAGGGTGGAGGGTGGAGTTGGAGGGTGGAGTTGGAGGGTGGAGTTGGAGGGTGGAGTTGGAGGGTGGAGTTGGAGTTGGAGGGTGGAGTTGGAGGGTGGAGTTGGAGGTTGGAGCTGGAGGTTGGAGTTGGAGGGTAGAGTTGGAGGGTGGAGTCAGAGGTGGAGTTGGTGTTGGAGGGTGGAGTTGGAGATTGGAGTTGGAGTTGGAGGGTGATGTTGAAGTTGGAGGGTGGAGTTGGATGGTGGAGTTGGAGGGTGGAGTTGGAGGGTGGAGTTGGAGTTGGAGTGTGGAGTTGGAGTGTGGAGTTGGAGTGTGGAGTTGGAGCTGGAGGGTGGAGTTGGAGTTGGAGGGTGGAGTTGGAGGGTGGAGTTGGAGGGTGGAGTTGGAGGGTGGAGTTGGAGGTTGGAGTTGGAGGTTGGAGTTGGAGGTTGGAGTTGGAGTTGGAGGGTGGAGTCGGAGGTGGAGTTAGTGTTGGAGGGTGGAGTTGGAGGTTGGAGTTGGAGTTGGAGGGTGGAGTTGGAGGGTGAAGTTGAAGTGTGAGGGTGGAGTTGGAGGGTGGAGGGTGTAGTTGGAGGGTGGAGGGTGTAGTTGGAGGGTGGAGGGTGGAGTTGGAGGGTGGAGGGTGGAGTTGGAGGGTGGAATTAGAGTTTGAGTAGGAGGTTGGAGTTTTAGGTGGAGATGGAGGGTAGAGTTGGGGGGTGGAGTTGGAGTTGGAGGGTGGAGTTGGAGGGTGGAGATGGAGGGTGGAGTTGGAGGCTGGAGTTGGAGGGTGGAGTTGGAGGGTGGAGGTGGATTGTGGAGTTGGAGGTTGGAGTTGGAGGGTGGAGTTGGAGGGTGGAGTTGGAGTTGGAGGGTGGAGTCGGAGGTGGAGTTGGAGTTGGAGGGTGGAGTTGGAGTTGGAGGGTGGAGTTGGAGGGTGGAGTTGGAGTTGGAGGGTGGAGTTGGAGGGTGGAGTTGGAGTTGGAGGGTAGAGTTGGAGTTGGAGGGTGGAGTTGGAGGGTGGAGTTGGAGTTGGAGATTGGAGTTGGAGGGTGGAGTTGGAGTTGGAGTTGGAGGGTGGAGTTAGATGGTGGAGTTGGAGGGTGGAGTTGGAGGGTGGAGTTGAAGTTGGAGGGTGGAGTTGGAGTTGGAGGGGGAGTTGGAGGGTGGAGTTGGAGGGGTGGAGTTGGAGGGTGGAGTTGGAGGGTGGAGTTGGAGGTTTTACTTTAAAGTGTCTTATGTAGACAAGCTTTCCTAAAAGCAAGTACAAAAAAGGCGGGGTATCAGCGAGATTTGTGTAAGTACATGGAGAGGGAGGGAGAGAGTTGGAAGAGAGAGTGAAAGAGGCTGAAACGTGGAGAGGAAAAGAAAGAGCGAAGGGAGAGCGTGCAAAAGGAGACTGGGTCGAGAAAAGGATAGGAAAGAGGGGGTGTCAAGCGAGAGCAGAAAAGAGTGAGACATAGAGACAAGAGGAAAGAAGACGAAAGGAGGGCATCGAAAAAGAAACAAACCTGGAGGAAATGGCTGGAAAAGAAGATAAGAGGGAGGAGCGAAAATTAAGGAAAAACGGGTGGGGGAGAAAAGCGTATGAGAGGAAAGAGATAGAGACCAAGGGAAACAAAAGGGAAGCAACAGAGTTTGTCAAAGAAAACAGTGGAAAAGTGAGGTGTTAAAAACCTGTTAATGAGTTGAAGAGAAGGATGTAAGCGCGAGTGTTACATCGTGTTTTTTTTACATATAATTTAAGCTCGGACACTGTTGTAGAAGCAGCCGAGGGCAAGAGACTGCCCGCTTGTTGTATCGGGTTCCCAAGGCCTACATGTTCCGAAGATAACCCACATACATTGGAAGAACTGTTGGCACGGAAACTGTAAAAGTCAAAGAACAAGTTTATTAAGACCCCATGGGGTGGTGGTACACTCATACAGCACCCTTCGGTAATGCAAGAGGTATCACCCCGAACATCGGTGTGACCCCCTCTTTTATACAATTCTACAGGTAATAAAACGAACAAGCGGCACAAAGTTACAGAACATTATGTACATATAAGGGCATGTTTTGGAACACTGCCAGCTCATTGGAGGGTTTCAAACCCACTGGTCAGTTTGCGGCACATTCCTAAGGAGTGACTGGTCAGTGTGAACTGCGCATGTGTGAGCTTGACCAATACTAAAAATAGCCTGTTGCTGGGCAGACTCGAGTGGTCAGTGGAACGGACAAAGGACTAAAGGGCACGCTGGCCATGAGGCCGCTCATGAGCTAAAATGGCCGCCGCTGCATATAAAATGGCGTTTCTATGTATAGCCAATTTAAGCGAGAAACGTGTAGCAAAGCTAAGCGCTAACCCAGCCATCGTCAAAATACGACAGACGACCCTTTTAGCGTTTAGCTGAAGCTACCTCATAGTGGACGTAGTCAGGGTGTTCATCTTCTATATCAATTAACATTATTTGTGTTACTTCTTTATGAAGCATCATTTTGTCATGAGCAAGAGCTCGTCTCGATGGTACACAGACTGATAAGCACATAGAACATAAAGCTGGGCCACATTGGATACATAAGCATACAAAGAACAGAATCCCCACAATGATACATAGAATCGTTAACAGTTTCCATCCCCAGGTGTTGAGTATTGACCAGAACCATCCTGACAGAGTCCAAGTACCATTATCCGGATGTATTTCAGCGGCTATCTTATGTAGCTTTGTGATAGCATCGTATACAGATGGTGAATTGTCAGGTATAGAGACACAGCAGCTACTTCCGATAATTCTACATGCCCCCCCACGGTCAGCTAACACTACATCTAGAACCATCCGGTTCTGGAGCGCAACAATTCTAGAAATCTGTACTTCTTCAGTGATATTTCCAAGTGCTATTGCAGTATCATTAGCCACAGCCTCAACAACACGGGTCAGTCGTCGGATCTTTCGACTGTTCATAGCTGCCCCAACGAAGGAAAACAGGCCCAAATTAAAGTCCACATACTGCTGCAAAGTAGTGTCCGTTTGATCTATATCCTCCAAAACAACAGAGCGTTTGGCACGGTTTAAAACAAAGTCATGATATAAAATGTAGTTATTGTGATACATTGGTGGGGCAATGAATACAGGAGGTAATACAAAAGACACGTAGCAAGTGCCTGACCATCCCAATGGAAGCTGATGATAACCCTTCGTTCCACAGATGAAGTAAGTATTGCGGGATGTCACAAACGATATACCATTAGGACTGTCAAATGTGAGTGTGGTGTTGCATTCACTTTTCCCAACAGAAATTACACCTTTATTGCGTATACATAGAGCCGCTTTAGTAGCAATAACATTAATGACATGTGCATTCGATACATTGATACTTCGCCGATTGCTGTAAATTCGTGAAGCAGACACATTATCAGGACGGTATTCCTCCCATTCGAATCGAGTACCCTCAGCTTGTGGATACCCATCCCGGTCATGGTGACACAATTTATTCAAACGGAAAAGCACTCCCCCTTTTGTGGGCCATCTCAAAGTAAAGAGGAGAGTGTACAATGCATTGCAAGATCCATTATGCGAAACCGGGAGAGGAATGAGTGGAGTACCCCCTTTCTTCTGGTGCCCAGGCAACATCCCACACACCCAGCAATTTGAGGTATTTGTCATATTGTGCGTATGATGTAGGATCTGAATAAAACTATTGTTCAGATAAGTCTGTCGGTGCCGTTCTTCGTGATAGGGCAGGGTGAAATGAAAATGTTCAGATGGGGCCGGGGTAGTCGGCAGCAAATGTTCGCGTGCAGGTACCACAAGTTCAACTACCCAGGCTATTACAGTGATCACTACAATAGTCAAAACAAAGAGAATGGCACCCAAGAGTCGCTTATCTCGTGATGCTGATGATGCCATTAATTAATTAATTAATTAATTGCAGGTTTATATAGCGCTAGGATCGACTCCCAGAGGAGTATCTCCGCGCTTCGACCGCTGCGAAACCCTTCCTGGCTTCCCTGAGAGATGGTCCCTTAGTGGGTATCTCCAGGGTGAGACCAGGCATCCCCGGCGGTCTGGTGGGGCCGTTAGTGAAGATGAGGCAAGCTAATGCCCAGAGCTGCCGAGTGTGATCGCTGATCCGAGTGGGCACCGAGGCGAGAGAATTATCGAGTCCGCTGACCCTGGTCCAGAAACCTGCCGCGTCGGGAATCGAACCCTGGTCCCGGGCCGTCCTCTGCTCTCGGGTCTGCCGCCTCTAACCAGTGAGCCACACTACTTCACTACACTAGCCATAGTTCAGAAAAGTTCTTGCAGAGTCTCAAATAGTTCAAATTGGTCACAAAGTCTCAAATACACATGCGTGTATACCTAAAAAAAGAAAAATATGGTGCTGAACTCCGAGGTAGCCGTTGTTTTCTTCTCCGGGCCAAGACGGGTGTCGCTACACTGGCAGAACTGATCCCCCCCCCTTGGAATTCCCGGTTTCCGTTTCACAAACCTGGAGCGGTAACCAACCAGTCATAAAAACACAAAAAGAAACTCTTCTTTATCGTGGCCGTAGATTGTAGCGCTCTCGTCCAGAAGCAGTGTGGTCCGGGAAGGCTCCCTCAACTTCGGCCGACGTCACAGCTGGGCTCTTTTCCTTTTCCAAAATCTCTTTATAATCGGTCAACACAACAGGATTTGCCAGATCAGGAGAGACACGACGGCAGTGGGTTGAGTGTATCCACCGCTTCCTGTTGGTCACTCGTACAGCTGTCCGAGTAGCGAGGAGGACTTGCTCGGGGCCACGCCACCTCGGTTCCAAGCTATTCGTCCTCTCAAACGACCGAATCATCACAAAATCCCCAGGACGAAGATCATGGCCCTCTCCAGTAGTGTTGTCAGGGAGCGCTTCTCGAACCTGTTGATGAATAGAAAGCAAATCATTTGTTAATCGTGCCAAATAGTCATTCATCATTACACAAGGCACATCATGTATCAACCGCGGCTTAGGCACCCCCCAGATATTCATCGGCCTTCCGAACACCACTTCATATGGTGTGAGGCCCGTTCGAGAATGGGGTATTGATCTGAGGGAGAGCAATGCTAGCGGTAAGGCATCCGGCCATTTTAATGACGTGGACGCCACGATCTTGGCCAGTTTTAATTTCAACGTGGCATTGTACCGCTCAACAAGACCTGCAGATTGAGGGTGGAACACAGCATGAAACTTCTGCTGAATCCCTAACCCCTTCAACACATATTCCACAATTTTCCCGACAAAATGAGGCCCATTGTCGCTCCACAGATATTTGCAAATTCCAAATCGAGGGAAGTACTCTTTGAGCAAAACCTTAGCTGTTGTCAAAGCAGTATTGTCTTTCGTGGGGAAAGCCTCAACCCATTTGCTAAAAGCACATACCACCACTAAAACATACTTCAGGTTATTGCAGCGCTCAAGCTGGATATAATCCATTTGGAGTACCTCGAATGGTGCAGAAGGTGGAACGAACCCTCCTTTCGGAGTATGGGTCCCCTTTCCAGGGTTGTGCTGCAAGCATATCAGACAGGTCTGCACTACTCTCTTAGCAGTATTAGCAATCTCCGGATGTTCCCAAACTCGTGTCAACAGTCGAGTGATTGCAAGAGCCCCCACGTGTGCCAACCCATGTGCCATTTGGACCATCACCTGCAAGTAAGCTGTAGGCAATTTCCATTTCTCCATGTCTTTGCTTCTCCAACACCCTTCATCATCTAGCACCCCATCTACTGCCCATGCCGCAAGTTCAGCTTCAGTAGCTGATTTCTGAATATCTAATATCTCAGCTCTAGCATCATTCCATCGTTCAGCTTGAGACTTTGTCACGTACATGGGGGAGTCAGTTCGAAACATAGCCGTTTGTCTTGCTATGCTATCCGCAAAGGCATTTCCCTGACCCACTTTATCAGTGATCTTCTTGTGGGCGCTACATTTTATGATCGCTACCTTCTTTGGACAAAGCAACGCGTTTAGGAGATCACGCACCAGTTCTCCATGCATAATGTGTTCTCCATGAGAAGTCAGAAACCCACGTTCTCTCCAGAGTAGCCCAAAGTCATGCGCTACTCCGAAGGCATACCGGCTGTCTGTGTATATGTTCACACATAAACCAGTGCTCAATTCGCAGGCTCTTGTTAAGGCTATCAGCTCTGCTGCCTGAGCCGATTTCTGTGGTATTCGTACTGTTTCTACCACTGTCTTAAGTGTCGTGATCGCATATGCTGCGGAAGTCGTGCCATCTGGCAGCCTCAAACACGATCCATCGACCCACAGTTCCCCATCCACATCTGGAAGTGGCATATCCTGTAAGTCGATACGACCCTTTGTCTGTTCCTCGGTCAGGAAAACACAGTCGTGATGTTTTTCTTCCTGACCCTCCTCGACCGGATAGGGCAATAAAGTGGCAGGGTTCAGAGTAGCACATCTTTTCAGTGTAATATGTGGCGCCAACAGTGTAAGCTCATATCCTGTTAAACGTGCACTCGTGAGATATTGGGTTTTTGTTTGGTTTAGCAGGGCATCTACTGCGTGAGGAACTAACACCAGCAGTTTATGTGATAACACTATTCCCTCACTCTGCCGTATGGCTACTGCTGTTGCTGCTACCGCTCGGAAACACCCAGGCAATCCTCGTGCTACAGGATCAAGAATGGCAGAGAAATACGCACATGGTCTCTGCTTGTCCCCGTGTATTTGCACTAACATTGACAACGCGCACCCATCATTCTCGTGCACGTACAATGTAAAAAGTTTCGTGTAGTCTGGTGTGCCTAACACGGGTGCAGAACAAAGGGCCTGTCTCAACTGTTCAAAAGCATTTTGACATTCATCTGTCCATTCAAGGGGCATTGGTGTAGCTTTGGACAGTAACGCTAGCAAGGGCTTTATAATGTGTGAAAAACCCATGATCCATTGTCTACAAAAGGACGTCAACCCTATGAAGGCACATACATCTCTCTGTGTGCGGGGGACTGGTGTGTCTAAAATTGCCTGAATCCGATCTGATGTCAATGCACGCCCCTCCTTAGACAAAAGATGACCGAGGTAGGTCACCTTGGGTCTACAATATTGAAGCTTTTTCTTGGAAACTTTATGATTATTCTGTGCCAGAAAAGAAAGCAGCGCAATCGTACTTCCTTCACATTGTGCATAAGAATCAGCGGCAAGCAGGAGGTCATCCACATATTGGATAAGGACAACCCCTGACTGCAACTCAAAAGAGTCAAGCTGCCTTGTCAAAGCCTGGCTGTAGATACTCGGGCTCTCAGTGTACCCTTGAGGAACACGACAAAATCTACACGATTTATTATTTAACGTAAAGCCAAACAGATATCTGCTATCGGGATGGACAGGAATAGAAAAGAAGGCATTCTTCAAATCAATTACACTAAAGGTCGTAGCCGTTGGTGGTACCATCGTAAGCAAGGTTGTAATATCGGACACCACCGGGTATTGGGGAACGACAATTTTGTTTATTTCTCTCAAGTCAATAATAAACCGATAAATTTTGTCGTCAGTATCTCTCTTAAGAATCGGCAGAATAGGACTATTACAAACATTGTAAGAAACCTCTTCCACCACCCCAGCCGCAATCAGATCTTGGACAATATGTGTCAGGGCAATTTCTCCTTCCTTCGAAATCTTGTATTGTGGCACACGTGGCAGAGAAACCCCTTCCTTAACGGTAATGTGAATAGGTGGAATACGCATCTCCCCCACATCCGTGTCTGAGGTCGCCCATAACGTGTGCGGGAGAGAGGCCAAAGCTGAAATATCTTGTATAGTATAAAACCTATTTGGGTCAGGATAATTGTCATTGAGAATGACACGCACTCCCTCCGGAGCGCACCGTATCGTTGCTCGAAAATATTTAAGCAAATCAATGCCCAGGATATTATCTGGTGTATAGGGCGATAACAAAAATTGGCCAAAACTAAAAAATTTGTCGAGACAAAGCGCTAGGGGTTTTGACAATGGGCTAGGGGAGGGTGTGCCATCAAACCCTACGCATGTAATCATTTCGCCAGACAGTGGAGCCCTCGGAACCAACCTTTTAGACAAAGCGCTACGGGTAGCTCCGGTGTCAACTAGGAATTGATCGGTAGAACCCAAAATACCCGCTGTTACATATGGACCCTCCTGATCTACAGGCACTTCAATTGGTTCCGCACCCCATCCTACGCAGTCCTATGCATGTACATAATCCTGGTGTTCCACATTCTCGCCTTCCGATATCTGATATTGATTCCGTCTATCAAACGTGTTCCGTTCATCCTGGCCACGGCCCCTGCCCTCAACCCTTCCACGATCACTTCCACCACCTCTTGCTCCCGTATAACCTCCTCTCGACCTACCACCTCCTCGACCACGCTGACTACGCTGCTCACGAAGTACCGGACAATCATCAGCCCAATGCCCAAACTCCTTACAGTAGGCACACTGATCCTCCGCTATATCCGTACGACCATACGACGTAGTACCTCCACCTCGTCTTCCTCTATCACTCCCTCTATACTGAGTCCCACGGACCTGTGCCAACATCACCTTCGTCTTCAATTCTTTCGCTTTCTTATCAACACTTTCTTTAGCCTCTATCTCCTGCCGCTCATAATACTGAGCCATCGTTAACAAAGACGCAGGGGTCGCCGTGGCCCAGGAACTTTCACTCGTTTTCAATCGTTTTGCAATCTCCGGTAGGAGATTAGTCACATACTTATCTACAAACAAATGCCGACCTGTATCGTCTGTTAACGATTGACCACTATAATCATGTAATGCCTCCTCGAAGCGTGTAAAGAAATCTGAAACCGTTTCATCAGGCTTTTGTTTGCACGAAGCTAACATAGTCCAATCGATCTTTTTAGAAGGAATGAGCGTTTTTAATTTAGTCAAAATAGCCGCTGGAAGGTCTAAAATCAACTGACAAGGTTTGCATGCTGCTTTCCTTTCTAAATCGGCTTCATTAATCTCTTTCCATGTACCCCCTAGCACTGTTTCATCATTATTCTTACGAATTTGTCTCCACATATCAGGCGGAAGTATTAACCCAAAGAACAAATCTATATCAACCAAAGTCATCACACAAGACGAAATAGCCCCTTCCACCCCCTCGTAGAATGCTGCCGGATTCTTACGAAGATCAGGTAAAGAATTTTTCAGTGCCATAACATCCGCTCTATTCCAAGGCGTATACACCCAATTATATACAAAAATACCCCTTCGCATCTTTCGACCTTCTATCATCATCTGTACCTTCCCCTTTCGGTGGAACATACAAAGGCGCAGCTTCACGCATAGGCATAACATGCATTGCAGAATTCTTATCTGAACCCCGGAGAGAACACTCCTTAATCTGCTCGCTATTCTCCGACTCGGACTCCTTTTGCTTCTTTTTCCGCTCCTCCCGCAATCTGATTGTTTCATCTCGCAGCTGGATCAGTTGCTTGAAAAGGTCATCAACATCTGCAAGATCAAATACACCTTTATCCAAATTCTCACGACATACTGACACAGCTTTAGGTTCAAACGTATCTGAAAGTTGACGGTACGCGGCAACAACTTCATCCGCCAAATTAGACAGAAAATACAGTAATTCATGATCCGTCCACCTACCCCTCTCCGCAACCACCTCAGCCTGAGAAACACAATTCTTATTCACTTTACGAGCCCAACTACGTAAATGCGCGGACCTCTCCGTGGTAAACCTGAGAGCAGTTATACCCTTCTTTTCCGACTTATCCTGCCCATCATCACCCGAATCTTCAGCTGGAGCCGTTGGCGAAACATACGGAGGCGGTGACCGATCTAGCAATGAAAAATCATCAATTTCATTATTAAGGACAGGATAAAGCGGTCGACGAATAGGGAATTGACCCGTCGTTTGCAATTTACGTTCCCGTTCCTCCCTCTCTCTTTTCTCCTGAGCCTCTTTTTCCTCAAGCTGTAAAGCCTTATCCCGAGCAGCCTTGCGCTGCTCTTTGTCCGCCAAGGCAACTTCACGTTTCATTCGCTCACGCACCGCTTTCTCCCACATTCGCACACAATCAAACATGTTTTGTCTAGACCTGCGTTGAAACAGACATTGCTCCACAAACTGTACTTTTTGCAAATCGAACGACCCATGTAGTGGCCATTGCAATTCAGGATCCGACTTGGTATACTTATGCCAGAGTTTACTGTACATTATAGGGGGAAGGCCATGTTTAATGTACATTTCGCGATTTGGTGTTCCCTCTGGGGGAGCCGGCTGTGATTCCGCTAACCTAATTGTGGTACCATTTCCAAGACAGCACATCCCTCGAAGCGTGCTGAAAACAGGCATGTTCAAAGAGTATCACGAAAGCGTGACACCGTATAAAATGGCACTTACAGTACTTCACACAAATGTGCCGCTCAGAGGAAAAAAAACAAAGTTAGAGAAACATCTCTACATGCCTGCCTATGTGAAGTGCACTGCACATATAGATTCAAAGTTCACGAATTCACAAATTCACAAATGTTAGCTAACTCAAATCAAAGTCATAGGTCACAGAATTTCGGCAAGCGTCCGAGGACTACCTTACCGATCACAAATCATAGAACTTCAGTAAGCGTCCGTAGACTACCTTACCGATCGCAAATCTTACCCAAACTTTCAAAGGTCCAGATTCCAACTGCCAAGGTCTTTAATCGAATCAGCCAAAACGGCACTTTATCCAGCAACACAGACGATCGAAACTCAGTCGGAGACCGGCGCCACCTGGAAGGTCAGATCGGAAGGAAAGGAAAAAACACCGTGGGAGCCAAGACTCGGGTCACTTAGTGGCAGCGCGCGTCCATGGCGAGTGTCCAAACCTTCGTCACGACCTCTCCTTCGGGCATCCGAGTCGCCGATGAGTCCCTCCGTGGTCGCCAATTTGTTGTATCGGGTTCCCAAGGCCTACATGTTCCGAAGATAACCCACATACATTGGAAGAACTGTTGGCACGGAAACTGTAAAAGTCAAAGAACAAGTTTATTAAGACCCCATGGGGTGGTGGTACACTCATACAGCACCCTTCGGTAATGCAAGAGGTATCACCCCGAACATCGGTGTGACCCCCTCTTTTATACAATTCTACAGGTAATAAAACGAACAAGCGGCACAAAGTTACAGAACATTATGTACATATAAGGGCATGTTTTGGAACACTGCCAGCTCATTGGAGGGTTTCAAACCCACTGGTCAGTTTGCGGCACATTCCTAAGGAGTGACTGGTCAGTGTGAACTGCGCATGTGTGAGCTTGACCAATACTAAAAATAGCCTGTTGCTGGGCAGACTCGAGTGGTCAGTGGAACGGACAAAGGACTAAAGGGCACGCTGGCCACGAGGCCGCTCATGAGCTAAAATGGCCGCCGCTGCATATAAAATGGCGTTTCTATGTATAGCCAATTTAAGCGAGAAACGTGTAGCAAAGCTAAGCGCTAACCCAGCCATCGTCAAAATACGACACGCTGGTAAAAAAAAGCCTGTTAATGAGGGGAAAGAGAAGGATGTAAGCGCGAGCCTTTGAAGTCTGATGCGAGACAAGCGGTGGTTTGTGACGTGGCTGGTGTGGCGGGGGAGCGGGAGGCATTCCTTTGAAGTCTGATGCCGAGGCTCGGGGAGCAAATGGCAAGCGCGCGCAAGTTGCACATGCACTGTCCAGAATCCACATTCAAAAGCTCCTTGGTAACTTTTCCTGGAGCAGCTCTCTATATCTCTCGCATAGCGCTTTCTTACGCAATACGCTAGGCAAGACCTAAAATGTAGAGGGGACAATGCGGAGCCCTGTGGGATCCCCCATTGTAAATTACATCGCTTAGACATATGGTCTCCTTGAGACCGGTCTTCCAGGAAGGAAGTGAGCCATTGGAGAACTGTCTCAGTGACTCTCAGCTGCCGGACACCGGCTAACAATTGCACGTGGTTCACTGTATCAAATGCGGCTGAGAGGTCCAATAGGATAAGGGCAGAGGGGATCTTCTTATCTGCTGCAAGCCGCAGGTCATCCAGCACTGAGAGCATCACCAACTAAGTGCTGTTATGTGCCCTGAAACTGGCTGGCCGAATGTGTAGCAGCCGATGTTGTTCAACAAAAGACGGGAGGACCCTGAGTACGTGTTGTTCAAGCACTTTTGCCAGGAAGGAGAGTCTGGAAATGGGTCTGAAGTTTTTATGGATCCTGGTGTCCGCCCCTGCCTTTTTTCAACAGTGGAATCACCATGGCTTCCTTAAACCTCAGTGGAACCCTTCCTGTAGCCAGAGACAGATTTATTATGGAAAACACCTCGTCCTTTATCCTCTATCACTGGGATGATGGTTGGATTACATGTTGCTGGTAAGCCGCTGGATCATGTGCACCTCTTGAATAGACATTTCATTGTATGTGTCTCCTCGAATTTTCCTCTGCTCACTACAGGCTTCTTTGTGATCCAAGTGAAGACATCAACACTGGAGGGTGAGAAAGGAGGCTTGTGTGTCATCTTCTCATGCTCCAGCACGCACATGATCTTGCATGTGTCTCCACTGTCGAGTACAAATCGCGTTGTGGGATTTTCGATCTAAAGATCCACCATCGCTGTCTTCTTTATTTGTTATTTGTCAACGAGCTAGACATGGTCAGGCATGTGTTCCTGTGTTGAGATGTCTGACATAAGATATGAGCGTTCAGTGGTCTCATAGGCAGTGGATGGGCTGCGATTGTGTGCTTCTGTGTCCCGTGTGTGTCAACTTGAAGTCATTCGTGGTCAAACAAGTCACCCTCGCGCTGACTTGAAATATCTGCCCATGCAAATGCTCAAAAAGGTATTTTCTGGGTTGTATTTCTGACATTTGTTCCATGCAGGCACCAACATGAGGGTTTTCCAGTCCACAGCAATAGTATGTCCGTTCTTGATTCTCCTTCCATGGAGGCGATGCCCTGACATGTCTGCTGCTGCTCCCGGATGTGCAGTTGACCTGTTCAATTGTGCTCCTGAGGCGATCCCCAAGCAGGGCTCCACCTTGGAGGGAGATTCTCCCCTTTCCAATGATACCTCTCCCGTCTTCCTGGGTGCTCCCCCCTGAGCACTGAGGCAGTAAAACTGAAACAAGCCAATGGGCTCATTTCAGTTTCACTTTCATTGAAATTACATCAGCGCGATGTGCGTGCTTATCATTATTTCAGTGACTTAAACTGACCAGCCTCTGGAGCTGAGAAAGCTCTTCCCGAGCTCCCGAGGCCGTTTGGGTGGAAAGGAAATCCCTCTGGTGTCCACAGCAGAGGGATTTCCTGGGTAATGTCGGACGTGTAGGAGCCGTCTGTCGCACATGAGCACTTTTGCGTTGGGCAGCCCCGCGCATCTTAAGCACCCAAAGGGTTAATGCTTTCTTATTATGTTTGCCTGATTTTAAAATGATTGTCAGGCTCTTTCATGCCCTTAAAAATGGCCGCTGGTGCTTCCTCCGTGCTTATTTGTGCACACGCCTGACTTTAAAAGGGCCGCTGATGTGTTGCAAGATCTCGTGTGTATCTGAGATCAACGCGGGAGGCTCGTACGGCTGTGCATGCTTGTGGGCGTATTGGGAGGGTTAAATAGCTGCAAAAGTCAAAGAGGTGCACACCGCGTTCTCGTGGGCACAATAGGAGCCTCGATCAGCTTCCCCGATGACGGCTTCGCTTACCGCTTGTTTGTCTGCTCATTCTGGCTGTTTCACAATGCATGACCTACGTGGGCTCCTGTCATTGCTATGAGCACCGCACTGGTGTCATGGTCCAGTTCACCACCTTCTGTCGTGTCCCCTGTGCCCCAGCTCCAAAGGATGACATGCGGAGTATGGTAAGGGTGTACAAAGCTTTCTGTATTCTCTTAGTCAGCACGGTGCGCGCAAGCACCTCCTTCCTACTCGTGGGTATTCCTAGAGTGTCCTCCGTCCCCGCTCCCTGACTGAAAGTGGTGTCCAGCACCCTTCCCATCTGTTCTGTGAAAGGTCTTAGTGCCTGCCTCCACACGTCGTTCCAACACTGGGTATCATGGTGTCCTGCTGGGCACGTTTGAGTGTTCTAGCATATGATAGTTACCAGCCTGACCTAGAGGGCTCGCCTTTGCTGCCACCCCACACCCATCCAACAAAGGCGTCACAAGTGACATGGGGCTTCTAATAAAAGGGGCCAAGCGAATGTGCTCGTGGCCAGTTGTATGCGCAGAAAGAATGTGTCTGTGTCCTTCATTTACTTAGTATGTTGCAGATGCCTAAGCAATAGAGATGCAACAACTGAACTAACAACATACACTCCTAGGAGACACCACCACCAAAGTGCAGTCAAAAGGTAGTCAGACAGCAAATGACTGCAATTTGTATGCAAACATTCTAACCCCCTTTATAACACTAGCATTCTATACAGCATGAAAGTAAAAGACAGACCACAGAAACTTCATTAAACTATATTCTGTATGGGAAAATTCACTTGCCCAGATCATATAAATATTGATTAAACATAAGTTCTAAATGATGTTAATTATACTTATTGAGGCTACAGAGGTAGAATTTTAGAGAAATCTGTAGATGCCAGGCAACTGACACATAAAAGTAATAATACTTTAATATTGTCCTTTGCCTTTTCTGCAGCCTGTGGAGTTGACCTGTCTGGTGAATATACATGTAAAACTAATAATAATACAATTTATAAACAAAAATGCCATAAAACAAATCACTTTTGCATACAAATGTTTTCTGTGGGGTGCTAGGGTTGGGAATCAGTAATGAAAAATAGTTAATTTATACAAACGATTACCTTGCTACTCCTGAAGTATTGTTTGTGCATAACTAGAAGTATGATGATAAAAAAAAATCATATGTTGCATGTACTCAACGTTGTTGTTTATCTCTAGTTTCTGCTAAAAATCTCTGAAATATTGCAAGAAGTAAAAGCAAATCGCTGTCGATGATAATTGCTACCAGCGTAATTGACAGTAGAGTTTGCATTGTCTTCATAATTTGTAAGGGGCTGCTGCACTTCTATATTTTCCAGTCAGTTATCTTTGCTTTACATATGTCTCCATTCATTAAGTACATGTTCTCCTGCAGCCACTCTTTGTCTTCTTAGTATCATGAAACATTTTCTTTCTCTGTAGAAGAAGCCAGAAGTTCGAGTTGTCGGGCCAGGCTAGCTACTAAAAAACTACATGGGCCGAAAAAAAATATTAATAAAACCTGCTCAGATATCGCTGGTAGAATTCCGATGGGGGAGGAACGGACTGAGCACCTGGAAACAGAAGTCAATGCTATAAAACGTCAGGAATCTTCACGAAAAGCAACTATGTCCGACGTTCTCTGGAAGCTTGAGGACCAAGAGAACAGACCGAGAAGCAATAACCTGAGAGTATGTGGCGGTTCAGAAGGAGGGACTCGGACAACAGAGGCTGGTAAGTGAGATTTTATTTTAATTAACGTTTTTTTCTTCCTCTGTGACTGTCTTTCGCGGGCTAAGATTGCCGGGTCCAAGGTGTCTGCGAGTGCACGGAATCTTCGAGGGCTGGTTTGCCTTCTTTCCTCCTCTGGTGATTCCCGATCTCTCTTTTTGGCCGGATCCCAGCGCCACATGCGGGAGAAGAAAGAGAGGGCTTTAGAGTACGGAACGATGCTCTTGTGGTTCCCCTCGGGATCCCAGGGTAGTGCAGACACCGGTGCGAGGTGTGTTTACAGGGGCTAAGTGAAGGACATGTGATGGAGAGAGAAGTGAGGATAGACGGGGAGGGTGGGGGGTTTCAAGGAAAGATGAGGGCCGGAAGGTAAAGACTGATAACACTCTATTTACACACTATTTACATGGCGTTGCCACGCCGTCCCAGCCCGCCCGATACCCGGGCGCACACCTGTGTGAGCCACACTCCCCCGCGGGTGTGGCTGGGCGGTGCTTGGGAACGTTGGCCTCCAGGCACTGCTACTCCTTCTCTCCGCTCCTCCGGCAGGTCTTCTCTCGGTCCTTCTTCGTCCTCCACAGTCTCTCGTCGCGCTCCTCTCCACTCCCGGGTGTCGAGACACGCCAACGTCTCCACTTCCTACTTTTTGTTCACTCCCCCTGCCGTCTCGTCATCTGGGGGCGTGTATGATTCCTCCAGTAGACTCGCCCGGCACAGCAGCGCGTCATAGGAGGGAGTGTCGTCTCCTGAATCCGTGGCGTTCTTAAACGTACAGTTCTCCTTGTTGGAGGGTAGTTGGCTCCAGCATGCTTCGGACTCTGTTTCCCAGTGGTCCTGAAGCGGTGAAAGAGAGGAGGGTATCAGGATTGTCAGCTGACCACCAGTCCTTTTCACAATCGGTCTCTGCCACCCCGCTACAGAGTATTAGGAGTACCTGAGGGAACCGAATACTCTGACACTAGAGCCTACATTGTAACTCTGTTTAAGGGTGCCTTTCCAGAAAAAACAAAGTGGGACTGGGAGGCAGAAATTCAACGTGCCCCTAGATTTCCCTTAATGCTAAAGAAACCCTGCTCCAACATATGGAAAGACCTAGGGCGATCTTAGTCTACTTCTGGAATTTCTTGCTGCGTCAAGACATTTTCGAGTAAGCCTATCCCAACGCGATAAAGGACTTTGGGGGTGTCTCGTTCTTTGTTAGACCAGACTTCACTCATGCCACGCTAGAGAGGCGATGGCAGCTAGGGCAACTGTTTAACCCATTTCAGCAAATTGGGGCGGAAGTTTATCTCCAAAACCCAGCTCATCTGAAAGTGATATACAAAGGGCATACCCATAATTTTACATCTAAGATTGTGGTCCAGGAATATCTAAAAGAAATTAGTGGGGTTTCAGCTGCAAAATTGTAGGTAACATAATCTTATGAGGTATCTAGGCTCTCTCACCTGTTTAAAGAGAAGGTAATTCACTACTATGCCAGCAGGAAAGGTTGTCGGAGTTTAAAGTCTAGATTAGTCCTGTGTACACTAACCTTTATGGGGTGTTATGTTTGATCTTTCTAATTTTATTTTTGGGGGGGTCACGGTTGGGGAGCGACCGGGGGTGCATGCTTCCATAGGCACCATCACTCAGGCTTGTTGCCTGATTACTCATTTGGTGAGGGGATGGGGCAGGGGACAGCTGGAAGGGGGGCAAGGGTGGTGTTCCTGGGTGGGCACTACACAAGGAGATAAAGGCTACAGAATCATAGGAAGGGGAGGTGGATTAAGGCAAAGGAAACCCAGCGGGTGGCCAGTATCAATATGGTAGGCTTGAGGTGTCTAAACGAAAGCTAGAGTAAGGTGGTTATGAGTAAGCTAAGAATCGCCTCGGTGAATATTTGTCAGCTTAATGACAAGAAAAAGAGGGCTAAGTTAGCCTTGGAAGTACAAACCTTAGAGGCCGATATAATATGTCTCCAGGAGACCCATCATGAGGGAGCTTAACTGTCACTGTTGGACACATTGGATTTTAAACTGGTTGGTAGTGCTCTGCAAACCACTCGGACCTGTGGTGTGGCAATTTTAGCCAAAAGGAACTTTATGCAGTTCTTTATACAAACACGCACAGATAGGTTGGGGAGATGGGTCATCTCAGAATTCAGGTCTGCCGCTTGCAGCTTCACATTGTGCTCCGTGTATGGACCAATTCTAGATGATGCTAGCCTATATGACTGGCTGACTAATGAAATGGTATCTTGGCCATCTCCTATAGTATTATGTGGAGACTTAAACATTAACTTACCTACTAGCAGGTCTTGTGAGGAGCAGTATAAACATTTTGGAAGGAAACAAAAAGTATTCCAGTCTCTTAAAGGCCTTTGTAAAGACAACACCCTGATGGATGTTTGGCAAATGAAGAGACCAGCTGAACAGGGATATACTTCTTTCACCTTTCCTCATCAGTCACATGCACTACTAGATTTCTTTTTTGTCTCACATTCCATAATCCAAGAGTCTAATATCGAAATCTTCCCCTTGTTCATGTCTGACCATAATCCTCTTGTTCTAGTGATCTAACAGGGGACCCCCACAAAATGGGAAATAATTGGAGTTTTGAGCGTGCATTACTGGTCAACAGCGAATACCTTAGTCATATGAGGTGCTGGATACCATTATTTCTTAGAGACAATGTAGGTAGTACTTCACTGTAAATTGTCTGGGATGCGCTGAAGGCAGGGATTCAAGGAGAAACCCTTTAGTTTACGTTAAAACGGGCGAAGAAGGAAAAACAGAGAATGTGGGAGCTATATGCCACACTAGCCTTGGAAGAGAGGAAATTAACCACTGCCACACAACCGGAGGGAAATATTCAAGCGGTGCAGATGGGGGTTATGATAGCAAAATCGTCTATCAAAAAGATCACGATAGCAAAGATAGCAGATACTTTTACAGTCTATAAGGCGCAAGCTTATGAATGCGGTGAGCAAGTCAGTCATACTCTTGCCATAAGAGCGAGACAAAAGGGTGGCCAGAACAAAGTTAGAGTAATACGGGATCCAGTACATGGTATGATATTCAATCTGGTAGGAATAAGGTCGGCGTTTAAAAGATTTTATCAGGCATTGTACCTAGAAACTGGTAAGGGTGAGGACGCTGATAACATCAACTATCTGGATTCAATACAATTCCCTAGATTTGTTGAAGAAGAACAGCTGGGTCTAGAGGGGAGCCCCCAATGGTAATAGATTTTAACCGCTATCTCCTCTCTGGCAAGAGGGAAGGCTGCCGGGGTTGATGGTATCCCGGCAGAATTTTACAGAGTATTTGCGGCAGAACTGAGGGATAGCCTAACTGGCTTGTCTACGCATATATTTGAAGGAAACAAGCCCCCACCCTCGTGGTTGCACGCAACCGAACTCGGGTCCTATAGACCCATTACCTTGATTAACGGGGACTCCAAAATATATTCAAAGATGCTTGCCTCCTGTTTGTCACCAATCATCAGCAAGGTAGTAACCGGACGACAACATGGGTTTATACCTGGGAGAAGCACCACAGACCACATTAGACGTGTGATTACACTGTTCGACACAGCCCAGGTTGCAGGAGACCTTATGACTATGATTCTGCTGGACACAGAGAAAGCTTTTGATAGGGTCTCCAGGCATTATCTGTGGATCGTGTTAGAGAAGGTCAATATAGGACCTGAGTTCCGGAAAGCTATTAAAGCTCTATATTTTAAACCAGACACCAGGGTGTTTGTTACAGGATAACTCTCTGATTCATTTGGGATTTCAAGAGGGGCCAGACAGGGGTGCCCATGGTACCCACTCCTGTTTGCCCTCTATATAGACCCATTTCTATGCAGGCTCGAGCTTAAAGCTAGGATCCCCCAATGGTTTTTAATGGTTGGGATACAAAAACCCTCGTCAACGCTGATGATATTGCCCTAATTATGCCTGAACCTTCTTCAGCACTTGTTGATCTAGAGAAAGAGGCGGCTGAGTTTGGACGTATCTCGGGCTATTTACTAAATAGGGAAAAAAACAGTAATTTTGGTTAATAATCAGATCTCCCTGCAGGACTCTCAGGTAGCCACCAGTGCGGTATATATAGGGATTTCCATTGCCCCTGATCTGGATGTTATCATTATAGATAATCTTGAGCCCTTGATCGAAAATTCCAAATAAGACTTACATAGGCTGAATACCCTACACCTATCTCTGGCTGGCCGATGTAATGTTATAAAAATAATTTTTTCTCCAAAATGATTTATCTTTTTCGTGCAATTCCTTTAGAGATAGGAAACCTCTGGTTTAAAAAACTAGGTGAATTGATTTCCCAATTTGTTTGGTCATACGCAAAACCGAGGAGAGCTGTAAAACTGTTGACCCTTCCTAAAGATATAGGCGGTGGGGGCTCCCAAATTTAAAGCTGTACTACTGGGCCACTATTATGCAGAATGTGGGGCACCTAATACAAGAGAATTCATCCACGCAAACAGGAACTGAGTATGTCCCCTCTCCGTTTGAATTATTGGTAGGTGAAGGGGTGTGGGGGAACCTATGGAGGCAAATTGAGCTCAACTACTTTAAGAGAGTCCATTTTAAGACTTTACTAACACCTTTAAAATCTGGTCAGCGGTCCGTAAATTAATGGGCTTGGGCAGACTTAATTTTTACACCCCTATCAATGACAATAAGTATATGCCTGACATTTTTTGGGGAATTTGGGGATCAGCATACCCTACGTTGGGTTCAGACTGGCCTAAACGTGGTGGGTTTCTTCTTCTCCCCCATGGGTATAAAGTCATTTCAAGAGATCAGGAATGAGTTTGATATCAGCCAAAAAAGACTTTTTTAAGTACCTTCAGGTCAGGGATTTTTTCAACCATAAGGGAGGTGGCCCGATTGGATTTCAAAGGTGCGATTTGGTTGACGTTTTGGTAGGGGAGTGCAAACCTTCAATTGGAGTTATTTACTCTCTCCTTAATAAACAGATCAATTATGACAATAATAAGCACTCCTTGAGATGGCAAGAGCAACTGGCCATCCCTGAATCTAGTTTCAGGGAATCTTTCTATTTGGCTCAGTCAACGTTTTTATCTTCAAAACTACATGTACAGTATTACAAAACCTGTTTTAATCTTTATTACACTCCTAGTAGGATTATCAATTGGTGGGATGGTAAAGGCTCGCGATGCCCTAAATATCAAGTTATGGGGGGCTAATATCGTACATATCTTTGCTACCTGTCAGTCGCTGACGTCTATGAAAATCCAGATTGCAGAATTCTCTAACACAAAATTAAATATTCAGGTATCGCTGACCCGTGCAGTGATTCTCCAGGGAGTATCTGACGTTGAAATGCTGTCAAGAGATAGGGCGTTGGTCTTTATCGCCATGGCCTTTTTCCATTTATGTATAGCTTCTGCATGGCTAGATAATAATCCACCAGTGTTTCAACAATAGTTAACTAGGGTGCTAGCAACATGTAACCTAGAAAAAGCCATTTTTTTCCAAGGAAAGATGTTCTTAGTAAAAGGAAGGGTCTTAGGAGATGGGGACTACTATTGGACTGGATAGAATCAAGGTGTTGAGAAAGTTATGCATGATGCACTTTAATTAAGTCTTTGGTTTGGATTTATGCATATTCGTCCAGAAGGGCCTGTTTTTTATTCTCCCCCTGTACAAAATCATTAAGAAATATGATCTGTACTAATGATAAAAGATCTCATTCAAATGTGTAGGTGGGGTGGGTGGGGCTTGTTTTTTGTATACTGAGGTAAAATGATGGTCTTTTTTCTGTATTATGCACTATTGAGATGAAATTGATAATAAAATATATTTAAAAAAAGAGAAGAATGAAGCTAATATCGTGAATGTGAATATATATTCCCTTCAAGGACATCCTGCGCTCTCTATAGGAAGACCTTCTTTAACAGATGATACCCATGCCTAAGATGTGGTTTTCTCTGTTTCCAATATTCTTTAGGACAATTGCATTTTACATTTTGAGTACAGATTTTCTTTCTGTATGATACAATCCGTAGATGTATCTGTTTAACATAATTTTATTTGTAACTGTCATATATTTTTCTGCTGGGAGGTTCACCGCCCTCTTTCTACTGTAATAAAGCAGAGACTCTTGACTTGTTGGATTCTTTTATTTAAGTTGTCAGAATCTCCTGTTGTCTCAATAGATTGAGTCCCAATACACAACCAAGGAAAAAGTCCTCTTCTTCTTTAGACCGGTTGCCTCTGGGTTTGTTGGGGTTCTTCTTTGGCTATAATGTGGTCACGGGACTCTCTTGTCTCTGCCGTATGACTCAGAGGGAAGATCAGGGCAAAGTAAAACAAAAGAAAACAAGCATTTGCAATGCAATAGGTCTCACATTAGGAAGTTTGAGCTATTGGTATTGTAAATGGCAAATTTTTTATTTATGGGTTGGTTTTGAAAATAGCGAAATTAATAACTTTGTCATTTACAATGCTAATAGTTATAACTTTCGCAAATGTGACACCTATTGCATTTGTAATGCAATATGTGTTGTTTTTACGTGACTTATTGATATTACAAATAACAATGGCTTTTATTTTTCTTAAATAATTAATACTTAAATAAAAGTTATTGTAATTCTAATGGCAATAGCTTAAACTTTTGTAAATAACTTTTGTGAAGATTATGCTCAGTGTATTTTATTGTGACGATAATCCAAGAACAGAAGGGAAATATTAACATCTTTTTGTGACATATGTAATAAAGCTTGAAACATTGAGAGATCATATTTGAACCAGTTGTTGTTGAATGGTTGCACTGATTGATGCGGTGGTGGCTCTGAGTGATGTTGTGGTGGCGACGAGTGATGCTGTGGCGTTCAGTAATGCTATGGTAGGGCATAGTGATGTTGTGGTGCCCCTGAGTGATGCTGTGGTGGTTCTGAGTGATGCTGTGATGATGCGATAGATAGATAGAGTGAGTGCGATAGATAGAGTGAGGGCGATAGATAGAGGGAGGGTGATAGATAGATAGAGGGAGGGTGTTAGATAGAGTGAGGGCGATATATAGATAGAGTGAGGGCGATAGATCGATAGATAGATAGATAGATAGATAGATAGATAGATAGATAGATAGATAGATAGATAGATAGATAGATAGATAGATAATGGGCCCGATTCACAGAACTAACTTAAGACAAAATCCTAAACTTACTACTTTTGGTATTCACAAAAGTTAGGATTTTGTCTTAAGTTTGTCTTAAGACAGACTTAAGACAGACTTAAGTTAGGATTTTGTCTTAAGTTTGTCTTAAGTCTGTCTTAAGACAAACTTAAGACAAAATCCTAACTTCTGTGAATACCAAAAGTAGTAAGTTTAGGATTTTGTCTTAAGTTAGTTCTGTAGATCGGGCCCAGAGTGAGGGAGATAGATAGATAGACAGATAGAGTGAGGGTGATCGATAGAGTGAGTGCGATAGATAGACACATAGAGTGAGGGCGATAGATAGATAGACAGATAGATAGAGTGAGGGCGATAGATAGACAGAGTGAGGGGCAATAGACAGAGTGAGGGTGATAGATAGATGGAGTGAGGGCGATAGATAGATAAATAGAGTGAGGGCAATAGATAGAGTGAGGGTGATAGATAGAGTGAGGGCGATAGAAAGATAGAGTGAGGGCAATTGGTAGAGTGAGGGCGATAGATACAGTGAAGGCGATAGATAGATAGATAGATAGATAGATAGATAGATAGATAGATAGATAGATAGATAGATAAATTGATAGATAGATAGAGTGAGGGTGATAGATAGAGTGTGGGCGATAGATAGATAGATTGATAGAGTGAGGGGCAATAGATAGATAGATAGATAGATAGAGTGAGGGTGATAGATTGATAGAGTGAGGGCGATAGATAGATAGAGTGAGGGCAATAGATAGAGTGAGGGCAATAGACAGAGTGAGGGCGATAGATAGAGTAAGGGCGATAGATAGATAGATAGAGTGAGGGGCGATAGATAGATAGAGTGAGGGCGATAGATAGATAGAGTGAGGGCGATAGATAGATAGATAGATAGTTAGAGAGAGGGCGATAGATAGATAGATAGATAGATAGATAGATAGATAGATAGATAGATAGATAGATAGATAGATAGATAGATAGATAGAGAGGGGCGATAGATAGATAGAGTGAGGGCGATAAATAGATAGAGTGAGGGCGATAGATAGATAGAGTGAGGGCGATAGATAGATAGATAGATAGATAGATAGATAGATAGATAGATAGATAGATAGATAGATAGATAGATAGATAGATAGATAGATAGATAGATAGATAGATAGATAGATAGATAGAGGGCGATAGATAGATAGATAGATAGATAGATAGATAGATAGATAGATAGATAGATAGATAGATAGATAGATAGATAGATAGATAGAGTGAGGGCGATAAATAGATAGAGTGAGGGCGATAGATAGATAGATAGATAGATAGATAGATAGATAGATAGATAGATAGATAGATAGATAGATAGATAGATAGATAGATAGATAGATAGATAGATAGATAGATAGATAGATAGATAGATAGATAGATAGATAGATAGATAGATAGATTGAGGGCGATAGATAGAAAGATAGATAGTGGATAGATAGATAGATAGATAGATAGATAGATAGATAGATAGATAGATAGATAGATAGATAGATAGATAGATAGATAGATAGATAGATAGATAGATAGTGTAATTATGTGGCGTGTAATTATGTGGCACTGAGTTGTATTTGGAGTGTATGTTGCATTGAGCGCAGTTTAAAGATGTAGCATATAATTATGTGGCACTGATTGGTATTTGGAGTGTATGTTGTATTGAGTGCAGTGTAATTATGTGGCATGTAATTATGTGGCACTGAGTGGTATTTGGAGTGTATGTTGCTTTGAGCGCAGTGTAATTATGTAGGATATAATTATGTGAAATGAGTGGTATTATGAGGAGTGTATGTTGTATTCAGTAGAGTGTAATTGTGTGGTGTGTAATTATGAGGCACTGAGTGGTATTGTTTGGAGTGTATGTTGCATTGTAACTATGTAGCATATAATTATGTGGCACTGAGTGGTATTGTGTGGAGTGTGTGTTGTATTCAGTAGTGTGTAATTATGTGGTGTGTAATTATAAGGCACTGAGTGGTATTTAGAGTGTATGTTTTGTTGAGCGCAGTGTAATTATGTAGCATATAATTATGCGGCACTGAGTGGTATTATGTGGAGTGTGTGTTGCATTCAGTAGAGTGTAATTATGTGGCGTGTAATTATTTGGCACTGAGTGGTATTTGGAGTGTATGTTGCATTGAGTGCAGTGTAGTTATGTGGCGTGTAATTATGTGGCACTGAGTGGTATTTGGAGTGGTGGTGGAGTTGGGGGTTGTGGAGGTGGTGGTGGAGGTGGTGATGGGTGTGGTGGTGGATGTGGTGGTGTTGGTGGTGGACATAGTGGTGGTGGACGTGGTGGTGGTGGATGCGGTGGTGGTGGACGTGGTGGTGGAAGACATGGTGGTTGTGGAAGTGGTGGTGGTGGTGGTGGTAGTGGTAGTGGACATGGTGGTGGTGGACGTAGGGTTGTGGATGTAGTACTGGTGGTTGATTTGCTGGATGTGGTGGTTGTGGACGTGGTGGTTGTGGACGTGGTGGTGGTGGATATGGTGGTGGTGAACGTGGTGGTGGATGTGGTGGTGTTGGTGATGGACATGGTGGTGGTGAACGTGGTGGTGGTGGACGTGGTGGTGGATGTGGTGGTGGATGTGGTGGTGTTGGTGATGGACATGGTGGTTGTGGAAGTGGTGGTGGTGGTGGTAGTGGACATGGTGGTGGTGGACGTAGGGTTGTGGATGTAGTCGTGGTGGATGTGGTGGTGGTGGTGGTTGTGGACGTGGTGGTTGTGGACGTGGTGGTTGTGAGCGTGGTGGTGGTGGACGTGGTGGTGGTGGACGTGGTGGTGGTGGACGTGGTGGTGGTGGATGTAGTGGTGGACTTGGTGGTGGACTTGGTGGTGGACATGGTGGTGGACGTGGTAGTGGATGTGGTGGTGGTGGAGGTAGATGTGGTGGTGGTGGATGTGGTAGTGGCCTCATGGTGGATGTGGTGGTGGCCGTGGTGGTGGTGGTGGACCTGGTGGTGGTAGACATGGTGGTGGATGTGGTGGACATGGTGGTCGTGGACGTGATGGTGGTGGAGGTGGGTGTGGTGGTGGATGTGGACATGGTGGTGGTGGACGTGGTGGTGGATGTGGTAATGTTGGTGGTGGACATGGTGGTGGTGGTCATGGTGGTGGTGGATGTGGTGGTGGTGGACACGATGGTGGTGGACGTGGTGGTGGTGGACATGGTGGTGGTGGACATGGTGGTGGTGGACGTGGTGGTGGTGGACATGGTGGTGGTGGATGTAGTGGTGGATGTGGTGGTGGACTTGGTGGTGGACTTGGTGGTGGACGTGGTGGTGGACATGGTGGTGGTGTTGGTGAAGGTAGACCTGGTGGTGGCGGATGTGGTAGTGGCCTCGTGGTGGACGTGGTGCTGGCTGTGGTGGTGGTGGTGGACATGGTGGTGGATGTGGTGGACATGGTGATGGTGAACATGGCAGTGGTGGATATGGTGGTGGTGGAGGACATGGTGGTGGTGGAGGTGGGTTTGGTGGTGGATGTGGTGGTGGTGAACATGGTGGTGGTGGACGTAGTGGTGGTGGATGTGGTAGTGGTGGTTGTTGTTGTGTTGTGGACATGGTGGTTGTGGACGTGGTGGTTATGGACATGGTGGTGGTGGATGTGGTTGTGGTGGTGGATGTGGTGGTGGTGGTGGATGTGGAGGTGTTGGTGGTGGACATGGTGGTGGTGGTGGTGGACATCGTGGTAGTGGACATGGTGGTGGTGGTAGTGGTGGTAGACGTGGTGGTGGAGATGGGTGTGGTGGTGGTGGACGTGGTGGTGGTGGATGTGGTGGATATGGTGGTGGTGGACATTGTGGTGGTGGTGGACATGGTCGTGGTGGAGGTGGATATGGTGGTGGACATGGCGGTGGTGGACATGGTGGTGGTGGACATAGTGGTGGTGGATGTGGTGGTGGTGGTGGTTGTGGATGTGGTGGTGGTGGTTGATGTGGTGGTGTTGGTGGTGGACATGGTGGTGGTGGGGGTGGTGGACATGGTGGTGATGGTGGTAGTGGTGGTGGACATGGTGGTGGTTGTGGTGGTGGTGGAGGTGGGTGTGGTGGTGGACGTGGTGGTGGTGGACATGGTGGTGGTGGAAATAGTTGTGGTGAACGTAGTGGTGGTGGAGGTGGTGGTGGTGGACATGGTGGTAGTGGAGGGGGTGTTGTGGAGGTGGTGGTTGTGGGGGTGGTGGTTGTGGACGTGGTGGTGGTGGACGTGGTGGTGGATGTGGTGGTGGTGGTAGAGGTGGTGGACATGATGGTGGTGGTGGGTGGTGGACGTGATGGTGGTGTAGGTGGGTGTGGTGGTAATCCTGCAGGAGTCTGCCAGCAGGCTGTGCAAAATTCAGCAGCTCCTGTAGGCGTTTGTTGCAATGCATGGACTTCACACAGAATTTGGCATCACGGTATAGTACACAATAACATATATAGCACATAATTAAATAAGAAGCTCAAAAGAGCTCTTTGGCATCTCTAGCAAGTGTGAATGAACAGCACCATAAACCTCTAAGAAACTAGACCAGAATGGGTAGAAATGCAGTGTAGTTTCTGTAAGACTTTCCGAAAGTGACCCTAATCAGGACATAACTAAACATGTCTATTTTACAACATCTAGATAGCAAAAGACTGGGATCCAATGATGAAAGCGGAGGTGACACCAAAGTAGCAGGAAGCAACAATATAATTTATGGGCGCATTACCTCGGCTGTTTAATCGGGTGTGTTCTTGGGCATGACAGCCTTCAGCGAGCAAAGCCAGAAACGGCTGGGGCGGGGTGCGGATTCCTTTGAAGTCTGATGCCGGCTGCTAGCAAACCAGGATGAGTGAGGAGTAAGGCAAATGGTGTGCGATGTGAACGCGCCCGCACACAGGCACTGTAGGCAATCCGCCTTTGGGTGCATTTTTGAGAGCCTTCACTTAAGTCTCGCTGAGAACGCATGTGTGTTCGTTCAGCGAGACCTAAAAAAGAGAATCTTTAGGCAACTGTCCAATTGTACACGAGGGAGGGGGGATAGGGATCTGTGCACCACTACCAGTGTCCCTAACTGTGCAGTGCCTTGGGTGAGGGACGTTCAATGTGCTGAGTTTGGTGTGGCCCTTAGTCCCGCCCACCAACCCCTAAAGAAAAACGGGTGTGTAGATACCACTTGCCTGTATCCACGACCCTCCGGGGCCGTGGTACGGGGAGAACCCGCTTCCTTGTCCCTTCTTGTAGAGCCGGTCTCCTTCGCGTTTGGGAGTCTTTTCCTGTGTCTGTAGGTCTGTCCATCTGGATGTCACCTACTGAGGCTTCCCGCGGGGTGTTCTCACTGATGGAAACTGTGTCAGTCTTCTCCTCGGCTTGCTCCGTCTGCTTGGTGCACCTCCGGTCGAACACATTCTCCTCCTCACTCCCTGGGCTTCTACCTTTATTCAGGTCTACGGTTCCGGCGCTCTGAGGCAAGACAACTAGACCGTTACCACTGCTTCCTGTTGGTGGTGTTCCGGCGAACATGTTGGAATTCTCGGCGTTCCCTATGTCGAACAGGGATGGGACCTCGGCATTTCCATCACACTGCCTTCCCTCTAGAAATGAACGTATGGGCCATTCGGTCATGAGGCACCTCAAGAGGAAGTCCACATTTCCCTGCAGTTTCCCAGGAACGTGGAGGATGTCGAATGAGAAGGGCTGAGGGCAAGAAACCAGCAAAGAACCTTAGGGTTAGTTTTTTAATGAAGGGACAGCCTGGTAAGGGGAGCATGGTCGGTAAGCAAAATGAAATGACGGCCTAGAAGCTAGTACTGAAGGGCCTCCACCACCTACTTTATGGCCAGGCACTCTTTTTCAATGGTAGCATAGCTCACCTCCCGGGGAAAAAGTTGACAGCTGAGAAAGAAGACGGGGTGGAGATCACCTAGGTCATCGGGTTGTGACAGGATGGCCCCCAGACCTCTACCAGATGCATCACTTTGTAAAACAGAGGTGGAATTGAAGTTCGGGCAGGCATGCAAGGGTTGGTGACAAAGGGATTCTTTAAGTAAGAGGAAGCTCTGTTCATGTGCCTCGGTCCACTGAAATTTGCAACTGGACTGGGCCTTAGTGAGGAGGTCTGTGAGGGGACTGGCTAATTCGGAGCAGCCCTGGATGAATCGTCTTTAGTACCCGAAGAGGCACAGAAAGGACCGTATTTCCTTCCGAGAAGTGGGGCGGCGTATTTGGGTGATGGCTTCTATCTTGCTAACTTGGTGTCTTATCTGTCCAGCCTTGATGTCATACCCCAGGTACTCAATATGATCCGCCCCAAAGGTTGTCTTTTTGGGATTGATTGTGAGGCATGCATTTTGTAACATTTGTAGGATATTCTCAAGATGAACTAGATGGGTTTCCCAATCTGGACTGTGTACCGCAATGTCATCTAAATAGGCCATGGAGTAGGCTTGGTGGGAAGAGAGTACTGCATCAATGAGCCTCTGAAAAGTGGCTGGGTCCCCATGGAGACCAAAGGGGAGTACTTTAAAACAAGCCGAAGGGTATGGAAAAGGCGGTCTTGTCTCTGAGGTTAGATTTCAGTGGTCTCTGCCAATATCCCTTTGTGAGGTCCATGGTGGACATTATCTTGGCATCTCCGAGTTTTTCGATAAGTTCATCTACCCGGGGCATAGGATATGCATCAAACCTTGATACTGCGTTAAATCTGTGGAAGTCGATACAGAAATGTATGCTTCCATCTGGTTTAGGGACCAAAACATTTGGAGATGACCAAGTGCTATGTGAGGCTTCAACTATGTCTGCCGCTAACATAGCTTTTATCTCCTGTTCCACAGCCCTTCTTTGGGCTGCAGGGATACGTAAAGGTCGTTGTTTGATCAGTTGTGAAGTGGTGGTGACAATGTCATGTTCAACTAGGGATGTCCTTCCTGGAATACCAGACAGACCGATGGATAAGACGCACACAGGGTCTTCAATTGGGTTTTTTGTTCCTCTGTGGTTTGGGGGCCCCAGTTAGGCTATGGCCAGTCAGTTGTTTTCTGGAGCATTAGGGATACCTCCAGGGGTTTATTTATAGTAACATGGGATACATAGGCACTTGCAGACAGAGACACCAGGACCGGTCCCTCCCAAGCTTTGAATAGATTGACATGGTATATTTGGCTTGTCTTATTTCTGTGTGGGACGGCTACCTGGTAGGTAACTGGGATAACCTTACTTAGTATAGGAAAGGGGCCCTGCCAGGTGTCTAACAACTTCTTTTCGGTAGTAGGACTAGAACCTGGTCCCCAACTGTGAATTCCTTCAATTTGGTGTTCTTGTTATACCATTGCTTTTGTTGGATTTGGGATTTCTCTATGTTTGTGTGTACTTCGTCCCACATTGAAGACAAAGTGTCCCTAAGAGATGCACTATACTGCAACAGAGGCTTTGCCTCATCCTCCTCTTCTGTATATTGCTCCACAGCCATGTCCAGGAGTGTACGGGCTCTCCGTCCAAATAAAAACTCAAATGGCGAGAACCCCGTAGACTTCTGTTCATGCGTTTTAATTGCAAAAAGGACCAGGGGTAATTGTCGGTCCCAATCCCTCCCAGCTCGATCGATACTCTTTCTCAAAATCGTTTGATGGTTTTATTATATCTCTCCACAAGACCGTCAGTTTGTGGATGATATACCACCGTCCTTATTTGTTTAATCCTTAACAGTTCACACACCTGTTTCATTAACCGGCACAGAAGGGTGTTCCCTGATCTGATAGTAATTCTTGTGGGAACCCAACACGTGAAAAAAAGTGATCATGGCTTGGGCTACCATTTTTGTGGTGGTAGACGTTAAGGGGAACTCTTCCAGATCCCGGGTGGCGTAGCCCAAAAAGACACACATGAACCGGGGCCCTGGCAGAAGGAAGCAAGGGACCTATCAAGTCCATCCCAACTCTCCTAAAAGGGACATCAATGATCAGAATGTGTTGGAGTGGGGCCCAGTGTAGGACGGGGTGTTAACTAGCTTGCATCTTACACATGAGGCACAGAATCTGGCTACTTCCTGGTATACACTCAGCCAATAGAATTTCTCGAGTAAATATTTGAGGGTGTTCTCCTTCCCGTAATGGCCTCCCCCGGTTTGACTATGGGCTAGGGATAGCACCTGTTCACGAAATGCTTTGGGAGCCAATAGTTGTTCTTTCCCATGGTTATTCTCGTGTGTACCCCTGTATAGAAGGCCCTTTTAAAAAAAAAAAATAGGGATCTACCTTTCCTGGTTGCTCGTCCTGGACATGTCCCCAGACATGTTGCAAGGTGGAGTCGTCCCTCTGGGCTTGACGAAAGCTTTGAGGAGGATCTTGAGGAGTCTCTGAGGAGGTAAGGATAGGTACAAGTAGGACCCTTTTAGATAGACTGTATAATGCCCTCTCCTTCCTTTTTTCACTACGCGTTAATACCCTTTTAGTGGTAGCAGGTGCCCTTATGTCGTTGTTAGAAAAGGGTGCGCTCACTAACCACTCCACTAGTGGAGCAGGGGGACTCAGTGAATGCAGGTACTCATGGAACCTAGGCAGATCAGTTCCCAGGAGGACTAACTCGGGCAACTAAGGAACGACTCCTACCTTCCTTAATTGGCGTTCCCCATTGATCTCCAAGACTACTTTGGCTAATGGATACAACCTCTTCTCCCCATGAACACTGGTAACCTGAACAAATTCCCCTGTCATTATTTGTTATTCTGGGATAAGCTCTTTGGAGATGACAGTATAATGGCAACCAGTGTCAAGGAAGGCTGTTACTGCCTTTCCATTTGTATGGATCTTCATCCTGTATGGAAGGGTGCTGCAGCCTGTGACCAATACCCGCCCGGGTGTATATCCATCCTCCAACGGTTCAGGGGCGGGGGTACGTGTTGGGCAGTGTCGGGTTATATGTCCTCACTCTGCACAGAGGAAGCATTGTGGGCCCTGTGTTGGCGTTGTGATGGGGGAAGGTTTTAGGGGGGTCTTTGGAAAAAGGGGTCTCTTGGACTCTATCCGGTGTATGGGGATTCTATTCAGGGGTTTCGGGGATAAAACGGAGGGTCGATGGATTGGGTTTTTGAAATCGGGTGAACGGTGGTAGGCGCAGGCCAGGTCTACTGCTAAAGTCACAGGTAGGTTGGGATGCTGTTTGATCTATGCTCGGGTATTGTAGGGGAGAGCATCAAGATATTGTTCCAGGTATACCTTTTCCGTTATTTCATCTGTTGTTGCTACTGAGGGTTCTCAAGGTCCCTGATACGGAAGTATAGGGCTTGGGGGTTGTCTCTGCACTCGACTTCTCTTTCCTGAACCGGCTACGATAATATTCTTGATCACATCAGAGCCGTTCCAGTATAGATTTTTTGACATCGAGGTAGCTGGTTGTTCCTGCCAGATTGGCGGCCTGATAGGCTGCTTGTAAGTCTCCGGAAAGTAGGGGGGCTATATACTGGCCCCATCTCTCCGGGGGGCAGGAAGCTGTGGTTGCAACAAACTCAAAATTAACAAATAATCAGTATCTTCTGCCTTCTGGAACTTCTGTAGGACTGACCCAGGTACGTTGGGATCTATCCTAGTACTAGAAATAGCGTCCATAAGTCTCAAGATAGCGGTGTCTTGTACCTGCTGGTTATTGGTCAAGAGGGTGGCCTGGTCTTTGAGAGCTGCATGGAACTCCTCCCGTTCTTTTTTTGCCTGTTTTGTCTGCTGTTCCATAACCAGTTGTAGATGGCGTTAACCCTCCGCTAACTGTGTAATGATGGCCTCCATAGTTACGGGTTGGATCATTATTTCAGGACCGGAATCCCACTTCTGACATCACTGTGATGATTTTTCCCTGCTGGGCGGTTCCCCACCCTCTTTCTACTGTGATAAAGAGAAAATCTTAACTTGTTGTTAGGGATTCTTTTATTTAAGTCGTAAGAATCTCCTGTTGTCTCAATAGAGTGAGTCCCAATACAAAACACAAGAAAAAGTCCTCTTCTTCTTTAGACTGGTTGCCTCTGGGTTTGTTGGGGTTCTTCTTTGGCTTCAGTGTGGTCACGGGACTCTCTTGTCTCTGCCATATGACTCCAAGGGAAGATCAGGGCAAAGTAAAACAAAAGAAAAAAAAGAGAATCTTTAGGCAATGGTCCTGTTGCACACGAGAGAGGGGGGAGTAGGGATCTGTGCATCACCACCAGTGTCCCTAACTGTGAAGTGCCTTGAGTGAGGGTCGTTCAATGTGCTGAGTTTGGTGTGGCCCTTAGTCCTGCCCACCAGCCCTTAAAGGAAAATGGGTGTGTAGACACCACTTGCCTGTATCCACGACCCTCCGGGGCCGTGGTACGGGGAGAACCCGACTCCTTGTCCCTTCTTGGAGAGCTGGTCTCGTTCGCGTTTGTTGGCGAGTCTTTTCCTGTGTCCGTAGGTCTATCCGTCTGGATGTCACCTTCCGAGGCATCCTGCGGAGTGTCCTCGCCAATGGAAACCGCGTCGGTCTTCTCCTCAGCTCGCACCATCTGCTTGGTGCACCTCCGGTCGAACACGTCCTCCTCCTCCTCCTCCTTACTCCCTGGGCTTCTTCTTTTATCCAGGTCTACTGTTCCGGCGCTCTGAGGCGAGACAACTAGACGTCACCACTGCATCCTGTTGGTGTTGTTAAGGCTGCCATGTTGGAATTCCCGGCGTTCCCTATATCGAACAGGGATGGGACCTCGGCGTGCCCATGACAGTAACCTTCTATGTGTGCATTTTTTATTTCATCTATTGCATTTTCAGATGCCCTCTTTTTTATTCCTGTAACATATTCATTTTGGCATTATAAGCCATACCAATCTTGATCGTGGTTGGCAGAAAGACATCTTTATTATTCCCACTTTAATTAGGCACAATTTGACTTAATACTTGGAATCAGTGTAAGATTTAGGTTGTGATGTGCTTCATGTTTTACGAGATGAAAATGAAATATCAAAGTATGTGAATTTTCTTTCTCTGGCACTCTTCTTTTTTGATTTACATTCAGAGCAAAATCATGGTGAAATAGATGTTATGTCTATAATACTGGTATAGTCAATACAAGTTGGATGGAACAGTTATTTACATAATCAGGCAGTGTATATGGTTGATCAGGATAATCGTTTTGCATACATACACAATAGAGATTTTCAACTTATTTTTTAGGAAATGGGGTTGCTCCTCAACAGGTAACTTTGTTTTTTACTTTTCTGATAAGTCAGTGTTTTTGTCTAAATTGCCCTTCCATTTTTCTCTCCAAACATGATAAAGCCATAACCTTGTGCTAAGCTTGTTCTGTCCAAATGCCAATCAAACTTTCCCAAAAACAGAGTTAGATTTACGGTAACATTCGTTGTTTAGAAATTTAACATTTTTATTGAACAGCTATATAAATTTTCTCACAGAGGTTTTATCAGAAACACGTTTCCGGGACGTTTGAACAATTTACAATTCTTCCATAAATTTATTTCAGTTTGTATAATTTGAAAAATATTACCTGTCAATGATTAGTTGAATTTCAGAAACATTGTTTGTTATGATATTTAACACCAGACTTTTAAAATCAGATTGCAGTTCCATATCACAGCACTGTTTAAAGTCAAAATTAAGAAATGGGGCGCTTTATTGGCAAAGAGAACAAGAAAGAGTCAGGAAAACTGATAACAATGAAGCAACTTTGCAAAATAATTAGCAATGATTTTTAGCATGAAATGTTTGCTGTGGTAATGTCCTTTTACCTGTCTTAGGCTTATTGTAGAAAACAGCTCACTGATGGCACAATTAACCCTGAAACCTTAGGAGATCGATAGCAATGCTACAAAATGACCAGCAAAAAAAATCTTACAACAAACTTTGCTATGTTGATAAGTAAATGCTTTTGTAATATTGCTATAAACCACACGACGTACCTTTCTAGCACATCTCTTTCTAGTGGTTAAGTGAACTCCTGAAGTCTTTAGTGAACAACAGACCCAGGAACTGCAGACACAAATCTGTGTTGCAACCAAATCAGCATTCAATTTCTTAGTGACTTCGGCAGGTTTACAGAGTAATGGATTAGTAGGGTAGTCTCAAACAGTAATTTTGTATCAAAAAGCAGACTTTCAGTGCATGGAACAATAGAACAGCAAAAACGAGTTTCCAGGAATAAAGAAGAACACCACTCCTGATTTGTACATTTGAAACAAAATTATAATAAGACGTGCATGGCATGATGTTTTTATAAGCACTAAGTAGAGTCATTGAAGCTTGAAGGTGTCATTCATAAACTGAGATTTTATTTTGGGGGTTTTATGTAGTGCAGAATGCTGGCTGTACAGCAATACAGAAGTTTAATTTTGGGTAGAATTACTTAATTATTCCCTTTGGTTTTATTATGAAAGCAGGCTCTGTTAATGTACCTCCCTCCTGCTCCTGTCTCCACCCGAGAATGGAGGTGTAGGAGTTAGGGGCTGTGTTTGATAAGCCACACGGTTGGTGCTGCCAAAATAATACCTCCATAACACCAGCCCTGGCCGGTCCACCCTATTTAAAGGTGTCATATAGGCTGACATCATTCTCCTAAAGAAGCTGCTGTAGCAATGTTTAGAACTAACGCGGGGGGGGGGGGAATATGGGAGCAAGTCTGTCATGCCATGCTGGGATGGCTGTTCAGTTTATTTTTTTTTATTTTGCGGTTTTTGTAGAGCGCATCACTCATCCCAAGGGATATCACGCCGCTAAGAGCCAGGAAAACTTCTGAGGTGAATACTGAAACTTACGGCTTGGGAAAGAGATACGTTTTAAGATTCCTTCTGAACTGAAGATAGTTGGTGGTATGTCTTAGGTCAGAAGGGAGCTCGTTCCACCTTTTGGCTGCCAGGTGGGAAAAGGAACGTCCACCTGTTCTGACCTTATAAATACGTTTAGGCTTCGCTAAAGCAGATTGGCATGATCGCAGGTTTCTGTTGGGTCTGTAGAATTCGATCCTTCCTTGAAGTATCGAAGGGCCTGCTCCATGTAGAGTTTTGTGAGCATGGCTGAGTAATTTGAAGGCAGCTCTCTGGCGCATCGGGAGCCAGTGAAGTTTACTCAAGCACTCCGATGCTGAGTCGCGTTTACTTTTGTTGAGGATAAGTTTGGCCGCCTGGTTTTGCACAATCTGTAGGCGTGAAAATAGCTGGTCATTCATCCCATTAAAAAGTGCGTTGCCATAATCCAGGCGGCTGACCAGTAGGGCTTGGGTGACAGACCGTCTACAGTCCAGGGGTAGACAGGGGAATATTTTGGCAAGGAGTTTAAGTATGGCAAAACTTTTTCAGCAGAGTGATCTAACATGGTCTTTCATGGAAAGTGCATCATCCATGATGATTCCCAGGTTCCTGGCATGTTGACTGGGAGAGGGGGCCGTTCCTAGTGAGGGAGGCCACCATGTGGCATCCCACACGTGTTTTGCTCCCCCAAACAGTAAGATCTCCGATTTCCCAGCATTCAATTTCAGGGAATGCTTGTGCATCCATTGAGCCATTTCTCCCAGACAGTTGTGTAATTTGGTTTTAATGACCTCAGGGCCTTCGTCCATAGTCACCACCAGCTGTGTGTCGTCTGCAGATGAGCAGACTCCAATGCCCCACTTCCTCCCAATGTCGGCTAGAGATGAAACATAGACATTGAAAAGGGTGGGGCTCAGGGAGGCGCCTTGCGGCACCCCACAGCTGATGGTGTCTGGTCTGGAGTGAAACTGTCCCATATGTACAGACTGAGTGCGATTGGACAAGAAGGAATGGAGCCAATCCAAAGCCTTAGATTGGACTCCCTTACTTCGAAGTGTGTGAAGCAAGCAGTCATGGGAGACCGTATCGAACGCTGCTGACAGGTCGAGCAATATCAGTGCCACCGCTCCACCTTGATCGGTGGAGGATCTGATACTGTCCGACACTGCCAACAACGTTGCTTCGGTGCTGTTATTGGCTCTGAACCCAGTCTGAGACGGGTCAAGGAGGGAGTTATTCTCCAGATATCTGTCAGCTGTATGTTGACCAGTTTCTCCAAGGCTTTAGAGAGAAAGGGAAGCTGTGATATTGGTCTATAGTTCTCGGGGTTTAGGATGTCGGTTCCTGCTTTCTTTAATAAAGGGGTAACAGAGGCGTGCTTCCAGGCGTGGGGGAAAGTGGCTGTGGTTAGTGATTTGTTAAAAAATTGGGTAATTAGGGGACAGAGCGTGGATGCAATTTTCGAAAACACAAAGTGGGGACAGGGGTCTGAGGGGGATCCAGATTTAATTGTGTTCAGCACTGCAAGGACCTCCTCAGTTGAGAATGGCTCAAAGCTGGTAAGATGAGGCCCAGTATCTAGATCTGAGGGGTCTGTGCGTGTTTCTAACGGGGGAACAGTTATGGAGGAGGTGTCGGGCGGATTGATATTTTGGGGGATGAAAGAGGAGTAGATTTTTCTGATTTTTTTCGAGAAGAATGTACTGATGCGTTCACAGGCCTCTGTTGAGGGGGTGAGTGTTTGTGAGGTACTGGGGAGTTTACCGAGTTCTTTAACTATTTTGAATAACTCTTTTGTTGAGTTACGGTTGTCTTGAATGCGTTGTGTGAAATAATCCTTTTTTGCTTGTTTTATGGCAAGAATATACTGTTTCCGTGTGTTAGCGTAATTTAGTCTGGCTTCACCATCTTTGGACTGCCTCCATAGATGTTCCTTTATTTGACAGGTATTTTTAAGGCTTTTTAGGCTAGGAGTGTACCATTTCTCTGATATGGTTTTAGTTCTGGCTTTTCTCAGCGGGGCTAGTGTATTTAGTGTTTGCAATATACCCTCTTCAAGTAAGGCGGCATTAAGGCAGATAGATGAATCCTCCGGGAATATGACCTTGTCTTTTGGGAAGTTAGAGTTAAAGTTCGCTTCGTTAATCAGCCTCCAAGCCCGTTTGGATATCTGTTGAGCGGTCTTGGTTTTAGGGGGTCGTCCAGGAAGAGTGAGAGAGAAAGCTATAAGAAAGTGGTCTGACCAAGGCAGCGGATTGGTCTCTTTAAGGCTGGTAGAAGTAATGTTGGTGAATAATAGGTCTAATGTGTGGCCAGCAGAGTGCGTGGGCCCCACAATCCACTGCTTGAGTTGAAGAATTTCCATATCAGATTTCAGTTGGGAAGATCCTGGGGCATCAGTTTTTTCGTAGTGAATGTTAAAATCACCAACTATCATGTAGTTTTTGTGTTTTAAACATATTGGCAGGCGCCGATGCTTGTTTGTTGTCCTGGGGGGTTGTAAACCACTGCGCCTGCTAACATAGTGAAACCATCCAGGAGTATTTTGAACGGTAAAATTTCATGTCCAATATGGGCGGTCATTGGTTCAGTCAGGCAGGTTAAATGCTCTCTGAATATAACAGCAACCCCGCCTCCTCTCTTTTTCCCGGCTCTATCTTTAGAGATGATTTTGTAGTTAGGGGGAATAGCAATTGCCAGGTCTGGGGCGCTGGACTCAGATAGCCAGGTTTCTGTTACGAAGACTAGGTCCGGTGTCTTAGACGTGATTAGCTCCCAGATATCTAGAGCATGTCCCGGTAAAGATCTAGCATTGAAATATAGGCAGTTTAGTGCAAGGTTGTTATTCATATGGGGTGAATGGCTGTTTGGTGGAGTTGGAGTCATACTGGACCAGTGACAGGCAAGGCACGAGATGGGTCCGTAAGTGGAGCCTGGCATCGTGCGGGTACATTGGTGTCTTTTAGTAACTCTGTTGTCTTTCTGGTGTTAGGACACGTAGATCATAGATCCCTTTCCATTCCCATTTCCTTAGGAGACCGGCAGAGGCAGGAATATGCTGTTACGCGCTGCCTGTACTACATATCCCAGAATGCCATGGGAAGAATATACGTGAACTGAAAGGCACTGGGGAGTATAGGCCAATCACGAACCTAGAGGTACTATATACACCTCCTCTTCCAAGATGGCGGCGCTTGGTTTTCCTAGCTACCGTCCTAAGACGTGTCCCCGGTTTGGATCGTGAATCTAACTTGTTCCTTTGCTGAGAAACGTCTCCTCATCGTTTCCCTGCCTTCCCTGGATCACCCGGACTTGTTTCCACATTCCTACGAGGGTCTCACCGTATGTTCCTGTGCAGCGAGGAGAGTCTGAACTAACGCGACTCCTCCCCTTCCCTCCTTCTTTCCAGTCACCTCCGTGACCCAAGACCAAGGGCCGTTTCTGCGCTTGGAAGTGCTTCAGGGAGAAAATCTTCGGCGCCTGCAGTTACGACTTTGCAAGACGGTTCTTGCCTTGCTCCTCTTCTTTTGTTTAGTTCCTTTAATGTTTGACACGCAGGCTGCGTGTCCTTTCAAACTTTCTAGAACGGATACTTGTATCAACACGCGAACGTGTTGCAGAGACAATTTGTTTTTTTGTAATCAGATAACGCGAGGTAGCGTTTCCGCGTGATTACTCCCTCCGCTTTATTTTCAAGACAGTCCTCTTTTCTGGGATATCACGTTGTGAAGGAACATCTTTTTGGAACATTCTAAAGTGGATCCTACCTGTTCTGTTTGAAGAGAGACCCGCAGACACATCTGCCATCTGTATCCTTTTACTTTGCTGGAAAGTACATGTGTTCATGGACTCCTTTTGGGTTTGTTGTTTCTTTGAAGGCAGGTAAGCGTGTGGCAGCATATTCCCTTGTAATAAGAGTTTAGACAGGGAACACTGTATATCTATGTTTACTATTGAATACCTCTCTTACTGTTCTTGTCTTCTCTGTTACTGCAGGTCACTATTTCCCAAAGACGAGGGTTCCCTGCCAGACCTTTTCAGTTCTTCTTTAGACCTTGGTTTTGGTCTCTCTCTTTTCTTGGGATAGTATCATCCTCTTGTGTTGTGTTTCACAGAGGGAGATCTGTCTTGAGTAGGGAGGGAGATACTGTCTACACTTCTGAGGAGCCCGGTTTCTGCCTGGAGAGTGGTTTACGCCCGACATCTGGAGAGTTAGCAGTTCGCTTCGAGAATAGCGAATGGGCATCTGCAGGTGTTGGGCAGGACTTGCAGGGGGTGTCGCCCCTGGCCCCAGTCGGACGAGGACGGGCGCAGACGGGCTTGCCTTTGGCGCGCCTTTGGCGCGCATACGGCGCGCCCGCTGCGCGTCCTGAAACTGGGATGGTGCAGTGAGCTAAAAAACGGTGTTGGATCTAGCCCGGATCTCTTGACTGGGTGAGAGCTTTCTGCTTAATTCAGAGACTCTGTCCCTCACCACCCCTTGTTGTAAATATGCGCGTCCGACCTAGGCACAATTTATCAGGTTGTGATGAGGGGGCGTGGCCTCAGGGCGGTGGGCGTGTCCCACTGTCCTCGCAATTAGGCAACAGCTGATTTCCCCGCAGCAGCGTTCAGTCGGCTGCGCGGCGTCACTACAGCGTTTCCAAGATAACAGGGGAAGTGCACAGAGCAACGTGAAAGGTGATTTTTAAAAAGTGTAACAAACAATTTTAAAAGAGCAAGGCTCCCGGCTTCCGCCTCAGGAGCTGATCTGGTTCTAACACGCTTGCTATCTCAGCGCGGTATAAGTACCTGCAGGGGGCGTGGCCTCAGGGCGGTGGGCGTGTCCCACTGTCCTCGCAATTAGGCAACAGCTGATTTCCCCGCAGCAGCTTTCAGTCGGCTGCGCGGCGTCACTACAGCGTTTCCAAGATAACAGGGGAAGTGCACAGAGCAATGTGAAAGGTGATTTTTAAAAAGTGTAACAAACAATTTTAAAAGAGCAAGGCTCTCGGCTTCCGCCTCAGGAGCTGATCTGGTTCTAACACGCTTGCTATCTCAGCGCGGTATAAGTACCTGCAGGGGGCGTGGCCTCAGGGCGGTGGGCGTGTCCCACTGTCCTCGCAATTAGGCAACAGCTGATTTCCCCGCAGCAGCGTTCAGTCGGCTGCGCGGCGTCACTACAGCGTTTCCAAGATAACAGGGGAAGTGCACAGAGCAACGTGAAAGGTGATTTTTAAAAAGTGTAACAAACAATTTTAAAAGAGCAAGGCTCCCGGCTTCCGCCTCAGGAGCTGATCTGGTTCTAACACGCTTGCTATCTCAGCGCGGTATAAGTACCTGCAGGGGGCGTGGCCTCAGGGCGGTGGGCGTGTCCCACTGTCCTCGCAATTAGGCAACAGCTGATTTCCCCGCAGCAGCGTTCAGTCGGCTGCGCGGCATCACTACAGCGTTTCCAAGATAACAGGGGAAGTGCACAGAGCAACGTGAAAGGTGATTTTTAAAAAGTGTAACAAACAATTTAAAAAGAGCAAGGCTCCCGGCTTCCGCCTCAGGAGCTGATCTGGTTCATTACTCTATCATTTCTGAAGAGCAACATGCATTATGGGCATTTTCTCTCAGAGCTTGGGAGATAGTTAAGGACCTTCTCTGTCTGAGACTTTCATATTTTACATGTTAGACCCAGACAGAAAGGACTACTGCCTCAATGGCGTAGGAAAGAAAGGTGGAGAAAGATGGGGGCATTATGAGTGAGATAGCCATAAAGCTTCTTTAGTATTTCCCGGACAGTTCAGGAACATCACCAACTGGGTAAAAACATGAGTTGTAACAAGGGGGGAGTGCTATGGGCTTCTGCATGCCAATGTATCCCAGAAGGGGTGCTAAGTTGCTTACACATTTCCCCCTCTGATGAGACTTAGGAGTTACGTTTAGACATGTGTTAGTGATTTCAAGCAATAACCCATGGCAGTGAATTTTGCTAAAGCCTTGTACATGGCTTTACAAACTCTGTAAGAGACAGGAGGCCATATCACTGTAGGAGGGATGGGCAGATATATTGCTTCGGAGGCAGGTTTGATTTACTAATCATGAAGTTTTATTGATATTGTTATAACACACGTATAGAGGGATGGACTGCTGATATTCTTTGGTCCAGGTAGCAAGGAGGTAATTGGGTTTTCTTTCTATTCCTTTTCTCCCTTACAGATCATTCTTTGGGATGGCCTCTGCCATGAAAATGGAAAGGAATACAGTAAGTGAAATGTCCTCCCGAGGTGTTGGCTATTCACTTCACCTTAACACCCATGAGAAAAGGATTTGCCACACCCCAAATGTTGTGAATTACATCTCCCTTATAGCAGTGTTAGAGAATTGCCCACATTGTAGGGTCCTGGTAGTGAGAAATCATCATTCATAACCAAAACAAATCATGCCCCTTACTTCAACGAATACTAGGGCAGAGCGAGTCACTTTAAGGCGTTTTAAGCAGTTAATATCTCAATGCCACCTCAGCTAAACAACCAATTGCTTCAAACCCTCCAGAAAAAGTTGGGGCACAAGCAATAGGAAAACATGTTGCTCTAATAAATGCTAATAAATAGTGCACATACTAAGTCAGCTCTCCTAAGTGCAAAACCCGTGTTTAAACCATTTCATGGGTTACAGAACACAAACCCCCACCCTCCTTACAGTCACAGCCTCCCCTCCCCACAGCAGTAGCTCACTGCACTGCTACAACTTTCCGGAGTTGCAGTCAGCCTGCAGACCTCCTCTGGCAGTGTCCACCAATCCTCTGTCCACATCTCTGGGGGATCTTTGGTGGTGACAGATTCCCTTACACCGGCTCCTGGCTCTCTGTCGTAAATAGAAGATACACGATCCAGGTAAATGCAGTTAATCCTTTAATAAGATGCAGAGAAGATACAAGAGCGGACTCTCCACCACACCGGTACAAAAGGGTGTGGTGATGGACGAAACATCTGAACCAATCAAACACTCACACCCAGTCAACAGATCTGGGTTTAATCCATGACTGTTCTTTAGCCCACTCTTCCACCCCAGTTCAGACACGGCCATATGCAAATCAGTCTGACGCTGTGCCTCATGGGAACAGTCCAGCCCGAACTGCCAAGCCATGTCTTCCCTGGACCGGAAACAAGCTTCCGAGGACCGGTTTCTGGCATTTCAGCCATCTTCAGCCCGGCTTGCTTGAATCCAGTGGCAAAGTGGGCAAGGGACTCACGTCTGAGCATACCCTGCCAACTTATGGCAATCAAAGTGGTACAAAAGGGGGTGGTGATGGACGGAGCACATGAACCAATCAAACACTCACACCCAGTCAACAGATCTGGGTGTAATCCATCACCGTTCTTTAGCTCACTCTGCCACCCCAGTTCAGACACGGCCATATGCAAATCAGTATGACCCTGTGCCTCATGGGAACAGTCCGGCCCGAACTGCCAAGCCATGCCTTCCCTGGACAGGAAAAAAGCTTCCGAGGACCGGTTTCTGGCATTTCAGCCGTTTTCAGCCCGGCTTGCATGAATCCAGTGACAAAGTGAACAAGGGACTCACGTCTGAGCATACCCTGCCAACTTATGGCGATCAAAGCGGTACAAAAGGGGGTGGTGATGGACGGAGCATCTGAACCAATCAAACACTCACACCCAGTCAACAGATCTGGGTTTAATCCATCACGGTTCTTTAGCCCACTCTGCCACCCCAGTTCTCCACACCACTGGAGTCAAGCTATCCTGGCTGAAGATGGCTGATAGCCAGAAACCGGTCCTAGGATGCTTGGGCCTCATTTATGAGAAATGACGCATCGCTGCGTGAAAGCAGCGATGAGTCACTTCTCCATGCGCACTCCTTGCGACATTCCTGATGCGTCATATTTAATGAATGACGCATCATGTCGCAAGGAGTTACAGATACGTCAGTATTTCTAACGTATCTGTAAGCAAAAAAGTGACGCATTGCTGGAGTGTGTCACAAAAGTGACGCAACTCCAGCAATGCTTCCTTTCACATGGGGCAAGCCCCATGTGAAAGGGCCTGCATCAGTCTTAGGCCTGCTGTGAGGCAGGCGCAATATTTTGACGCAACAGCGTCCTAAAAGTGAAGCAGTGAAATCTCATAGATTTCACGGCGTCACTTTTACGACTCTTCCTTGCGTCAATACGCCCCCCTTGCATACATTATACCTGGCGCAGGTATAATGTGGCGCAGGGGTTTTCAAAGTGACGCATCTACCTAGATGCGTCACTTTGTAAATATGGTGCAACAAGGCGCATTTTTTACGTCACTGGTGCATCACAAAAAATGATGCACGGGCGGCGTAAAAGTCACGCACAGCCTCATAAATGAGACCCCTTGATTCCGGTCCAGGAAAGACATGGCTTGGCAGTTCGGGCTGGACTGTTCCCATGAGGCACATGGTCAAGGCTGATTTGCATAAGGCCATGTCTGAACTGGTGTGGTGTGGAGTGCAAAAATACGATGGATTTAGGCCCAGATCTCTGTACTGGGGTGAATGTATGACATTGTTCTGCATTCTGTCCATCAATTGTTGTTGTTGAATTTTTCACCCCGAGTGGGATGGGTATGCTCAGACATGAGTCCCATGCTCTCCACGCCACTGGAGTCAAGCTATCCTGGCTGAAGACCGCTGATAGCCAGAAACTGGTCCGAGGACGCTTGATTCCGGTCCAGGAAAGACATTTCTTGGCATTTCGGGCTGGACTGGTCCCATGAGGCCCAGGGTCAAGGCTGATTTGCATATGGCCATGTCTGAACTGTGGTGGTGTGGAGTGCAACAAAACGATGGATTTAGGCCCAGATCTCTGAACTGGGGTGAATGTATGACATTGTTCTGAATTCTGTCCATCAATTGTTGTTGTTGAATTTGTCACCCTGAGTGGGATGGGTATGCTCAGACGTGAGTCCCATGCTCTCCACACCACTGGAGTCAAGCTATGCTGGATGAAGACGGCTGATAGCCGGAAACCGGTCCTAGGATGCTTGATTCCGGTCCAGGAAAGACATGGCTTGGCAGTTCGGGCTGGACTGTTCCCGTGAGGATCAGGGTCAAGGCTGATTTGCATATGGCCATGTCTGAACTGGGGTGGTGTGGACTGCAAAAAAACGATGGATTTAGGCCCAGATCTCTGTACTGGAGTAAATGCATGACATTTTTCCGCATTCTGTCCATCAATTGTTGTTTTTGCATTTGTCACCCCGAGTCGGATGGGTATGCTCAGACGTGAGTCCCATGCTCTCCACACCACTGGAGTCAAGCTATCCTGGCTGAAGACAGCTGATAGCCAGAAACCGGTCCTAGAATGCTTGATTCCTGTCCAGGAAAGACATGGCTTGGCAGTTCGGGCTGGACTGTTCCCATGAGGCGCAGGGTCAAGGCTGATTTGCATATGGCCATGTCTGAACTGGGGTGGTGTGGAGTGCAAAAGAACGATGGATTTAGGCCCATATCTCTTTACTGGAGTAAATGTATGAAATTTTTCCGCATTCTGTCCATCAATTGTTGTTTTTGCATTTGTCACTCTGAATGGGATGGGTGTGCTCAGCCGTGAGTCCCATGCTCTCCACACAACTGGAGTCAAGCTATCCTAGCTGAAGGCGGCTGATAGCCAGAAACCAGTCCTAAGATGCTTGATTCCGGTCCAGGAAAGACATGGCTTGGCCGTTCCGGCTGGACTTTTCCCATCAGGCACAGGGTCAAGGCTGATTTCCATATGGCCATGTCTGAACTGGGGTAGTGTGGAGTGCAAACAAACGATGGATTTAGGGCCAGATCTCTGTACTGGGGTGCATGTATGACATTGTTCTGCATTCTGTCCATCAATTGTTGTTTTTGCATTTGTCACCTCGAGTGGGAGGGGTATGCTCAGACGTGAGTCATATGCTCTCCACACCACTGGTGTGGAGTCAAACTATCCTGGCTGAAGACGGCAGATAGCCAGAAACCGGTCTTAGGATGCATGATTCCGGTCCAGGAAAGACATGGCTTGGCAGTTCTGCCTGGACTCTTCCTATGAGGCACAGGGTCAAGGCTGATTTGCATATGGCCATGTCTGAACTGTTGTGGTGTGGAGTGCAAAAAAACTTATGGATTAAGGCCGAGATCTCTGTACTGGGGTGAATGTATGACATTGTTCCGCATTCTGTCCATCAATTGTTGTTTTTGCATTTGTCACCCCGAGTGGGATGGGTATGCTCAGACGTGAATCCCATGCTCTCCACACCACTGGAGTCAAGCTATCCTGGCTGAAGACGGCTGATAGCCAGAAACCGGTCCTAGGATGCTTGATTCTGGTCCAGGAAAGACATGGCATGGCAGTTCAGGCTGGAATGTTCCCATGAGGCACAGGGTCAAGGCTGATTTGCATATGGCCATGTCTGAACTGGGGTGGTGTGGAGTGCAAAAAAACGATGGATTTAGGTCCAGATCTCTGTACTGGAATAAATGTATGACATTGTTCTGCATTCTGTCCATCAATTGTTGTTCTTGCATTTGTCAGCCCGAGTGGGATGAGTATGCTCAGTCGTGAGTCCCATGCTCTCCAAACCACTGGAGTCGAGCTATTCTGGCTGAAGATGGCTGATAGCCAGAAACCGGTCCTAGGATGCTTGATTCCGGTCCAGGAAAGACATGGCTTGGCAGTTCCATATGGACTGTTCCCATGAGGCACAGGGTCAAGGCTGATTTGCATATGGATATGTCGGAACTGGGGTATTGTGGTGTGCAAAAAAAACAATGGATTTAGGCCCAGATCTCTGTACTGGAATAAATGTATTTTGAAGGAGGGGTTCGCACTCCGACTCACCCACCAGCAGGTGTGCCCCTGGAGCATCATGGTGGATGCAGTCTTTGATAGCGTGTGCGCTAATTCGATGAGGTGTGTGTCATAGCAAGGTTGCAGCACCAACTCTGGACACCGGTGTTTCGGAATTGTTGTTCCTCGTCAGCAGAGTGTAGGTTTTTCGGGGGTTAGCTGTGCAGGCTGCCAAGTGTTCTCAGGTATGTACCTCTCAGGCGCGGGTGCGAGATCCGAGCTCGTCAGCTCTAGCTCGAGGGAGCCAATTAACTTTGAAGGAGGGGTTCGCACTCCGACTCACCCACCAGCAGGTGTGCCCCAGGAGCATCATGGTGGATGCAGTCTTTGATAGCGTGTGCGCTAATTCGATGAAGTGTGTGTCATAGCAAGGTTGCAGCACCAACTCTGGACACCGGTGTTTCCGAATTGTTGTTCCTCGTCAGGAGAGTGTAGGTTTTTCGGGGGTTAGCTGTGCAGGCTGCCAAGTGTTCTCAGGTATGTACCTCTCAGGCGCGGGTGCGAGATCCGAGCTCGTCAGCTCTAGCTCGAGGGAGCCAATTAACTTTGAAGGAGGGGTTCGTACTCCGACTCACCCACCAGCAGGTGTGCCCCAGAAGCATCATGGTGGATGCAGTCTTTGATAGCGTGTGCGCTAATTCGATGAAGTGTGTGTCATAGCAAGGTTGCAGCACCAACTCTGGACACCGGTGTTTCGGAATTGTTGTTCCTCGTCAGCAGAGTGTAGGTTTTTCGGGGGTTAGCTGTGCAGGCTGCCAAGTGTTCTCAGGTATGTACCTCTCAGGCGCGGGTGCGAGATCCGAGCTCGTCAGCTCTAGCTCGAGGGAGCCAATTAACTTTGAAGGAGGGGTTCGCACTCCGACTCACCCACCAGCAGGTGTGCCCCAGGAGCATCATGGTGGATGCAGTCTTTGATAGCGTGTGCGCTAATTCGATGAAGTGTGTGTCATAGCAAGGTTGCAGCACCAACTCTGGACACCGGTGTTTCGGAATTGTTGTTCCTCGTCAGCAGAGTGTAGGTTTTTCGGGGGTTAGCTGTGCAGGCTGCCAAGTGTTCGCAAGGTATGTACCTCTCAGGCGCGGGTGCGAGATCCGAGCTCGTCAGCTCTAGCTCGATGGAGCCAATTAACTTTGAAGGAGGGGTTCGCACTCCGTCTCACCCACCAGCAGGTGTGCCCCATGAGCATCATGGTGGATGCAGTCTTTGATAGCGTGTGCGCTAATTCGATGAAGTGTGTGTCATAGCAAGGTTGCAGCACCAACTCTGGACACCGGTGTTTCGGAATTGTTGTTCCTCGTCAGCAGAGTGTAGGTTTTTCGGGGGTTAGCTGTGCAGGCTGCCAAGTGTTCTCAGGTATGTACCTCTCAGCTGCGGGTGCGAGATCCGAGCTCGTCAGCTCTAGCTCGAGGGAGCCAATTAACTTTGAAGGAGGGGTTCGCACTCCGACTCACCCACCAGCAGGTGTGCCCCAGGAGCATCATGGTGGATGCAGTCTTTGATAGCGTGTGCGCTAATTCGATGAAGTGTGTGTCATAGCAAGGTTGCAGCACCAACTCTGGACACCGGTGTTTCGGAATTGTTGTTCCTCGTCAGCAGAGTGTAGGTTTTTCGGGGGTTAGCTGTGCAGGCTGCCAAGTGTTCTCAGGTATGTACCTCTCAGGCGTGGGTGCGAGATCCGAGCTCGTCAGCTCTAGCTCGAGGGAGCCAATTAACTTTGAAGGAGGGGTTCGCACTCCGACTCACCCACCAGCAGGTGTGCCCCAGGAGCATCATGGTGGATGCAGTCTTTGATAGCGTGTGCGCTAATTCGATGAAGTGTGTGTCATAGCAAGGTTGCAGCACCAACTCTGGACACCGGTGTTTCGGAATTGTTGTTCCTCGTCAGCAGAGTGTAGGTTTTTCGGGGGTTAGCTGTGCAGGCTGCCAAGTGTTCTCAGGTATGTACCTCTCAGGCGCGGGTGCGAGATCCGAGCTCGTCAGCTCTAGCTCGAGGGAGCCAATTAACTTTGAAGGAGGGGTTCGCACTCCGACTCACCCACCAGCAGGTGTGCCCCAGGAGCATCATGGTGGATGCAGTCTTTGATAGCGTGTGCGCTAATTCGATGAAGTGTGCGTCATAGCAAGGTTGCAGCACCAACTCTGGACACCGGTGTTTCGGAATTGTTGTTTCTCGTCAGCAGAGTGTAGGTTTTTCGGGGGTTAGCTGTGCAGGCTGCCAAGTGTTCTCAGGTATGTACCTCTCAGGCGAGGGTGCGAGATCCGAGCTCGTCAGCTCTAGCTCGAGGGAGCCAATTAACTTTGAAGGAGGGGTTCACACTCCGACTCACCCACCAACAGGTGTGCCCCAGGAGCATCATGGTGGATGCAGTCTTTGATAGCGTGTGCGCTAATTCGATGAAGTGTGTGTCATAGCAAGGTTGCAGCACCAACTCTGGACACCGGTGTTTCGGAATTGTTGTTCCTCGTCAGCAGAGTGTAGGTTTTTTGGGGGTTAGCTGTGCAGGCTGCCAAGTGTTCTCAGGTATGTACCTCTCAGGCGCGGGTGCGAGATCCGAGCTCGTCAGCTCTAGCTCGAGGGAGCCAATTAACTTTGAAGGAGGGGTTCGCACTCCGACTCACCCACCAGCAGGTGTGCCCCAGGAGCATCATGGTGGATGCAGTCTTTGATAGCGTGTGCGCTAATTCGATGAGGTGTGTGTCATAGCAAGGCTGCAGCACCAACTCTGGACACCGGTGTTTCGGAATTGTTGTTCCTCGTCAGCAGAGTGTAGGTTTTTCGGGGGTTAGCTGTGCAGGCTGCCAAGTGTTCTCAGGTATCTACCTCTCAGGCGCGGGTGCGAGATCCAAGCTCGTCAGCTCTAGCTCGAGGGAGCCAATTAACTTTGAAGGAGGGGTTCGCACTCCGACTCACCCACCAGCAGGTGTGCCCCAGGAGCATCATGGTGGATGCAGTCTTTGATAGCGTGTGCGCTAATTCGATGAAGTGTGTGTCATAGCAAGGTTGCAGCACCAACTCTGGACACCGGTGTTTCGGAATTGTTGTTCCTCGTCAGCAGAGTGTAGGTTTTTCGGGGGTTAGCTGTGCAGGCTGCCAAGTGTTCTCAGGTATGTACCTCTCAGTCGCAAGTGCGAGATCCGAGCTCGTCAGCTCCAGCTCGAGGGAGCCAATTAACTTTGAAGGAGGGGTTCGCACTCCGACTCACCCACCAGCAGGTGTGCCCCAGGAGCATCATGGTGGATGCAGTCTTTGATAGCGTGTGCGCTAATTCGATGAAGTGTGTGTCATAGCAAGGTTGCAGCACCAACTCTGGACACCGGTGTTTCGGAATTGTTGTTCCTCGTCAGCAGAGTGTAGGTTTTTCGGGGGTTAGCTGTGCAGGCTGCCAAGTGTTCTCAGGTATGTACCTCTCAGGCGCGGGTGCGAGATCCGAGCTCGTCAGCTCTAGCTCGATGGAGCCAATTATTTTTGAAGGAGGGGTTCGCACTCCGTCTCACCCACCAGCAGGTGTGCCCCAGGAGCATCATGGTGGATGCAGTCTTTGATAGCGTGTGCGCTAATTCGATGAAGTGTGTGTCATAGCAAGGTTGCAGCACCAACTCTGGACACCGGTGTTTCGGAATTGTTGTTCCTCGTCAGCAGAGTGTAGGTTTGTCGGGGGTTAGCTGTGCAGGCTGCCAAGTGTTCTCAGGTATGTACCTCTCAGGCGCGGGTGCGAGATCCGAGCTCATCAGCTCTAGCTCGAGGGAGCCAATTAACTTTGAAGGAGGGGTTCGCACTCCGACTCACCCACCAGCAGGTGTGCCCCAGGAGCATCATGGTGGATGCAGTCTTTGATAGCGTGTGCGCTAATTCGATGAAGTGTGTGTCATAGCAAGGTTGCAGCACCAACTCTGGACACCGGTGTTTCGGAATTGTTGTTCCTCGTCAGCAGAGTGTAGGTTTTTCGGGGGTTAGCTGTGCAGGCTGCCAAGTGTTCTCAGGTATGTACCTCTCAGGCGTGGGTGCGAGATCCGAGCTCGTCAGCTCTAGCTCGAGGGAGCCAATTAACTTTGAAGGAGGGGTTCGCACTCCGACTCACCCACCAGCAGGTGTGCCCCAGGAGCATCATGGTGGATGCAGTCTTTGATAGCGTGTGCGCTAATTCGATGAAGTGTGTGTCATAGCAAGGTTGCAGCACCAACTCTGGACACCGGTGTTTCGGAATTGTTGTTCCTCGTCAGCAGAGTGTAGGTTTTTCGGGGGTTAGCTGTGCAGGCTGCCAAGTGTTCTTAGGTATGTACCTCTCAGGCGCGGGTGCAAGATCCGAGCTCGTCAGCTCTAGCTCGAGGGAGCCAATTAACTTTGAAGGAGGGGTTCGCACTCCGACTCACCCACCAGCAGGTGTGCCCCAGGAGCATCATGGTGGATGCAGTCTTTGATAGCGTGTGCGCTAATTCGATGAAGTGTGTGTCATAGCAAGGTTGCAGCACCAACTCTGGACACCGGTGTTTCGGAATTGTTGTTCCTCGTCAGCAGAGTGTAGGTTTTTCGGGGGTTAGCTGTGCAGGCTGCCAAGTGTTCTCAGGTATGTACCTCTCAGGCGCGGGTGCAAGATCCGAGCTCGTCAGCTCTAGCTCGAGGGAGCCAATTAACTTTGAAGGAGGGGTTCGCACTCCGACTCACCCACCAGCAGGTGTGCCCCAGGAGCATCATGGTGGATGCAGTCTTTGATAGCGTGTGCGCTAATTCGATGAAGTGTGTGTCATAGCAAGGTTGCAGCACCAACTCTGGACACCGGTGTTTCGGAATTGTTGTTCCTCGTCAGCAGAGTGTAGGTTTTTCGGGGGTTAGCTGTGCAGGCTGCCAAGTGTTCTCAGGTATGTACCTCTCAGGCGCGGGTGCGAGATCCGAGCTCGTCAGCTCTAGCTCGAGGGAGCCAATTAACTTTGAAGGAGGGGTTCGCACTCCGACTCACCCACCAGCAGGTGTGCCCCAGGAGCATCATGGTGGATGCAGTCTTTGATAGCGTGTGCGCTAATTCGATGAAGTGTGCGTCATAGCAAGGTTGCAGCACCAACTCTGGACACCGGTGTTTCAGAATTGTTGTTTCTCGTCAGCAGAGTGTAGGTTTTTCGGGGGTTAGCTGTGCAGGCTGCCAAGTGTTCTCAGGTATGTACCTCTCAGGCGCGGGTGCGAGATCCGAGCTCGTCAGCTCTAGCTCGAGGGAGCCAATTAACTTTGAAGGAGGGGTTCGCACTCCGACTCACCCACCAGCAGGTGTGCCCCAGGAGCATCATGGTGGATGCAGTCTTTGATAGCGTGTGCGCTAATTCGAGGAAGTGTGTGTCATAGCAAGGTTGCAGCACCAACTCTGGACACCGGTGTTTCGGAATTGTTGTTCCTCGTCAGCAGAGTGTAGGTTTTTCGGGGGTTAGCTGTGCAGGCTGCCAAGTGTTCTCAGGTATGTACCTCTCAGGCGCGGGTGCGAGATCCGAGCTCGTCAGCTCTAGCTCGAGGGAGCCAATTAACTTTGAAGGAGGGGTTCGCACTCCGACTCACCCACCAGCAGGTGTGCCCCAGGAGCATCATGGTGGATGCAGTCTTTGATAGCGTGTGCGCTAATTCGATGAAGTGTGTGTCATAGCAAGGTTGCAGCACCAACTCTGGACACCGGTGTTTCGGAATTGTTGTTCCTCGTCAGCAGAGTGTAGGTTTTTCGGGGGTTAGCTGTGCAGGCTGCCAAGTGTTCTCAGGTATGTACCTCTCAGGCGCGGGTGCGAGATACGAGCTCGTCAGCTCTAGCTCGAGGGAGCCAATTAACTATGAAGGAGGGGTTCGCACTCCGACTCACCCACCAGCAGGTGTGCCCCAGGAGCATCATGGTGGATGCAGTTTTTGATAGCGTGTGCGCTAATTCGATGAAGCGTGTGTCATAGCAAGGTTGCAGCACCAACTCTGGACACCGGTGTTTTGGAATTGTTGTTCCTCGTCAGCAGAGTGTAGGTTTTTCGGGGGTTAGCTGTGCAGGCTGCCAAGTGTTCTCAGGTATGTACCTCTCAGGCGCGGGTGCGAGATCCGAGCTCGTCAGCTCTAGCTCGAGGGAGCCAATTAACTTTGAAGGAGGGGTTCGCACTCCGACTCACCCACCAGCAGGTGTGCCCCAGGAGCATCATGGTGGATGCAGTCTTTGATAGTGTGTGCGCTAATTCGATGAAGTGTGTGTCATAGCAAGGTTGCAGCACCAACTCTGGACAACGGTGTTTCGGAATTGTTGTTCCTCGTCAGCAGAGTGTAGGTTTTTCGGGGGTTAGCTGTGCAGGCTGCCAAGTGTTCTCAGGTATGTACCTCTCAGGCGCGGGTGCGAGATCCGAGCTCGTCAGCTCTAGCTCGAGGGAGCCAATTAACTTTGAAGGAGGGGTTCGCACTCCGACTCACCCACCAGCAGGTGTGCCCCAGGAGCATCATGGTGGATGCAGTCTTTGATAGCGTGTGCGCTAATTCGATGAAGTGTGTGTCATAGCAAGGTTGCAGCACCAACTCTGGACACCGGTGTTTCGAAATTGTTGTTCCTCGTCAGCAGAGTGTAGGTTTTTCGGGGGTTAGCTGTGCAGGCTGCCAAGTGTTCTCAGGTATGTACCTCTCAGGCGCGGGTTCGAGATCCGAGCTCGTCAGCTCTAGCTCGAGGGAGCCAATTAACTTTGAAGGAGGGGTTCGCACTCCGACTTACCTACCAGCAGGTGTGCCCCAGGAGCATCATGGTGGATGCAGTCTTTGATAGCGTGTGCGCTAATTCGATGAAGTGTGTGTCATAGCAAGGTTGCAGCACCAACTCTGGACACCGGTGTTTCGGAATTGTTGTTCCTCGTCAGCAGAGTGTAGGTTTTTCGGGGGTTAGCTGTGCAGGCTGCCAAGTGTTCTCGGGTATGTACCTCTCAGGCGGGGGTGCGAGATCCGAGCTCGTCAGCTCTAGCTGGAGGGAGCCAATTAACTTTGAAGGAGGGGTTCGCACTCCGACTCACCCACCAGCAGGTGTGCCCCAGGAGCATCATGGTGGACGCAGTCTTTGATAGCGTGTGCGCTAATTCGATGAAGTGTGTGTCATAGCAAGGTTGCAGCACCAACTCTGCACACCGGTGTTTCGGAATTGTTGTTCCTCGTCAGCAGAGTGTAGGTTTTTCGGGGGTTAGCTGTGCAGGCTGCAGAGTGTTCTCAGGTATGTACCTCTCAGGCGCGGATGCGAGATCCGAGCTCGTCAGCTCTAGCTCGAGGGAGCCAATTAACTTTGAAGGAGGGGTTCGCACTCCGACTCACCCACCAGCAGGTGTGCCCCAGGAGCATCATGGTGGATGCAGTCTTTGATAGCGTGTGCGCTAATTCGATGAAGTGTGCGTCATAGCAAGGTTGCAGCACCAACTCTGGACACCGGTGTTTCGGAATTGTTGTTCCTCGTCAGCAGAGTGTAGGTTTTTCGGGGGTTAGCTGTGCAGGCTGCCAAGTGTTCTCAGGTATGTACCTCTCAGGCGCGGGTGCGAGATCCGAGCTCGTCAGCTCTAGCTCGAGGGAGCCAATTAACTTTGAAGGAGGGGTTCGCACTCCGACTCACCCACCAGCAGGTGTGCCCCAGGAGCATCATGGTGGATGCAGTCTTTGATAGCGTGTGCGCTAATTCGATGAAGTGTGTGTCATAGCAAGGTTGCAGCACCAACTCTGGACACCGGTGTTTCGGAATTGTTGTTCCTCGTCAGCAGAGTGTAGGTTTTTCGGGGGTTAGCTGTGCAGGCTGCCAAGTGTTCTCAGGTATGTACCTCTCAGGCGCGGGTGCGAGATCCGAGCTCGTCAGCTCTAGCTCGAGGGAGCCAATTAACTTTGAAGGAGGGGTTCGCACTCCGACTCACCCACCAGCAGGTGTGCCCCAGGAGCATCATGGTGGGTGCAGTCTTTGATAGCGTGTGCGCTAATTCGATGAAGTGTGTGTCATAGCAAGGTTGCAGCACCAACTCTGGACACCGGTGTTTCGGAATTGTTGTTCCTCGTCAGCAGAGTGTAGGTTTTTCGGGGGTTAGCTGTGCAGGCTGCCAAGTGTTCTCAGGTATGTACCTCTCAGGCGTGGGTGCGAGATCCGAGCTCGTCAGCTCTAGCTCTAGGGATGGGTATGCTCAGACGTGAATCCCATGCTCTCCACACCACTGGAGTCAAGCTATCCTGGCTGAAGACGGCTGATAGCCAGAAACCAGTCCTAGGATGCTTGATTCCGGTCCAGGGAAGACATGGCTTAGCAGTTCTGGCTGGACCGTTCCCATGAGGCACAGGGTCAAAGCTGATTTGCATATGGCCATGTTTGAACTCGGGTGGTGTGGAGTGCAAAAAAATGATGGATTTAGGCCCAGATCTCTGTACTGGGGTGAATGTATGACATTGTTCTGCATTCTGTCCATCAATATTTATTTCATTTGTCATCCCGAGTGGGATGGGTATGCTCAGATGTGAGTCCTATGCTCTCCACACCACTGGAGTCAAGCTATCCTGGCTGAAGACCGCTGATAGCCAGAAACCGGTCCTAGGATGCTTGATTCCTGTCCAGGAAAGACATGGCTTGGCAGTTCTGGTTGGACTGTTCCTATGAGGCACAGGGTCTAGGCTGATTTGCATATGGCCATGTCTGAACTGGGCTGGTGTGGAGTGCAAAAAAACGATGGATTTAGGCCCAGATCTTTGTACTGGAATAAATGTATGACATTGTTCTGCATTCTGTCCATCAATTGTTGTTCTTGCATTTGTCACCCCGAGTGGGATGGGTAGGCTCAGACGTGAGTCTCATGCTCCCCACACCACTGGAGTCAAGCTATTCTGGCTGAAGACGGCTGATACCAGAAACCGGTCCTAGGATGCTTGATTCCGGTCCAGGAAAGACATGGCTTGGCAGATCTGGCCGGACTGTTCCCATGAGGCACAGGGTCAAGGCGGATTTGCATGTGGCCATGTCTGAACTGGGGTGGTGTGGAGTGCAAAAAACATGATGGATTTAGGCCCAGATCTCTGTACTGGGGTGAATGTATGACATTGTTCCGCATTCTGTCCATCAATTGTTGTTTTTGCATTTGTCACCCCGAGTGGGATGGGTATGCTCAGACGTGAATCCCATGCTCTCCACACCACTGGAGTCAAGCTATCCTGGCTGAAGACGGCTGATAGCCAGAAACCGGTCCTAGGATGCTTGATTCCGGTCCAGGAAAGACATGGCATGGCAGTTCAGGCTGGAATGTTCCCATGAGGCACAGGGTCAAGGCTGATTTGCATATGGCCATGTCTGAACTGGGGTGGTGTGGAGTGCAAAAAAACGATGGATTTAGGTCCAGATCTCTGTACTGGAATAAATGTATGACATTGTTCTGCATTCTGTCCATCATATGTTGTTCTTGCATTTGTCAGCCCGAGTGGGATGGGTATGCTCAGTCGTGAGTCCCATGCTCTCCAAACCACTGGAGTCAAGCTATTCTGGCTGAAGATGGCTGATAGCCAGAAACCGGTCCTAGGATGCTTGATTCCGGTCCAGGAAAGACATGGCTTGGCAGTTCCATATGGACTGTTCCCATGAGGCACAGGGTCAAGGCTGATTTGCATATGGCTATGTCTGAACTGGGGTAGTGTGGTGTGCAAAAAAACAATGGATTTAGGCCCAGATCTCTGTACTGGAATAAATGTATGACATTGTTCTGCATTCTGTCCATCAATTGTTGTTTTTGCATTTGTCACCCCGAGTGGGATGGGTATGCTCAGACGTGAGTCCCATGCTCTCCACACCACTGGAGTCAAGCTATCCCGGCTGAAGACTGCTGATAGCCAGAAACCGGTCCTAGGATGCTTGATTCCGGTCCAGGAAAGACATGGTTCGGCACTTCTGGCTGGACTGTTCCCATGAGGCACAGGGTCAAGGCTGATTTGCATATGGCCATGTCTGAACTGGGGTGGTGTGGAGTGCAAAAAAACTATGGATTTAGGCCCAGATCTCTGTACTGGGGTGTATGTATGACATTGTTCTGCATTCTGTCCATCAATTGTTGTTGTTTCATTTGTCACCAGAGTGGGATCGGTATGCTCATATGTGAGTCCCATGCTCTCCACACCACTGGTGTGGAGTCAAACTATCCTGGCTGAAGACGGCAGATAGCCAGAAACCGGTCTTAGGATGCATGATACCGGTCCAGGAAAGACATGGCTTGGCAGTTCTGGCTGGACTGTTCCTATGAGGCACAGGGTCAAGGCTGATTTGCATATGGCCATGTCTGAACTGGTGTGGTGTGGAGTGCAAAAAAACTTATGGATTAAGGCCGAAATCTCTGTACTGGGGTGAATGTATGACATTGTTCCGCATTCTGTCCATCAATTGTTGTTTTTGCATTTGTCACCCCGAGTAGGATGGGTATGCTCAGACGTGAATCCCATGCTCTCCACACCACTGGAGTCAAGCTATCCTGGCTGAAGATGGCCGATAGCCAGAAACCGGTCCTAGGATGCTTGATTCCGGTCCAGGAAAGACATGGCATAGCAGTTCTGGCTGGAATGTTCCCATGAGGCACAGGGTCAAGGCTGATTTGCATATGGCCATGTCTGAACTGGGGTGGTGTGGAGTGCAAAAAAACGATGGATTTAGGCCCAGATCTCTGTACTGGAATAAATGTATGACATTGTTCTGCATTCTGTCCATCAATTGTTGTTCTTGCATTTGTCACCCCGAGTGGGATGGATATGCTCAGTTGTGAGTCCCATGCTCTCCAAACCACTGGAGTCAAGCTATTCTGGCTGAAGATGGCTGATAGCCAGAAACCGGTCCTAGGATGCTTGATTCCGTTCCAGGACAGACATGGCTTGGCAGTTCTGGCTGGACTGTTCCCATGAGGCACAGGGTCAAGGCTGATTTGCATATGGCCATGTCTGAACTGGTGTGGTGTGGAGTGCAAAAAAACGTATGGATTAAGGCCGAAATCTCTGTACTGGGGTGAATGTATGACATTGTTCCGCATTCAGTCCATCAATTGTTGTTTTTGAATTTGTCAACCCGAGTGCAATGTGTATGCTCAGACGTGAGTCTCATGCTCTCCACACCACTGGAGTCAAGCTATTCTGGCTGAAGACGGCTGATACCAGAAACCGGTCCTAGGATGCTTGATTCCTGTCCAGGAAAGACATGGCTTGGCAGTTCCGGCTGGACTGTTCCCATGAGGCACAGGGTCAAGGCTGATTTGCATATGGCTATGTCTGAACTGGGGTAGTGTGGTGTGCAAAAAAACAATGGATTTAGGCCCAGATCTCTGTACTGGAATAAATGTATGACATTGTTCTGCATTCTGTCCATCAATTGTTGTTTTTGCATTTGTCACCCCGAGTGGGATGGGTATGCTCAGACGTGAGTCCCATGCTCTCCACACCACTGGAGTCAAGCTATCCGGGCTGAAGACGGCTGATAGTAAGAAACCGGTCCTAGGATGCTTGATTCCGGTCCAGGAAAGACATGGTTCGGCAGTTCTGGCTGGACTGTTCCCATGAGGCACAGGGTCAAGGCTGATTTACATGTGGCCATGTCTGAACTGGGGTGGTGTGGAGTGCAAAAAACATGATGGATTTAGGCCCAGATCTCTGTACTGGGGTGAATGTATGACATTGTTCTGCATTCTGTCCATCAATTGTTGTTTTTGCATTTGTCACCCCGAGTGGGATGGGTATGATCAGACGTGAGTCCCATGCTCTCCACACCACTGGAGTCAAGCTATCCTGGCTGGAGATGGCTGATAGCCAGAAACCGGTCCTAGGATGCTTGATTCCGGTTCAGGAAAGACATGGCTTGGCAGTTCAGGCTGGACTGTTCCCATGATGCATAGGGTCAAGGCTGATTTGCATATGGCCATGTCTGAACTGAGGTGGTGTGGAGTACAAAAAAACGATGGATTTAGTCCCAGCTCATTGTACTGGTGTGAATGTGTGACATTGTTCTGCATTCTGTCCATCAATTGTTGTTTTTGCATTTGTCACCCCGCGTGGGATGGGTATGCTCAGACGTGAGTCCCATGCTCTTCACAACACTGGAGTCAAGCTATCCTGGCTGAAGACGGCTGATAGCCAGAAACCAGTCCTAGGATGCTTGATTCCGGTCCAGGGAAGACATGGCTTGGCAGTTCTGGCTGGACCGTTCCCATGAGGCACAGGGTCAAAGCTGATTTGCATATGGCCATGTCTGAACTCGGGTGGTGTGGAGTGCAAAAAAACGATGGATTTAGGCCCAGATCTCTGTAATGGGGTGAATGTATGACATTGTTCTGCATTATGTCCATCAATAATTATTTCATTTGTCACCCCGAGTGGATGGGTATGCTCAGATGTGAGTCCTATGCTCTCCCCACCACTGGAGTCAAGCTATCCTGGCTGAAGACCGCTGATAGCCAGAAACCGGTCCTAGGATGCTTGATTCCTGTCCAGGAAAGACATGGCTTGGCAGTTCTTGTTGGACTGTTCCTATGAGGCACAGGGTCAAGGCTGATTTGCATATGGCCATGTCTGAACTGGGGTGGTGTGGAGTGCAAAAAAACGATTTTTTAGGCCCAGATCTCTGTACTGGGGTTAATGTACGACACTTTTCCGCATTCAGTCCATCAATTGTTGTTTTTGCATTTGTCAACCCGAGTGCAATGTGTATGCTCAGACGTGAGTCTCATGCTCTCCACACCACTGGAGTCAAGCTATTCTGGCTGAAGACGGCTGATACCAGAAACCGGTCCTAGGATGCTTGATTCCGGTCCAGGAAAGACATGGCTTGGCAGTTCCGGCTGGACTGTTCCCATGAGGCACAGGGTCAAGGCTGATTTGCATATGGCTATGTCTGAACTGGGGTAGTGTGGTGTGCAAAAAAACAATGGATTTAGGCCCAGATCTCTGTACTGGAATAAATGTATGACATTGTTCTGCATTCTGTCCATCAATTGTTGTTTTTGCATTTGTCACCCCGAGTGGGATGGGTATGCTCAGACGTGAGTCCCATGCTCTCCACACCACTGGAGTCAAGCTATCCGGGCTGAAGACGGCTGATAGCCAGAAACCGGTCCTAGGATGCTTGATTCCGGTCCAGGAAAGACATGGTTCGGCAGTTCTGGCTGGACTGTTCCCATGAGGCACAGGGTCAAGGCTGATTTCCATGTGGCCATGTCTGAACTGGGGTGGTGTGGAGTGCAAAAAACATGATGGATTTAGGCCCAGATCTCTGTACTGGGGTGAATGTATGACATTGTTCTGCATTCTGTCCATCAATTGTTGTTTTTGCATTTGTCACCCCGAGTGGGATGGGTATGATCAGACGTGAGTCCCATGCTCTCCACACCACTGGAGTCAAGCTATCCTGGCTGAAGATGGCTGATAGCCAGAAACCGGTCCTAGGATGCTTGATTCCGGTCCAGGAAAGACATGGCTTGGCAGTTCAGGCTGGACTGTTCCCATGATGCATAGGGTCAAGGCTGATTTGCATATGGCCATGTCTGAACTGAGGTGGTGTGGAGTACAAAAAAACGATGGATTTAGGCCCAGATCATTGTACTGTTGTGAATGTGTGACATTGTTCTGCATTCTGTCCATCAATTGTTGTTTTTGCATTTGTCACCCCGCGTGGGATGGGTATGCTCAGACGTGAGTCCCATGCTCTTCACAACACTGGAGTCAAGCTATCCTGGCTGAAGACGGCTGATAGCCAGAAACCAGTCCTAGGATGCTTGATTCCGGTCCAGGGAAGACATGGCTTGGCAGTTCTGGCTCGACCGTTCCCATGAGGCACAGGGTCAAAGCTGATTTGCATATGGCCATGTCTCAACTCGGGTGGTGTGGAGTGCAAAAAAACGATGGATTTAGGCCCAGATCTCTGTACTGGGGTGAATGTATGACATTGTTCTGCATTCTGTCCATCAATAATTATTTCATTTGTCACCCCGAGTGGGATGGGTATGCTCAGATGTGAGTCCTATGCTCTCCACACCACTGGAGTCAAGCTATCCTGGCTGAAGACCGCTGATAGCCAGAAACCGGTCCTAGGATGCTTGATTCCTGTCCAGGAAAGACATGGCTTGGCAGTTCTGGTTGGACTGTTCCTATGAGGCACAGGGTCAAGGCTGATTTCCATGTGGCCATGTCTGAACTGGGGTGGTGTGGAGTGCAAAAAACATGATGGATTTAGGCCCAGATCTCTGTACTGGGGTGAATGTATGACATTGTTCTGCATTCTGTCCATCAATTGTTGTTTTTGCATTTGTCACCCCGAGTGGGATGGGTATGATCAGACGTGAGTCCCATGCTCTCCACACCACTGGAGTCAAGCTATCCTGGCTGAAGATGGCTGATAGCCAGAAACCGGTCCTAGGATGCTTGATTCCGGTCCAGGAAAGACATGGCTTGGCAGTTCAGGCTGGACTGTTCCCATGATGCATAGGGTCAAGGCTGATTTGCATATGGCCATGTCTGAACTGAGGTGGTGTGGAGTACAAAAAAACGATGGATTTAGGCCCAGATCATTGTACTGTTGTGAATGTGTGACATTGTTCTGCATTCTGTCCATCAATTGTTGTTCTTGCATTTGTCACCCCGAGTGGGATGGGTATGCTCAGACGTGAGTCTCATGCTCTCCACACCACTGGAGTCAAGCAATTCTGGCTGAAGACGGCTGATACCAGAAACCGGTCCTAGGATGCTTGATTCCGGTCCAGGAAAGACATGGCTTGGCAGATCTGGCCGGACTGTTCCCATGAGGCACAGGGTCAAGGCTGATTTGCCTGTGGCCATGTCTGAACTGGGGTGGTGTGGAGTGCACAAAACATGATGGATTTAGGCCCAGATCTCTGTACTGGGGTGAATGTATAACATTGTTCTGCATTCTGTCCATCAATTGTTGTTTTTGCATTTGTCTTCCCGAGTGGGATGGGTATGCTCAGACGTGAGTCCCATGCTCTCCACAACACTGGAGTCAAGCTATCTTGGCTGAAGACGGCTGATACCAGAAACCGGTCGGTCCTAGGATGCTTGATTCCGGTCCAGGAAAGACATGGCATGGCAGTTCAGGCTGGAATGTTCCCATGAGGCACAGGGTCAAGGCTGATTTGCATATGGCCATGTCTGAACTGGGGTGGTGTGGAGTGCAAAAAAACGATGGATTTAGGCCCAGATCTCTGTACTGGAATAAATGTATGACATTGTTCTGCATTCTGTCCATCAATTGTTGTTCTTGCATTTGTCACCCCGAGTGGGATGGATATGCTCAGTTGTGAGTCCCATGCTCTCCAAACCACTGGAGTCAAGCTATTCTGGCTGAAGATGGCTGATAGCCAGAAACCGGTCCTAGGATGCTTGATTCCGTTCCAGGACAGACATGGCTTGGCAGTTCTGGCTGGACTGTTCCCATGAGGCACAGGGTCAAGGCTGATTTGCATATGGCCATGTCTGAACTGGTGTGGTGTGGAGTGCAAAAAAACGTATGGATTAAGGCCGAAATCTCTGTACTGGGGTGAATGTATGACATTGTTCCGCATTCAGTCCATCAATTGTTGTTTTTGAATTTGTCAACCCGAGTGCAATGTGTATGCTCAGACGTGAGTCTCATGCTCTCCACACCACTGGAGTCAAGCTATTCTGGCTGAAGACGGCTGATACCAGAAACCGGTCCTAGGATGCTTGATTCCTGTCCAGGAAAGACATGGCTTGGCAGTTCCGGCTGGACTGTTCCCGTGAGGCACAGGGTCAAGGCTGATTTGCATATGGCTATGTCTATACTGGGGTAGTGTGGTGTGCAAAAAAACAATGGATTTAGGCCCAGATCTCTGTACTGGAATAAATGTATGACATTGTTCTGCATTCTGTCCATCAATTGTTGTTTTTGCATTTGTCACCCCGAGTGGGATGGGTATGCTCAGACGTGAGTCCCATGCTCTCCACACCACTGGAGTCAAGCTATCCGGGCTGAAGACGGCTGATAGTAAGAAACCGGTCCTAGGATGCTTGATTCCGGTCCAGGAAAGACATGGTTCGGCAGTTCTGGCTGGACTGTTCCCATGAGGCACAGGGTCAAGGCTGATTTACATGTGGCCATGTCTGAACTGGGGTGGTGTGGAGTGCAAAAAACATGATGGATTTAGGCCCAGATCTCTGTACTGGGGTGAATGTATGACATTGTTCTGCATTCTGTCCATCAATTGTTGTTTTTGCATTTGTCACCCCGAGTGGGATGGGTATGATCAGACGTGAGTCCCATGCTCTCCACACCACTGGAGTCAAGCTATCCTGGCTGGAGATGGCTGATAGCCAGAAACCGGTCCTAGGATGCTTGATTCCGGTTCAGGAAAGACATGGCTTGGCAGTTCAGGCTGGACTGTTCCCATGATGCATAGGGTCAAGGCTGATTTGCATATGGCCATGTCTGAACTGAGGTGGTGTGGAGTACAAAAAAACGATGGATTTAGTCCCAGCTCATTGTACTGGTGTGAATGTGTGACATTGTTCTGCATTCTGTCCATCAATTGTTGTTTTTGCATTTGTCACCCCGCGTGGGATGGGTATGCTCAGACGTGAGTCCCATGCTCTTCACAACACTGGAGTCAAGCTATCCTGGCTGAAGACGGCTGATAGCCAGAAACCAGTCCTAGGATGCTTGATTCCGGTCCAGGGAAGACATGGCTTGGCAGTTCTGGCTGGACCGTTCCCATGAGGCACAGGGTCAAAGCTGATTTGCATATGGCCATGTCTGAACTCGGGTGGTGTGGAGTGCAAAAAAACGATGGATTTAGGCCCAGATCTCTGTAATGGGGTGAATGTATGACATTGTTCTGCATTATGTCCATCAATAATTATTTCATTTGTCACCCCGAGTGGATGGGTATGCTCAGATGTGAGTCCTATGCTCTCCCCACCACTGGAGTCAAGCTATCCTGGCTGAAGACCGCTGATAGCCAGAAACCGGTCCTAGGATGCTTGATTCCTGTCCAGGAAAGACATGGCTTGGCAGTTCTTGTTGGACTGTTCCTATGAGGCACAGGGTCAAGGCTGATTTGCATATGGCCATGTCTGAACTGGGGTGGTGTGGAGTGCAAAAAAACGATTTTTTAGGCCCAGATCTCTGTACTGGGGTTAATGTACGACACTTTTCCGCATTCAGTCCATCAATTGTTGTTTTTGCATTTGTCAACCCGAGTGCAATGTGTATGCTCAGACGTGAGTCTCATGCTCTCCACACCACTGGAGTCAAGCTATTCTGGCTGAAGACGGCTGATACCAGAAACCGGTCCTAGGATGCTTGATTCCGGTCCAGGAAAGACATGGCTTGGCAGTTCCGGCTGGACTGTTCCCATGAGGCACAGGGTCAAGGCTGATTTGCATATGGCTATGTCTGAACTGGGGTAGTGTGGTGTGCAAAAAAACAATGGATTTAGGCCCAGATCTCTGTACTGGAATAAATGTATGACATTGTTCTGCATTCTGTCCATCAATTGTTGTTTTTGCATTTGTCACCCCGAGTGGGATGGGTATGCTCAGACGTGAGTCCCATGCTCTCCACACCACTGGAGTCAAGCTATCCGGGCTGAAGACGGCTGATAGCCAGAAACCGGTCCTAGGATGCTTGATTCCGGTCCAGGAAAGACATGGTTCGGCAGTTCTGGCTGGACTGTTCCCATGAGGCACAGGGTCAAGGCTGATTTCCATGTGGCCATGTCTGAACTGGGGTGGTGTGGAGTGCAAAAAACATGATGGATTTAGGCCCAGATCTCTGTACTGGGGTGAATGTATGACATTGTTCTGCATTCTGTCCATCAATTGTTGTTTTTGCATTTGTCACCCCGAGTGGGATGGGTATGATCAGACGTGAGTCCCATGCTCTCCACACCACTGGAGTCAAGCTATCCTGGCTGAAGATGGCTGATAGCCAGAAACCGGTCCTAGGATGCTTGATTCCGGTCCAGGAAAGACATGGCTTGGCAGTTCAGGCTGGACTGTTCCCATGATGCATAGGGTCAAGGCTGATTTGCATATGGCCATGTCTGAACTGAGGTGGTGTGGAGTACAAAAAAACGATGGATTTAGGCCCAGATCATTGTACTGTTGTGAATGTGTGACATTGTTCTGCATTCTGTCCATCAATTGTTGTTTTTGCATTTGTCACCCCGCGTGGGATGGGTATGCTCAGACGTGAGTCCCATGCTCTTCACAACACTGGAGTCAAGCTATCCTGGCTGAAGACGGCTGATAGCCAGAAACCAGTCCTAGGATGCTTGATTCCGGTCCAGGGAAGACATGGCTTGGCAGTTCTGGCTCGACCGTTCCCATGAGGCACAGGGTCAAAGCTGATTTGCATATGGCCATGTCTCAACTCGGGTGGTGTGGAGTGCAAAAAAACGATGGATTTAGGCCCAGATCTCTGTACTGGGGTGAATGTATGACATTGTTCTGCATTCTGTCCATCAATAATTATTTCATTTGTCACCCCGAGTGGGATGGGTATGCTCAGATGTGAGTCCTATGCTCTCCACACCACTGGAGTCAAGCTATCCTGGCTGAAGACCGCTGATAGCCAGAAACCGGTCCTAGGATGCTTGATTCCTGTCCAGGAAAGACATGGCTTGGCAGTTCTGGTTGGACTGTTCCTATGAGGCACAGGGTCAAGGCTGATTTCCATGTGGCCATGTCTGAACTGGGGTGGTGTGGAGTGCAAAAAACATGATGGATTTAGGCCCAGATCTCTGTACTGGGGTGAATGTATGACATTGTTCTGCATTCTGTCCATCAATTGTTGTTTTTGCATTTGTCACCCCGAGTGGGATGGGTATGATCAGACGTGAGTCCCATGCTCTCCACACCACTGGAGTCAAGCTATCCTGGCTGAAGATGGCTGATAGCCAGAAACCGGTCCTAGGATGCTTGATTCCGGTCCAGGAAAGACATGGCTTGGCAGTTCAGGCTGGACTGTTCCCATGATGCATAGGGTCAAGGCTGATTTGCATATGGCCATGTCTGAACTGAGGTGGTGTGGAGTACAAAAAAACGATGGATTTAGGCCCAGATCATTGTACTGTTGTGAATGTGTGACATTGTTCTGCATTCTGTCCATCAATTGTTGTTCTTGCATTTGTCACCCCGAGTGGGATGGGTATGCTCAGACGTGAGTCTCATGCTCTCCACACCACTGGAGTCAAGCAATTCTGGCTGAAGACGGCTGATACCAGAAACCGGTCCTAGGATGCTTGATTCCGGTCCAGGAAAGACATGGCTTGGCAGATCTGGCCGGACTGTTCCCATGAGGCACAGGGTCAAGGCTGATTTGCCTGTGGCCATGTCTGAACTGGGGTGGTGTGGAGTGCACAAAACATGATGGATTTAGGCCCAGATCTCTGTACTGGGGTGAATGTATAACATTGTTCTGCATTCTGTCCATCAATTGTTGTTTTTGCATTTGTCTTCCCGAGTGGGATGGGTATGCTCAGACGTGAGTCCCATGCTCTCCACAACACTGGAGTCAAGCTATCTTGGCTGAAGACGGCTGATACCAGAAACCGGTCGGTCCTAGGATGCTTGATTCCGGTCCAGGAAAGACATGGCATGGCAGTTCAGGCTGGAATGTTCCCATGAGACACAGGGTCAAGGCTGATTTGCATATGGCCATGTCTGAACTGGGGTGGTGTGGAGTGCAAAAAAACTATGGATTTAGGCCCAGATCTCTGTACTGGGGTGAATGTATGACATTGTTCTGCATTCTGTCCATCAATTGTTGTTGTTTCATTTGTCACCCGAGTGGGATCGGTATGCTCATATGTGAGTCCAATGCTCTCCACACCACTGGTGTGGAGTCAAACTATCCTGGCTGAAGACGGCAGATAGCCAGAAACCGGTCTTAGGATGCATGATTCCGGTCCAGGAAAAACATGGCTTGGCAGTTCTGGCTGGACTGTTCCTATGAGGTACAGGGTCAAGGCTGATTTGCATATGGCCATGTCTGAACTGGTGTGGTGTGGAGTGCAAACAAACTTATGGATTGAGGCCGAGATCTCTGTACTGGGGTGAATGTATGACATTGTTCCGCATTCTGTCCATCAATTGTTGTTTTTGCATTTGTCACCCCGAGTGGGATGGGTATGCTCAGACGTGAATCCCATGCTCTCCACACCACTGGAGTCAAGCTATCCTGGCTGAAGATGGCTGATAGCCACAAACCGGTCCTTGGATGCTTGATTCCGGTCCAGGAAAGACATGGCATGGCAGTTCAGGCTGGAATGTTCCCATGAGACACAGGGTCAAGGCTGATTTGCATATGGCCATGTCTGAACTGGGGTGGTGTGGAGTGCAAAAAAACGATGGATTTAGGCCCAGATCTCTGTACTGGAATAAATGTATGACATTGTTCTGCATTTTGTCCATCAATTGTTGTTCTGCATTTGTCACCCCGAGTGGGATGGGTATGCTCAGTCGTGAGTCCCATGCTCTCCAAACCACTGGAGTCAAGCTATTCTGGCTGAAGATGGCTGATAGCCAGAAACCAGTCCTAGGATGCTTGATTCCGGTCCAGGACAGACATGGCTTGGCAGTTCTGGCTGGACTGTTCCCATGAGGCACAGGGTCAAGGCTGATTTGCATATGGCCATGTCTGAACTGGGGTGGTGTGGAGTGCAAAAAAACTATGTATTTAGGCCCAGATCTCTGTACTGGGGTTATTGTACGACATTTTCCGCATTCAGTCCATCAATTGTTGTTTTTGCATTTGTCACCCCAAGTGGGATGGATATGCTCAGTTGTGAGTCTCATGCTCTCCACACCACTGGAGTCAAGCTATTCTGGCTGAAGACGGCTGATACCAGAAACCGGTCCTAGGATGCTTGATTCTGGTCCAGGAAAGACTTTGCTTGGCAGTTCCGGCTGGACTGTTCCCATGAGGCACAGGGTCAAGGCTGATTTGCATATGGCTATGTCTGAACTGGGGTAGTGTGGTGTGCAAAAAAACAATGGATTTAGGCCCAGATCTCTGTACTGGAATAAATGTATGACATTGTTCTGCATTCTGGCCATCAATTGTTGTTTTTGCATTTGTCACCCCGAGTAGGATGGGTATGCTGAGACGTGAGTCCCATGCTCTCCACACCACTGGAGTCAAGCTATCCGGGCTGAAGACGGCTGATAGCCATAAACGGTCCTAGGATGCTTGATTCCGGTCCAGGAAAGACATGGCTTGGCAGTTCTGGCTGGACTGTTCCCATGAGGCACAGGGTCAATGCTGATTTACATGTGGCCATGTCTGAACTGGGGTGGTGTGGAGTGCAAAAAACATGATGGATTTAGGCCCAAATCTCTGTACTGGGGTGAATGTATGACATTGTTCTGCATTCTGTCCATCAATTGTTGTTTTTGCATTTGTCACCCCGAGTGGAATGGGTATGATCAGACGTGAGTCCCATGCTCTCCACACCACTGGAGTCAAGCTATCCTGGCTGAAGACGGCTAAAAGCCAGAAACCGGTCCTAGGATGCTTGATTCCGGTCCAGGAAAACCATGGCTTGGCAGTTCAGGCTGGACTGTTCCCATGATGCATAGGGTCAAGGCTGATTTGCATATGGCCATGTCTGAACTGGGGTGGTGTGGAGTAAAAAAAAACAATGGATTTAGGCCCAGATCTCTGTACTGGTGTGAATGTGTGACATTGCATTCTGTCCATCAATTGTTGTTTTTGCATTTGTCACCCCGCGTGGGATGGGTATGCTCAGACGTGAGTCCCATGCTCTTCACAACACTGGAGTCAAGCTATCCTGGCTGAAGACGGCTGATAGCCAGAAACCAGTCCTAGGATGCTTGATTCCGGTCCAGGGAAGACATGGCTTGGCAGTTCTGGCTGGACTGTTCCCATGAGGCACAGGGTCAAAGCTGATTTGCATATGGCCATGTCTGAACTCGGGTGGTGTGGAGTGCAAAAAAACGATGGATTTAGGCCCAGATCTCTGTACTGGGGTGAATGTATGACATTGTTCTGCATTCTGTCCATCAATAATTGTTTCATTTGTCACCCCGAGTGGGATGGGTATGCTCAGATGTGAGTCCTATGCTCTCCACACCACTGGAGTCAAGCTATTCTGGCTGAAGATGGCTGATAGCCAGAAACCGGTCCTAGGATGCTTGATTCCGGTCCAGGGAAGACATGGCTTGGCAGTTCTGGCTGGACTGTTCCCATGAGGCACAGGGTCAAAGCTGATTTGCATATGGCCATGTCTGAACTCGGGTGGTGTGGAGTGCAAAAAAACGATGGATTTAGGCCCAGATCTCTGTACTGGGGTGAATGTATGACATTGTTCTGCATTCTGTCCATCAATAATTGTTTCATTTGTCACCCCGAGTGGGATGGGTATGCTCAGATGTGAGTCCTATGCTCTCCACACCACTGGAGTCAAGCTATTCTGGCTGAAGATGGCTGATAGCCAGAAACCGGACCTAGGATGCTTGATTCCGGTCCAGGACAGACATGGCTTGGCAGTTCTGGCTAGACTGTTCTCATGAGGCACATGGTCAAGGCTGATTTGCATATGGCCATATCTGAACTGGGGTGGTGTGGAGTGCAAAAAACGATGTATTTAGGCCCAGATCTCTGTATTGGGGTTAATGTACGACATTTTTCCGCATTCAGTCCATCAATTGTTGTTTTTGCATTTGTAACCCCGAGTGCGATGTGTATCCTCAGAGGTGAGTCTCATGCTCTCCACACCACTGGAGTCAAGCTATTCTGGCTGAAGACGGCTGATACCAGAAACCGGTCCTAGGATGCTTGATTCCGGTCCAGGAGATGAAGACGGCTGATAGCCAGAAACTGGTCCTAAGATTCTTGATTCCGGTCCAGGAAAGACATGGCTTGGCAGTTCCGGCTGGACTTTTCCCATCAGGCACAGGGTCAAGGCTGATTTCCATATGGCCATGTCTGAACTGGGGTGGTGTGGAGTGCAAAAAAACGATGGATTTAGGCCCAGATCTCTGTACTGGGGTGCATGTATGACATTGTTCTGCATTCTGTTCATCAATTGTTGTTTTTGCATTTGTAACCCCGAGTGGGATGGGTATGCTCAGACGTGAGTCCCATGCTCTCCACAACACTGGAGTCAAGCTATCTTGGCTGAAGACGGCTGATAGCCAGAAACCAGTCCTAGGATGCTTGATTCCGGTCCAGGAAAGACATGGCTTGGCAGTTCTGGCTGGACTGTTCCCATGAGGCACAGGGTCAAGGCTGATTTGCATATGGCCATGTCTGAACTGGGGTGGTGTGGAGTGCAAAAAATTGATAATATTAGGCCCAGATCTCTGTACTGGGGTGAATGTATGACATTGTTCTGCATTCTGTCCATCAATTGTTGTTCTTGCATTTGTCACCCCGAGTGGGATGGGTATGCTCAGACGTGAGTCTCATGCTCTCCACACCACTGGAGTCAAGCTATTCTGACTGAAGACGATTGATAGCCAGACACCGGTCCTAGAATGCTTGATTCCGGTCCAGGAAAGACATGGCTTGGCAGTTCTGGCTGGACTGTTCCCATGAGGCAGAGGGTCAAGGCTGATTTGCATGAGCCATGTCTGAACTCGGGTGGTGTCGAGTGCAAACAAACGATGGATTTAGGCCAGGATATCTGCACTGGGGTAAATGTATGACATTGTTCTGCATTCTGTCAATCAATTGTTGTTTTTGCATTTGTCCCCCTGAGTGGGATGGGTATGCTTAGACGTGAGTCCCATGCTCTCCACACCACTGAAGTCAAGCCATCCTGGATGTAGATGGCTGATAGCCAGAAACCGGTCCTAGGATGCTTGATTACTGTCCAGGAAAGACAAGGCTTGGCAGTTCGGGCTGGACTGTTCCCATCAGACACAGGGTCAAGGCTGATTTGCATATGGCCATGTCTGAACTGGGGTGATGTGGAGTGCAACAAAATGATGGATTTTGGCCCAGATCTCTGTACTGGGGTTAATGTATGACATTGTTCTGCATTCTGTCCATCAATTGTTGTTTTTCATTTGTCACCCCGAGTGGGATGGGTATGCTCAGACGTGAGTCCCATGCTCTCCACACCACAGGAGTCAAGCTATCCTGGCTGAAGACGGCTGATAGCCAGAAACCGGTACTAGGATGCTTGATTACGGTCCAGGAAAGACATGGCTTGGCAGTTCCGCTGGACTGTTCCCATGAGGCACAGGGTCAAGGCTGATTTGCATATGGCCATGTCTGAACTCGGGTGGTGTGGAGTGCAAACAAACGATGGATTTAGGCCAGGATATCTGTACTGGGGTAAATGTATGACATTGTTCTGCATTCTGTTAATCAATTGTTGTTTTTGCATTTGTCCCCCTGAGTGGGATGGGTATGCTTAGACGTGAGTCCCATGCTCTCCACACCACTGAAGTCAAGCTATCCTGGATGTAGATGGCTGATAGCCAGAAACCGGTCCTAGGATGCTTGATTACTGTCCAGGAAAGACAAGGCTTGGCAGTTCGGGCTGGACTGTTCCCATCAGACACAGGGTCAAGGCTGATTTGCATATGGCCATGTCTGAACTGGGGTGATGTGGAGTGCAACAAAATGATGGATTTTGGCCCAGATCTCTGTACTGGGGTTAATGTATGACATTGTTCTGCATTCTGTCCATCAATTGTTGTTTTTCATTTGTCACCCCGAGTGGGATGGGTATGCTCAGACGTGAGTCCCAGGCTCTCCACACCACAGGAGTCAAGCTATCCTGGCTGAAGACGGCTGATAGCCAGAAACCGGTCCTAGGATGCTTGATTACGGTCCAGGAAAGACATGGCTTGGCAGTTCTGGCTGGACTGTTCCCATGAGGCACAGGGTCAAGGCTGATTTGCATATGGCCATGTCTGAACTGGGGTGGTGTGGAGTGCAAAAAATTGATAATATTAGGCCCAGATCTCTGTACTGGGGTGAATGTATGACATTGTTCTGCATTCTGTCCATCAATTGTTGTTCTTGCATTTGTCACCCCGAGTGGGATGGGTATGCTCAGACGTGAGTCTCATGCTCTCCACACCACTGGAGTCAAGCTATTCTGACTGAAGACGATTGATAGCCAGACACCGGTCCTAGAATGCTTGATTCCGGTCCAGGAAAGACATGGCTTGGCAGTTCTGGCTGGACTGTTCCCATGAGGCAGAGTGTCAAGGCTGATTTGCATGAGCCATGTCTGAACTCGGGTGGTGTCGAGTGCAAACAAACGATGGATTTAGGCCAGGATATCTGCACTGGGGTAAATGTATGACATTGTTCTGCATTCTGTCAATCAATTGTTGTTTTTGCATTTGTCCCCCTGAGTGGGATGGGTATGCTTAGACGTGAGTCCCATGCTCTCCACACCACTGAAGTCAAGCTATCCTGGATGTAGATGGCTGATAGCCAGAAACCGGTCCTAGGATGCTTGATTACTGTCCAGGAAAGACAAGGCTTGGCAGTTCGGGCTGGACTGTTCCCATCAGACACAGGGTCAAGGCTGATTTGCATATGGCCATGTCTGAACTGGGGTGATGTGGAGTGCAACAAAATGATGGATTTTGGCCCAGATCTCTGTACTGGGGTTAATGTTTGACATTGTTCTGCATTCTGTCCATCAATTGTTGTTTTTCATTTGTCACCCCGAGTGGGATGGGTATGCTCAGACGTGAGTCCCATGCTCTCCACACCACAGGAGTCAAGCTATCCTGGCTGAAGACGGCTGATAGCCAGAAACCGGTACTAGGATGCTTGATTACGGTCCAGGAAAGACATGGCTTGGCAGTTCCGCTGGACTGTTCCCATGAGGCACAGGGTCAAGGCTGATTTGCATATGGCCATGTCTGAACTCGGGTGGTGTGGAGTGCAAACAAACGATGGATTTAGGCCAGGATATCTGTACTGGGGTAAATGTATGACATTGTTCTGCATTCTGTTAATCAATTGTTGTTTTTGCATTTGTCCCCCTGAGTGGGATGGGTATGCTTAGACGTGAGTCCCATGCTCTCCACACCACTGAAGTCAAGCTATCCTGGATGTAGATGGCTGATAGCCAGAAACCGGTCCTAGGATGCTTGATTACTGTCCAGGAAAGACAAGGCTTGGCAGTTCGGGCTGGACTGTTCCCATCAGACACAGGGTCAAGGCTGATTTGCATATGGCCATGTCTGAACTGGGGTGATGTGGAGTGCAACAAAATGATGGATTTTGGCCCAGATCTCTGTACTGGGGTTAATGTATGACATTGTTCTGCATTCTGTCCATCAATTGTTGTTTTTCATTTGTCACCCCGAGTGGGATGGGTATGCTCAGACGTGAGTCCCAGGCTCTCCACACCACAGGAGTCAAGCTATCCTGGCTGAAGACGGCTGATAGCCAGAAACCGGTCCTAGGATGCTTGATTACGGTCCAGGAAAGACATGGCTTGGCAGTTCCGCTGGACTGTTCCCATGAGGCACAGGGTCAAGGCTGATTTGCATATGGCCATGTCTGAACTCGGGTGGTGTGGAGTGCAAACAAACGATGGATTTAGGCCAGGATATCTGTACTGGGGTGAATGTATGACATTGTTCTGCATTCTGTTAATCAATTGTTGTTTTTGCATTTGTCCCCCTGAGTGGGATGGGTATGCTTAGACGTGAGTCCCATGCTCTCCACACCACTGAAGTCAAGCTATCCTGGATGTAGATGGCTGATAGCCAGAAACCGGTCCTAGGATGCTTGATTACGGTCCAGGAAAGACAAGGCTTGGCAGTTCGGGCTGGACTGTTCCCATCAGACACAGGGTCAAGGCTGATTTGCATATGGCCATGTCTGAACTGGGGTGATGTGGAGTGCAACAAAATGATGGATTTTGGCCCAGATCTCTGTACTGGGGTGAATGTATGACATTGTTCTGCATTCTGTCCATCAATTGTTGTTTTATCATTTGTCACCCCGAGTGGGATGGGTATGCTCAGACGTAAGTCCCATGCTCTCCACACCACAGGAGTCAAGCTATCCTGGCTGAAGACAGCTGATAGCCAGAAACCGGTCCTAGGATGCTTGATTACGGTCCAGGAAAGACAAGGCTTGGCAGTTCGGGCTGGACTGTTCCCATCAGACACAGGGTCAAGGCTGATTATCATATGGCCATGTCTGAACTGGGGTGATGTGGAGTGCAACAAAATGATGGATTTTGGCCCAGATCTCTGTACTGGGGTGAATGTATGACATTGTTCTGCATTCTGTCCATCAATTGTTGTTGTTTCTTTGTCACCCGAGTGGGATCGTTTTGCTCAGATGTGAGTCCCAGGCTCTCCACACCAATGGAGTCAAGCTATCCTGGCTGAAGATGGCAGATAGCCAGAAACCGGTCTTAGGATGCATGATTCCGGTCCAGGAAAGACATGGCTTGGCAGTTCGTGCTGGACTGTTCCTATGAGGCACAGGGTCAAGGCTGATTTGCATATGGCCATGTCTGAACTGGTGTGGTGTGGAGTGCAAAAAAAGTATGGATTAAGGCCGAGATCCATGTACTGGGGTGAATGTATGACATTGTTCCACATTCTGTCCATCAATTGTTGTTTTAGCATTTGTCACCCCGAGTGGGATGGGTATGCTCAGACGTGAATCCCATGCTCTCCACACCACTGGAGTCAAGCTATCCTGGCTGAAGACGGCTGATAGCCTGAAACAGGTCCTAGGATGCTTGATTCCTGTCCAGGAAAGACATGGCATGGCAGTTCAGGCTGGAATGTTCCCATGAGACACAGGGTCAAGGCTGATTTGCATATGGCCATGTCTGAACTGGGGTGGTGTGGAGTGCAAAAAAATGTATTTAGGCCCAGATCTCTGTACTGGGTTAATGTACGACATTTTTCCGCATTCAGTCCATCAATTGTTGTTTTTGCATTTGTCACCCCGAGTGCGATGTGTATGCTCAGACGTGAGTCTCATGCTCTCCACACCACTGGAGTCAAGCTATTCTGGCTAAAGACGGCTGATATCAGAAACCGGCCCTAGGATGCTTGATTCCGGTCCAGGAAAGACATGACTTGGCAGTTCCGGCTGGACTGTTCCCATGAGGCACAGGGTCAAGGCTGATTTGCATATGGCTATGTCTGAACTGTTGTGGTGTGCAAAAAAACGATGGATTTAGGCTCAGATCTCTGTACTGGAATAAATGTATGACATTGTTCTGCATTCTGTCCATCAAATGTTGTTTTTGCATTTGTCACCCCGAGTGGGATGGGTATGCTCAGACGTGAGTCCCATGCTCTCCACACCAATGGAGTTAAGCTATCCTGGCTGAAGACGGCTGATAGCCAGAAACTGGTACTAGGATGCTTGATTCCGGTCGGGAGAGACATGGCTTGGCAGTTCTGGCTGGACTGTTCCCATGAGGCACAGGGTCAAGGCTGATTTGCATGTGGCCATGTCTGAACTGGGGTGGTGTGGAGTGCAAAAAAAATATGGATTTAGGCCCAGATCTCTGTACTGGGGTGAATGTATGACATTGTTCTGTTTTCTGTCCATCAATTGTTGTTTTTGCATTTGTCACACCGAGTGGGATGGGTATGCTCAGACGTGAGTCCCATGCTCTCCACACCACTGGAGTCAAGCTATCCTGGCTGAAGACGGCTGATAGCCAGAAACCGGTCCTAGGATGCTTGATTCCGGTCCAGGAAAGACATGGCTTGGCAGTTCAGGCTGGACGGTTCCCATGATGCAAAGGGTCAAGGCTGATTTGCATATGGCCAGGTCTGAACTGGGGTGGTGTGGAGTACAAAGAAATGATGGATTTACGCCCAGATCTCTGTACTGGTGTAAATGTATGACATTGTTCTGCATTCTGTCCATCAATTGTTGTTTTTGCATTTTCACCCCGCGTGGGATGGGTATGCTCAGACGTGGGTCCCATGCTCTTCACAACACTGGAGTCAAGCTATCCTGGCTGAAGATGGCTGATAGCCGGAAACCAGTCCTAGGATGCTTGATTCCAGTCCAGGAAAGACATGGCTTGGCAGTTCTGGCTGGACTGTTCCCGTGAGGCACAGGGTCAAAGCTGATTTACATATGGCCATGTCTGAACTCGGGTGGTGTGGAGTGCAAAAAAACGATGGATTTTGGCCCAGATCTCTGTACTGAGATGAATGTATGACATTGTTCTGCATTCTGTCCATCAATTGTTGTTCTTGCATTTGACACCCCGAGTAGGATGGGTATGCTCAGACGTGAGTCCCATGCTCTCCACACCACTGAAGTCAAGCTATTCTGGCTGAAGACGGCTGAAAGCCAGAAACTGGTCCTAGGATGCTTGATTCCGGTCCAGGAAAGACAAGGCTTGGCAGTTCGGGCTGGACTGTTCCCATGAGGCACAGGGTCAAGGCTGATTTGCATATGGCCATGTCTGAACTGGGGTGGTGTGGAGTGCAAAACAAACAATGGATTTAGGCCCATATCTCTGTACTGGGGTAAATGTATGACATTGTTCTGCATTCTGTCCATCAATTGTTGTTTTTGCATTTGTCCCCCTGAGTGGGATGGGTATGCTCAGACGTGAGTCCCATGCTCTCCACACTACTGGAGTCAAGCCATCCTGGATGTAGACGGCTGATAGCCAGAAACCGGTCCTAGGATGCTTGATTACGGTCCAGGAAAGACATGGCTTGGTAGTTCGGGCTGGACTGTTCCCATGAGGCACAGGGTCAAGGCTGATTTGCATATGGCCATGTCTGAACTGGGGTGATGTAGAGTGCAAAAAAATGATGGATTTAGGCCCAGATCTCTGTACTGAGGTGAATGTATGACATTGTTCTGCATTCTGTTCATCAATTGTTGTTTTTTCATTTGTCACCCCGAGTGGGATGGGTATGCTCAGACGTGAGTCCCATGCTCTCCACACTACTGGAGTCGAGCTATCCTGGCTGAAGACGGCTGATAGCCAGAAACCGGTCCTAGGATGCTTGATATAGGTCCAGGAAAGACATGGCTTGGCAGTTCGGGCTGGACAGTTCCCATGAGGCACAGGGTAAAGGCTGATTTGCATATTACCATGTCTGAACTGGGGTGATGTGGACTGCAAAAAAACAATGGATTTAGGCCCAAATCTCTGTACTGGAGTAAATGTATGACATTTCTCTGCATTCTGTACATCAATTGTTTTTGCATTTGTCACCCCGAGTGGTATGGGTATGCTCAGACGTGACTCCCATGCTCTCCACACCACTGGAGTGAAGCTATCCTGGCTGAAGACAGCTGATAGCCAGAAACCGGTCCTAGTATGCTTGATTCCGGTCCAGGAAAGACATGGCTTGGCAGTTCGGGCTGGGCTGTTCCCATGAGGCACAGGGTCAAGGCTGATTTGCATATGGCCATGTCTGAACTGGGGTGGTGTGGAGTGCAAAAGAATGATGGATTTAGGCCCAGATCTCTTTACTGTATGACATTTTTCCTCATTCTGTCAATCAATTGTTGTTTTTGCATTTGTCACCCCGAGTGGTATGGGTATGCTCAGACGTGAGTCCCATGCTCTCCACACCACTGGAGTCAAGCTATCCTGGCTGAAGATGGCTGATAGCTGGAAACCGGTCCTAGGATGCTTGATTCCGGTCCAGGAAATACTTGGCTTGGTAGATCAGTCTGGACTGTTCCCATGATGCATAGGGTCAAGGCTGATTTGCATATGGCCATCTCTGAACTGGGGTGGTGTGGAGTGCAAAAAAACGATGGATTTAGGCCCAGATCTCTGTACTAGGGTGAATGTATGACATTGTTCTGCATTCTGTCCATCAATTGTTGTTTTTGCATTTGTCACCCCGAGTGGGATGGGTATGCTCAGACGTGAGTCCCATGCTCTCCACAACACTGGAGTCAAGCTATCCTGGTTGAGGATGGCTGATAACCAGAAGCCAGTCCTAGGATGTTTGATTCCGGTCCAGGAAAGAAATGGCTTGGCAGTTCTGGCTGGACTGTTCCCATGAGGCACAGGGTCAAGGCTGATTTGCATATGGCCATGTCTGAACTGGGGTGGTGTAGAGTGCAAAAAAACGATGGATTTAGGCCCAGATCTCTGTACTGGGGTGAATGTATGACATTGTTCTGCATTCTGTCAATCAATTGTTAATTCATTTGTCACCCCGAGTGGGATGGGTATGCTCAGATGTGAGTCCCATGCTCTCCACACCACTGGAGTCAAGCTATCCTGGCTGAAAACGGCAGATAGCCAGAAACCTATCCTAGAGTGCTTATTCCGGTCCACGAAAGACATGGCTTGGCAGTTCTGGCTGGACTGTTCCTATGAGGCACAGGGTCAAGGCTGATTTACATATGGCCATGTCTGAACTGGGGTGGCGTCTAGTGCAAAAAAAGTATGGATTAAGGCCGAGATATCTGTACTGGGGTGAATGTGTGACATTGTTCCGCATTCTGTCAATCAATTGTTGTTTTTGCATTTGTCACCCCGAGTGGGATGGGTATGCTGAGACGTGAATCCCATGCTCTCCACACCACTGGAGTCAAACTATCCTGGCTGAAGACGGCTGATAGCCAGAAACCGGTCCTAGGATGCTTGATTCCGGTCCAGGAAAGACATGGCATGGCAGTTCAGGCTGGAATATTCCCATGAGGCACAGGGTCAAGGCTGATTTGCATATGGCCATGTCTGAACTGGGGTGGTGTGGAGTGCAAAAAAACTATGGATTTAGGCCCAGATCTCTGTACTGGAATAAATGTATGACATTGTTCTGCATTCTATCCATCAATTGTTGTTCTTGCATTTGTTACCCCGAGTGGGATCGGTATGCTCAGACGTGAGTCCCATGCTCTCCACACCACTGGAGTAAAGCTATTCTGGCTGAAGACGGCTGTTAGCCAGAAACCGGTACTAGGATGCTTGATTCCGGTCCAGGAAAGACATGGCTTGGCAGTTCAGTCTGGACTGTTCCCATGATGCATAGGGTCAAGGCTGATTTGCATATGGCCATGTCTGAACTGGGGTGGTGTGGAGTGCAACAAAAGAAATGGATTTAGGCCCAGATCTCTGTACTGGAGTAAATGTATGACATTTTTCTGCATTCTGTACATCAATTGTTTCTGCATTTGTCACCCCGAGTGGTATGGGTATGCTCAGACGTGAGTCCCATGCTCTCCACGCCACTGGAGTGAAGCTATCCTGGCTGAAGACAGCTGATAGCCAGAAACCGGTCCTAGTATGCTTGATTCCGGTCCAGGAAAGACATGGCTTGGCAGTTCGGGCTGGTCTGTTCCCATGAGGCACAGGGTCAAGGCTGATTTTCATATGGCCATATCTGAACTGGGGTGGTGTGGAGTGCAAAAGAACGATGGGTTTAGGCCCAGATCTCTGTACTGTATGATATTTTTCCTCATTCTGTCAATCAATTGTTGTTTTTGCATTTGTCACCCCGAGTGGGATGGGTATGCTCAGACGTGAGTCCCATGCTCTCCACACCACTGGAGTCAAGCTATCCTGGCTGAAGATGGCTGATAGCTGGAAACCGGTCCTAGGATGCTTGATTCTCGTCCAGGAAATACGTGGCTTTGTAGTTCAGTCTGGACTGTTCCCATGATACATAGGGTCAAGGCTGATTTGCATATGGCCATGTCTGAACTGGGGTGGTGTGGAGTGCAAAAAAACGATGGATTTAGGCCCAGATCTCTGTACTAGGGTGAATGTATGACATTGTTCTGCATTCTGTCCATAATTGTTGTTTTTGCATTTGTCACCCCGAGTGGGATGGGTATGCTCAGACGTGAGTCCCATGCTCTCCACAACACTGGAGTCAAGCTATGCTGGTTGAAGATGGCTGATAGCCAGAAACCAGTCCTAGGATGCTTGATTCCGGTCCAGGAAAGACATGGCTTGGCAGCTCTGGCTGGACTGTTCCCATGAGGCACAGGGTCAAGGCTGATTTGCATATGGCCATGTCTGAACTGGGGTGGCGTGGAGTGCAAAAAAAGTATGGATTAAGGCCGAGATCTCTGTACTGGAGTGAATGTATGACATTGTTCTGCATTCTGTCAATCAATTGTTGTTGATTCATTTGTCACCCCGAGTGGGATGGGTATGCTCAGATGTGAGTCCCATGCTCTCCACACCACTGGAGTCAAGCTATCCTGGCTGAAAACGGCAGATAGCCAGAAACCTGTCCTAGAGTGCTTATTCTGGTCCACGAAAGACATGGCTTGGCAGTTCTGGCTGGACTGTTCCTTTGAGGCACAGGGTCAAGGCTGATTTGCATATGGCCATGTCTGAACTGGGGTGGCGTGGAGTGCAAAAAAAGTATGGATTAAGGCCGAGATATCTGTACTGGGGTGAATGTATGACATTGTTCCGCATTCTGTCCATCAATTGTTTTTGCATTTGTCACCCCGAATGGGATGGGTATGCTGAGACGTGAATCCCATGCTCTCCAAACCACTGGAGTCAAACTATCCAGGCTGAAGACGGCTGATAGCCAGAAACCGGTCCTAGGATGCTTGATTCCGGTCCAAGAAAGACATGGCATGGCAGTTCAGGCTGGAATGTTCCCATGAGGCACAGGGTCAAGGCTGATTTGCATATGGCCATGTCTGAACTGGGGTGGTATAGAGTGCAAAAAAACGATGGATTTAGGCCCAGATCTCTGTACTGGAATAAATGTATGACATTGTTCTGCATTCTGTCCATCAATTGTTGTTCTTGCATTTGTTACCCGGAGTGGGGTGGGTATGCTCAGACGTGAGTCCCATGCTCTCCACACCACTGGAGTAAAGCTATTCTGGCTGAAGACGGCTGATAGCCAGAAACCGGTACTAGGATGTTTGATTCCGGTCCAGGAAAGACATGGCTTGGCAGTTCTGGCTGGACTGTTGCCATGAGGCACAGGGTCAAGGCTGATTTGCATATGGCCATGTCTGAACTGGGGCGGTGTGGAGTGCAAAAAAAACCAATGGATTTAGGCCCAGATCTCTGTACTGTGGTAAATGTATGATATTGTTCTGCATTCTGTCCATCAATTGCTGTTTTTGCATTTGTCACCCTGAGTGGGATGGGTATGCTCAAGCTTGAGTCCCATGCTCTCCACACCACTGGAGTAAAGCTATCCTGGATGAAGACGGCTGATAGCCAGAAACCAGTCCTAGGATGCATGATTACGGTCCAGGAAAGACATGGATTGGCAGTTCGGGCTGGATTGTTCCCATGAGGCAAAGGGTCAAGATTGATTTGCATATGGCCATGTCTGAACTGGGGTGATGTGGAGTGCAAAAGAACGATGGATTTAGGCCCATATCTCTCTACTGGGGTGAATGTATGACATTGTTCTGCATTCTGTCCATCAATTGTTGTTTTTTCATTTGTCACCCGAGTGGGATGGATATGCTCAGACGTGAGTCCCATGCTCTCCACACCACTGGAGTCAAGCTATCCTGGCTGAAGACGGCTGATCGCCAGAAACCGGTCCAAGGACGCTTGATTCCGGTCCAGGAAAGACATGGCTTGGCAGTTCGGGCTGGACTGTTCCCATGAGGCACAGGATCAAGGCTGATTTGCATATGGCAATGTCTGAACTGGGGTGGTGTGGAGTGCAAAAGAACGATGGATTTAGGCCCAGATCTCTGTACTGGAGTAAATGTATGACATTGTTCTGCATTCTGTCCATAAATTGTTGTTTTTGCATTTGTCACCCCGAGTGGAATGGGTATGCTCAGACGTGAGTCCCATGTTCTCCACACCACTGGAGTCAAGCTATCCTGGCTGAAGACGGCTGATAGCTAGAAACCCATCCTAGGATACTTGATTCCGGTCCAGGAAAGACATGGCTTGGCAGTTCGGGCTGGACTGTTCCCATGAGGCACAGGGTCAAGGCTGATTTGCATAAGGCCATGTCTGACTTGGGGTGGTGTAGAGTGCAAAAAAACTATGGATTTAGGCCAGATCTCTGTACTGGGGTGACTGTGTGTCATTGTTCTGCATTCTGTCCATCAATTGTTGTTTTTGCATTTCTCACCCGAGTGGGATTAGAATGCTCAGACGTGAGTCCCATGCTCTCCACACCACTGGAGTCAAGCTATCCTGGCTGAAGACGGCTGATAGCCAGAAACCGGTCCTAGGATGCTTTCTTCCGGTCCAGGAAAGACATGGCTTGGCAGTTCGGGCTGGACTGTTCCCATGAGGCACAGGGTCAAGGCTGATTTGCATATGGCCATGTCTGACTTGGGGTGGTGTAGAGTGCAAAAAAACTATGGATTTAGGCCAGATCTCTGTACTGGGGTGACTGTGTGACATTGTTCTGCATTCTGTCCATCAATTGTTGTTTTTGCATTTCTCACCCGAGTGGGATGAGAATGCTCAGACGTGAGTCCCATGCTCTCCACACCACTGGAGTCAAGCTATCCTGGCTGAAGACGGCTGATAGCCAGAAACCAGTCCTAGGATGCTTGATTCCGGTCCAGGAAAGACATGGCTTGGCAGCTCTGGCTGGACTGTTCCCATGAGGCACAGGGTCTAGGCTGATTTGCATATGGCCATGTCTGAACTGGGGTGGTGTAGAGTCCAAAAAAACGATGGATTTAGGCCCAGATCTCTGTACTGGAGTGAATGTATGACATTGTTCTGCATTCTGTCAATCAATTGTTGTTGATTTATTTGTCACCCCGAGTAGGATGGGTATGCTCAGATGTGAGTCCCATGCTCTCCACACCACTGGAGTCAAGCTATCCTGGCTGAAAACGGCAGATAGCCAGAAACCTGTCCTAGGGTGCTTATTCCGGTCCACGAAAGACATGGCTTGGCAGTTCTGGCTGGTCTGTTCCTTTGAGGCAAAGGGCCAAGGCTGATTTGCATATGGCCATGTCTGAACTGGGGTGGCGTGGAGTGCAAGAAAAGTATGGATTAAGGCCGAGATATCTGTACTGGGGTGAATGTATGACATTGTTCCGCATTCTGTCCATCAATTGTTTTTGCATTTGTCACCCCGAATGGGATGGGTATGCTGAGACGTGAATCCCATGCTCTCCAAACCACTGGAGTCAAACTATCCAGGCTGAAGACGGCTGATAGCCAGAAACCGGTCCTAGGATGCTTGATTCCGGTCCAAGAAAGACATGGCATGGCAGTTCAGGCTGGAATGTTCCCATGAGGCACAGGGTCAAGGCTGATTTGCATATGGCCATGTCTGAACTGGGGTGGTATGGAGTGCAAAAAAACGATGGATTTAGGCCCAGATCTCTGTACTGGAATAAATGTATGACATTGTTCTGCATTCTGTCCATCAATTGTTGTTCTTGCATTTGTTACCCGGAGTGGGGTGGGTATGCTCAGACGTGAGTCCCATGCTCTCCACACCACTGGAGTAAAGCTATTCTGGCTGAAGACGGCTGATAGCCAGAAACCGGTACTAGGATGTTTGATTCCGGTCCAGGAAAGACATGGCTTGGCAGTTCTGGCTGGACTGTTCCCATGAGGCACAGGGTCAAGGCTGATTTGCATATGGCCATGTCTGAACTGGGGCGGTGTGGAGTGCAAAAAAAACCAATGGATTTAGGCCCAGATCTCTGTACTGTGGTAAATGTATGATATTGTTCTGCATTCTGTCCATCAATTGCTGTTTTTGCATTTGTCACCCTGAGTGGGATGGGTATGCTCAGGCTTGAGTCCCATGCTCTCCACACCACTGGAGTAAAGCTATCCTGGATGAAGACGGCTGATAGCCAGAAACCAGTCCTAGGATGCATGATTACGGTCCAGGAAAGACATGGATTGGCAGTTCGGGCTGGATTGTTCCCATGAGGCAAAGGGTCAAGATTGATTTGCATATGGCCATGTCTGAACTGGGGTGATGTGGAGTGCAAAAGAACGATGGATTTAGGCCCATATCTCTCTACTGGGGTGAATGTATGACATTGTTCTGCATTCTGTCCATCAATTGTTGTTTTTTCATTTGTCACCCGAGTGGGATGGATATGCTCAGACGTGAGTCCCATGCTCTCCACACCACTGGAGTCAAGCTATCCTGGCTGAAGACGGCTGATCTCCAGAAACCGGTCCAAGGACGCTTGATTCCGGTCCAGGAAAGACATGGCTTGGCAGTTCGGGCTGGACTGTTCCCATGAGGCACAGGATCAAGGCTGATTTGCATATGGCAATGTCTGAACTGGGGTGGTGTGGAGTGCACAAGAACGATGGATTTAGGCCCAGATCTCTGTACTGGAGTAAATGTATGACATTGTTCTGCATTCTGTCCATAAATTGTTGTTTTTGCATTTGTCACCCCGAGTGGAATGGGTATGCTCAGACGTGAGTCCCATGTTCTCCACACCACTGGAGTCAAGCTATCCTGGCTGAAGACGGCTGATAGCTAGAAACCTATCCTAGGATACTTGATTCCGGTCCAGGAAAGACATGGCTTGGCAGTTCGGGCTGGACTGTTCCCATGAGGCACAGAGTCAAGGCTGATTTGCATAAGGCCATGTCTGACTTGGGGTGGTGTATAGTGCAAAAAAACTATGGATTTAGGCCAGATCTCTGTACTGGGGTGACTGTGTGACATTGTTCTGCATTCTGTCCATCAATTGTTGTTTTTGCATTTCTCACCCGAGTGGGATTAGAATGCTCAGACGTGAGTCCCATGCTCTCCACACCACTGGAGTCAAGCTATCCTGGCTGAAGACGGCTGATAGCCAGAAACCGGTCCTAGGATGCTTTCTTCCGGTCCAGGAAAGACATGGCTTGGCAGTTCGGGCTGGACTGTTCCCATGAGGCACAGGGTCAAGGCTGATTTGCATATGGCCATGTCTGACTTGGGGTGGTGTAGAGTGCAAAAAAACTATGGATTTAGGCCAGATCTCTGTACTGGGGTGACTGTGTGACATTGTTCTGCATTCTGTCCATCAATTGTTGTTTTTGCATTTCTCACCCGAGTGGGATTAGAATGCTCAGACGTGAGTCCCATGCTCTCCACACCACTGGAGTCAAGCTATCCTGGCTGAAGACGGCTGATAGCCAGAAACCGGTCCTAGGATGCTTTCTTCCGGTCCAGGAAAGACATGGCTTGGCAGTTCGGGCTGGACTGTTCCCATGAGGCACAGGGTCAAGGCTGATTTGCATATGGCCATGTCTGACTTGGGGTGGTGTAGAGTGCAAAAAAACTATGGATTTAGGCCAGATCTCTGTACTGGGGTGACTGTGTGACATTGTTCTGCATTCTGTCCATCAATTGTTGTTTTTGCATTTCTCACCCGAGTGGGATGAGAATGCTCAGACGTGAGTCCCATGCTCTCCACACCACTGGAGTCAAGCTATCCTGGCTGAAGACGGCTGATAGCCAGAAACCAGTCCTAGGATGCTTGATTCCGGTCCAGGAAAGACATGGCTTGGCAGCTCTGGCTGGACTGTTCCCATGAGGCACAGGGTCTAGGCTGATTTGCATATGGCCATGTCTGAACTGGGGTGGTGTAGAGTCCAAAAAAACGATGGATTTAGGCCCAGATCTCTGTACTGGAGTGAATGTATGACATTGTTCTGCATTCTGTCAATCAATTGTTGTTGATTTATTTGTCACCCCGAGTAGGATGGGTATGCTCAGATGTGAGTCCCATGCTCTCCACACCACTGGAGTCAAGCTATCCTGGCTGAAAACGGCAGATAGCCAGAAACCTGTCCTAGGGTGCTTATTCCGGTCCACGAAAGACATGGCTTGGCAGTTCTGGCTGGTCTGTTCCTTTGAGGCAAAGGGCCAAGGCTGATTTGCATATGGCCATGTCTGAACTGGGGTGGCGTGGAGTGCAAAAATAGTATGGATTAAGTCCGAGATATCTGTACTGGGGTGAATGTATGACATTGTTCCGCATTCTGTCCATCAATTGTTTTTGCATTTGTCACCCCGAGTGGGATGGGTATGCTGAGACGTGAGTCCCATGCTCTCCACACCACTGGAGTAAAGCTATTCTGGCTGAAGATGGCTGATAGCCAGAAACCGGTACTAGGATGTTTGATTCCGGTCCAGGAAAGACATGGCTTGGCAGTTCTGGCTGGACTGTTCCCATGAGGCACAGGGTCAAGGCTGATTTGCATATGGCCATGTCTGAACAGGGGCGGTGTGGAGTGCAAAAAAACCAATGGATTCAGGCCCAGATCTCTGTACTGTGGTAAATGTATGATATTGTTCTGTATTCTGTCCATCAATTGCTGTTTTTGCATTTGTCACCCTGAGTGGGATGGGTATGCTCAGGCGTGAGTCCCATGCTCTCCACACCACTGGAGTAAAGCTATCCTGGATGAAGACGGCTGATAGCAAGAAACCAGTCCTAGGATGCATGATTACGGTCCAGGAAAGACATGGCTTGGCTGTTCGGGCTGGACTGTTCCCATGAGGCACAGGATCAAGGCTGATTTGCATATGGCAATGTCTGAACTGGGGTGGTGTGGAGTGCAAAAGAACGATGGATTTAGGCCCAGATCTCTGTACTGGAGTAAATGTATGACATTGTTCTGCATTCTATCCATCAATTGTTGTTCTTGCATTTGTTACCCCAAATGGGATGGGTATGCTCAGACGTGAGTCCCATGCTCTCCACACCACTGGAGTAAAGCTATTCTGGCTGAAGACGGCTGATAGCCAGAAACCGGTACTAGGATGCTTGATTCCGGTCCAGGAAAGACATGGCTTGGCAGTTCAGTCTGGACTGTTCCCATGATGCATAGGGTCAAGGCTGATTTGCATATGGCCATGTCTGAACTGGGGTGGTGTGGAATGCAACAAAATGATGGATTTAGGCCCAGATCTCTGTACTGGAATAAATGTATGACATTGTTCTGCATTCTGTCCATCAATTGTTGTTCTTGCATTTGTCACCCTGAGTGGGATGGGTATGCTCAGACGTGAGTCCCATGCTCTCCACACCACTGGAGTCAAGCTATCCGGGCTGAAGACGGCTGATAGCCGGAAACCAGTCCTAGGATGCTTGATTCCAGTCCAGGAAAGACATGGCTTGGCAGTTCTGGCTGGACTGTTCCCATGAGGCACAGGGTCAAGGCTGATTTACATATGGCCATGTCTGAACTCGGGTGGTGTGGAGTGCAAAAAAACGATGGATTTTGGCCCAGATCTCTGTACTGAGATGAATGTATGACATTGCTCTGCATTCTGTCCATCAATTGTTGTTGTTTCATTTGTCACCCCGAGTAGGATGGGTATGCTCAGATGTGAGTCCCATGCTCTCCACACCACTGGAGTCAAGCTATCCTGGCTGAAGACGGCTGATAGCCAGAAACCGGTCCTAGGATGCTTTCTTCCGGTCCAGGAAAGACATGGCTTGGCAGTTCGGGCTGGACTGTTCCCATGAGGCACAGGGTCAAGGCTGATTTGCATATGGCCATGTCTGACTTGGGGTGGTGTAGAGTACAAAAAAACTATGGATTTAGGCCAGATCTCTGTACTGGGGTGACTGTGTGACATTGTTCTGCATTCTGTCCATCAATTGTTGTTTTTGCATTTCTCACCCGAGTGGGATGAGAATGCTCAGACGTGAGTCCCATGCTCTCCACACCACTGGAGTCAAGCTATCCTGGCTGAAGACGGCTGATAGCCAGAAACCAGTCCTAGGATGCTTGATTCCGGTCCAGGAAAGACATGGCTTGGCAGCTCTGGCTGGACTGTTCCCATGAGGCACAGGGTCTAGGCTGATTTGCATATGGCCATGTCTGAACTGGGGTGGTGTAGAGTCCAAAAAAACGATGGATTTAGGCCCAGATCTCTGTACTGGAGTGAATGTATGACATTGTTCTGCATTCTGTCAATCAATTTTTGTTGATTTATTTGTCACCCCGAGTAGGATGGGTATGCTCAGATGTGAGTCCCATGCTCTCCACACCACTGGAGTCAAGCTATCCTGGCTGAAAACGGCAGATAGCCAGAAACCTGTCCTAGGGTGCTTATTCCGGTCCACGAAAGACATGGCTTGGCAGTTCTGGCTGGTCTGTTCCTTTGAGGCAAAGGGCCAAGGCTGATTTGCATATGGCCATGTCTGAACTGGGGTGGCGTGGAGTGCAAAAAAAGTATGGATTAAGGCCGAGATATCTGTACTGGGGTGAATGTATGACATTGTTCCGCATTCTGTCCATCAATTGTTTTTGCATTTGTCACCCCGAGTGGGATGGGTATGCTGAGACGTGAGTCCCATGCTCTCCACACCACTGGAGTAAAGCTATTCTGGCTGAAGATGGCTGATAGCCAGAAACCGGTACTAGGATGTTTGATTCCGGTCCAGGAAAGACATGGCTTGGCAGTTCTGGCTGGACTGTTCCCATGAGGCACAGGGTCAAGGCTGATTTGCATATGGCCATGTCTGAACAGGGGCGGTGTGGAGTGCAAAAAAAACCAATGGATTCAGGCCCAGATCTCTGTACTGTGGTAAATGTATGATATTGTTCTGTATTCTGTCCATCAATTGCTGTTTTTGCATTTGTCACCCTGAGTGGGATGGGTATGCTCAGGCGTGAGTCCCATGCTCTCCACACCACTGGAGTAAAGCTATCCTGGATGAAGACGGCTGATAGCAAGAAACCAGTCCTAGGATGCATGATTACGGTCCAGGAAAGACATGGCTTGGCTGTTCGGGCTGGACTGTTCCCATGAGGCACAGGATCAAGGCTGATTTGCATATGGCAATGTCTGAACTGGGGTGGTGTGGAGTGCAAAAGAACGATGGATTTAGGCCCAGATCTCTGTACTGGAGTAAATGTATGACATTGTTCTGCATTCTATCCATCAATTGTTGTTCTTGCATTTGTTACCCCGAGTGGGATGGGTATGCTCAGACGTGAGTCCCATGCTCTCCACACCACTGGAGTAAAGCTATTCTGGCTGAAGACGGCTGATAGCCAGAAACCGGTACTAGGATGCTTGATTCCGGTCCAGGAAAGACATGGCTTGGCAGTTCAGTCTGGACTGTTCCCATGATGCATAGGGTCAAGGCTGATTTGCATATGGCCATGTCTGAACTGGGGTGGTGTGGAGTGCAACAAAATGATGGATTTAGGCCCAGATCTCTGTACTGGAATAAATGTATGACATTGTTCTGCATTCTGTCCATCAATTGTTGTTCTTGCATTTGTCACCCCGAGTGGGATGGGTATGCTCAGACGTGAGTCCCATGCTCTCCACACCACTGGAGTCAAGCTATCCGGGCTGAAGACGGCTGATAGCCGGAAACCAGTCCTAGGATGCTTGATTCCAGTCCAGGAAAGACATGGCTTGGCAGTTCTGGCTGGACTGTTCCCATGAGGCACAGGGTCAAGGCTGATTTACATATGGCCATGTCTGAACTCGGGTGGTGTGGAGTGCAAAAAAACGATGGATTTTGGCCCAGATCTCTGTACTGAGATGAATGTATGACATTGCTCTGCATTCTGTCCATCAATTGTTGTTGTTTCATTTGTCACCCCGAGTGGAATGGGTATGCTCAGATGTGAGTCCCATGCTCTCCACACTACTGGAGTCAAGCTATCCTGGATGTAGACGGCTGATAGCCAGGAACCGGTCCTAGGATGCTTGATTACGGTCCAGGAAAGACATGGCTTGTTAGTTCGGGCAGGACTGTTCCCATGAGTTTCAGGGTCAAGGCTGATTTGCATATGGCCATGTCTGAACTGGGGTGATGTGGAGTGCAAAAAAATGATGAATTTAGGCCTGATCTCTGTACTGAGGTGAATGTATGACATTGTTCTGCATTCTGTCCATCAATTGTTGTTTTTTCATTTGTCACGCCGAGTGGGATGGGTATGCTCAGACGTGAGTCCCATGCTCTCCACACCACTGGAGTCAAGCTATCCTGGGTGAAGACGGCTGATAGCCAGAAACCGGTCCTAGGATGCTTGATTACGGTCCAGGAAAGACATGGCTTGGCAGTTCGGGCTGGACAGTTCCCATGAGGCACAGGGTCAAGGCTGATTTGCATATTACCATGTCTGAACTGGGGTGGTGTGAACTGCAAAAAAACAATGGATTTAGGCCCAGATCTCTGTACTGGAGTAAATGTATGACATTTTTCTGCATTCTGTACATCAATTGTTTCTGCATTTGTCACCCCGAGTGGTATGGGTATGCTCAGACGTGAGTCCCATGCTCTCCACGCCACTGGAGTGAAGCTATCCTGGCTGAAGACAGCTGATAGCCATAAACCGGTCCTAGTATGCTTGATTCCGGTCCAGGAAAGACATGGCTTGGCAGTTCGGGCTGGTCTGTTCCCATGAGGCACAGGGTCAAGGCTGATTTGCATATGGCCATGTCTGAACTGGGGTGGTGTGGAGTGCAACAAAATGATGGATTTAGGCCCAGATCTCTGTACTGGAATAAATGTATGACATTGTTCTGCATTCTGTCCATCAATTGTTGTTCTTGCATTTGTCACCCCGAGTGGGATGGGTATGCTCAGACGTGAGTCCCATGCTCTCCACACCACTGGAGTCAAGCTATCCGGGCTGAAGACGGCTGATAGCCGGAAACCAGTCCTAGGATGCTTGATTCCAGTCCAGGAAAGACATGGCTTGGCAGTTCTGGCTGGACTGTTCCCATGAGGCACAGGGTCAAGGCTGATTTACATATGGCCATGTCTGAACTCGGGTGGTGTGGAGTGCAAAAAAACGATGGATTTTGGCCCAGATCTCTGTACTGAGATGAATGTATGACATTGCTCTGCATTCTGTCCATCAATTGTTGTTGTTTCATTTGTCACCCCGAGTGGAATGGGTATGCTCAGATGTGAGTCCCATGCTCTCCACACTACTGGAGTCAAGCTATCCTGGATGTAGACGGCTGATAGCCAGGAACCGGTCCTAGGATGCTTGATTACGGTCCAGGAAAGACATGGCTTGTTAGTTCGGGCAGGACTGTTCCCATGAGTTTCAGGGTCAAGGCTGATTTGCATATGGCCATGTCTGAACTGGGGTGATGTGGAGTGCAAAAAAATGATGAATTTAGGCCTGATCTCTGTACTGAGGTGAATGTATGACATTGTTCTGCATTCAGTCCATCAATTGTTGTTTTTTCATTTGTCACGCCGAGTGGGATGGGTATGCTCAGACGTGAGTCCCATGCTCTCCACACCACTGGAGTCAAGCTATCCTGGGTGAAGACGGCTGATAGCCAGAAACCGGTCCTAGGATGCTTGATTACGGTCCAGGAAAGACATGGCTTGGCAGTTCGGGCTGGACAGTTCCCATGAGGCACAGGGTCAAGGCTGATTTGCATATTACCATGTCTGAACTGGGGTGGTGTGAACTGCAAAAAAACAATGGATTTAGGCCCAGATCTCAGTACTGGAGTAAATGTATGACATTTTTCTGCATTCTGTACATCAATTGTTTCTGCATTTGTCACCCCGAGTGGTATGGGTATGCTCAGACGTGAGTCCCATGCTCTCCACGCCACTGGAGTGAAGCTATCCTGGCTGAAGACAGCTGATAGCCATAAACCGGTCCTAGTATGCTTGATTCCGGTCCAGGAAAGACATGGCTTGGCAGTTCGGGCTGGTCTGTTCCCATGAGGCACAGGGTCAAGGCTGATTTGCATATGGCCATATCTGAACTGGGGTGGTGTGGAGTGCAAAAGAACGATGGGTTTAGGCCCAGATCTCTGTACTGTATGATATTTTTCCTCATTCTGTCAATCAATTGTTGTTTTTGCATTTGTCACCCCGAGTGGGATGGGTATGCTCAGACGTGAGTCCCATGCTCTCCACACCACTGGAGTCAAGCTATCCTGGCTGAAGATGGCTGATAGCTGGAAACCGGTCCTAGGATGCTTGATTCTCGTCCAGGAAATACGTGGCTTTGTAGTTCAGTCTGGACTGTTCCCATGATACATAGGGTCAAGGCTGATTTGCATATGGCCATGTCTGAACTGGGGTGGTGTGGAGTGCAAAAAAACGATGGATTTAGGCCCAGATCTCTGTACTAGGGTGAATGTATGACATTGTTCTGCATTCTGTCCATAATTGTTGTTTTTGCATTTGTCACCCCGAGTGGGATGGGTATGCTCAGACGTGAGTCCCATGCTCTCCACAACACTGGAGTCAAGCTATGCTGGTTGAAGATGGCTGATAGCCAGAAACCAGTCCTAGGATGCTTGATTCCGGTCCAGGAAAGACATGGCTTGGCAGCTCTGGCTGGACTGTTCCCATGAGGCACAGGGTCAAGGCTGATTTGCATATGGCCATGTCTGAACTGGGGTGGTGTAGAGTGCAAAAAAACGATGGATTTAGGCCCAGATCTCTGTACTGGAGTGAATGTATGACATTGTTCTGCATTCTGTCAATCAATTGTTGTTGATTCATTTGTCACCCCGAGTGGGATGGGTATGCTCAGATGTGAGTCCCATGCTCTCCACACCACTGGAGTCAAGCTATCCTGGCTGAAAACGGCAGATAGCCAGAAACCTGTCCTAGGGTGCTTATTCCGGTCCACGAAAGACATGGCTTGGCAGTTCTGGCTGGACTGTTCCTTTGAGGCACAGGGTCAAGGCTGATTTGCATATGGCCATGTCTGAACTGGGGTGGCGTGGAGTGCAAAAAAAGTATGGATTAAGGCCGAGATATCTGTACTGGGGTGAATGTATGACATTGTTCCGCATTCTGTCCATCAATTGTTTTTGCATTTGTCACCCCGAATGGGATGGGTATGCTGAGACGTGAATCCCATGCTCTCCAAACCACTGGAGTCAAACTATCCAGGCTAAAGACGGCTGATAGCCAGAAACCGGTCCTAGGATGCTTGATTCCGGTCGAAGTAAGACATGGCATGGCAGTTCAGGCTGGAATGTTCCCATGAGGCACAGAGTCAAGGCTGATTTGCATATCTGAACTGGGGTGGTGAGGAGTGCAAAAAAACGATGGATTTAGGCCCAGATCTCTGTACTGGAATAAATGTATGACATTGTTCTGCATTCTGTCCATCAATTGTTGTTCTTGCATTTGTTACCCCGAGTGGGATGGGTATGCTCAGACGTGAGTCCCATGCTCTCCACACCACTGGAGTAAAGCTATTCTGGCTGAAGACGGCTGATAGCCAGAAACCGGTACTAGGATGTTTGATTCCGGTCCAGGAAAGACATGGCTTGGCAGTTCTGGCTGGACTGTTCCCATGAGGCACAGGGTCAAGGCTGATTTGCATATGGCCATGTCTGAACTGGGGCGGTGTGGAGTGCAAAAAAAACCAATGGATTTAGGCCCAGATCTCTGTACTGTGGTAAATGTATGATATTGTTCTGTATTCTGTCCATCAATTGCTGTTTTTGCATTTGTCACCCTGAGTGGGATGGGTATGCTCAGGCGTGAGTCCCATGCTCTCCACACCACTGGAGTAAAGCTATCCTGGATGAAGACGGCTGATAGCAAGAAACCAGTCCTAGGATGCATGATTACGGTCCAGGAAAGACATGGCTTGGCTGTTCGGGCTGGACTGTTCCTATGAGGCACAGGATCAAGGCTGATTTGCATATGGCAATGTCTGAACTGGGGTGGTGTGGAGTGCAAAAGAACGATGGATTTAGGCCCAGATCTCTGTACTGGAGTAAATGTATGACATTGTTCTGCATTCTATCCATCAATTGTTGTTCTTGAATTTGTTACCCCGAGTGGGATGGGTATGCTCAGACGTGAGTCCCATGCTCTCCACACCACTGGAGTAAAGCTATTCTGGCTGAAGACGGCTGATAGCCAGAAACCGGTACTAGGATGCTTGATTCCGGTCCAGGAAAGACATGGCTTGGCAGTTCAGTCTGGACTGTTCCCATGATGCATAGGGTCAAGGCTGATTTGCATATGGCCATGTCTGAACTGGGGTGGTGTGGAGTGCAACAAAATGATGGATTTAGGCCCAGATCTCTGTACTGGAATACATGTATGACATTGTTCTGCATTCTGTCCATCAATTGTTGTTCTTGCATTTGTCACCCCGAGTGGGATGGGTATGCTCAGACGTGAGTCCCATGCTCTCCACACCACTGGAGTCAAGCTATCCGGGCTGAAGACGGCTGATAGCCGGAAACCAGTCCTAGGATGCTTGATTCCAGTCCAGGAAAGACATGGCTTGGCAGTTCTGGCTGGACTGTTCCCATGAGGCACAGGGTCAAGGCTGATTTACATATGGCCATGTCTGAACTCGGGTGGTGTGGAGTGCAAAAAAACGATGGATTTTGGCCCAGATCTCTGTACTGAGATGAATGTATGACATTGCTCTGCATTCTGTCCATCAATTGTTGTTGTTTCATTTGTCACCCCGAGTGGGATGGGTATGCTCAGATGTGAGTCCCATGCTCTCCACACTACTGGAGTCAAGCTACCCTGGAGGTAGACGGCTGATAGCCAGGAACCGGTCCTAGGATGCTTGATTACGGTCCAGGAAAGACATGGCTTGTTAGTTCGGGCAGGACTGTTCCCATGAGTTTCAGGGTCAAGGCTGATTTGCATATGGCCATGTCTGAACTGGGGTGATGTGGAGTGCAAAAAAATGATGAATTTAGGCCTGATCTCTGTACTGAGGTGAATGTATGACATTGTTCTGCATTCTGTCCATCAATTGTTGTTTTTTCATTTGTCACGCCGAGTGGGATGGGTATGCTCAGACGTGAGTCCCATGCTCTCCACACCACTGGAGTCAAGCTATCCTGGGTGAAGACGGCTGATAGCCAGAAACCGGTCCTAGGATGCTTGATTACGGTCCAGGAAAGACATGGCTTGGCAGTTCGGGCTGGACAGTTCCCATGAGGCACAGGGTCAAGGCTGATTTGCATATTACCATGTCTGAACTGGGGTGGTGTGAACTGCAAAAAAACAATGGATTTAGGCCCAGATCTCTGTACTGGAGTAAATGTATGACATTTTTCTGCATTCTGTACATCAATTGTTTCTGCATTTGTCACCCCGAGTGGTATGGGTATGCTCAGACGTGAGTCCCATGCTCTCCACGCCACTGGAGTGAAGCTATCCTGGCTGAAGACAGCTGATAGCCAGAAACCGGTCCTAGTATGCTTGATTCCGGTCCAGGAAAGACATGGCTTGGCAGTTCGGGCTGGTCTGTTCCCATGAGGCACAGGGTCAAGGCTGATTTGCATATGGCCATATCTGAACTGGGGTGGTGTGGAGTGCAAAAGAACGATGGGTTTAGGCCCAGATCTCTGTACTGTATGATATTTTTCCTCATTCTGTCAATCAATTGTTGTTTTTGCATTTGTCACCCCGAGTGGGATGGGTATGCTCAGACGTGAGTCCCATGCTCTCCACACCACTGGAGTCAAGCTATCCTGGCTGAAGATGGCTGATAGCTGGAAACCGGTCCTAGGATGCTTGATTCCCGTCCAGGAAATACGTGGCTTTGTAGTTCAGTCTGGACTGTTCCCATGATACATAGGGTCAAGGCTGATTTGCATATGGCCATGTCTGAACTGGGGTGGTGTGGAGTGCAAAAAAACGATGGATTTAGGCCCAGATCTCTGTACTAGGGTGAATGTATGACATTGTTCTGCATTCTGTCCATAATTGTTGTTTTTGCATTTGTCACCCCGAGTGGGATGGGTATGCTCAGACGTGAGTCCCATGCTCTCCACAACACTGGAGTCAAGCTATGCTGGTTGAAGATGGCTGATAGCCAGAAACCAGTCCTAGGATGCTTGATTCCGGTCCAGGAAAGACATGGCTTGGCAGCTCTGGCTGGACTGTTCCCATGAGGCACAGGGTCAAGGCTGATTTGCATATGGCCATGTCTGAACTGGGGTGGTGTAGAGTGCAAAAAAACGATGGATTTAGGCCCAGATCTCTGTACTGGAGTGAATGTATGACATTGTTCTGCATTCTGTCAATCAATTGTTGTTGATTCATTTGTCACCCCGAGTGGGATGGGTATGCTCAGATGTGAGTCCCATGCTCTCCACACCACTGGAGTCAAGCTATCCTGGCTGAAAACGGCAGATAGCCAGAAACCTGTCCTAGGGTGCTTATTCCGGTCCACGAAAGACATGGCTTGGCAGTTCTGGCTGGACTGTTCCTTTGAGGCACAGGGTCAAGGCTGATTTGCATATGGCCATGTCTGAACTGGGGTGGCGTGGAGTGCAAAAAAAGTATGGATTAAGGCCGAGATATCTGTACTGGGGTGAATGTATGACATTGTTCCGCATTCTGTCCATCAATTGTTTTTGCATTTGTCACCCCGAATGGGATGGGTATGCTGAGACGTGAATCCCATGCTCTCCAAACCACTGGAGTCAAACTATCCAGGCTGAAGATGGCTGATAGCCAGAAACCGGTCCTAGGATGCTTGATTCCGGTCCAAGAAAGACATGGCATGGCAGTTCAGGCTGGAATGTTCCCATGAGGCACAGAGTCAAGGCTGATTTGCATATCTGAACTGGGGTGGTGTGGAGTGCAAAAAAACGATGGATTTAGGCCCAGATCTCTGTACTGGAATAAATGTATGACATTGTTCTGCATTCTGTCCATCAATTGTTGTTCTTGAATTTGTTACCCCGAGTGGGATGGGTATGCTCAGACGTGAGTCCCATGCTCTCCACACCACTGGAGTAAAGCTATTCTGGCTGAAGACGGCTGATAGCCAGAAACCGGTACTAGGATGTTTGATTCCGGTCCAGGAAAGACATGGCTTGGCAGTTCTGGCTGGACTGTTCCCATGAGGCACAGGGTCAAGGCTGATTTGCATATGGCCATGTCTGAACTGGGGCGGTGTGAAGTGCAAAAAAAACCAATGGATTTAGGCCCAGATCTCTGTACTGTGGTAAATGTATGATATTGTTCTGTATTCTGTCCATCAATTGCTGTTTTTGCATTTGTCACCCTGAGTGGGATGGGTATGCTCAGGCGTGAGTCCCATGCTCTCCACACCACTGGAGTAAAGCTATCCTGGATGAAGACGGCTGATAGCAAGAAACCAGTCCTAGGATGCATGATTACGGTCCAGGAAAGACATGGCTTGGCTGTTCGGGCTGGACTGTTCCCATGAGGCACAGGATCAAGGCTGATTTGCATATGGCAATGTCTGAACTGGGGTGGTGTGGAGTGCAAAAGAACGATGGATTTAGGCCCAGATCTCTGTACTGGAGTAAATGTATGACATTGTTCTGCATTCTATCCATCAATTGTTGTTCTTGCATTTGTTACCCCGAGTGGGATGGGTATGCTCAGACGTGAGTCCCATGCTCTCCACACCACTGGAGTAAAGCTATTGTGGCTGAAGACGGCTGATAGCCAGAAACCGGTACTAGGATGCTTGATTCCGGTCCAGGAAAGACATGGCTTGGCAGTTCAGTCTGGACTGTTCCCATGATGCATAGGGTCAAGGCTGATTTGCATATGGCCATGTCTGAACTGGGGTGGTGTGGAGTGCAACAAAATGATGGATTTAGGCCCAGATCTCTGTACTGGAATAAATGTATGACATTGTTCTGCATTCTGTCCATCAATTGTTGTTCTTGCATTTGTCACCCCGAGTGGGATGGGTATGCTCAGACGTGAGTCCCATGCTCTCCACACCACTGGAGTCAAGCTATCCGGGCTGAAGACGGCTGATAGCCGGAAACCAGTCCTAGGATGCTTGATTCCAGTCCAGGAAAGACATGGCTTGGCAGTTCTGGCTGGACTGTTCCCATGAGGCACAGGGTCAAGGCTGATTTACATATGGCCATGTCTGAACTCGGGTGGTGTGGAGTGCAAAAAAACGATGGATTTTGGCCCAGATCTCTGTACTGGGGTGCATGTATGACATTGTTCTGCATTCTGTTCATCAATTGTTGTTTTTGCATTTGTAACCCCGAGTGGGATGGGTATGCTCAGACGTGAGTCCCATGCTCTCCACAACACTGGAGTCAAGCTATCTTGGCTGAAGACGGCTGATAGCCAGAAACCAGTCCTAGGATGCTTGATTCCGGTCCAGGAAAGACATGGCTTGGCAGTTCTGGCTGGACTGTTCCCATGAGGCACAGGGTCAAGGCTGATTTGCATATGGCCATGTCTGAACTGGGGTGGTGTGGAGTGCAAAAAATTGATAATATTAGGCCCAGATCTCTGTACTGGGGTGAATGTATGACATTGTTCTGCATTCTGTCCATCAATTGTTGTTCTTGCATTTGTCACCCCGAGTGGGATGGGTATGCTCAGACGTGAGTCTCATGCTCTCCACACCACTGGAGTCAAGCTATTCTGACTGAAGACGATTGATAGCCAGACACCGGTCCTAGAATGCTTGATTCCGGTCCAGGAAAGACATGGCTTGGCAGTTCTGGCTGGACTGTTCCCATGAGGCAGAGGGTCAAGGCTGATTTGCATGAGCCATGTCTGAACTCGGGTGGTGTCGAGTGCAAACAAACGATGGATTTAGGCCAGGATATCTGCACTGGGGTAAATGTATGACATTGTTCTGCATTCTGTCAATCAATTGTTGTTTTTGCATTTGTCCCCCTGAGTGGGATGGGTATGCTTAGACGTGAGTCCCATGCTCTCCACACCACTGAAGTCAAGCCATCCTGGATGTAGATGGCTGATAGCCAGAAACCGGTCCTAGGATGCTTGATTACTGTCCAGGAAAGACAAGGCTTGGCAGTTTGGGCTGGACTGTTCCCATCAGACACAGGGTCAAGGCTGATTTGCATATGGCCATGTCTGAACTGGGGTGATGTGGAGTGCAACAAAATGATGGATTTTGGCCCAGATCTCTGTACTGGGGTTAATGTATGACATTGTTCTGCATTCTGTCCATCAATTGTTGTTTTTCATTTGTCACCCCGAGTGGGATGGGTATGCTCAGACGTGAGTCCCATGCTCTCCACACCACAGGAGTCAAGCTATCCTGGCTGAAGACGGCTGATAGCCAGAAACCGGTACTAGGATGCTTGATTACGGTCCAGGAAAGACATGGCTTGGCAGTTCCGCTGGACTGTTCCCATGAGGCACAGGGTCAAGGCTGATTTGCATATGGCCATGTCTGAACTCGGGTGGTGTGGAGTGCAAACAAACGATGGATTTAGGCCAGGATATCTGTACTGGGGTAAATGTATGACATTGTTCTGCATTCTGTTAATCAATTGTTGTTTTTGCATTTGTCCCCCTGAGTGGGATGGGTATGCTTAGACGTGAGTCCCATGCTCTCCACACCACTGAAGTCAAGCTATCCTGGATGTAGATGGCTGATAGCCAGAAACCGGTCCTAGGATGCTTGATTACTGTCCAGGAAAGACAAGGCTTGGCAGTTCGGGCTGGACTGTTCCCATCAGACACAGGGTCAAGGCTGATTTGCATATGGCCATGTCTGAACTGGGGTGATGTGGAGTGCAACAAAATGATGGATTTTGGCCCAGATCTCTGTACTGGGGTTAATGTATGACATTGTTCTGCATTCTGTCCATCAATTGTTGTTTTTCATTTGTCACCCCGAGTGGGATGGGTATGCTCAGACGTGAGTCCCAGGCTCTCCACACCACAGGAGTCAAGCTATCCTGGCTGAAGACGGCTGATAGCCAGAAACCGGTCCTAGGATGCTTGATTACGGTCCAGGAAAGACATGGCTTGGCAGTTCTGGCTGGACTGTTCCCATGAGGCACAGGGTCAAGGCTGATTTGCATATGGCCATGTCTGAACTGGGGTGGTGTGGAGTGCAAAAAATTGATAATATTAGGCCCAGATCTCTGTACTGGGGTGAATGTATGACATTGTTCTGCATTCTGTCCATCAATTGTTGTTCTTGCATTTGTCACCCCGAGTGGGATGGGTATGCTCAGACGTGAGTCTCATGCTCTCCACACCACTGGAGTCAAGCTATTCTGACTGAAGACGATTGATAGCCAGACACCGGTCCTAGAATGCTTGATTCCGGTCCAGGAAAGACATGGCTTGGCAGTTCTGGCTGGACTGTTCCCATGAGGCAGAGTGTCAAGGCTGATTTGCATGAGCCATGTCTGAACTCGGGTGGTGTCGAGTGCAAACAAACGATGGATTTAGGCCAGGATATCTGCACTGGGGTAAATGTATGACATTGTTCTGCATTCTGTCAATCAATTGTTGTTTTTGCATTTGTCCCCCTGAGTGGGATGGGTATGCTTAGACGTGAGTCCCATGCTCTCCACACCACTGAAGTCAAGCTATCCTGGATGTAGATGGCTGATAGCCAGAAACCGGTCCTAGGATGCTTGATTACTGTCCAGGAAAGACAAGGCTTGGCAGTTCGGGCTGGACTGTTCCCATCAGACACAGGGTCAAGGCTGATTTGCATATGGCCATGTCTGAACTGGGGTGATGTGGAGTGCAACAAAATGATGGATTTTGGCCCAGATCTCTGTACTGGGGTTAATGTTTGACATTGTTCTGCATTCTGTCCATCAATTGTTGTTTTTCATTTGTCACCCCGAGTGGGATGGGTATGCTCAGACGTGAGTCCCATGCTCTCCACACCACAGGAGTCAAGCTATCCTGGCTGAAGACGGCTGATAGCCAGAAACCGGTACTAGGATGCTTGATTACGGTCCAGGAAAGACATGGCTTGGCAGTTCCGCTGGACTGTTCCCATGAGGCACAGGGTCAAGGCTGATTTGCATATGGCCATGTCTGAACTCGGGTGGTGTGGAGTGCAAACAAACGATGGATTTAGGCCAGGATATCTGTACTGGGGTAAATGTATGACATTGTTCTGCATTCTGTTAATCAATTGTTGTTTTTGCATTTGTCCCCCTGAGTGGGATGGGTATGCTTAGACGTGAGTCCCATGCTCTCCACACCACTGAAGTCAAGCTATCCTGGATGTAGATGGCTGATAGCCAGAAACCGGTCCTAGGATGCTTGATTACTGTCCAGGAAAGACAAGGCTTGGCAGTTCGGGCTGGACTGTTCCCATCAGACACAGGGTCAAGGCTGATTTGCATATGGCCATGTCTGAACTGGGGTGATGTGGAGTGCAACAAAATGATGGATTTTGGCCCAGATCTCTGTACTGGGGTTAATGTATGACATTGTTCTGCATTCTGTCCATCAATTGTTGTTTTTCATTTGTCACCCCGAGTGGGATGGGTATGCTCAGACGTGAGTCCCAGGCTCTCCACACCACAGGAGTCAAGCTATCCTGGCTGAAGACGGCTGATAGCCAGAAACCGGTCCTAGGATGCTTGATTACGGTCCAGGAAAGACATGGCTTGGCAGTTCCGCTGGACTGTTCCCATGAGGCACAGGGTCAAGGCTGATTTGCATATGGCCATGTCTGAACTCGGGTGGTGTGGAGTGCAAACAAACGATGGATTTAGGCCAGGATATCTGTACTGGGGTGAATGTATGACATTGTTCTGCATTCTGTTAATCAATTGTTGTTTTTGCATTTGTCCCCCTGAGTGGGATGGGTATGCTTAGACGTGAGTCCCATGCTCTCCACACCACTGAAGTCAAGCTATCCTGGATGTAGATGGCTGATAGCCAGAAACCGGTCCTAGGATGCTTGATTACGGTCCAGGAAAGACAAGGCTTGGCAGTTCGGGCTGGACTGTTCCCATCAGACACAGGGTCAAGGCTGATTTGCATATGGCCATGTCTGAACTGGGGTGATGTGGAGTGCAACAAAATGATGGATTTTGGCCCAGATCTCTGTACTGGGGTGAATGTATGACATTGTTCTGCATTCTGTCCATCAATTGTTGTTTTATCATTTGTCACCCCGAGTGGGATGGGTATGCTCAGACGTAAGTCCCATGCTCTCCACACCACAGGAGTCAAGCTATCCTGGCTGAAGACAGCTGATAGCCAGAAACCGGTCCTAGGATGCTTGATTACGGTCCAGGAAAGACAAGGCTTGGCAGTTCGGGCTGGACTGTTCCCATCAGACACAGGGTCAAGGCTGATTATCATATGGCCATGTCTGAACTGGGGTGATGTGGAGTGCAACAAAATGATGGATTTTGGCCCAGATCTCTGTACTGGGGTGAATGTATGACATTGTTCTGCATTCTGTCCATCAATTGTTGTTGTTTCTTTGTCACCCGAGTGGGATCGTTTTGCTCAGATGTGAGTCCCAGGCTCTCCACACCAATGGAGTCAAGCTATCCTGGCTGAAGATGGCAGATAGCCAGAAACCGGTCTTAGGATGCATGATTCCGGTCCAGGAAAGACATGGCTTGGCAGTTCGTGCTGGACTGTTCCTATGAGGCACAGGGTCAAGGCTGATTTGCATATGGCCATGTCTGAACTGGTGTGGTGTGGAGTGCAAAAAAAGTATGGATTAAGGCCGAGATCCATGTACTGGGGTGAATGTATGACATTGTTCCACATTCTGTCCATCAATTGTTGTTTTAGCATTTGTCACCCCGAGTGGGATGGGTATGCTCAGACGTGAATCCCATGCTCTCCACACCACTGGAGTCAAGCTATCCTGGCTGAAGACGGCTGATAGCCTGAAACAGGTCCTAGGATGCTTGATTCCTGTCCAGGAAAGACATGGCATGGCAGTTCAGGCTGGAATGTTCCCATGAGACACAGGGTCAAGGCTGATTTGCATATGGCCATGTCTGAACTGGGGTGGTGTGGAGTGCAAAAAAATGTATTTAGGCCCAGATCTCTGTACTGGGTTAATGTACGACATTTTTCCGCATTCAGTCCATCAATTGTTGTTTTTGCATTTGTCACCCCGAGTGCGATGTGTATGCTCAGACGTGAGTCTCATGCTCTCCACACCACTGGAGTCAAGCTATTCTGGCTAAAGACGGCTGATATCAGAAACCGGCCCTAGGATGCTTGATTCCGGTCCAGGAAAGACATGACTTGGCAGTTCCGGCTGGACTGTTCCCATGAGGCACAGGGTCAAGGCTGATTTGCATATGGCTATGTCTGAACTGTTGTGGTGTGCAAAAAAACGATGGATTTAGGCTCAGATCTCTGTACTGGAATAAATGTATGACATTGTTCTGCATTCTGTCCATCAAATGTTGTTTTTGCATTTGTCACCCCGAGTGGGATGGGTATGCTCAGACGTGAGTCCCATGCTCTCCACACCAATGGAGTCAAGCTATCCTGGCTGAAGACGGCTGATAGCCAGAAACTGGTACTAGGATGCTTGATTCCGGTCGGGAGAGACATGGCTTGGCAGTTCTGGCTGGACTGTTCCCATGAGGCACAGGGTCAAGGCTGATTTGCATGTGGCCATGTCTGAACTGGGGTGGTGTGGAGTGCAAAAAAAATATGGATTTAGGCCCAGATCTCTGTACTGGGGTGAATGTATGACATTGTTCTGTTTTCTGTCCATCAATTGTTGTTTTTGCATTTGTCACACCGAGTGGGATGGGTATGCTCAGACGTGAGTCCCATGCTCTCCACACCACTGGAGTCAAGCTATCCTGGCTGAAGACGGCTGATAGCCAGAAACCGGTCCTAGGATGCTTGATTCCGGTCCAGGAAAGACATGGCTTGGCAGTTCAGGCTGGACGGTTCCCATGATGCAAAGGGTCAAGGCTGATTTGCATATGGCCAGGTCTGAACTGGGGTGGTGTGGAGTACAAAGAAATGATGGATTTACGCCCAGATCTCTGTACTGGTGTAAATGTATGACATTGTTCTGCATTCTGTCCATCAATTGTTGTTTTTGCATTTTCACCCCGCGTGGGATGGGTATGCTCAGACGTGGGTCCCATGCTCTTCACAACACTGGAGTCAAGCTATCCTGGCTGAAGATGGCTGATAGCCGGAAACCAGTCCTAGGATGCTTGATTCCAGTCCAGGAAAGACATGGCTTGGCAGTTCTGGCTGGACTGTTCCCGTGAGGCACAGGGTCAAAGCTGATTTACATATGGCCATGTCTGAACTCGGGTGGTGTGGAGTGCAAAAAAACGATGGATTTTGGCCCAGATCTCTGTACTGAGATGAATGTATGACATTGTTCTGCATTCTGTCCATCAATTGTTGTTCTTGCATTTGACACCCCGAGTAGGATGGGTATGCTCAGACGTGAGTCCCATGCTCTCCACACCACTGAAGTCAAGCTATTCTGGCTGAAGACAGCTGAAAGCCAGAAACTGGTCCTAGGATGCTTGATTCCGGTCCAGGAAAGACATGGCTTGGCAGTTCGGGCTGGACTGTTCCCATGAGGCACAGGGTCAAGGCTGATTTGCATATGGCCATGTCTGAACTGGGGTGGTGTGGAGTGCAAAACAAACAATGGATTTAGGCCCATATCTCTGTACTGGGGTAAATGTATGACATTGTTCTGCATTCTGTCCATCAATTGTTGTTTTTGCATTTGTCCCCCTGAGTGGGATGGGTATGCTCAGACGTGAGTCCCATGCTCTCCACACTACTGGAGTCAAGCCATCCTGGATGTAGACGGCTGATAGCCAGAAACCGGTCCTAGGATGCTTGATTACGGTCCAGGAAAGACATGGCTTGGTAGTTCGGGCTGGACTGTTCCCATGAGGCACAGGGTCAAGGCTGATTTGCATATGGCCATGTCTGAACTGGGGTGATGTAGAGTGCAAAAAAATGATGGATTTAGGCCCAGATCTCTGTACTGAGGTGAATGTATGACATTGTTCTGCATTCTGTTCATCAATTGTTGTTTTTTCATTTGTCACCCCGAGTGGGATGGGTATGCTCAGACGTGAGTCCCATGCTCTCCACACTACTGGAGTCGAGCTATCCTGGCTGAAGACGGCTGATAGCCAGAAACCGGTCCTAGGATGCTTGATATAGGTCCAGGAAAGACATGGCTTGGCAGTTCGGGCTGGACAGTTCCCATGAGGCACAGGGTAAAGGCTGATTTGCATATTACCATGTCTGAACTGGGGTGGTGTGGACTGCAAAAAAACTATGGATTTAGGCCCAAATCTCTGTACTGGAGTAAATGTATGACATTTCTCTGCATTCTGTACATCAATTGTTTTTGCATTTGTCACCCCGAGTGGTATGGGTATGCTCAGACGTGACTCCCATGCTCTCCACACCACTGGAGTGAAGCTATCCTGGCTGAAGACAGCTGATAGCCAGAAACCGGTCCTAGTATGCTTGATTCCGGTCCAGGAAAGACATGGCTTGGCAGTTCGGGCTGGGCTGTTCCCATGAGGCACAGGGTCAAGGCTGATTTGCATATGGCCATGTCTGAACTGGGGTGGTGTGGAGTGCAAAAGAATGATGGATTTAGGCCCAGATCTCTTTACTGTATGACATTTTTCCTCATTCTGTCAATCAATTGTTGTTTTTGCATTTGTCACCCCGAGTGGTATGGGTATGCTCAGACGTGAGTCCCATGCTCTCCACACCACTGGAGTCAAGCTATCCTGGCTGAAGATGGCTGATAGCTGGAAACCGGTCCTAGGATGCTTGATTCCGGTCCAGGAAATACTTGGCTTGGTAGATCAGTCTGGACTGTTCCCATGATGCATAGGGTCAAGGCTGATTTGCATATGGCCATCTCTGAACTGGGGTGGTGTGGAGTGCAAAAAAACGATGGATTTAGGCCCAGATCTCTGTACTAGGGTGAATGTATGACATTGTTCTGCATTCTGTCCATCAATTGTTGTTTTTGCATTTGTCACCCCGAGTGGGATGGGTATGCTCAGACGTGAGTCCCATGCTCTCCACAACACTGGAGTCAAGCTATCCTGGTTGAGGATGGCTGATAACCAGAAGCCAGTCCTAGGATGTTTGATTCCGGTCCAGGAAAGAAATGGCTTGGCAGTTCTGGCTGGACTGTTCCCATGAGGCACAGGGTCAAGGCTGATTTGCATATGGCCATGTCTGAACTGGGGTGGTGTAGAGTGCAAAAAAACGATGGATTTAGGCCCAGATCTCTGTACTGGGGTGAATGTATGACATTGTTCTGCATTCTGTCAATCAATTGTTAATTCATTTGTCACCCCGAGTGGGATGGGTATGCTCAGATGTGAGTCCCATGCTCTCCACACCACTGGAGTCAAGCTATCCTGGCTGAAAACGGCAGATAGCCAGAAACCTATCCTAGAGTGCTTATTCCGGTCCACGAAAGACATGGCTTGGCAGTTCTGGCTGGACTGTTCCTATGAGGCACAGGGTCAAGGCTGATTTACATATGGCCATGTCTGAACTGGGGTGGCGTCTAGTGCAAAAAAAGTATGGATTAAGGCCGAGATATCTGTACTGGGGTGAATGTGTGACATTGTTCCGCATTCTGTCAATCAATTGTTGTTTTTGCATTTGTCACCCCGAGTGGGATGGGTATGCTGAGACGTGAATCCCATGCTCTCCACACCACTGGAGTCAAACTATCCTGGCTGAAGACGGCTGATAGCCAGAAACCGGTCCTAGGATGCTTGATTCCGGTCCAGGAAAGACATGGCATGGCAGTTCAGGCTGGAATATTCCCATGAGGCACAGGGTCAAGGCTGATTTGCATATGGCCATGTCTGAACTGGGGTGGTGTGGAGTGCAAAAAAACTATGGATTTAGGCCCAGATCTCTGTACTGGAATAAATGTATGACATTGTTCTGCATTCTATCCATCAATTGTTGTTCTTGCATTTGTTACCCCGAGTGGGATCGGTATGCTCAGACGTGAGTCCCATGCTCTCCACACCACTGGAGTAAAGCTATTCTGGCTGAAGACGGCTGTTAGCCAGAAACCGGTACTAGGATGCTTGATTCCGGTCCAGGAAAGACATGGCTTGGCAGTTCAGTCTGGACTGTTCCCATGATGCATAGGGTCAAGGCTGATTTGCATATGGCCATGTCTGAACTGGGGTGGTGTGGAGTGCAACAAAAGAAATGGATTTAGGCCCAGATCTCTGTACTGGAGTAAATGTATGACATTTTTCTGCATTCTGTACATCAATTGTTTCTGCATTTGTCACCCCGAGTGGTATGGGTATGCTCAGACGTGAGTCCCATGCTCTCCACGCCACTGGAGTGAAGCTATCCTGGCTGAAGACAGCTGATAGCCAGAAACCGGTCCTAGTATGCTTGATTCCGGTCCAGGAAAGACATGGCTTGGCAGTTCGGGCTGGTCTGTTCCCATGAGGCACAGGGTCAAGGCTGATTTTCATATGGCCATATCTGAACTGGGGTGGTGTGGAGTGCAAAAGAACGATGGGTTTAGGCCCAGATCTCTGTACTGTATGATATTTTTCCTCATTCTGTCAATCAATTGTTGTTTTTGCATTTGTCACCCCGAGTGGGATGGGTATGCTCAGACGTGAGTCCCATGCTCTCCACACCACTGGAGTCAAGCTATCCTGGCTGAAGATGGCTGATAGCTGGAAACCGGTCCTAGGATGCTTGATTCTCGTCCAGGAAATACGTGGCTTTGTAGTTCAGTCTGGACTGTTCCCATGATACATAGGGTCAAGGCTGATTTGCATATGGCCATGTCTGAACTGGGGTGGTGTGGAGTGCAAAAAAACGATGGATTTAGGCCCAGATCTCTGTACTAGGGTGAATGTATGACATTGTTCTGCATTCTGTCCATAATTGTTGTTTTTGCATTTGTCACCCCGAGTGGGATGGGTATGCTCAGACGTGAGTCCCATGCTCTCCACAACACTGGAGTCAAGCTATGCTGGTTGAAGATGGCTGATAGCCAGAAACCAGTCCTAGGATGCTTGATTCCGGTCCAGGAAAGACATGGCTTGGCAGCTCTGGCTGGACTGTTCCCATGAGGCACAGGGTCAAGGCTGATTTGCATATGGCCATGTCTGAACTGGGGTGGCGTGGAGTGCAAAAAAAGTATGGATTAAGGCCGAGATCTCTGTACTGGAGTGAATGTATGACATTGTTCTGCATTCTGTCAATCAATTGTTGTTGATTCATTTGTCACCCCGAGTGGGATGGGTATGCTCAGATGTGAGTCCCATGCTCTCCACACCACTGGAGTCAAGCTATCCTGGCTGAAAACGGCAGATAGCCAGAAACCTGTCCTAGAGTGCTTATTCTGGTCCACGAAAGACATGGCTTGGCAGTTCTGGCTGGACTGTTCCTTTGAGGCACAGGGTCAAGGCTGATTTGCATATGGCCATGTCTGAACTGGGGTGGCGTGGAGTGCAAAAAAAGTATGGATTAAGGCCGAGATATCTGTACTGGGGTGAATGTATGACATTGTTCCGCATTCTGTCCATCAATTGTTTTTGCATTTGTCACCCCGAATGGGATGGGTATGCTGAGACGTGAATCCCATGCTCTCCAAACCACTGGAGTCAAACTATCCAGGCTGAAGACGGCTGATAGCCAGAAACCGGTCCTAGGATGCTTGATTCCGGTCCAAGAAAGACATGGCATGGCAGTTCAGGCTGGAATGTTCCCATGAGGCACAGGGTCAAGGCTGATTTGCATATGGCCATGTCTGAACTGGGGTGGTATAGAGTGCAAAAAAACGATGGATTTAGGCCCAGATCTCTGTACTGGAATAAATGTATGACATTGTTCTGCATTCTGTCCATCAATTGTTGTTCTTGCATTTGTTACCCGGAGTGGGGTGGGTATGCTCAGACGTGAGTCCCATGCTCTCCACACCACTGGAGTAAAGCTATTCTGGCTGAAGACGGCTGATAGCCAGAAACCGGTACTAGGATGTTTGATTCCGGTCCAGGAAAGACATGGCTTGGCAGTTCTGGCTGGACTGTTGCCATGAGGCACAGGGTCAAGGCTGATTTGCATATGGCCATGTCTGAACTGGGGCGGTGTGGAGTGCAAAAAAAACCAATGGATTTAGGCCCAGATCTCTGTACTGTGGTAAATGTATGATATTGTTCTGCATTCTGTCCATCAATTGCTGTTTTTGCATTTGTCACCCTGAGTGGGATGGGTATGCTCAAGCTTGAGTCCCATGCTCTCCACACCACTGGAGTAAAGCTATCCTGGATGAAGACGGCTGATAGCCAGAAACCAGTCCTAGGATGCATGATTACGGTCCAGGAAAGACATGGATTGGCAGTTCGGGCTGGATTGTTCCCATGAGGCAAAGGGTCAAGATTGATTTGCATATGGCCATGTCTGAACTGGGGTGATGTGGAGTGCAAAAGAACGATGGATTTAGGCCCATATCTCTCTACTGGGGTGAATGTATGACATTGTTCTGCATTCTGTCCATCAATTGTTGTTTTTTCATTTGTCACCCGAGTGGGATGGATATGCTCAGACGTGAGTCCCATGCTCTCCACACCACTGGAGTCAAGCTATCCTGGCTGAAGACGGCTGATCGCCAGAAACCGGTCCAAGGACGCTTGATTCCGGTCCAGGAAAGACATGGCTTGGCAGTTCGGGCTGGACTGTTCCCATGAGGCACAGGATCAAGGCTGATTTGCATATGGCAATGTCTGAACTGGGGTGGTGTGGAGTGCAAAAGAATGATGGATTTAGGCCCAGATCTCTGTACTGGAGTAAATGTATGACATTGTTCTGCATTCTGTCCATAAATTGTTGTTTTTGCATTTGTCACCCCGAGTGGAATGGGTATGCTCAGACGTGAGTCCCATGTTCTCCACACCACTGGAGTCAAGCTATCCTGGCTGAAGACGGCTGATAGCTAGAAACCTATCCTAGGATACTTGATTCCGGTCCAGGAAAGACATGGCTTGGCAGTTCGGGCTGGACTGTTCCCATGAGGCACAGGGTCAAGGCTGATTTGCATAAGGCCATGTCTGACTTGGGGTGGTGTAGAGTGCAAAAAAACTATGGATTTAGGCCAGATCTCTGTACTGGGGTGACTGTGTGTCATTGTTCTGCATTCTGTCCATCAATTGTTGTTTTTGCATTTCTCACCCGAGTGGGATTAGAATGCTCAGACGTGAGTCCCATGCTCTCCACACCACTGGAGTCAAGCTATCCTGGCTGAAGACGGCTGATAGCCAGAAACCGGTCCTAGGATGCTTTCTTCCGGTCCAGGAAAGACATGGCTTGGCAGTTCGGGCTGGACTGTTCCCATGAGGCACAGGGTCAAGGCTGATTTGCATATGGCCATGTCTGACTTGGGGTGGTGTAGAGTGCAAAAAAACTATGGATTTAGGCCAGATCTCTGTACTGGGGTGACTGTGTGACATTGTTCTGCATTCTGTCCATCAATTGTTGTTTTTGCATTTCTCACCCGAGTGGGATGAGAATGCTCAGACGTGAGTCCCATGCTCTCCAGACCACTGGAGTCAAGCTATCCTGGCTGAAGACGGCTGATAGCCAGAAACCAGTCCTAGGATGCTTGATTCCGGTCCAGGAAAGACATGGCTTGGCAGCTCTGGCTGGACTGTTCCCATGAGGCACAGGGTCTAGGCTGATTTGCATATGGCCATGTCTGAACTGGGGTGGTGTAGAGTCCAAAAAAACGATGGATTTAGGCCCAGATCTCTGTACTGGAGTGAATGTATGACATTGTTCTGCATTCTGTCAATCAATTGTTGTTGATTTATTTGTCACCCCGAGTAGGATGGGTATGCTCAGATGTGAGTCCCATGCTCTCCACACCACTGGAGTCAAGCTATCCTGGCTGAAAACGGCAGATAGCCAGAAACCTGTCCTAGGGTGCTTATTCCGGTCCACGAAAGACATGGCTTGGCAGTTCTGGCTGGTCTGTTCCTTTGAGGCAAAGGGCCAAGGCTGATTTGCATATGGCCATGTCTGAACTGGGGTGGCGTGGAGTGCAAGAAAAGTATGGATTAAGGCCGAGATATCTGTACTGGGGTGAATGTATGACATTGTTCCGCATTCTGTCCATCAATTGTTTTTGCATTTGTCACCCCGAATGGGATGGGTATGCTGAGACGTGAATCCCATGCTCTCCAAACCACTGGAGTCAAACTATCCAGGCTGAAGACGGCTGATAGCCAGAAACCGGTCCTAGGATGCTTGATTCCGGTCCAAGAAAGACATGGCATGGCAGTTCAGGCTGGAATGTTCCCATGAGGCACAGGGTCAAGGCTGATTTGCATATGGCCATGTCTGAACTGGGGTGGTATGGAGTGCAAAAAAACGATGGATTTAGGCCCAGATCTCTGTACTGGAATAAATGTATGACATTGTTCTGCATTCTGTCCATCAATTGTTGTTCTTGCATTTGTTACCCGGAGTGGGGTGGGTATGCTCAGACGTGAGTCCCATGCTCTCCACACCACTGGAGTAAAGCTATTCTGGCTGAAGACGGCTGATAGCCAGAAACCGGTACTAGGATGTTTGATTCCGGTCCAGGAAAGACATGGCTTGGCAGTTCTGGCTGGACTGTTCCCATGAGGCACAGGGTCAAGGCTGATTTGCATATGGCCATGTCTGAACTGGGGCGGTGTGGAGTGCAAAAAAAACCAATGGATTTAGGCCCAGATCTCTGTACTGTGGTAAATGTATGATATTGTTCTGCATTCTGTCCATCAATTGCTGTTTTTGCATTTGTCACCCTGAGTGGGATGGGTATGCTCAGGCTTGAGTCCCATGCTCTCCACACCACTGGAGTAAAGCTATCCTGGATGAAGACGGCTGATAGCCAGAAACCAGTCCTAGGATGCATGATTACGGTCCAGGAAAGACATGGATTGGCAGTTCGGGCTGGATTGTTCCCATGAGGCAAAGGGTCAAGATTGATTTGCATATGGCCATGTCTGAACTGGGGTGATGTGGAGTGCAAAAGAACGATGGATTTAGGCCCATATCTCTCTACTGGGGTGAATGTATGACATTGTTCTGCATTCTGTCCATCAATTGTTGTTTTTTCATTTGTCACCCGAGTGGGATGGATATGCTCAGACGTGAGTCCCATGCTCTCCACACCACTGGAGTCAAGCTATCCTGGCTGAAGACGGCTGATCTCCAGAAACCGGTCCAAGGACGCTTGATTCCGGTCCAGGAAAGACATGGCTTGGCAGTTCGGGCTGGACTGTTCCCATGAGGCACAGGATCAAGGCTGATTTGCATATGGCAATGTCTGAACTGGGGTGGTGTGGAGTGCACAAGAACGATGGATTTAGGCCCAGATCTCTGTACTGGAGTAAATGTATGACATTGTTCTGCATTCTGTCCATAAATTGTTGTTTTTGCATTTGTCACCCCGAGTGGAATGGGTATGCTCAGACGTGAGTCCCATGTTCTCCACACCACTGGAGTCAAGCTATCCTGGCTGAAGACGGCTGATAGCTAGAAACCTATCCTAGGATACTTGATTCCGGTCCAGGAAAGACATGGCTTGGCAGTTCGGGCTGGACTGTTCCCATGAGGCACAGAGTCAAGGCTGATTTGCATAAGGCCATGTCTGACTTGGGGTGGTGTATAGTGCAAAAAAACTATGGATTTAGGCCAGATCTCTGTACTGGGGTGACTGTGTGACATTGTTCTGCATTCTGTCCATCAATTGTTGTTTTTGCATTTCTCACCCGAGTGGGATTAGAATGCTCAGACGTGAGTCCCATGCTCTCCACACCACTGGAGTCAAGCTATCCTGGCTGAAGACGGCTGATAGCCAGAAACCGGTCCTAGGATGCTTTCTTCCGGTCCAGGAAAGACATGGCTTGGCAGTTCGGGCTGGACTGTTCCCATGAGGCACAGGGTCAAGGCTGATTTGCATATGGCCATGTCTGACTTGGGGTGGTGTAGAGTGCAAAAAAACTATGGATTTAGGCCAGATCTCTGTACTGGGGTGACTGTGTGACATTGTTCTGCATTCTGTCCATCAATTGTTGTTTTTGCATTTCTCACCCGAGTGGGATTAGAATGCTCAGACGTGAGTCCCATGCTCTCCACACCACTGGAGTCAAGCTATCCTGGCTGAAGACGGCTGATAGCCAGAAACCGGTCCTAGGATGCTTTCTTCCGGTCCAGGAAAGACATGGCTTGGCAGTTCGGGCTGGACTGTTCCCATGAGGCACAGGGTCAAGGCTGATTTGCATATGGCCATGTCTGACTTGGGGTGGTGTAGAGTGCAAAAAAACTATGGATTTAGGCCAGATCTCTGTACTGGGGTGACTGTGTGACATTGTTCTGCATTCTGTCCATCAATTGTTGTTTTTGCATTTCTCACCCGAGTGGGATGAGAATGCTCAGACGTGAGTCCCATGCTCTCCACACCACTGGAGTCAAGCTATCCTGGCTGAAGACGGCTGATAGCCAGAAACCAGTCCTAGGATGCTTGATTCCGGTCCAGGAAAGACATGGCTTGGCAGCTCTGGCTGGACTGTTCCCATGAGGCACAGGGTCTAGGCTGATTTGCATATGGCCATGTCTGAACTGGGGTGGTGTAGAGTCCAAAAAAACGATGGATTTAGGCCCAGATCTCTGTACTGGAGTGAATGTATGACATTGTTCTGCATTCTGTCAATCAATTGTTGTTGATTTATTTGTCACCCCGAGTAGGATGGGTATGCTCAGATGTGAGTCCCATGCTCTCCACACCACTGGAGTCAAGCTATCCTGGCTGAAAACGGCAGATAGCCAGAAACCTGTCCTAGGGTGCTTATTCCGGTCCACGAAAGACATGGCTTGGCAGTTCTGGCTGGTCTGTTCCTTTGAGGCAAAGGGCCAAGGCTGATTTGCATATGGCCATGTCTGAACTGGGGTGGCGTGGAGTGCAAAAATAGTATGGATTAAGTCCGAGATATCTGTACTGGGGTGAATGTATGACATTGTTCCGCATTCTGTCCATCAATTGTTTTTGCATTTGTCACCCCGAGTGGGATGGGTATGCTGAGACGTGAGTCCCATGCTCTCCACACCACTGGAGTAAAGCTATTCTGGCTGAAGATGGCTGATAGCCAGAAACCGGTACTAGGATGTTTGATTCCGGTCCAGGAAAGACATGGCTTGGCAGTTCTGGCTGGACTGTTCCCATGAGGCACAGGGTCAAGGCTGATTTGCATATGGCCATGTCTGAACAGGGGCGGTGTGGAGTGCAAAAAAACCAATGGATTCAGGCCCAGATCTCTGTACTGTGGTAAATGTATGATATTGTTCTGTATTCTGTCCATCAATTGCTGTTTTTGCATTTGTCACCCTGAGTGGGATGGGTATGCTCAGGCGTGAGTCCCATGCTCTCCACACCACTGGAGTAAAGCTATCCTGGATGAAGACGGCTGATAGCAAGAAACCAGTCCTAGGATGCATGATTACGGTCCAGGAAAGACATGGCTTGGCTGTTCGGGCTGGACTGTTCCCATGAGGCACAGGATCAAGGCTGATTTGCATATGGCAATGTCTGAACTGGGGTGGTGTGGAGTGCAAAAGAACGATGGATTTAGGCCCAGATCTCTGTACTGGAGTAAATGTATGACATTGTTCTGCATTCTATCCATCAATTGTTGTTCTTGCATTTGTTACCCCAAATGGGATGGGTATGCTCAGACGTGAGTCCCATGCTCTCCACACCACTGGAGTAAAGCTATTCTGGCTGAAGACGGCTGATAGCCAGAAACCGGTACTAGGATGCTTGATTCCGGTCCAGGAAAGACATGGCTTGGCAGTTCAGTCTGGACTGTTCCCATGATGCATAGGGTCAAGGCTGATTTGCATATGGCCATGTCTGAACTGGGGTGGTGTGGAATGCAACAAAATGATGGATTTAGGCCCAGATCTCTGTACTGGAATAAATGTATGACATTGTTCTGCATTCTGTCCATCAATTGTTGTTCTTGCATTTGTCACCCTGAGTGGGATGGGTATGCTCAGACGTGAGTCCCATGCTCTCCACACCACTGGAGTCAAGCTATCCGGGCTGAAGACGGCTGATAGCCGGAAACCAGTCCTAGGATGCTTGATTCCAGTCCAGGAAAGACATGGCTTGGCAGTTCTGGCTGGACTGTTCCCATGAGGCACAGGGTCAAGGCTGATTTACATATGGCCATGTCTGAACTCGGGTGGTGTGGAGTGCAAAAAAACGATGGATTTTGGCCCAGATCTCTGTACTGAGATGAATGTATGACATTGCTCTGCATTCTGTCCATCAATTGTTGTTGTTTCATTTGTCACCCCGAGTAGGATGGGTATGCTCAGATGTGAGTCCCATGCTCTCCACACCACTGGAGTCAAGCTATCCTGGCTGAAGACGGCTGATAGCCAGAAACCGGTCCTAGGATGCTTTCTTCCGGTCCAGGAAAGACATGGCTTGGCAGTTCGGGCTGGACTGTTCCCATGAGGCACAGGGTCAAGGCTGATTTGCATATGGCCATGTCTGACTTGGGGTGGTGTAGAGTGCAAAAAAACTATGGATTTAGGCCAGATCTCTGTACTGGGGTGACTGTGTGACATTGTTCTGCATTCTGTCCATCAATTGTTGTTTTTGCATTTCTCACCCGAGTGGGATGAGAATGCTCAGACGTGAGTCCCATGCTCTCCACACCACTGGAGTCAAGCTATCCTGGCTGAAGACGGCTGATAGCCAGAAACCAGTCCTAGGATGCTTGATTCCGGTCCAGGAAAGACATGGCTTGGCAGCTCTGGCTGGACTGTTCCCATGAGGCACAGGGTCTAGGCTGATTTGCATATGGCCATGTCTGAACTGGGGTGGTGTAGAGTCCAAAAAAACGATGGATTTAGGCCCAGATCTCTGTACTGGAGTGAATGTATGACATTGTTCTGCATTCTGTCAATCAATTTTTGTTGATTTATTTGTCACCCCGAGTAGGATGGGTATGCTCAGATGTGAGTCCCATGCTCTCCACACCACTGGAGTCAAGCTATCCTGGCTGAAAACGGCAGATAGCCAGAAACCTGTCCTAGGGTGCTTATTCCGGTCCACGAAAGACATGGCTTGGCAGTTCTGGCTGGTCTGTTCCTTTGAGGCAAAGGGCCAAGGCTGATTTGCATATGGCCATGTCTGAACTGGGGTGGCGTGGAGTGCAAAAAAAGTATGGATTAAGGCCGAGATATCTGTACTGGGGTGAATGTATGACATTGTTCCGCATTCTGTCCATCAATTGTTTTTGCATTTGTCACCCCGAGTGGGATGGGTATGCTGAGACGTGAGTCCCATGCTCTCCACACCACTGGAGTAAAGCTATTCTGGCTGAAGATGGCTGATAGCCAGAAACCGGTACTAGGATGTTTGATTCCGGTCCAGGAAAGACATGGCTTGGCAGTTCTGGCTGGACTGTTCCCATGAGGCACAGGGTCAAGGCTGATTTGCATATGGCCATGTCTGAACAGGGGCGGTGTGGAGTGCAAAAAAAACCAATGAATTCAGGCCCAGATCTCTGTACTGTGGTAAATGTATGATATTGTTCTGTATTCTGTCCATCAATTGCTGTTTTTGCATTTGTCACCCTGAGTGGGATGGGTATGCTCAGGCGTGAGTCCCATGCTCTCCACACCACTGGAGTAAAGCTATCCTGGATGAAGACGGCTGATAGCAAGAAACCAGTCCTAGGATGCATGATTACGGTCCAGGAAAGACATGGCTTGGCTGTTCGGGCTGGACTGTTCCCATGAGGCACAGGATCAAGGCTGATTTGCATATGGCAATGTCTGAACTGGGGTGGTGTGGAGTGCAAAAGAACGATGGATTTAGGCCCAGATCTCTGTACTGGAGTAAATGTATGACATTGTTCTGCATTCTATCCATCAATTGTTGTTCTTGCATTTGTTACCCCGAGTGGGATGGGTATGCTCAGACGTGAGTCCCATGCTCTCCACACCACTGGAGTAAAGCTATTCTGGCTGAAGACGGCTGATAGCCAGAAACCGGTACTAGGATGCTTGATTCCGGTCCAGGAAAGACATGGCTTGGCAGTTCAGTCTGGACTGTTCCCATGATGCATAGGGTCAAGGCTGATTTGCATATGGCCATGTCTGAACTGGGGTGGTGTGGAGTGCAACAAAATGATGGATTTAGGCCCAGATCTCTGTACTGGAATAAATGTATGACATTGTTCTGCATTCTGTCCATCAATTGTTGTTCTTGCATTTGTCACCCCGAGTGGGATGGGTATGCTCAGACGTGAGTCCCATGCTCTCCACACCACTGGAGTCAAGCTATCCGGGCTGAAGACGGCTGATAGCCGGAAACCAGTCCTAGGATGCTTGATTCCAGTCCAGGAAAGACATGGCTTGGCAGTTCTGGCTGGACTGTTCCCATGAGGCACAGGGTCAAGGCTGATTTACATATGGCCATGTCTGAACTCGGGTGGTGTGGAGTGCAAAAAAACGATGGATTTTGGCCCAGATCTCTGTACTGAGATGAATGTATGACATTGCTCTGCATTCTGTCCATCAATTGTTGTTGTTTCATTTGTCACCCCGAGTGGAATGGGTATGCTCAGATGTGAGTCCCATGCTCTCCACACTACTGGAGTCAAGCTATCCTGGATGTAGACGGCTGATAGCCAGGAACCGGTCCTAGGATGCTTGATTACGGTCCAGGAAAGACATGGCTTGTTAGTTCGGGCAGGACTGTTCCCATGAGTTTCAGGGTCAAGGCTGATTTGCATATGGCCATGTCTGAACTGGGGTGATGTGGAGTGCAAAAAAATGATGAATTTAGGCCTGATCTCTGTACTGAGGTGAATGTATGACATTGTTCTGCATTCTGTCCATCAATTGTTGTTTTTTCATTTGTCACGCCGAGTGGGATGGGTATGCTCAGACGTGAGTCCCATGCTCTCCACACCACTGGAGTCAAGCTATCCTGGGTGAAGACGGCTGATAGCCAGAAACCGGTCCTAGGATGCTTGATTACGGTCCAGGAAAGACATGGCTTGGCAGTTCGGGCTGGACAGTTCCCATGAGGCACAGGGTCAAGGCTGATTTGCATATTACCATGTCTGAACTGGGGTGGTGTGAACTGCAAAAAAACAATGGATTTAGGCCCAGATCTCTGTACTGGAGTAAATGTATGACATTTTTCTGCATTCTGTACATCAATTGTTTCTGCATTTGTCACCCCGAGTGGTATGGGTATGCTCAGACGTGAGTCCCATGCTCTCCACGCCACTGGAGTGAAGCTATCCTGGCTGAAGACAGCTGATAGCCATAAACCGGTCCTAGTATGCTTGATTCCGGTCCAGGAAAGACATGGCTTGGCAGTTCGGGCTGGTCTGTTCCCATGAGGCACAGGGTCAAGGCTGATTTGCATATGGCCATGTCTGAACTGGGGTGGTGTGGAGTGCAACAAAATGATGGATTTAGGCCCAGATCTCTGTACTGGAATAAATGTATGACATTGTTCTGCATTCTGTCCATCAATTGTTGTTCTTGCATTTGTCACCCCGAGTGGGATGGGTATGCTCAGACGTGAGTCCCATGCTCTCCACACCACTGGAGTCAAGCTATCCGGGCTGAAGACGGCTGATAGCCGGAAACCAGTCCTAGGATGCTTGATTCCAGTCCAGGAAAGACATGGCTTGGCAGTTCTGGCTGGACTGTTCCCATGAGGCACAGGGTCAAGGCTGATTTACATATGGCCATGTCTGAACTCGGGTGGTGTGGAGTGCAAAAAAACGATGGATTTTGGCCCAGATCTCTGTACTGAGATGAATGTATGACATTGCTCTGCATTCTGTCCATCAATTGTTGTTGTTTCATTTGTCACCCCGAGTGGAATGGGTATGCTCAGATGTGAGTCCCATGCTCTCCACACTACTGGAGTCAAGCTATCCTGGATGTAGACGGCTGATAGCCAGGAACCGGTCCTAGGATGCTTGATTACGGTCCAGGAAAGACATGGCTTGTTAGTTCGGGCAGGACTGTTCCCATGAGTTTCAGGGTCAAGGCTGATTTGCATATGGCCATGTCTGAACTGGGGTGATGTGGAGTGCAAAAAAATGATGAATTTAGGCCTGATCTCTGTACTGAGGTGAATGTATGACATTGTTCTGCATTCTGTCCATCAATTGTTGTTTTTTCATTTGTCACGCCGAGTGGGATGGGTATGCTCAGACGTGAGTCCCATGCTCTCCACACCACTGGAGTCAAGCTATCCTGGGTGAAGACGGCTGATAGCCAGAAACCGGTCCTAGGATGCTTGATTACGGTCCAGGAAAGACATGGCTTGGCAGTTCGGGCTGGACAGTTCCCATGAGGCACAGGGTCAAGGCTGATTTGCATATTACCATGTCTGAACTGGGGTGGTGTGAACTGCAAAAAAACAATGGATTTAGGCCCAGATCTCTGTACTGGAGTAAATGTATGACATTTTTCTGCATTCTGTACATCAATTGTTTCTGCATTTGTCACCCCGAGTGGTATGGGTATGCTCAGACGTGAGTCCCATGCTCTCCACGCCACTGGAGTGAAGCTATCCTGGCTGAAGACAGCTGATAGCCATAAACCGGTCCTAGTATGCTTGATTCCGGTCCAGGAAAGACATGGCTTGGCAGTTCGGGCTGGTCTGTTCCCATGAGGCACAGGGTCAAGGCTGATTTGCATATGGCCATATCTGAACTGGGGTGGTGTGGAGTGCAAAAGAACGATGGGTTTAGGCCCAGATCTCTGTACTGTATGATATTTTTCCTCATTCTGTCAATCAATTGTTGTTTTTGCATTTGTCACCCCGAGTGGGATGGGTATGCTCAGACGTGAGTCCCATGCTCTCCACACCACTGGAGTCAAGCTATCCTGGCTGAAGATGGCTGATAGCTGGAAACCGGTCCTAGGATGCTTGATTCTCGTCCAGGAAATACGTGGCTTTGTAGTTCAGTCTGGACTGTTCCCATGATACATAGGGTCAAGGCTGATTTGCATATGGCCATGTCTGAACTGGGGTGGTGTGGAGTGCAAAAAAACGATGGATTTAGGCCCAGATCTCTGTACTAGGGTGAATGTATGACATTGTTCTGCATTCTGTCCATAATTGTTGTTTTTGCATTTGTCACCCCGAGTGGGATGGGTATGCTCAGACGTGAGTCCCATGCTCTCCACAACACTGGAGTCAAGCTATGCTGGTTGAAGATGGCTGATAGCCAGAAACCAGTCCTAGGATGCTTGATTCCGGTCCAGGAAAGACATGGCTTGGCAGCTCTGGCTGGACTGTTCCCATGAGGCACAGGGTCAAGGCTGATTTGCATATGGCCATGTCTGAACTGGGGTGGTGTAGAGTGCAAAAAAACGATGGATTTAGGCCCAGATCTCTGTACTGGAGTGAATGTATGACATTGTTCTGCATTCTGTCAATCAATTGTTGTTGATTCATTTGTCACCCCGAGTGGGATGGGTATGCTCAGATGTGAGTCCCATGCTCTCCACACCACTGGAGTCAAGCTATCCTGGCTGAAAACGGCAGATAGCCAGAAACCTGTCCTAGGGTGCTTATTCCGGTCCACGAAAGACATGGCTTGGCAGTTCTGGCTGGACTGTTCCTTTGAGGCACAGGGTCAAGGCTGATTTGCATATGGCCATGTCTGAACTGGGGTGGCGTGGAGTGCAAAAAAAGTATGGATTAAGGCCGAGATATCTGTACTGGGGTGAATGTATGACATTGTTCCGCATTCTGTCCATCAATTGTTTTTGCATTTGTCACCCCGAATGGGATGGGTATGCTGAGACGTGAATCCCATGCTCTCCAAACCACTGGAGTCAAACTATCCAGGCTAAAGACGGCTGATAGCCAGAAACCGGTCCTAGGATGCTTGATTCCGGTCGAAGTAAGACATGGCATGGCAGTTCAGGCTGGAATGTTCCCATGAGGCACAGAGTCAAGGCTGATTTGCATATCTGAACTGGGGTGGTGAGGAGTGCAAAAAAACGATGGATTTAGGCCCAGATCTCTGTACTGGAATAAATGTATGACATTGTTCTGCATTCTGTCCATCAATTGTTGTTCTTGCATTTGTTACCCCGAGTGGGATGGGTATGCTCAGACGTGAGTCCCATGCTCTCCACACCACTGGAGTAAAGCTATTCTGGCTGAAGACGGCTGATAGCCAGAAACCGGTACTAGGATGTTTGATTCCGGTCCAGGAAAGACATGGCTTGGCAGTTCTGGCTGGACTGTTCCCATGAGGCACAGGGTCAAGGCTGATTTGCATATGGCCATGTCTGAACTGGGGCGGTGTGGAGTGCAAAAAAAACCAATGGATTTAGGCCCAGATCTCTGTACTGTGGTAAATGTATGATATTGTTCTGTATTCTGTCCATCAATTGCTGTTTTTGCATTTGTCACCCTGAGTGGGATGGGTATGCTCAGGCGTGAGTCCCATGCTCTCCACACCACTGGAGTAAAGCTATCCTGGATGAAGACGGCTGATAGCAAGAAACCAGTCCTAGGATGCATGATTACGGTCCAGGAAAGACATGGCTTGGCTGTTCGGGCTGGACTGTTCCTATGAGGCACAGGATCAAGGCTGATTTGCATATGGCAATGTCTGAACTGGGGTGGTGTGGAGTGCAAAAGAACGATGGATTTAGGCCCAGATCTCTGTACTGGAGTAAATGTATGACATTGTTCTGCATTCTATCCATCAATTGTTGTTCTTGCATTTGTTACCCCGAGTGGGATGGGTATGCTCAGACGTGAGTCCCATGCTCTCCACACCACTGGAGTAAAGCTATTCTGGCTGAAGACGGCTGATAGCCAGAAACCGGTACTAGGATGCTTGATTCCGGTCCAGGAAAGACATGGCTTGGCAGTTCAGTCTGGACTGTTCCCATGATGCATAGGGTCAAGGCTGATTTGCATATGGCCATGTCTGAACTGGGGTGGTGTGGAGTGCAACAAAATGATGGATTTAGGCCCAGATCTCTGTACTGGAATACATGTATGACATTGTTCTGCATTCTGTCCATCAATTGTTGTTCTTGCATTTGTCACCCCGAGTGGGATGGGTATGCTCAGACGTGAGTCCCATGCTCTCCACACCACTGGAGTCAAGCTATCCGGGCTGAAGACGGCTGATAGCCGGAAACCAGTCCTAGGATGCTTGATTCCAGTCCAGGAAAGACATGGCTTGGCAGTTCTGGCTGGACTGTTCCCATGAGGCACAGGGTCAAGGCTGATTTACATATGGCCATGTCTGAACTCGGGTGGTGTGGAGTGCAAAAAAACGATGGATTTTGGCCCAGATCTCTGTACTGAGATGAATGTATGACATTGCTCTGCATTCTGTCCATCAATTGTTGTTGTTTCATTTGTCACCCCGAGTGGGATGGGTATGCTCAGATGTGAGTCCCATGCTCTCCACACTACTGGAGTCAAGCTACCCTGGAGGTAGACGGCTGATAGCCAGGAACCGGTCCTAGGATGCTTGATTACGGTCCAGGAAAGACATGGCTTGTTAGTTCGGGCAGGACTGTTCCCATGAGTTTCAGGGTCAAGGCTGATTTGCATATGGCCATGTCTGAACTGGGGTGATGTGGAGTGCAAAAAAATGATGAATTTAGGCCTGATCTCTGTACTGAGGTGAATGTATGACATTGTTCTGCATTCTGTCCATCAATTGTTGTTTTTTCATTTGTCACGCCGAGTGGGATGGGTATGCTCAGACGTGAGTCCCATGCTCTCCACACCACTGGAGTCAAGCTATCCTGGGTGAAGACGGCTGATAGCCAGAAACCGGTCCTAGGATGCTTGATTACGGTCCAGGAAAGACATGGCTTGGCAGTTCGGGCTGGACAGTTCCCATGAGGCACAGGGTCAAGGCTGATTTGCATATTACCATGTCTGAACTGGGGTGGTGTGAACTGCAAAAAAACAATGGATTTAGGCCCAGATCTCTGTACTGGAGTAAATGTATGACATTTTTCTGCATTCTGTACATCAATTGTTTCTGCATTTGTCACCCCGAGTGGTATGGGTATGCTCAGACGTGAGTCCCATGCTCTCCACGCCACTGGAGTGAAGCTATCCTGGCTGAAGACAGCTGATAGCCAGAAACCGGTCCTAGTATGCTTGATTCCGGTCCAGGAAAGACATGGCTTGGCAGTTCGGGCTGGTCTGTTCCCATGAGGCACAGGGTCAAGGCTGATTTGCATATGGCCATATCTGAACTGGGGTGGTGTGGAGTGCAAAAGAACGATGGGTTTAGGCCCAGATCTCTGTACTGTATGATATTTTTCCTCATTCTGTCAATCAATTGTTGTTTTTGCATTTGTCACCCCGAGTGGGATGGGTATGCTCAGACGTGAGTCCCATGCTCTCCACACCACTGGAGTCAAGCTATCCTGGCTGAAGATGGCTGATAGCTGGAAACCGGTCCTAGGATGCTTGATTCCCGTCCAGGAAATACGTGGCTTTGTAGTTCAGTCTGGACTGTTCCCATGATACATAGGGTCAAGGCTGATTTGCATATGGCCATGTCTGAACTGGGGTGGTGTGGAGTGCAAAAAAACGATGGATTTAGGCCCAGATCTCTGTACTAGGGTGAATGTATGACATTGTTCTGCATTCTGTCCATAATTGTTGTTTTTGCATTTGTCACCCCGAGTGGGATGGGTATGCTCAGACGTGAGTCCCATGCTCTCCACAACACTGGAGTCAAGCTATGCTGGTTGAAGATGGCTGATAGCCAGAAACCAGTCCTAGGATGCTTGATTCCGGTCCAGGAAAGACATGGCTTGGCAGCTCTGGCTGGACTGTTCCCATGAGGCACAGGGTCAAGGCTGATTTGCATATGGCCATGTCTGAACTGGGGTGGTGTAGAGTGCAAAAAAACGATGGATTTAGGCCCAGATCTCTGTACTGGAGTGAATGTATGACATTGTTCTGCATTCTGTCAATCAATTGTTGTTGATTCATTTGTCACCCCGAGTGGGATGGGTATGCTCAGATGTGAGTCCCATGCTCTCCACACCACTGGAGTCAAGCTATCCTGGCTGAAAACGGCAGATAGCCAGAAACCTGTCCTAGGGTGCTTATTCCGGTCCACGAAAGACATGGCTTGGCAGTTCTGGCTGGACTGTTCCTTTGAGGCACAGGGTCAAGGCTGATTTGCATATGGCCATGTCTGAACTGGGGTGGCGTGGAGTGCAAAAAAAGTATGGATTAAGGCCGAGATATCTGTACTGGGGTGAATGTATGACATTGTTCCGCATTCTGTCCATCAATTGTTTTTGCATTTGTCACCCCGAATGGGATGGGTATGCTGAGACGTGAATCCCATGCTCTCCAAACCACTGGAGTCAAACTATCCAGGCTGAAGATGGCTGATAGCCAGAAACCGGTCCTAGGATGCTTGATTCCGGTCCAAGAAAGACATGGCATGGCAGTTCAGGCTGGAATGTTCCCATGAGGCACAGAGTCAAGGCTGATTTGCATATCTGAACTGGGGTGGTGTGGAGTGCAAAAAAACGATGGATTTAGGCCCAGATCTCTGTACTGGAATAAATGTATGACATTGTTCTGCATTCTGTCCATCAATTGTTGTTCTTGCATTTGTTACCCCGAGTGGGATGGGTATGCTCAGACGTGAGTCCCATGCTCTCCACACCACTGGAGTAAAGCTATTCTGGCTGAAGACGGCTGATAGCCAGAAACCGGTACTAGGATGTTTGATTCCGGTCCAGGAAAGACATGGCTTGGCAGTTCTGGCTGGACTGTTCCCATGAGGCACAGGGTCAAGGCTGATTTGCATATGGCCATGTCTGAACTGGGGCGGTGTGAAGTGCAAAAAAAACCAATGGATTTAGGCCCAGATCTCTGTACTGTGGTAAATGTATGATATTGTTCTGTATTCTGTCCATCAATTGCTGTTTTTGCATTTGTCACCCTGAGTGGGATGGGTATGCTCAGGCGTGAGTCCCATGCTCTCCACACCACTGGAGTAAAGCTATCCTGGATGAAGACGGCTGATAGCAAGAAACCAGTCCTAGGATGCATGATTACGGTCCAGGAAAGACATGGCTTGGCTGTTCGGGCTGGACTGTTCCCATGAGGCACAGGATCAAGGCTGATTTGCATATGGCAATGTCTGAACTGGGGTGGTGTGGAGTGCAAAAGAACGATGGATTTAGGCCCAGATCTCTGTACTGGAGTAAATGTATGACATTGTTCTGCATTCTATCCATCAATTGTTGTTCTTGCATTTGTTACCCCGAGTGGGATGGGTATGCTCAGACGTGAGTCCCATGCTCTCCACACCACTGGAGTAAAGCTATTGTGGCTGAAGACGGCTGATAGCCAGAAACCGGTACTAGGATGCTTGATTCCGGTCCAGGAAAGACATGGCTTGGCAGTTCAGTCTGGACTGTTCCCATGATGCATAGGGTCAAGGCTGATTTGCATATGGCCATGTCTGAACTGGGGTGGTGTGGAGTGCAACAAAATGATGGATTTAGGCCCAGATCTCTGTACTGGAATAAATGTATGACATTGTTCTGCATTCTGTCCATCAATTGTTGTTCTTGCATTTGTCACCCCGAGTGGGATGGGTATGCTCAGACGTGAGTCCCATGCTCTCCACACCACTGGAGTCAAGCTATCCGGGCTGAAGACGGCTGATAGCCGGAAACCAGTCCTAGGATGCTTGATTCCAGTCCAGGAAAGACATGGCTTGGCAGTTCTGGCTGGACTGTTCCCATGAGGCACAGGGTCAAGGCTGATTTACATATGGCCATGTCTGAACTCGGGTGGTGTGGAGTGCAAAAAAACGATGGATTTTGGCCCAGATCTCTGTACTGAGATGAATGTATGACATTGCTCTGCATTCTGTCCATCAATTGTTGTTGTTTCATTTGTCACCCCGAGTGGGATGGGTATGCTCAGATGTGAGTCCCATGCTCTCCACACTACTGGAGTCAAGCTATCCTGGATGTAGACGGCTGATAGCCAGGAACCGGTCCTAGGATGCTTGATTACGGTCCAGGAAAGACATGGCTTGTTAGTTCGGGCAGGACTGTTCCCATGAGTTTCAGGGTCAAGGCTGATTTGCATATGGCCATGTCTGAACTGGGGTGATGTGGAGTGCAAAAAAAGGATGAATTTAGGCCTGATCTCTGTACTGAGGTGAATGTATGACATTGTTCTGCATTCTGTCCATCAATTGTTGTTTTTTCATTTGTCACGCCGAGTGGGATGGGTATGCTCAGACGTGAGTCCCATGCTCTCCACACCACTGGAGTCAAGCTATCCTGGGTGAAGACGGCTGATAGCCAGAAACCGGTCCTAGGATGCTTGATTACGGTCCAGGAAAGACATGGCTTGGCAGTTCGGGCTGGACAGTTCCCATGAGGCACAGGGTCAAGGCTGATTTGCATATTACCATGTCTGAACTGGGGTGGTGTGAACTGCAAAAAAACAATGGATTTAGGCCCAGATCTCTGTACTGGAGTAAATGTATGACATTTTTCTGCATTCTGTACATCAATTGTTTCTGCATTTGTCACTCCGAGTGGTATGGGTATGCTCAGACGTGAGTCCCATGCTCTCCACGCCACTGGAGTGAAGCTATCCTGGCTGAAGACAGCTGATAGCCAGAAACCGATCCTAGTATGCTTGATTCCGGTCCAGGAAAGACATGGCTTGGCAGTTCGGGCTGGTCTGTTCCCATGAGGCACAGGGTCAAGGCTGATTTGCATATGGCCATATCTAAACTGGGGTGGTGTGGAGTGCAAAAGAACGATGGGTTTAGGCCCAGATCTCTGTACTGTATGATATTTTTCCTCATTCTGTCAATCAATTGTTGTTTTTGCATTTGTCACCCCGAGTGGGATGGGTATGCTCAGACGTGAGTCCCATGCTCTCCACACCACTGGAGTCAAGCTATCCTGGCTGAAGATGGCTGATAGCTGGAAACCGGTCCTAGGATGCTTGATTCCCGTCCAGGAAATACGTGGCTTTGTAGTTCAGTCTGGACTGTTCCCATGATACATAGGGTCAAGGCTGATTTGCATATGGCCATGTCTGAACTGGGGTGGTGTGGAGTGCAAAAAAACGATGGATTTAGGCCCAGATCTCTGTACTAGGGTGAATGTATGACATTGTTCTGCATTCTATCCATAATTGTTGTTTTTGCATTTGTCACCCCGAGTGGGATGGGTATGCTCAGACGTGAGTCCCATGCTCTCCACAACACTGGAGTCAAGCTATGCTGGTTGAAGATGGCTGATAGCCAGAAACCAGTCCTAGGATGCTTGATTCCGGTCCTGGAAAGACATGGCTTGGCAGCTCTGGCTGGACTGTTCCCATGAGGCACAGGGTCAAGGCTGATTTGCATATGGCCATGTCTGAACTGGGGTGGTGTAGAGTGCAAAAAACTATGGATTTAGGCCCAGATCTCTGTACTGGAGTGAATGTATGACATTGTTCTGCATTCTGTCAATCAATTGTTGTTGATTCATTTGTCACCCCAAGTGGGATGGGTATGCTCAGATGTGAGTCCCATGCTCTCCACACCACTGGAGTCAAGCTATCCTGGCTGAAAACGGCAGATAGCCAGAAACCTGTCCTAGGGTGCTTATTCCGGTCCACGAAAGACATGGCTTGGCAGTTCTGGCTGGACTGTTCCTTTGAGGCACAGGGTCAAGGCTGATTTGCATATGGCCATGTCTGAACTGGGGTGGCGTGGAGTGCAAAAAAAGTATGGATTAAGGCCGAGATATCTGTACTGGGGTGAATGTATGACATTGTTCCGCATTCTGTCCATCAATTGTTTTTGCATTTGTCACCCCGAATGGGATGGGTATGCTGAGACGTGAATCCCATGCTCTCCAAACCACTGGAGTCAAACTATCCAGGCTGAAGACGGCTGATAGCCAGAAACCGGTCCTAGGATGCTTGATTCCGGTCCAAGAAAGACATGGCATGGCAGTTCAGGCTGGAATGTTCCCATGAGGCACAGAGTCAAGGCTGATTTGCATATCTGAACTGGGGTGGTGTGGAGTGCAAAAAAACGATGGGTTTAGGCCCAGATCTCTGTACTGGAATAAATGTATGACATTGTTCTGCATTCTGTCCATCAATTGTTGTTCTTGCATTTGTTACCCCGAGTGGGATGGGTATGCTCAGACGTGAGTCCCATGCTCTCCACACCACTGGAGTAAAGCTATTCTGGCTGAAGACGGCTGATAGCCAGAAACCGGTACTAGGATGTTTGATTCCGGTCCAGGAAAGACATGGCTTGGCAGTTCTGGCTGGACTGTTCCCATGAGGCACAGGGTCAAGGCTGATTTGCATATGGCCATGTCTGAACTGGGGCGGTGTGGAGTGCAAAAAAAACCAATGGATTTAGGCCCAGATCTCTGTACTGTGGTAAATGTATGATATTGTTCTGTATTCTGTCCATCAATTGCTGTTTTTGCATTTGTCACCCTGAGTGGGATGGGTATGCTCAGGCGTGAGTCCCATGCTCTCCACACCACTGGAGTAAAGCTATCCTGGATGAAGACGGCTGATAGCAAGAAACCAGTCCTAGGATGCATGATTACGGTCCAGGAAAGACATGGCTTGGCTGTTCGGGCTGGACTGTTCCCATGAGGCACAGGATCAAGGCTGATTTGCATATGGCAATGTCTGAACTGGGGTGGTGTGGAGTGCAAAAGAACGATGGATTTAGGCCCAGATCTCTGTACTGGAGTAAATGTATGACATTGTTCTGCATTCTATCCATCAATTGTTGTTCTTGCATTTGTTACCCCGAGTGGGATGGGTATGCTCAGACGTGAGTCCCATGCTCTCCACACCACTGGAGTAAAGCTATTGTGGCTGAAGACGGCTGATAGCCAGAAACCGGTACTAGGATGCTTGATTCCGGTCCAGGAAAGACATGGCTTGGCAGTTCAGTCTGGACTGTTCCCATGATGCATAGGGTCAAGGCTGATTTGCATATGGCCATGTCTGAACTGGGGTGGTGTGGAGTGCAACAAAATGATGGATTTAGGCCCAGATCTCTGTACTGGAATAAATGTATGACATTGTTCTGCATTCTGTCCATCAATTGTTGTTCTTGCATTTGTCACCCCGAGTGGGATGGGTATGCTCAGACGTGAGTCCCATGCTCTCCACACCACTGGAGTCAAGCTATCCGGGCTGAAGACGGCTGATAGCCGGAAACCAGTCCTAGGATGCTTGATTCCAGTCCAGGAAAGACATGGCTTGGCAGTTCTGGCTGGACTGTTCCCATGAGGCACAGGGTCAAGGCTGATTTACATATGGCCATGTCTGAACTCGGGTGGTGTGGAGTGCAAAAAAACGATGGATTTTGGCCCAGATCTCTGTACTGAGATGAATGTATGACATTGCTCTGCATTCTGTCCATCAATTGTTGTTGTTTCATTTGTCACCCCGAGTGGGATGGGTATGCTCAGATGTGAGTCCCATGCTCTCCACACTACTGGAGTCAAGCTATCCTGGATGTAGACGGCTGATAGCCAGGAACCGGTCCTAGGATGCTTGATTACGGTCCAGGAAAGACATGGCTTGTTAGTTCGGGCAGGACTGTTCCCATGAGTTTCAGGGTCAAGGCTGATTTGCATATGGCCATGTCTGAACTGGGGTGATGTGGAGTGCAAAAAAATGATGAATTTAGGCCTGATCTCTGTACTGAGGTGAATGTATGACATTGTTCTGCATTCTGTCCATCAATTGTTGTTTTTTCATTTGTCACGCTGAGTGGGATGGGTATGCTCAGACGTGAGTCCCATGCTCTCCACACCACTGGAGTCAAGCTATCCTGGGTGAAGACGGCTGATAGCCAGAAACCGGTCCTAGGATGCTTGATTACGGTCCAGGAAAGACATGGCTTGGCAGTTCGGGCTGGACAGTTCCCATGAGGCACAGGGTCAAGGCTGATTTGCATATTACCATGTCTGAACTGGGGTGGTGTGAACTGCAAAAAAACAATGGATTTAGGCCCAGATCTCTGTACTGGAGTAAATGTATGACATTTTTCTGCATTCTGTACATCAATTGTTTCTGCATTTGTCACCCGAGTGGTATGGGTATGCTCAGACGTGAGTCCCATGCTCTCCACGCCACTGGAGTGAAGCTATCCTGGCTGAAGACAGCTGATAGCCAGAAACCGGTCCTAGTATGCTTGATTCCGGTCCAGGAAAGACATGGCTTGGCAGTTCGGGCTGGTCTGTTCCCATGAGGCACAGGGTCAAGGCTGATTTGCATATGGCCATATCTGAACTGGGGTGGTGTGGAGTGCAAAAGAACGATGGGTTTAGGCCCAGATCTCTGTACTGTATGATATTTTTCCTCATTCTGTCAATCAATTGTTGTTTTTGCATTTGTCACCCCGAGTGGGATGGGTATGCTCAGACGTGAGTCCCATGCTCTCCACACCACTGGAGTCAAGCTATCCTGGCTGAAGATGGCTGATAGCTGGAAACCGGTCCTAGGATGCTTGATTCCCGTCCAGGAAATACGTGGCTTTGTAGTTCAGTCTGGACTGTTCCCATGAAACATAGGGTCAAGGCTGATTTGCATATGGCCATGTCTGAACTGGGGTGGTGTGGAGTGCAAAAAAACGATGGATTTAGGCCCATATCTCTGTACTAGGGTGAATGTATGACATTGTTCTGCATTCTGTCCATAATTGTTGTTTTTGCATTTGTCACCCCGAGTGGGATGGGTATGCTCAGACGTGAGTCCCATGCTCTCCACAACACTGGAGTCAAGCTATGCTGGTTGAAGATGGCTGATAGCCAGAAACCAGTCCTAGGATGCTTGATTCCGGTCCAGGAAAGACATGGCTTGGCAGCTCTGGCTGGACTGTTCCCATGAGGCACAGGGTCAAGGCTGATTTGCATATGGCCATGTCTGAACTGGGGTGGTGTAGAGTGCAAAAAAACGATGGATTTAGGCCCAGATCTCTGTACTGGAGTGAATGTATGACATTGTTCTGCATTCTGTCAATCAATTGTTGTTGATTCATTTGTCACCCCGAGTGGGATGGGTATGCTCAGATGTGAGTCCCATGCTCTCCACACCACTGGAGTCAAGCTATCCTGGCTGAAAACGGCAGATAGCCAGAAACTTGTCCTAGGGTGCTTATTCCGGTCCACGAAAGACATGGCTTGGCAGTTCTGGCTGGACTGTTCCTTTGAGGCACAGGGTCAAGGCTGATTTGCATATGGCCATGTCTGAACTGGGGTGGCGTGGAGTGCAAAAATAGTATGGATTAAGTCCGAGATATCTGTACTGGGGTGAATGTATGACATTGTTCCGCATTCTGTCCATCAATTGTTTTTGCATTTGTCACCCCGAGTGGGATGGGTATGCTGAGACGTGAGTCCCATGCTCTCCACACCACTGGAGTAAAGCTATTCTGGCTGAAGATGGCTGATAGCCAGAAACCGGTACTAGGATGTTTGATTCCGGTCCAGGAAAGACATGGCTTGGCAGTTCTGGCTGGACTGTTCCCATGAGGCACAGGGTCAAGGCTGATTTGCATATGGCCATGTCTGAACAGGGGCGGTGTGGAGTGCAAAAAAACCAATGGATTCAGGCCCAGATCTCTGTACTGTGGTAAATGTATGATATTGTTCTGTATTCTGTCCATCAATTGCTGTTTTTGCATTTGTCACCCTGAGTGGGATGGGTATGCTCAGGCGTGAGTCCCATGCTCTCCACACCACTGGAGTAAAGCTATCCTGGATGAAGACGGCTGATAGCAAGAAACCAGTCCTAGGATGCATGATTACGGTCCAGGAAAGACATGGCTTGGCTGGTCGGGCTGGACTGTTCCCATGAGGCACAGGATCAAGGCTGATTTGCATATGGCAATGTCTGAACTGGGGTGGTGTGGAGTGCAAAAGAACGATGGATTTAGGCCCAGATCTCTGTACTGGAGTAAATGTATGACATTGTTCTGCATTCTATCCATCAATTGTTGTTCTTGCATTTGTTACCCCAAATGGGATGGGTATGCTCAGACGTGAGTCCCATGCTCTCCACACCACTGGAGTAAAGCTATTCTGGCTGAAGACGGCTGATAGCCAGAAACCGGTACTAGGATGCTTGATTCCGGTCCAGGAAAGACATGGCTTGGCAGTTCAGTCTGGACTGTTCCCATGATGCATAGGGTCAAGGCTGATTTGCATATGGCCATGTCTGAACTGGGGTGGTGTGGAATGCAACAAAATGATGGATTTAGGCCCAGATCTCTGTACTGGAATAAATGTATGACATTGTTCTGCATTCTGTCCATCAATTGTTGTTCTTGCATTTGTCACCCTGAGTGGGATGGGTATGCTCAGACGTGAGTCCCATGCTCTCCACACCACTGGAGTCAAGCTATCCGGGCTGAAGACGGCTGATAGCCGGAAACCAGTCCTAGGATGCTTGATTCCAGTCCAGGAAAGACATGGCTTGGCAGTTCTGGCTGGACTGTTCCCATGAGGCACAGGGTCAAGGCTGATTTACATATGGCCATGTCTGAACTCGGGTGGTGTGGAGTGCAAAAAAACGATGGATTTTGGCCCAGATCTCTGTACTGAGATGAATGTATGACATTGCTCTGCATTCTGTCCATCAATTGTTGTTGTTTCATTTGTCACCCCGAGTAGGATGGGTATGCTCAGATGTGAGTCCCATGCTCTCCACACCACTGGAGTCAAGCTATCCTGGCTGAAGACGGCTGATAGCCAGAAACCGGTCCTAGGATGCTTTCTTCCGGTCCAGGAAAGACATGGCTTGGCAGTTCGGGCTGGACTGTTCCCATGAGGCACAGGGTCAAGGCTGATTTGCATATGGCCATGTCTGACTTGGGGTGGTGTAGAGTGCAAAAAAACTATGGATTTAGGCCAGATCTCTGTACTGGGGTGACTGTGTGACATTGTTCTGCATTCTGTCCATCAATTGTTGTTTTTGCATTTCTCACCCGAGTGGGATGAGAATGCTCAGACGTGAGTCCCATGCTCTCCACACCACTGGAGTCAAGCTATCCTGGCTGAAGACGGCTGATAGCCAGAAACCAGTCCTAGGATGCTTGATTCCGGTCCAGGAAAGACATGGCTTGGCAGCTCTGGCTGGACTGTTCCCATGAGGCACAGGGTCTAGGCTGATTTGCATATGGCCATGTCTGAACTGGGGTGGTGTAGAGTCCAAAAAAACGATGGATTTAGGCCCAGATCTCTGTACTGGAGTGAATGTATGACATTGTTCTGCATTCTGTCAATCAATTGTTGTTGATTTATTTGTCACCCCGAGTAGGATGGGTATGCTCAGATGTGAGTCCCATGCTCTCCACACCACTGGAGTCAAGCTATCCTGGCTGAAAACGGCAGATAGCCAGAAACCTGTCCTAGGGTGCTTATTCCGGTCCACGAAAGACATGGCTTGGCAGTTCTGGCTGGTCTGTTCCTTTGAGGCAAAGGGCCAAGGCTGATTTGCATATGGCCATGTCTGAACTGGGGTGGCGTGGAGTGCAAAAAAAGTATGGATTAAGGCCGAGATATCTGTACTGGGGTGAATGTATGACATTGTTCCGCATTCTGTCCATCAATTGTTTTTGCATTTGTCACCCCGAGTGGGATGGGTATGCTGAGACGTGAGTCCCATGCTCTCCACACCACTGGAGTAAAGCTATTCTGGCTGAAGATGGCTGATAGCCAGAAACCGGTACTAGGATGTTTGATTCCGGTCCAGGAAAGACATGGCTTGGCAGTTCTGGCTGGACTGTTCCCATGAGGCACAGGGTCAAGGCTGATTTGCATATGGCCATGTCTGAACAGGGGCGGTGTGGAGTGCAAAAAAAACCAATGGATTCAGGCCCAGATCTCTGTACTGTGGTAAATGTATGATATTGTTCTGTATTCTGTCCATCAATTGCTGTTTTTGCATTTGTCACCCTGAGTGGGATGGGTATGCTCAGGCGTGAGTCCCATGCTCTCCACACCACTGGAGTAAAGCTATCCTGGATGAAGACGGCTGATAGCAAGAAACCAGTCCTAGGATGCATGATTACGGTCCAGGAAAGACATGGCTTGGCTGTTCGGGCTGGACTGTTCCCATGAGGCACAGGATCAAGGCTGATTTGCATATGGCAATGTCTGAACTGGGGTGGTGTGGAGTGCAAAAGAACGATGGATTTAGGCCCAGATCTCTGTACTGGAGTAAATGTATGACATTGTTCTGCATTCTATCCATCAATTGTTGTTCTTGCATTTGTTACCCCGAGTGGGATGGGTATGCTCAGACGTGAGTCCCATGCTCTCCACACCACTGGAGTAAAGCTATTCTGGCTGAAGACGGCTGATAGCCAGAAACCGGTACTAGGATGCTTGATTCCGGTCCAGGAAAGACATGGCTTGGCAGTTCAGTCTGGACTGTTCCCATGATGCATAGGGTCAAGGCTGATTTGCATATGGCCATGTCTGAACTGGGGTGGTGTGGAGTGCAACAAAATGATGGATTTAGGCCCAGATCTCTGTACTGGAATAAATGTATGACATTGTTCTGCATTCTGTCCATCAATTGTTGTTCTTGCATTTGTCACCCCGAGTGGGATGGGTATGCTCAGACGTGAGTCCCATGCTCTCCACACCACTGGAGTCAAGCTATCCGGGCTGAAGACGGCTGATAGCCGGAAACCAGTCCTAGGATGCTTGATTCCAGTCCAGGAAAGACATGGCTTGGCAGTTCTGGCTGGACTGTTCCCATGAGGCACAGGGTCAAGGCTGATTTACATATGGCCATGTCTGAACTCGGGTGGTGTGGAGTGCAAAAAAACGATGGATTTTGGCCCAGATCTCTGTACTGAGATGAATGTATGACATTGCTCTGCATTCTGTCCATCAATTGTTGTTGTTTCATTTGTCACCCCGAGTGGGATGGGTATGCTCAGATGTGAGTCCCATGCTCTCCACACTACTGGAGTCAAGCTATCCTGGATGTAGACGGCTGATAGCCAGGAACCGGTCCTAGGATGCTTGATTACGGTCCAGGAAAGACATGGCTTGTTAGTTCGGGCAGGACTGTTCCCATGAGTTTCAGGGTCAAGGCTGATTTGCATATGGCCATGTCTGAACTGGGGTGATGTGGAGTGCAAAAAAATGATGAATTTAGGCCTGATCTCTGTACTGAGGTGAATGTATGACATTGTTCTGCATTCTGTCCATCAATTGTTGTTTTTTCATTTGTCACGCCGAGTGGGATGGGTATGCTCAGACGTGAGTCCCATGCTCTCCACACCACTGGAGTCAAGCTATCCTGGGTGAAGACGGCTGATAGGCAGAAACCGGTCCTAGGATGCTTGATTACGGTCCAGGAAAGACATGGCTTGGCAGTTCGGGCTGGACAGTTCCCATGAGGCACAGGGTCAAGGCTGATTTGCATATTACCATGTCTGAACTGGGGTGGTGTGAACTGCAAAAAAACAATGGATTTAGGCCCAGATCTCTGTACTGGAGTAAATGTATGACATTTTTCTGCATTCTGTACATCAATTGTTTCTGCATTTGTCACCCGAGTGGTATGGGTATGCTCAGACGTGAGTCCCATGCTCTCCACGCCACTGGAGTGAAGCTATCCTGGCTGAAGACAGCTGATAGCCAGAAACCGGTCCTAGTATGCTTGATTCCGGTCCAGGAAAGACATGGCTTGGCAGTTCGGGCTGGTCTGTTCCCATGAGGCACAGGGTCAAGGCTGATTTGCATATGGCCATATCTGAACTGGGGTGGTGTGGAGTGCAAAAGAACGATGGGTTTAGGCCCAGATCTCTGTACTGTATGATATTTTTCCTCATTCTGTCAATCAATTGTTGTTTTTGCATTTGTCACCCCGAGTGGGATGGGTATGCTCAGACGTGAGTCCCATGCTCTCCACACCACTGGAGTCAAGCTATCCTGGCTGAAGATGGCTGATAGCTGGAAACCGGTCCTAGGATGCTTGATTCCCGTCCAGGAAATACGTGGCTTTGTAGTTCAGTCTGGACTGTTCCCATGAAACATAGGGTCAAGGCTGATTTGCATATGGCCATGTCTGAACTGGGGTGGTGTGGAGTGCAAAAAAACGATGGATTTAGGCCCATATCTCTGTACTAGGGTGAATGTATGACATTGTTCTGCATTCTGTCCATAATTGTTGTTTTTGCATTTGTCACCCCGAGTGGGATGGGTATGCTCAGACGTGAGTCCCATGCTCTCCACAACACTGGAGTCAAGCTATGCTGGTTGAAGATGGCTGATAGCCAGAAACCAGTCCTAGGATGCTTGATTCCGGTCCAGGAAAGACATGGCTTGGCAGCTCTGGCTGGACTGTTCCCATGAGGCACAGGGTCAAGGCTGATTTGCATATGGCCATGTCTGAACTGGGGTGGTGTAGAGTGCAAAAAAACGATGGATTTAGGCCCAGATCTCTGTACTGGAGTGAATGTATGACATTGTTCTGCATTCTGTCAATCAATTGTTGTTGATTCATTTGTCACCCCGAGTGGGATGGGTATGCTCAGATGTGAGTCCCATGCTCTCCACACCACTGGAGTCAAGCTATCCTGGCTGAAAACGGCAGATAGCCAGAAACTTGTCCTAGGGTGCTTATTCCGGTCCACGAAAGACATGGCTTGGCAGTTCTGGCTGGACTGTTCCTTTGAGGCACAGGGTCAAGGCTGATTTGCATATGGCCATGTCTGAACTGGGGTGGCGTGGAGTGCAAAAATAGTATGGATTAAGTCAGAGATATCTGTACTGGGGTGAATGTATGACATTGTTCCGCATTCTGTCCATCAATTGTTTTTGCATTTGTCACCCCGAGTGGGATGGGTATGCTGAGACGTGAGTCCCATGCTCTCCACACCACTGGAGTAAAGCTATTCTGGCTGAAGATGGCTGATAGCCAGAAACCGGTACTAGGATGTTTGATTCCGGTCCAGGAAAGACATGGCTTGGCAGTTCTGGCTGGACTGTTCCCATGAGGCACAGGGTCAAGGCTGATTTGCATATGGCCATGTCTGAACAGGGGCGGTGTGGAGTGCAAAAAAACCAATGGATTCAGGCCCAGATCTCTGTACTGTGGTAAATGTATGATATTGTTCTGTATTCTGTCCATCAATTGCTGTTTTTGCATTTGTCACCCTGAGTGGGATGGGTATGCTCAGGCGTGAGTCCCATGCTCTCCACACCACTGGAGTAAAGCTATCCTGGATGAAGACGGCTGATAGCAAGAAACCAGTCCTAGGATGCATGATTACGGTCCAGGAAAGACATGGCTTGGCTGTTCGGGCTGGACTGTTCCCATGAGGCACAGGATCAAGGCTGATTTGCATATGGCAATGTCTGAACTGGGGTGGTGTGGAGTGCAAAAGAACGATGGATTTAGGCCCAGATCTCTGTACTGGAGTAAATGTATGACATTGTTCTGCATTCTATCCATCAATTGTTGTTCTTGCATTTGTTACCCCAAATGGGATGGGTATGCTCAGACGTGAGTCCCATGCTCTCCACACCACTGGAGTAAAGCTATTCTGGCTGAAGACGGCTGATAGCCAGAAACCGGTACTAGGATGCTTGATTCCGGTCCAGGAAAGACATGGCTTGGCAGTTCAGTCTGGACTGTTCCCATGATGCATAGGGTCAAGGCTGATTTGCATATGGCCATGTCTGAACTGGGGTGGTGTGGAATGCAACAAAATGATGGATTTAGGCCCAGATCTCTGTACTGGAATAAATGTATGACATTGTTCTGCATTCTGTCCATCAATTGTTGTTCTTGCATTTGTCACCCTGAGTGGGATGGGTATGCTCAGACGTGAGTCCCATGCTCTCCACACCACTGGAGTCAAGCTATCCGGGCTGAAGACGGCTGATAGCCGGAAACCAGTCCTAGGATGCTTGATTCCAGTCCAGGAAAGACATGGCTTGGCAGTTCTGGCTGGACTGTTCCCATGAGGCACAGGGTCAAGGCTGATTTACATATGGCCATGTCTGAACTCGGGTGGTGTGGAGTGCAAAAAAACGATGGATTTTGGCCCAGATCTCTGTACTGAGATGAATGTATGACATTGCTCTGCATTCTGTCCATCAATTGTTGTTGTTTCATTTGTCACCCCGAGTAGGATGGGTATGCTCAGATGTGAGTCCCATGCTCTCCACACCACTGGAGTCAAGCTATCCTGGCTGAAGACGGCTGATAGCCAGAAACCGGTCCTAGGATGCTTTCTTCCGGTCCAGGAAAGACATGGCTTGGCAGTTCGGGCTGGACTGTTCCCATGAGGCACAGGGTCAAGGCTGATTTGCATATGGCCATGTCTGACTTGGGGTGGTGTAGAGTGCAAAAAAACTATGGATTTAGGCCAGATCTCTGTACTGGGGTGACTGTGTGACATTGTTCTGCATTCTGTCCATCAATTGTTGTTTTTGCATTTCTCACCCGAGTGGGATGAGAATGCTCAGACGTGAGTCCCATGCTCTCCACACCACTGGAGTCAAGCTATCCTGGCTGAAGACGGCTGATAGCCAGAAACCAGTCCTAGGATGCTTGATTCCAGTCCAGGAAAGACATGGCTTGGCAGCTCTGGCTGGACTGTTCCCATGAGGCACAGGGTCTAGGCTGATTTGCATATGGCCATGTCTGAACTGGGGTGGTGTAGAGTCCAAAAAAACGATGGATTTAGGCCCAGATCTCTGTACTGGAGTGAATGTATGACATTGTTCTGCATTCTGTCAATCAATTGTTGTTGATTTATTTGTCACCCCGAGTAGGATGGGTATGCTCAGATGTGAGTCCCATGCTCTCCACACCACTGGAGTCAAGCTATCCTGGCTGAAAACGGCAGATAGCCAGAAACCTGTCCTAGGGTGCTTATTCCGGTCCACGAAAGACATGGCTTGGCAGTTCTGGCTGGTCTGTTCCTTTGAGGCAAAGGGCCAAGGCTGATTTGCATATGGCCATGTCTGAACTGGGGTGGCGTGGAGTGCAAAAAAAGTATGGATTAAGGCCGAGATATCTGTACTGGGGTGAATGTATGACATTGTTCCGCATTCTGTCCATCAATTGTTTTTGCATTTGTCACCCCGAGTGGGATGGGTATGCTGAGACGTGAGTCCCATGCTCTCCACACCACTGGAGTAAAGCTATTCTGGCTGAAGATGGCTGATAGCCAGAAACCGGTACTAGGATGTTTGATTCCGGTCCAGGAAAGACATGGCTTGGCAGTTCTGGCTGGACTGTTCCCATGAGGCACAGGGTCAAGGCTGATTTGCATATGGCCATGTCTGAACAGGGGCGGTGTGGAGTGCAAAAAAAACCAATGGATTCAGGCCCAGATCTCTGTACTGTGGTAAATGTATGATATTGTTCTGTATTCTGTCCATCAATTGCTGTTTTTGCATTTGTCACCCTGAGTGGGATGGGTATGCTCAGGCGTGAGTCCCATGCTCTCCACACCACTGGAGTAAAGCTATCCTGGATGAAGACGGCTGATAGCAAGAAACCAGTCCTAGGATGCATGATTACGGTCCAGGAAAGACATGGCTTGGCTGTTCGGGCTGGACTGTTCCCATGAGGCACAGGATCAAGGCTGATTTGCATATGGCAATGTCTGAACTGGGGTGGTGTGGAGTGCAAAAGAACGATGGATTTAGGCCCAGATCTCTGTACTGGAGTAAATGTATGACATTGTTCTGCATTCTATCCATCAATTGTTGTTCTTGCATTTGTTACCCCGAGTGGGATGGGTATGCTCAGACGTGAGTCCCATGCTCTCCACACCACTGGAGTAAAGCTATTCTGGCTGAAGACGGCTGATAGCCAGAAACCGGTACTAGGATGCTTGATTCCGGTCCAGGAAAGACATGGCTTGGCAGTTCAGTCTGGACTGTTCCCATGATGCATAGGGTCAAGGCTGATTTGCATATGGCCATGTCTGAACTGGGGTGGTGTGGAGTGCAACAAAATGATGGATTTAGGCCCAGATCTCTGTACTGGAATAAATGTATGACATTGTTCTGCATTCTGTCCATCAATTGTTGTTCTTGCATTTGTCACCCCGAGTGGGATGGGTATGCTCAGACGTGAGTCCCATGCTCTCCACACCACTGGAGTCAAGCTATCCGGGCTGAAGACGGCTGATAGCCGGAAACCAGTCCTAGGATGCTTGATTCCAGTCCAGGAAAGACATGGCTTGGCAGTTCTGGCTGGACTGTTCCCATGAGGCACAGGGTCAAGGCTGATTTACATATGGCCATGTCTGAACTCGGGTGGTGTGGAGTGCAAAAAAACGATGGATTTTGGCCCAGATCTCTGTACTGAGATGAATGTATGACATTGCTCTGCATTCTGTCCATCAATTGTTGTTGTTTCATTTGTCACCCCGAGTGGAATGGGTATGCTCAGATGTGAGTCCCATGCTCTCCACACTACTGGAGTCAAGCTATCCTGGATGTAGACGGCTGATAGCCAGGAACCGGTCCTAGGATGCTTGATTACGGTCCAGGAAAGACATGGCTTGTTAGTTCGGGCAGGACTGTTCCCATGAGTTTCAGGGTCAAGGCTGATTTGCATATGGCCATGTCTGAACTGGGGTGATGTGGAGTGCAAAAAAATGATGAATTTAGGCCTGATCTCTGTACTGAGGTGAATGTATGACATTGTTCTGCATTCTGTCCATCAATTGTTGTTTTTTCATTTGTCACGCCGAGTGGGATGGGTATGCTCAGACGTGAGTCCCATGCTCTCCACACCACTGGAGTCAAGCTATCCTGGGTGAAGACGGCTGATAGCCAGAAACCGGTCCTAGGATGCTTGATTACGGTCCAGGAAAGACATGGCTTGGCAGTTCGGGCTGGACAGTTCCCATGAGGCACAGGGTCAAGGCTGATTTGCATATTACCATGTCTGAACTGGGGTGGTGTGAACTGCAAAAAAACAATGGATTTAGGCCCAGATCTCTGTACTGGAGTAAATGTATGACATTTTTCTGCATTCTGTACATCAATTGTTTCTGCATTTGTCACCCCGAGTGGTATGGGTATGCTCAGACGTGAGTCCCATGCTCTCCACGCCACTGGAGTGAAGCTATCCTGGCTGAAGACAGCTGATAGCCATAAACCGGTCCTAGTATGCTTGATTCCGGTCCAGGAAAGACATGGCTTGGCAGTTCGGGCTGGTCTGTTCCCATGAGGCACAGGGTCAAGGCTGATTTGCATATGGCCATATCTGAACTGGGGTGGTGTGGAGTGCAAAAGAACGATGGGTTTAGGCCCAGATCTCTGTACTGTATGATATTTTTCCTCATTCTGTCAATCAATTGTTGTTTTTGCATTTGTCACCCCGAGTGGGATGGGTATGCTCAGACGTGAGTCCCATGCTCTCCACACCACTGGAGTCAAGCTATCCTGGCTGAAGATGGCTGATAGCTGGAAACCGGTCCTAGGATGCTTGATTCTCGTCCAGGAAATACGTGGCTTTGTAGTTCAGTCTGGACTGTTCCCATGATACATAGGGTCAAGGCTGATTTGCATATGGCCATGTCTGAACTGGGGTGGTGTGGAGTGCAAAAAAACGATGGATTTAGGCCCAGATCTCTGTACTAGGGTGAATGTATGACATTGTTCTGCATTCTGTCCATAATTGTTGTTTTTGCATTTGTCACCCCGAGTGGGATGGGTATGCTCAGACGTGAGTCCCATGCTCTCCACAACACTGGAGTCAAGCTATGCTGGTTGAAGATGGCTGATAGCCAGAAACCAGTCCTAGGATGCTTGATTCCGGTCCAGGAAAGACATGGCTTGGCAGCTCTGGCTGGACTGTTCCCATGAGGCACAGGGTCAAGGCTGATTTGCATATGGCCATGTCTGAACTGGGGTGGTGTAGAGTGCAAAAAAACGATGGATTTAGGCCCAGATCTCTGTACTGGAGTGAATGTATGACATTGTTCTGCATTCTGTCAATCAATTGTTGTTGATTCATTTGTCACCCCGAGTGGGATGGGTATGCTCAGATGTGAGTCCCATGCTCTCCACACCACTGGAGTCAAGCTATCCTGGCTGAAAACGGCAGATAGCCAGAAACCTGTCCTAGGGTGCTTATTCCGGTCCACGAAAGACATGGCTTGGCAGTTCTGGCTGGACTGTTCCTTTGAGGCACAGGGTCAAGGCTGATTTGCATATGGCCATGTCTGAACTGGGGTGGCGTGGAGTGCAAAAAAAGTATGGATTAAGGCCGAGATATCTGTACTGGGGTGAATGTATGACATTGTTCCGCATTCTGTCCATCAATTGTTTTTGCATTTGTCACCCCGAATGGGATGGGTATGCTGAGACGTGAATCCCATGCTCTCCAAACCACTGGAGTCAAACTATCCAGGCTAAAGACGGCTGATAGCCAGAAACCGGTCCTAGGATGCTTGATTCCGGTCCAAGTAAGACATGGCATGGCAGTTCAGGCTGGAATGTTCCCATGAGGCACAGAGTCAAGGCTGATTTGCATATCTGAACTGGGGTGGTGTGGAGTGCAAAAAAACGATGGATTTAGGCCCAGATCTCTGTACTGGAATAAATGTATGACATTGTTCTGCATTCTGTCCATCAATTGTTGTTCTTGCATTTGTTACCCCGAGTGGGATGGGTATGCTCAGACGTGAGTCCCATGCTCTCCACACCACTGGAGTAAAGCTATTCTGGCTGAAGACGGCTGATAGCCAGAAACCGGTACTAGGATGTTTGATTCCGGTCCAGGAAAGACATGGCTTGGCAGTTCTGGCTGGACTGTTCCCATGAGGCACAGGGTCAAGGCTGATTTGCATATGGCCATGTCTGAACTGGGGCGGTGTGGAGTGCAAAAAAAACCAATGGATTTAGGCCCAGATCTCTGTACTGTGGTAAATGTATGATATTGTTCTGTATTCTGTCCATCAATTGCTGTTTTTGCATTTGTCACCCTGAGTGGGATGGGTATGCTCAGGCGTGAGTCCCATGCTCTCCACACCACTGGAGTAAAGCTATCCTGGATGAAGACGGCTGATAGCAAGAAACCAGTCCTAGGATGCATGATTACGGTCCAGGAAAGACATGGCTTGGCTGTTCGGGCTGGACTGTTCCTATGAGGCACAGGATCAAGGCTGATTTGCATATGGCAATGTCTGAACTGGGGTGGTGTGGAGTGCAAAAGAACGATGGATTTAGGCCCAGATCTCTGTACTGGAGTAAATGTATGACATTGTTCTGCATTCTATCCATCAATTGTTGTTCTTGCATTTGTTACCCCGAGTGGGATGGGTATGCTCAGACGTGAGTCCCATGCTCTCCACACCACTGGAGTAAAGCTATTCTGGCTGAAGACGGCTGATAGCCAGAAACCGGTACTAGGATGCTTGATTCCGGTCCAGGAAAGACATGGCTTGGCAGTTCAGTCTGGACTGTTCCCATGATGCATAGGGTCAAGGCTGATTTGCATATGGCCATGTCTGAACTGGGGTGGTGTGGAGTGCAACAAAATGATGGATTTAGGCCCAGATCTCTGTACTGGAATACATGTATGACATTGTTCTGCATTCTGTCCATCAATTGTTGTTCTTGCATTTGTCACCCCGAGTGGGATGGGTATGCTCAGACGTGAGTCCCATGCTCTCCACACCACTGGAGTCAAGCTATCCGGGCTGAAGACGGCTGATAGCCGGAAACCAGTCCTAGGATGCTTGATTCCAGTCCAGGAAAGACATGGCTTGGCAGTTCTGGCTGGACTGTTCCCATGAGGCACAGGGTCAAGGCTGATTTACATATGGCCATGTCTGAACTCGGGTGGTGTGGAGTCCAAAAATCGATGGATTTTGGCCCAGATCTCTGTACTGAGATGAATGTATGACATTGCTCTGCATTCTGTCCATCAATTGTTGTTGTTTCATTTGTCACCCCGAGTGGGATGGGTATGCTCAGATGTGAGTCCCATGCTCTCCACACTACTGGAGTCAAGCTACCCTGGATGTAGACGGCTGATAGCCAGGAACCGGTCCTAGGATGCTTGATTACGGTCCAGGAAAGACATGGCTTGTTAGTTCGGGCAGGACTGTTCCCATGAGTTTCAGGGTCAAGGCTGATTTGCATATGGCCATGTCTGAACTGGGGTGATGTGGAGTGCAAAAAAATGATGAATTTAGGCCTGATCTCTGTACTGAGGTGAATGTATGACATTGTTCTGCATTCTGTCCATCAATTGTTGTTTTTTCATTTGTCACGCCGAGTGGGATGGGTATGCTCAGACGTGAGTCCCATGCTCTCCACACCACTGGAGTCAAGCTATCCTGGGTGAAGACGGCTGATAGCCAGAAACCGGTCCTAGGATGCTTGATTACGGTCCAGGAAAGACATGGCTTGGCAGTTCGGGCTGGACAGTTCCCATGAGGCACAGGGTCAAGGCTGATTTGCATATTACCATGTCTGAACTGGGGTGGTGTGAACTGCAAAAAAACAATGGATTTAGGCCCAGATCTCTGTACTGGAGTAAATGTATGACATTTTTCTGCATTCTGTACATCAATTGTTTCTGCATTTGTCACCCCGAGTGGTATGGGTATGCTCAGACGTGAGTCCCATGCTCTCCACGCCACTGGAGTGAAGCTATCCTGGCTGAAGACAGCTGATAGCCAGAAACCGGTCCTAGTATGCTTGATTCCGGTCCAGGAAAGACATGGCTTGGCAGTTCGGGCTGGTCTGTTCCCATGAGGCACAGGGTCAAGGCTGATTTGCATATGGCCATATCTGAACTGGGGTGGTGTGGAGTGCAAAAGAACGATGGGTTTAGGCCCAGATCTCTGTACTGTATGATATTTTTCCTCATTCTGTCAATCAATTGTTGTTTTTGCATTTGTCACCCCGAGTGGGATGGGTATGCTCAGACGTGAGTCCCATGCTCTCCACACCACTGGAGTCAAGCTATCCTGGCTGAAGATGGCTGATAGCTGGAAACCGGTCCTAGGATGCTTGATTCCCGTCCAGGAAATACGTGGCTTTGTAGTTCAGTCTGGACTGTTCCCATGATACATAGGGTCAAGGCTGATTTGCATATGGCCATGTCTGAACTGGGGTGGTGTGGAGTGCAAAAAAACGATGGATTTAGGCCCAGATCTCTGTACTAGGGTGAATGTATGACATTGTTCTGCATTCTGTCCATAATTGTTGTTTTTGCATTTGTCACCCCGAGTGGGATGGGTATGCTCAGACGTGAGTCCCATGCTCTCCACAACACTGGAGTCAAGCTATGCTGGTTGAAGATGGCTGATAGCCAGAAACCAGTCCTAGGATGCTTGATTCCGGTCCAGGAAAGACATGGCTTGGCAGCTCTGGCTGGACTGTTCCCATGAGGCACAGGGTCAAGGCTGATTTGCATATGGCCATGTCTGAACTGGGGTGGTGTAGAGTGCAAAAAAACGATGGATTTAGGCCCAGATCTCTGTACTGGAGTGAATGTATGACATTGTTCTGCATTCTGTCAATCAATTGTTGTTGATTCATTTGTCACCCCGAGTGGGATGGGTATGCTCAGATGTGAGTCCCATGCTCTCCACACCACTGGAGTCAAGCTATCCTGGCTGAAAACGGCAGATAGCCAGAAACCTGTCCTAGGGTGCTTATTCCGGTCCACGAAAGACATGGCTTGGCAGTTCTGGCTGGACTGTTCCTTTGAGGCACAGGGTCAAGGCTGATTTGCATATGGCCATGTCTGAACTGGGGTGGCGTGGAGTGCAAAAAAAGTATGGATTAAGGCCGAGATATCTGTACTGGGGTGAATGTATGACATTGTTCCGCATTCTGTCCATCAATTGTTTTTGCATTTGTCACCCCGAATGGGATGGGTATGCTGAGACGTGAATCCCATGCTCTCCAAACCACTGGAGTCAAACTATCCAGGCTGAAGACGGCTGATAGCCAGAAACCGGTCCTAGGATGCTTGATTCCGGTCCAAGAAAGACATGGCATGGCAGTTCAGGCTGGAATGTTCCCATGAGGCACAGAGTCAAGGCTGATTTGCATATCTGAACTGGGGTGGTGTGGAGTGCAAATAAACGATGGATTTAGGCCCAGATCTCTGTACTGGAATAAATGTATGACATTGTTCTGCATTCTGTCCATCAATTGTTGTTCTTGCATTTGTTACCCCGAGTGGGATGGGTATGCTCAGACGTGAGTCCCATGCTCTCCACACCACTGGAGTAAAGCTATTCTGGCTGAAGACGGCTGATAGCCAGAAACCGGTACTAGGATGTTTGATTCCGGTCCAGGAAAGACATGGCTTGGCAGTTCTGGCTGGACTGTTCCCATGAGGCACAGGGTCAAGGCTGATTTGCATATGGCCATGTCTGAACTGGGGCGGTGTGAAGTGCAAAAAAAACCAATGGATTTAGGCCCAGATCTCTGTACTGTGGTAAATGTATGATATTGTTCTGTATTCTGTCCATCAATTGCTGTTTTTGCATTTGTCACCCTGAGTGGGATGGGTATGCTCAGGCGTGAGTCCCATGCTCTCCACACCACTGGAGTAAAGCTATCCTGGATGAAGACGGCTGATAGCAAGAAACCAGTCCTAGGATGCATGATTACGGTCCAGGAAAGACATGGCTTGGCTGTTCGGGCTGGACTGTTCCCATGAGGCACAGGATCAAGGCTGATTTGCATATGGCAATGTCTGAACTGGGGTGGTGTGGAGTGCAAAAGAACGATGGATTTAGGCCCAGATCTCTGTACTGGAGTAAATGTATGACATTGTTCTGCATTCTATCCATCAATTGTTGTTCTTGCATTTGTTACCCCGAGTGGGATGGGTATGCTCAGACGTGAGTCCCATGCTCTCCACACCACTGGAGTAAAGCTATTGTGGCTGAAGACGGCTGATAGCCAGAAACCGGTACTAGGATGCTTGATTCCAGTCCAGGAAAGACATGGCTTGGCAGTTCAGTCTGGACTGTTCCCATGATGCATAGGGTCAAGGCTGATTTGCATATGGCCATGTCTGAACTGGGGTGGTGTGGAGTGCAACAAAATGATGGATTTAGGCCCAGATCTCTGTACTGGAATAAATGTATGACATTGTTCTGCATTCTGTCCATCAATTGTTGTTCTTGCATTTGTCACCCCGAGTGGGATGGGTATGCTCAGACGTGAGTCCCATGCTCTCCACACCACTGGAGTCAAGCTATCCGGGCTGAAGACGGCTGATAGCCGGAAACCAGTCCTAGGATGCTTGATTCCAGTCCAGGAAAGACATGGCTTGGCAGTTCTGGCTGGACTGTTCCCATGAGGCACAGGGTCAAGGCTGATTTACATATGGCCATGTCTGAACTCGGGTGGTGTGGAGTGCAAAAAAACGATGGATTTTGGCCCAGATCTCTGTACTGAGATGAATGTATGACATTGCTCTGCATTCTGTCCATCAATTGTTGTTGTTTCATTTGTCACCCCGAGTGGGATGGGTATGCTCAGATGTGAGTCCCATGCTCTCCACACTACTGGAGTCAAGCTATCCTGGATGTAGACGGCTGATAGCCAGGAACCGGTCCTAGGATGCTTGATTACGGTCCAGGAAAGACATGGCTTGTTAGTTCGGGCAGGACTGTTCCCATGAGTTTCAGGGTCAAGGCTGATTTGCATATGGCCATGTCTGAACTGGGGTGATGTGGAGTGCAAAAAAATGATGAATTTAGGCCTGATCTCTGTACTGAGGTGAATGTATGACATTGTTCTGCATTCTGTCCATCAATTGTTGTTTTTTCATTTGTCACGCCGAGTGGGATGGGTATGCTCAGACGTGAGTCCCATGCTCTCCACACCACTGGAGTCAAGCTATCCTGGGTGAAGACGGCTGATAGCCAGAAACCGGTCCTAGGATGCTTGATTACGGTCCAGGAAAGACATGGCTTGGCAGTTCGGGCTGGACAGTTCCCATGAGGCACAGGGTCAAGGCTGATTTGCATATTACCATGTCTGAACTGGGGTGGTGTGAACTGCAAAAAAACAATGGATTTAGGCCCAGATCTCTGTACTGGAGTAAATGTATGACATTTTTCTGCATTCTGTACATCAATTGTTTCTGCATTTGTCACCCGAGTGGTATGGGTATGCTCAGACGTGAGTCCCATGCTCTCCACGCCACTGGAGTGAAGCTATCCTGGCTGAAGACAGCTGATAGCCAGAAACCGGTCCTAGTATGCTTGATTCCGGTCCAGGAAAGACATGGCTTGGCAGTTCGGGCTGGTCTGTTCCCATGAGGCACAGGGTCAAGGCTGATTTGCATATGGCCATATCTGAACTGGGGTGGTGTGGAGTGCAAAAGAACGATGGGTTTAGGCCCAGATCTCTGTACTGTATGATATTTTTCCTCATTCTGTCAATCAATTGTTGTTTTTGCATTTGTCACCCCGAGTGGGATGGGTATGCTCAGACGTGAGTCCCATGCTCTCCACACCACTGGAGTCAAGCTATCCTGGCTGAAGATGGCTGATAGCTGGAAACCGGTCCTAGGATGCTTGATTCCCGTCCAGGAAATACGTGGCTTTGTAGTTCAGTCTGGACTGTTCCCATGAAACATAGGGTCAAGGCTGATTTGCATATGGCCATGTCTGAACTGGGGTGGTGTGGAGTGCAAAAAAACGATGGATTTAGGCCCATATCTCTGTACTAGGGTGAATGTATGACATTGTTCTGCATTCTGTCCATAATTGTTGTTTTTGCATTTGTCACCCCGAGTGGGATGGGTATGCTCAGACGTGAGTCCCATGCTCTCCACAACACTGGAGTCAAGCTATGCTGGTTGAAGATGGCTGATAGCCAGAAACCAGTCCTAGGATGCTTGATTCCGGTCCAGGAAAGACATGGCTTGGCAGCTCTGGCTGGACTGTTCCCATGAGGCACAGGGTCAAGGCTGATTTGCATATGGCCATGTCTGAACTGGGGTGGTGTAGAGTGCAAAAAAACGATGGATTTAGGCCCAGATCTCTGTACTGGAGTGAATGTATGACATTGTTCTGCATTCTGTCAATCAATTGTTGTTGATTCATTTGTCACCCCGAGTGGGATGGGTATGCTCAGATGTGAGTCCCATGCTCTCCACACCACTGGAGTCAAGCTATCCTGGCTGAAAACGGCAGATAGCCAGAAACTTGTCCTAGGGTGCTTATTCCGGTCCACGAAAGACATGGCTTGGCAGTTCTGGCTGGACTGTTCCTTTGAGGCACAGGGTCAAGGCTGATTTGCATATGGCCATGTCTGAACTGGGGTGGCGTGGAGTGCAAAAAAAGTATGGATTAAGGCCGAGATATCTGTACTGGGGTGAATGTATGACATTGTTCCGCATTCTGTCCATCAATTGTTTTTGCATTTGTCACCCCGAATGGGATGGGTATGCTGAGACGTGAATCCCATGCTCTCCAAACCACTGGAGTCAAACTATCCAGGCTGAAGACGGCTGATAGCCAGAAACCGGTCCTAGGATGCTTGATTCCGGTCCAAGAAAGACATGGCATGGCAGTTCAGGCTGGAATGTTCCCATGAGGCACAGAGTCAAGGCTGATTTGCATATCTGAACTGGGGTGGTGTGGAGTGCAAAAAAACGATGGATTTAGGCCCAGATCTCTGTACTGGAATAAATGTATGACATTGTTCTGCATTCTGTCCATCAATTGTTGTTCTTGCATTTGTTACCCCGAGTGGGATGGGTATGCTCAGACGTGAGTCCCATGCTCTCCACACCACTGGAGTAAAGCTATTCTGGCTGAAGACGGCTGATAGCCAGAAACCGGTACTAGGATGTTTGATTCCGGTCCAGGAAAGACATGGCTTGGCAGTTCTGGCTGGACTGTTCCCATGAGGCACAGGGTCAAGGCTGATTTGCATATGGCCATGTCTGAACTGGGGCGGTGTGGAGTGCAAAAAAAACCAATGGATTTAGGCCCAGATCTCTGTACTGTGGTAAATGTATGATATTGTTCTGCATTCTGTCCATCAATTGCTGTTTTTGCATTTGTCACCCTGAGTGGGATGGGTATGCTCAGGCTTGAGTCCCATGCTCTCCACACCACTGGAGTAAAGCTATCCTGGATGAAGACGGCTGATAGCCAGAAACCAGTCCTAGGATGCATGATTACGGTCCAGGAAAGACATGGATTGGCAGTTCGGGCTGGATTGTTCCCATGAGGCAAAGGGTCAAGATTGATTTGCATATGGCCATGTCTGAACTGGGGTGATGTGGAGTGCAAAAAAACGATGGATTTAGGCCCATATCTCTATACTGGGGTGAATGTATGACATTGTTCTGCATTCTGTCCATCAATTGTTGTTTTTTCATTTGTCACCCGAGTGGGATGGATATGCTCAGACGTGAGTCCCATGCTCTCCACACCACTGGAGTCAAGCTATCCTGGCTGAAGACGGCTGATCGCCAGAAACCGGTCCAAGGACGCTTGATTCCGGTCCAGGAAAGACATGGCTTGGCAGTTCGGGCTGGACTGTTCCCATGAGGCACAGGATCAAGGCTGATTTGCATATGGCAATGTCTGAACTGGGGTGGTGTGGAGTGCAAAAGAACGATGGATTTAGGCCCAGATCTCTGTACTGGAGTAAATGTATGACATTGTTCTGCATTCTGTCCATAAATTGTTGTTTTTGCATTTGTCACCCCGAGTGGAATGGGTATGCTCAGACGTGAGTCCCATGTTCTCCACACCACTGGAGTCAAGCTATCCTGGCTGAAGACGGCTGATAGCTAGAAACCTATCCTAGGATACTTGATTCCGGTCCAGGAAAGACATGGCTTGGCAGTTCGGGCTGGACTGTTCCCATGAGGCACAGGGTCAAGGCTGATTTGCATATGGCCATGTCTGAACTGGGGTGGCGTGGAGTGCAAAAAAAGTATGGATTAAGGCCGAGATATCTGTACTGGGGTGAATGTATGACATTGTTCCGCATTCTGTCCATCAATTGTTTTTGCATTTGTCACCCCGAGTGGGATGGGTATGCTGAGACGTGAGTCCCATGCTCTCCACACCACTGGAGTAAAGCTATTCTGGCTGAAGATGGCTGATAGCCAGAAACTGGTACTAGGATGTTTGATTCCGGTCCAGGAAAGACATGGCTTGGCAGTTCTGGCTGGACTGTTCCCATGAGGCACAGGGTCAAGGCTGATTTGCATATGGCCATGTCTGAACTGGGGTGGTGTGGAGTGCAAAAAAAACCAATGGATTTAGGCCCAGATCTCTGTACTGTGGTAAATGTATGATATTGTTCTGTTTTCTGGCCATCAATTGCTGTTTTTGCATTTGTCACCCTGAGTGGGATGGGTATGCTCAGGCGTGAGTCCCATGCTCTCCACACCACTGGAGTAAAGCTATCCTGGATGAAGACGGCTGATAGCCAGAAACCAGTCCTAGGATGCATGATTACGGTCCAGGAAAGACATGGCTTGGCTGTTCGGGCTGGACTGTTCCCATGAGGCACAGGATCAAGGCTGATTTGCATATGGCAATGTCTGAACTGGGGTGGTGTGGAGTGCAAAAGAACGATGGATTTAGGCCCAGATCTCTGTACTGGAGTAAATGTATGACATTGTTCTGCATTCTGTCCATAAATTGTTGTTTTTGCATTTGTCACCCCGAGTGGAATGGGTATGCTCAGACGTGAGTCCCATGTTCTCCACACCACTGGAGTCAAGCTATCCTGGCTGAAGACGGCTGATAGCTAGAAACCTATCCTAGGATACTTGATTCCGGTCCAGGAAAGACATGGCTGGGCAGTTCGGGCTGGACTGTTCCCATGAGGCACATGGTCAAGGCTGATTTGCATAAGGCCATGTCTGAACTGGGGTGGTGTGGAGTGCAAAAAAAGGATCGATTTAGGCCCAATCTCTGTACTGAGGTGAATGTATGACATTGTTCTGCATTCTGTCCATCAATTGTTGTTTTTGCATTTGTCTCCCCGAGTGGGATGGGTATGCTCAGACGTGAGTCCCATGCTCTCCACACGCCTGGAGTCAAGCTATCCTGGGTGAAGACGGCTGATAGCCAGAAACTGGCCCTAGGATGCTTGATTCCGGTCCAGGAAAGACATGGCTTGGCAGTTCGGGCTGGACTGTTCCCATGAGGCACAGGGTCAAGGCTGATTTGCAAATGGCCATGTGTAGGAAGGTGGATATCTGACTATGGTTACCCCCAAACTTTTTGCCTGGTGTTTAGCTGGTTTTTGACTTAGTTGGCCTGGGATCCTGCTATTCAGGGCCCCAGGCTGATTGCTCTCTCCTTAAAATGGACTCCATGTACCTTAGGTGCATAACACAATTGGAATTGGTTCACCTTATAGGCCCCTGTAACAGTGTACCATAGGTACCCAGGGCATAGGTGTAGCCAAGGCCTACCAGGGGATGCAGCATGTATTGTGCCACCCCTGGCCTGGCCTCCATATGTGACACAACTGGCTGATCACTCAGCTGGGGTAAGTTGGTGTAATCACCTCTTGCTTAGGTACAGTATGCCTGTGCCTAACCCTAAACTGGACACATATGTTCCTATCAGCCACTCCTATGGAAGGCCTCATCAATCCTGGAGGCAGAGTGCTTGGAAATATGTGAGATGGTGCTCTAGCATGAGCTGAGCCTGTCTGCAGCTGTCGGGAACCACTCCCTAAGCTGTTCCGGGATATTGCCATACCATATACTCTTAAGTGCATTATAATCCTCGCGGTTAAATGCTATCTTTGGTTTGGCTTTATCAAAACATGTCGAGTAAGGTGTCATACGAATTGGAATACTATCCCCTCGCCAATTCTGGCGACGGGGATAGCATTCCACCCTTCTAGAGGGACACGACATGTGTGTAGCCTTAACCCCGGTTAAAGTTAAACAGAGCCTCAGCTTCACAAAATGGACGCTGCCACCACAGACACAAGTCTGGCCTCCTGCTGCTGACCGAAACTCGGCAGATGGTGGCCTGGACAAAGGGTTTCCTGCCTTGGGAGGTGCGAGCACCACCCCAGACAGGATTTTGTGTATTGGGTAGGACAGGGCTGAATAGAATCAGACATGCCCGGGGCACACAAGGTGTCCCCGTGCATAGGCCAGCCCAAACCGGTTCTGGGGCCTTCCAGCCCCAGTCCTGGCGCGGAGCTGGACAAAGGAAAGGGGGTGTAACCGCCCCCCTTCCTGGTTCCTCCCAGAGGAGGGACCTAGTAGGTGATCCACCCCCTAGATTGGGAATAAGAGGGGGAGCAGTGCCATTGCACAGCAGATCATCCCGAAATCAACTTAAAACTAAGAAGAAGACTGGACTTCGACATTCTGCTGCACAGAAGACTGAAGAGAATCTCCCTTGTGGCCAAGGAGTGACCACCCTGTGAACACAGGTACCAACCAGCAACTCGACGTCTGCTTTGCCGCCGCCTCCCGCCGGAGCCCGAGCCCAGAGCCCGACAAGAACCAGATTCCCAGACCTCTCAGAGCCCGATCCACAGTCCCTGCAAAGAAGGGACCCGTGGAGGCACCGAGTGACGTGGGACCGGACCTCTTGAAAGACACCCGAAAAGCTGACTGCGCAGCTTCTGAGGCATCCTCGACGTTGTGCTTTGGGGATTGAGAACCCCCACCACCGAGCAGCCCTTGCACCGAAGATCAGCCCTCCAGCATCTCCACGATCTGCGTGGGGCCCTTTTGCATTGTGCCACTCGACGCGCCATCCCGGCCACTAGCCACGCGGCCAGCGGCCATCTTGGCGACGAACCCGAAGATTTAAACAGCAGGTCTGGTTGCTCCAGACCTACCCAAGCTCCTGTGAAAAGGAGCACCCGCTCTGACCTTGCTGGTCCGAGTGAACAGCATCTTTCAACTCCTGCGTGGCTTGCATTTGCCAAGGCCTGTTTGCTCCGATCAGGTCGCCGACACCGCCAACAGCGAGAAGCCTACGTGGGACAGCTCGTGACCGACTCCTGGACGTCCTCGACCCCGGGTATCCACGTGGCTGCAGAAAGAAGCTACCCGACAACGCCTGTTTGCACCCGACATCACCTGGTTCCACTCTGGTTCCACGGCAGTCACTGGCTAGTGACTTTGAACACTGTCCCCTCTGCTTTCAGGTCTTCACATCTTCAGATCCACCCTTGGATCCACCGGAACTCTTCTCATCGAGCCGCCTGCAGCATCTCCTGCTCCAAGCACCATCGACCAGCGTGACGAAACCCGACACATCTTCGACCCTGTGCACCCGCTTCCTGTGGGTGAGGTAACTCAGCTCCGCCGGTGCTCCTGCACTGGTACACATCCCAAGGGCCTGTGTTTTAAGTTTCAGCTCCGTAGGTCACTCGGAAGGTTCCTAACTTTCTAACTTTGTGCTTTTTACGCACCATAGACTTTGTATTGAGAAGTGCGTGCACTTTGGACACTGCACCCGAGTCCCGTGGGCCTTTCCCGACTTAGTAAACTCCAGTCTCGAATAGCTCCAGCGATTCCCAAGGCCCTAGGCCTCTTCACTTTCCTCCTGGTATCCCTTATACCACTTATTTAGTATATGGTTTAGGTGGCCCCTAGGGCTCATCCATATTGTGCAACTTTTGTGTATTTTAAACTGTCTTGTGATTTAACGCTTGTGCTTCTGTGCTCATAAAGAGTCCAGGGGATTTTATAGTTAATAAATCAATATATATTTTCAATATATATCTGTGTGGTGTCCCTTTCATTTGGTATTCAAGGGGGTTGTGTATGGTATAACAGCTGGCTTCACATGCCTTTCAGAGTTTAGCCTAAGACTGCTTTGTCCACGTTACCACTAGGATAACTGGTCTACAAGGTTGAATTACAACCATCATCATAAGGGTTGCTTGGCATGGTACAAAGTGATCACTAGAACTAGTGAGCATTATATACCAGGCCAACTTCTCACATTGGTGAGCAGCGGATTGGGATCTGAGCTTGCTGTTGTTTTACCATTACAATCTTTGAGATTATCATCTGAAAGATCACACAGGTACCTGCTAGGTACATATAAAACAAGACTAGTATACTTAAGTTCTACTGAACTTAGTTGTTGTAGAGCAAAGGGAGTAGCACACCCTAGCTACAACTACTAGATAGGTTTAGTAGGTAAACACCAGTGTAGGTAGATTGCAACACATCCACCCACACTAGAGCAATGTCTGGAACAGAGGGGTCCAGTGGACTTACTCCTGTTGAGAGTGACCCTCCAAGGGCACCATCCCAGTTTGCTATTTTTCCCTTTAAGGAATTAAGACAGCTTTGTGTCTTAAGGGGTCTGAAGACAGGGCCTTCCCCTACTACAGACCACCTAAGAGAGCTCTTGGATCAGTCTGAGGCTCTAAAGACCTCTAAAGCAAACCCCACAGGGAATGCTGAAGGAGGCCATCCTTCAGAGGATGACACTGTAGACACCCCTGCCCCTATCATCCTAGTAGATGAGGAAGCCTCCACCACTGGAGCTCCTCAAGTAGATGTAGAGGAAGAGGAAGAAGAAGAGGAGGAGGAGGTGGAAAGCAGTGAGTCAGATGATGACAGAGATAGTCAGGTGCTGGTCAGTAGACTGAACCAGGCTAACTTAAGTCAACTTGGGAATGAATCAGGTAACAACCCATTCAGACCCTCAGGTGGACTTAACCAGAGCCATAGGAGGAGGAGGCATCACTCAGGTGAATCCAATACCTCCCATGTCTCTAGAGGCTCTCATGGTCACTCCAGAAAGGAGATGACTAGCCCTCAGAGAAGGGAACATGAGGCCAAGATGAGAGAGGCTGAGCTTAGGATCCAGAGGCAAGAATTAGAGGTTGCCCTGGCTAAGGAGAAACTTGCTAGAGCAAGACAGCCTAGAGAGAGTGGGGTAATAGAACCCACTGGTGGCAGCACTATCCAGAAGGATAAAGACAGGTCCTTTGATACAAGAAACCTGAGTAAGATTGTGCCCCCCTACAAAGCTGGGGATGATATCCACAAATGGATGACTGCACTTGAGAGAGCCTGCAGAGTACAGCAGATCCCTCAGGAGCAGTGGGCAGCAATCTTGTGGCTCTCCTTTGAAGGTAGAGGCAGAGACAGACTCCTCACAGTTAGTGATGAGGATTCTAGAAACTACATGGTCCTGAAGAGTGCTCTGATTGATGGGTTAGGCTTAACCACTGAACAGTACAGGTTAATGTTCAGAGATACCCAGAAGACACAGACTCAGGACTGGTCTGAATTTGTTGAATGTGCCACTAAGGCTCTGGAGGGCTGGTTGCTGGGAAGTAAGGTTACTGACTATACAGGATTGTATAATTTAATTATGAGAGAGCAAATCTTAAGTAATTGTCAAAATCAGCTTCTACATCAGCACCTGGTTGACTCTGATCTGACCTCCCCACAAGAATTGGGTAGGAGGGCAGACAAATGGGTCAGAACCAGGATCAGGCCTAAGAACCAGGGTGGTGACCAAAAGAAAGAGACTACCAAGCCTCAAGAGAAGGGTGGGGATAAAAGTAAGGAAAAGACTTCCCCAGGGCCCCAAAACTCCAAGAATGGGGGTGGGTCCCAAGACACTTCTACAACCCAGAAAAAGCCTTATTGTCATGCCTGTAAACAGGTGGGGCATTACAAAACAGACAGCTGTTGTCCCAAGAATGGCAATAAAGAGAATATACCTCCAGGTAAGGCTCCAACACCTCCTGTCACTGTTAGCAGTGGTCCCCCAGGTGGTGGGAGCACCCCCAAGAATTTGGGTGGGTTTACTTTTGGAGGACAGGTGGACTCTGGCCTATCCAGGTCCCCTAACTCAGATACTCTTGTCTATGAGACTGGCATGGGGTTTGCCAATTTCACTGCTTGCCCAAACACTTTGAGCAAGTATAGACAGGAGCCCCTCATCAATGGTTTGAAAGTTGAGGCCTTCAGAGACACAGGGGCTAGCATCACCATGGTGGCTGAATGTCTAGTCCCCTCAAGGCAACTTTTACCTGATGCCAGATATCAGGTGACAAACATTGATGGCATAGAAACCAATCATCCCATGGCAGTAGTCAATCTTAGCTGGGGAGGTGTCACTGGCCCAAAGAGAGTGGCAGTGTCAGCAAACTTGCCTGTAGATTGCCTACTGGGTAATGATTTGGAAATCTCAGCCTGGGCTGAGGTTGAACAGCAAACCCATTCTAGAATGGTAAATCTCCATGGAAAGGTTAGTGGGGCTGTAATGGCTACAGCCCCAATTCAAGATGTCCTTCCTGAAAAGGTTGGGAGGGCTGAGCAAACCTAAGCCCCATCTTTAGATAACTTCCCTCCTGGAAAGAGTAGCAGGGCTGTACTAGTAACAGCCCATACCCAAACTGAGTCTCCTCCTGAAAAGGTTGGTGGGGCTGTGATGGCCACAGCCCAAACTCAAACCGATACCTGGGTAGTGAAGCCTGAAATGATGGATCACTCCACCCAAACAGAGAGCATTGAGGAGGAAGAGAAATCTCCCTCCCACCAGACTTTAGGAAAGGATCAGCCTCCTCAGGGAACTGATCTTACCCCTGATGAAGGAACTGTCCCAGAGGTTGTTAGGCCTGGCCTGACAGAGCCTCTGATGGCAGTGGACCCTTCTCAGGAGGGACCCAGTCTGGAGCAGGTAACCTGCCCCTCTCTACCTTGCCTTACTCAGCCCAGGGCTGCAGAGGACAAGAAGGACAGTGAGACCCAAAGGGCCCCCTGTCAAATAAAGCACCCCCATCAGCAGATATGGGGCACCGAAACTAGTAGCCCTAGTGAGGTGCAAGCTTTAAAAACTCCTGAGGGATCCCCCTTAAAAGTAGTTAGGGACCTCCCCCAGATGGATATTGTTGGGCACAGCCAAACCTGGGACCCTAAGGGCCCAAACCTGACCTGTCCCTCCAGTAAGCCAAACAGAGGGACCCAGCCTCCAGCTTTAGGTAGCCAGAGGTTGACCCTGAGAGCACAGTGCAACTCAGTCAGAGAAAGAAAGGCACACATGGTGGAGAGTGATTGGAGGAAGCTGAGCCCTACAGAGGAAACTCACTTCAGTACTCCATCTCAACACCAGCCTTTGACTTTGCAAAGACACACCACAGGTAGAGATTCCCTATGGTGGAGACCCTCTGATACCCTTAGGGTGAGGGATTGCTTAGTGGACCATGAGACAGGGGGTTACCAAGCCAGAGCTGGTACTTCCTTATATGGCCACTTAGGCAATATAGGCTTACCTGGTCAAGGATAGCCTTATCTCCTTTCGTTTGGGGGGGGGTTATGTAGGAAGGTGGATATCTGACTATGGTTACCCCCAAACTTTTTGCCTGGTGTTTAGCTGGTTTTTGACTTAGTTGGCCTGGGATCCTGCTATTCAGGGCCCCAGGCTGATTGCTCTCTCCTTAAAATGGACTCCATGTACCTTAGGTGCATAACACAATTGGAATTGGTTCACCTTATAGGCCCCTGTAACAGTGTACCATAGGTACCCAGGGCATAGGTGTAGCCAAGGCCTACCAGGGGATGCAGCATGTATTGTGCCACCCCTGGCCTGGCCTCCATATGTGACACAACTGGCTGATCACTCAGCTGGGGTAAGTTGGTGTAATCACCTCTTGCTTAGGTACAGTATGCCTGTGCCTAACCCTAAACTGGACACATATGTTCCTATCAGCCACTCCTATGGAAGGCCTCATCAATCCTGGAGGCAGAGTGCTTGGAAATATGTGAGATGGTGCTCTAGCATGAGCTGAGCCTGTCTGCAGCTGTCGGGAACCACTCCCTAAGCTGTTCCGGGATATTGCCATACCATATACTCTTAAGTGCATTATAATCCTCGCGGTTAAATGCTATCTTTGGTTTGGCTTTATCAAAACATGTCGAGTAAGGTGTCATACGAATTGGAATACTATCCCCTCGCCAATTCTGGCGGCGGGGATAGCATTCCACCCTTCTAGAGGGACACGACATGTGTGTAGCCTTAACCCCGGTTAAAGTTAAACAGAGCCTCAGCTTCACAAAATGGACGCTGCCACCACAGACACAAGTCTGGCCTCCTGCTGCTGACCGAAACTCGGCAGATGGTGGCCTGGACAAAGGGTTTCCTGCCTTGGGAGGTGCGAGCACCACCCCAGACAGGATTTTGTGTATTGGGTAGGACAGGGCTGAATAGAATCAGACATGCCCGGGGCACACAAGGTGTCCCCGTGCATAGGCCAGCCCAAACCGGTTCTGGGGCCTTCCAGCCCCAGTCCTGGCGCGGAGCTGGACAAAGGAAAGGGGGTGTAACCGCCCCCCTTCCTGGTTCCTCCCAGAGGAGGGACCTAGTAGGTGATCCACCCCCTAGATTGGGAATAAGAGGGGGAGCAGTGCCATTGCACAGCAGATCATCCCGAAATCAACTTAAAACTAAGAAGAAGACTGGACTTCGACATTCTGCTGCACAGAAGACTGAAGAGAATCTCCCTTGTGGCCAAGGAGTGACCACCCTGTGAACACAGGTACCAACCAGCAACTCGACGTCTGCTTTGCCGCCGCCTCCCGCCGGAGCCCGAGCCCAGAGCCCGACAAGAACCAGATTCCCAGACCTCTCAGAGCCCGATCCACAGTCCCTGCAAAGAAGGGACCCGTGGAGGCACCGAGTGACGTGGGACCGGACCTCTTGAAAGACACCCGAAAAGCTGACTGCGCAGCTTCTGAGGCATCCTCGACGTTGTGCTTTGGGGATTGAGAACCCCCACCACCGAGCAGCCCTTGCACCGAAGATCAGCCCTCCAGCATCTCCACGATCTGCGTGGGGCCCTTTTGCATTGTGCCACTCGACGCGCCATCCCGGCCACTAGCCACGCGGCCAGCGGCCATCTTGGCGACGAACCCGAAGATTTAAACAGCAGGTCTGGTTGCTCCAGACCTACCCAAGCTCCTGTGAAAAGGAGCACCCGCTCTGACCTTGCTGGTCCGAGTGAACAGCATCTTTCAACTCCTGCGTGGCTTGCATTTGCCAAGGCCTGTTTGCTCCGATCAGGTCGCCGACACCGCCAACAGCGAGAAGCCTACGTGGGACAGCTCGTGACCGACTCCTGGACGTCCTCGACCCCGGGTATCCACGTGGCTGCAGAAAGAAGCTACCCGACAACGCCTGTTTGCACCCGACATCACCTGGTTCCACTCTGGTTCCACGGCAGTCACTGGCTAGTGACTTTGAACACTGTCCCCTCTGCTTTCAGGTCTTCACATCTTCAGATCCACCCTTGGATCCACCGGAACTCTTCTCATCGAGCCGCCTGCAGCATCTCCTGCTCCAAGCACCATCGACCAGCGTGACGAAACCCGACACATCTTCGACCCTGTGCACCCGCTTCCTGTGGGTGAGGTAACTCAGCTCCGCCGGTGCTCCTGCACTGGTACACATCCCAAGGGCCTGTGTTTTAAGTTTCAGCTCCGTAGGTCACTCGGAAGGTTCCTAACTTTCTAACTTTGTGCTTTTTACGCACCATAGACTTTGTATTGAGAAGTGCGTGCACTTTGGACACTGCACCCGAGTCCCGTGGGCCTTTCCCGACTTAGTAAACTCCAGTCTCGAATAGCTCCAGCGATTCCCAAGGCCCTAGGCCTCTTCACTTTCCTCCTGGTATCCCTTATACCACTTATTTAGTATATGGTTTAGGTGGCCCCTAGGGCTCATCCATATTGTGCAACTTTTGTGTATTTTAAACTGTCTTGTGATTTAACGCTTGTGCTTCTGTGCTCATAAAGAGTCCAGGGGATTTTATAGTTAATAAATCAATATATATTTTCAATATATATCTGTGTGGTGTCCCTTTCATTTGGTATTCAAGGGGGTTGTGTATGGTATAACAGCTGGCTTCACATGCCTTTCAGAGTTTAGCCTAAGACTGCTTTGTCCACGTTACCACTAGGATAACTGGTCTACAAGGTTGAATTACAACCATCATCATAAGGGTTGCTTGGCATGGTACAAAGTGATCACTAGAACTAGTGAGCATTATATACCAGGCCAACTTCTCACACCATGTCTGACTTGGGGTGGTGTAGAGTGCAAAAAAACTATGGATTTAGGCCAGATCTCTGTACTGGGGTGACTGTGTGACATTGTTCTGCATTTTGTCCATCAATTGTTGTTTTTGCATTTCTCACCCGAGTGGGATGAGAATGCTCAGACGTGAGTCCCATGCTCTCCACACCACTGGAGTCAAGCTATTCTGGCTGAAGATGGCTGATAGCCAGAAACTGGTCCTAGGATGCTTGATTCCGGTCCAGGAAAGACATGGCTTGGCAGTTCGGGCTGGACTGTTCCCATGAGGCACAGGGTCAAGGCTGATTTGCATATGGCCATGTCTGAACTGGGGTGGTGTGGAGTGCAAAACAAACAATGGATTTAGGCCCATATCTCTGTACTGGGGTAAATGTATGACATTGTTCTGCATTCTGTCCATCAATTGTTGTTTTTGCATTTGTCCCCCTGAGTGGGATGGGTATGCTCAGACATGAGTCCCATGCTCTCCACACTACTGGAGTCAAGCTATCCTGGATGTAGACGGCTGATAGCCAGAAACCGGTCCTAGGATGCTTGATTACGGTCCAGGAAAGACATGGCTTGGTAGTTCGGGCTGGACTGTTCCCATGAGGCACGGGGTCAAGGCTGATTTGCATATGGCCATGTCTGAACTGGGGTGATGTGGAGTGCAAAAAAATGATGGATTTAGGCCCAGATCTCTGTACTGAGGTGAATGTATGACATTGTTCTGCATTCTGTCCATCAATTGTTGTTTTTTCATTTGTCACCCCGAGTGGGATGGGAATATCAGACGTGAGTCCCATGCTCTCCACACCACTGGAGTCGAGCTATCCTGGCTGAAGACGGCTGATAGCCAGAAACCGGTCCTAGAATGCTTGATTACGGTCCAGGAAAGACATGGCTTGGCAGTTCGGGATGGACAGTTCGAGGCACAGGGTAAAGGCTGATTTGCATATTACCATGTCTGAACTGGGGTGGTGTGGACTGCAAAAAAACAATGGATTTAGGCCCAGATCTCTGTACTGGAGTAAATGTATGATATTTTTCTGCATTCTGTACATCAATTGTTTTTGCATTTGTCACCCCGAGTGGTATGGGTATGCTCAGACGTGAGTCCCATGCTCTCCACACCACTGGAGTGAAGCTATCCTGGCTGAAGACAGCTGATAGCCAGAAACCTGTCCTAGTATGCTTGATTCCGGTCCAGGAAAGACATGGCTTGGCAGTTCGGGCTGGTCTGTTCCCATGAGGCACAGGGTCAAGGCTGATTTGCATATGGCCATGTCTGAACTGGGGTGGTGTGGAGTGCAAAAGAACGATGGATTTAGGCCCAGATCTCTGTACTGTATGACATTTTTCCTCATTCTGTCAATCAATTGTTGTTTTTGCATTTGTCACCCCGAGTGGGATGGGTATGCTCAGACGTGAGTCCCATGCTCTCCACACCACTGGAGTCAAGCTATCCTGGCTGAAGATGGCTGATAGCTGGAAACCAAGCATGAGCGAATTTTGCGGATCTCGCGTTCGCGAATTTTGCGGATTTGCGGATTCGCAATCCGCAAAATCCGCGAATTCCCGCGAATTTGCGGATTTTTTTTTTTTTGTGTGTTCGCAATTGTTTCTGCCAGTTCGCGAGGATTTGGTACTAGTTCACAATTGCGAACTTACTTGTCGGCTCGCAACGGTCGCGACTATGTTGTTTCTACGTCTGGTTCATCATCACAGCCTCCCAGCACCCTCTGTTTTACCACTGGCACCCTCTCTTTGACCCATGCCACCCTCTGTTACATCAATGCCACCCTCTGGTTCATCATCACTGTAGAAGATGGGGGGGAAAAGCAAGCCCACCTGCCCTGCTTGAACTGACATGAATTAATTTGGGGTTAGTTTATTAACAACACCTGCCCTGCCCCAACTGACAATAATGAATTAGGGGCTAATTAATGTGTCACTGAAAGAATTTAAAGTTCCAGCCTGGCACCTGCTTGTCTGCTCCTTTAGCTGTAAATCAGGACCTTTGTGGCATACAGTTAAGGTCAGAGCAGGGTCACACAATAGTTGCAAGCAGGCAACCGAATTCTGGAGGGCCCCCTCAGGAAGCACTACAAAGAATCGTTACAAATCATGAGGTTGACCTTTTGCACCTGCTCATTGCTTTTGCTTTTGCTGAAATCGTTTTTCGGTTTTTTTCGCGCTATTCGCGGGGCGCGGCGTCGTGCGAAACCGACCGCGGAAGCCGCCAATTCGTGCGAATGAGCATTTTATTTTTTTGCGGCTTGTTGTTTCGCGAGTTTTTTTGCAGTATTCGCGAGCCGCTTGCAGCGCAACACGCGAATTTACCCCAAGGTCGAGTACGGGCGCGGCCATTTTGTTTGCGTGACGTATTTCCGTTTCCGCCCGCTATGTATAATCTCGCGCAGTAAGCGCATTGCGAGTGGAGGTTCGCACGAGATCGCGCGGGAAATCTAGAGGTTCGCACGAGATCGCGAGGAAAATCTCGCGCGAACTTACTTTTGCGCTCGTGAACGGGCGCCGGCCATCTTGTTTTTCATTCATTTCCTGTGTCTGGGCATGGTGTTTAATCCTCTTGGTATCTTTGCCATCCTTTGCTTGTTTTCAGTTTTTTTTTACGATTTTGCTTCTTATCTATCCCTCTCTTTTCCTAGCTGTATATTTTTGTCTTTTCTGCTATTTTTCTTTACTTTTAAACTACTTTTTTAAACTCTTTTCTTTTCTTCTTCCCTATCCTATTCTTTCTTAATTTTCTACTTCTTCCTACCTTACCTGCCCAGACCATGGTCAAGCCAGGCGCCGTGAAGCTGCCCAGGCACTTGAGGGCCGCAGCGGCGGCGGGGAGTAGTGCTGGACCCAGTGGCAGGACAGCATGCGGGATATTGAGGGGGGAGCAGGTGACGCGACGGGAGATCTTCAGCCCGGAGGAAGTGGGCGCGCTGGTCTACTTCATCCAGCGCCGCCTGCCCAGGACCATCGCGGGAGGCGGCAGGATCGCGGCCGGCGGCTACAACATGCGGGAGCGCCGGAAGCGGTGGGAGAAGGTGTGCTGGGCCATATCCCACCTCTACGGGGTCCAGCGCACCTACAGCCAGGTCACCCATCGCTGGACGGACCTCCTGGACCGCGAGCGCGACCTGCTGGACCAGCTCGGCTTGGAGATCCCCGGGCTTGGTGAGTAGTAGTAGCCATTTAATCACTCACTACTATGATGTTTTCTCCTGCTCTGTGTTGTTGTATTGCAAATATTTGTTTTTTACATGGAGCAAGCCAATAATGCCGCTGATGACGATTACATTGTAGTTAAATTATATTTCAAAATCTTCTGTGCATTTCAGGTGCACTGCTCTCCTTCTCAGTGGCGTTGCTACTATGCTTATTTGTTTTCTATTTCGTGGTCTCATTGGCCTGAGTAACTATTATGTATGAGTGTACTTTACAGAACTGCGTAATGCTAGACACTAGGGGGCAGATTACATTTACAAGCCCCTTGCGCCACGTTTACGTTGCCTTGCGTGACGCAACAGCGGCGTAAACGTGCCGCATCCCTGCGAGTCATTTACAGCATGACGCATCTAGGGAGATGCGTCATGTTATAAAGCCATGGGCCTGCACCACAATGGGTGCGTTCCTAGTACGCAGGGTGGGCGCCGCGGTCCAGCGGCTGTGCGCCTCGCAAAATTGCCTGCGTGAAATGTACAAGATTTAACGCAGGCACTTCTGCGACGCTGCTACGTCAATTCAATTCCTTATGTCTGCTCGAAGCAGGCGAAAGGACTGACACAGCATGTTAAGTATTGGGTGGCCCTGAGCATTACTGGAGTTGCATTGCGTTGGCGACGTGACTCCAGCGATGCGCCGCTCTTACGTGACGAGATGCCTCACGCAAGTGCCTACCCTTGCGCCAGGGCGCGCCGCATTGTAAATGAGGCACATCTGCTGTGTCGCAAGGGTAGTTTTGCGTGACGCATTTGATCTGGCGCATCTCTGGAGATGCGCCAGAACGCGTAAGTAAGTATGCCCCTAAGGGGCAGAATTGCAATTACCGTCGCATCCCTGCAAAGTAGCAGGGATGCGCCATTAATTGTGCGGCCCGCTACCACCACCAAACATGGTGCGCCGTATTTGCAATGCGGCGCACCATGGGCCCAAAACGTCACCGAAGCTTTACTGCTGGAGTTGCGTCGCAACGATGGCGCAGCTCCATCAATGCTCTGGGGTACCCTATCTCCCCAATGCTGGGTCAAGCCGTACGTCTGCTTCAAGCAGGTGCAGGGTTTGTGTGACGCATCATTGTCCTAAAGGTGACTGATTGATATTTTGTAGATTTCCCTCAGCCACTATTAGGATGTGTTCCAGCGCAGGAATGCCCTCCCTTGCGCCGGAACGCCCCCTGATGGCGCAGGGCTTTATAACGGGATGCATCTCCCAAATGCGTCACGTTGTTATAATATTATACGCCGCACCATGGCGCCCTTTTTTGTTTAGCTGCTGCGTCACAAAAGTCACGCAAGAACGGCGCAAAAGAGCCGCAAGGGCTTAAATCTGCCCCTTCCTTTGTAACCCTGACAATAAGAAAAATAGTGGCGGTGGATTGATAGTTTGACTATTTAAATGACTGGTAATGTAGCAGGCAACTGTTAGTGTTGTCACTGATCTGACTGAAATCACAATGGAGTTTGTCTGTCACTTTGCGTCTTGCCTGCGGACTGCTGCCTGCCAGTCCTAGGTGAACGTTTCAGTACTTTGTTTAGTGAGTTACGTGACTTTCGAAGTCACAGGTCCGCAAATAAATGAAAAGTAACCATAATCAATATAATTTCGCAGAAATATTTTATTGTTCTTTTGAAATGTTTGATTTGGTTGACATTGACAAGCAACAATCATCCATGTTTTCTGTTCTTTCTTTCATGTTGTACGTCAGCTCCCCCCAGGGGCGAGAGGAGGACACTGGAGCAGCAGGCGGCGGATGCTGTTCATCAACAGGGCCAGGATCGGGCAGGCGAGGGCTCCTCTGCTGGCCCCAGTAAGTTTTCATTTTAGACTAGTACCTATTTTTCCTAGCGTTCCTCATTTGACTTTTTTCAAAATTGTCTTTGCTCTTCTTGTAGACTGTATCTAAATTCTTATCCTGCCTCTACTATGACTCCCTGTGGTATTACTAGATTATTCTTATTAGTCTGTCTGTGTAGCTAACTAAGATTGCACGGTTGGCGAAACTCCCATGATTCTAGTCAGCAATAGCTCTATCAACTTAGTGCAGTCCTCTGGGATTGTCCATAATGTCTTTTGAAGTGTTCTATCTGGACTCATGCTTGCAAAAATTGCAAAACCTTTCGCTCAGTCACTCTAGTCTGGACCAAAAAACACAGATTGTATTTAAGTTTAAAAGCTTTATTAAAAGTAAACACATTTATTAAAATGAAGTCATAATAAAACTAAACCTTTAACTGATAATGGAAAAGTGGTTAGTGCTGACGATTAATTGAAGACATTTCTTGTGGTCGAGCCGAGCTCTCACCTGGTTTCAACTTGATCTTGTTGTTAGAAGTCCATCTTCTGTCTGTGTGGAGAAAAATGGTGCGTGTTAAAAAAACAGCCTTCATCAGTTGTGCCAAAAAGTGCAGTAAGACAACCTTCCCTGGAAAAAGGGACATTTTTTTTAACTTTAACGTAGACAGTCACAAATTACATTGTTTTCACATGTCTTCATTCCTAGACCAAATACTAGTGACTAGTGAGTGCTTTATTCTAACATTCTTAAATGTACTTTGTAGGTGGAACATCTGGTGGCGGGGCCAGTGTGGAGGTGGTGGTGCTCGACACGGAGGCGGAGGGCGATTCTTCAGGGGAGGAGGCGGCAGCTGTGAGAGTTGAGACGGTGGTGGTGGCGGCCAGAGGTAAGCTCTTATATATTCCTTACTTATTGAGATTGAAGACTAGCTGGGAAGGCAAGAATATGAGATGCATGGCTGGGTGAATGATGAAGCAATGATGGGTGGAAGGACAACAGCCTGGGTGGGTGACACAGAAACTGTATGTGTCCATATACCTAGATCATGCTACTATCTGACTCTTAGATAGCATATGTGTATCTAGAGCAGGGGTACTCCTAGTACGGCCCGCGGGCCGGTGGTGGCCCGGCAAGCCTTCGTTGGCGGTGCGCAGACCTTGCAGACAATCACTGCTCCCCCGGCCCCCACAGAGCAGAGGCTTTTTTGTATTTCACCTGTTAGCGCCCCTGCATCTCCACTCTGACAATCACTGCTCCCCCGGCCCCCACAGAGCAGAGTGGAGATGCAAGGCCACAAAGAGGTGAAATAGAACAAAGCCTCTGCTCTGTGGGGCCGGGCAAGCAGTGATTGTCAGGGTGGAGAAGCAGGGGCGCTAAAACAAACAAAGCCTCAATAATATGTTAATGGTCTTTTAAAGACCTGTTAAGTACTTTGGTGTTGTTGTCTGTGTGTGCGCGTTGAGGAAGCGGTCTCAACCCGGGCTGAAGGCTGACACAGATAGACACACACACAGTGAGATGACAGAGGGGGAGGGAGAGGGAGGGCAGGAGGGAGAGAGAGATGGAGGGAGGGCAGGAGGGAGAGCAGGAGGGAGAGCAGGAGGGAGAGAGATGTATGTAAATGCTGGGTCTGGTGGCTCAGTGGATGAGGGCATCTGCTGCAGGGACCTGTGTGCAACCTCATGGTCACAAGTTATCGTTTTGCTTTAGCCCCGCCCCCTCTGACTCCGCCCCCACCAGTGCGGCCCTCGGCCCCAAACTACACTGTAAATGTAGCCCCTGAGAGAAAGTTTGTGAGTACCCATGATCTAGAGAGAGTAGATGGTCAGTGGATGAACTAAGTGTAACTTTGAAGAGCATGTAACACTGCACCCGCACGTCCGTTCCAGTGTAGGAAAGGCAAGGAAAAGAACTTTTAATTTTGTCCAAATACTACCATAAATAGTAGCAGTAGTTTGTATTGCAAGCACTGCATAGATCCGGTTATTATGGTGGCCACTCCCTACCTCTCTTAATAAGTTTAGTAGTACTCAGTCATTCATGTGTGGATGTATCACTGGTCACTCAATAAAAAGCAAAGCACCTAAAGTCATCCCATATATAAGCAAAAACATCCCATGTGAAGTGATAGATAATCAGATTATTTATCTTCTTCAATTTTCCATTTCTAGTACTCATTTCCACTGTAGGGTGAAAGTTAAATTAATTAAGCAGTAGCCCTTGAGTTGTAACAGAGTATTCTCAGTGCCACCCGTAATAGAAAAGTAAGAGATTCACCACCTGCATGTACTGGACGGGTACAGTAACGCAACGGCAACGCAAGTCTAGGTCACTCCTCATGGCGTGCGTCTCTTTTTCTCGGGTGCAAGTTTACCGCGCTGGCATTATGCCGGCTTGCAGAAAATAACGTACCAATTTTCCAAAACAAGAGATAAGAAGAAGAATAAGACTGGTGTACTTTCATAGTCGACTCCAATGGAAGTCCACAGTGCTCGTAGAATTTGTTCCTTAAACTCCCACTAATGTTAGAGCAAGGATGAAGAAGTGTGAGGTTAGATAGATACTGGCCTCAATAGTTATGTAATGCGCTTGCAAGTTGCTAGTTGTACTGCAGCACAAATTTCTGCTGAATGATTGAGTTAATCTTAAAGAGCATTGGTTACAGACTATGTCTTTCTTTCTTCATATAGGTTCTCCTTCCAAACGAACAAGGAGGAAGGAGCTGGCTAGAGCGGCCCGGCAACGGAGGATCGAGGCCACTGTTGCGGAATATCGGCGGCTGGTGGCCCTGGAGGACGTGGAAAGTGTGCAGTCGACAACTACAACAACGTCGTCTGCATCGGCCTCCGTGGCCCCACGGGCTGCCACCCAGCACAGTGGTCCACCGAGACTGAGCCGGGCTGCCAAAGGCAAACGCCACCGCCGAGCAGCAAGGCCAACAGCTGCCTCTCACAGGCCTTGCACCTGCAAGGCAGTGAAGGCACGCCTGCGCCGCACTACCCTGATGGTGTCCCGCCTTCAGCAGGAGCTCGCCTTGCTCCGCGAGGAGCATGATGCCCTGGCCCAAAAAGTTAACAGCATCCACCCATAGTGTCCCTTGCCCCTTTTTTAGAGACTTTTGGGGGGTGGGAATTGGGAGTTGGGTTTTTGGGGACTTTTGAAGGACAATCGTTGGGGTTAGGGAGGGTCTTGCGGGAGATTATTTTGTTAGGGATATAAATATACTTTTTCAAACTTTATCTGAGCATACCTGTTTTTTACTGCTTGCCTGGTGGGTGGGGGTTTAACGTTGACTGTTTTCCTGAAAGTTTAGTTCCATTTTCTTCCTTTAAGTGTAAATGCCCAAATGTTTTCAACACTAAGTGCCTCTCACAGACTAAGTGAAGTGAATCCAAGAGTCCTAGGACTTTAGTAGTACTACCTTCAGTCTCTCGTCTCTCGTACTAATACTCCATTATACCCCCAAACCACCAAACGCTTATCTTACCTGTAATTTGTGTTTGAAAGTAGGGCTAGACCCAGGGCTGGCTCCACAGGAAACACCGAATAACGTTGGCAATCTTGGTCGGATAAAATTTCCTCATAGCGGTGGTACTAGTGGTGTGACACAGTGGCAGTTGCATGCCTATGAAAAAAAAGAAAATGAAATCTGGTTTGTCCTCCTGAGCAATTCAACGGTACAACTGAGAATATAGCAGGTGACAGAAGTACAGTAGAGCAGTGCCACATTGTAGCCTAACAAATGGTAAAGTATAACTACTAATTCGGTTGAAGTTCTTTCACATTAGCAATGGTTCTTTGTCAAGCAGAGTAAGAATATATCATCGACAACTGTGGAAAGAAAGAATGCGACAGTACAGGGCCTGTGTGGAATTATTGATAACGATATTCAACATAAGGTCTCTGTAGCCAGATACCCGAGAGCCTTGCTGGTCACTATAAATCCATTCACAACAACACTCAATGGGGTTGGTCTGGAAGGTGTCAGGTTTACTCCCCGTGATCCAGTCGATGCAAATATGGTTCCACCTCCAAATGTCACCAACACCCAGAAGTGTAAACACAGGGTGTTCGAGGCATTAGGCGGGGGAGAAAAATAACAAACTAAAATAAAAAATGTGGGATGGGTAAAGGTAGGGTCAGCAGGGAAAGGATACCTGTAACAGAAGACAAGACAGGCATCAGTGAAGTGCTGTCCTAACATACAAGGGTACTCTCATATAGTCTCACTAAATAGTCTGCAAGTCTCCCGCCTACTCATGGGAAATGTAGTTTCATAGTACGGTAGGCGCTTAGGGGCTGCGTAACCTGACAGAAGGTATAGTAGATAGAAAAGGAGAAATTGCTTTTTTTCTAGGTGTCCCCTCACTCACCAGGGTGAGTGAGGGGACACCTGGGGCGTGCTGCGACTTGCAAATTACGTAGGAGCACTTACAAATGACTATGTGTGGTGCAGATAGTGGAGTGGACTAAGTGATGTGCTAAGGGATCAATGTAGAAGCCGAGAGAGAGCCAAGAAATGCAGTCACAGTCAGAGAAAAAGGCAAGGGATACTGTATCTATGTGGTTGTAGTGGTCCTGTTGGAAGTGGTAAGTAAGTTGCCCGCAGAAAAAAAATCCTCCTATTAGCGGCACTCCTCCATTGCAGCCGACGCTTCGTCCACCGATGTTGGTCACCAGAAGACTATGCCAAATCCCCCCTTTCCCACCATGGATTTTCTTCAAATAACTTGCAACCAAAATTACACATTCTCACGAGTGCTCTAAGACCCCAGAACTCAGTTTGAAAAATCTAGAACACCCCGAAACACATGCAATCCTGCTGCTAGGGCTAACCCTAACGAACCCTAAGTTACAAAAAGTGCCAAAACTAAAGGCTTTTCCGCGCGGATTTTGTCCCAACCACTTCTACCCGGTATTAGACCTTCCCAGGAATGCCCCAAGACCCGGCAACCCACCCGCCAAGAAGCGTAACACCCCCAAACAGGCCAAAAGCAAAATCTCATACTTGCAATATTTCTGGGCCTTCGGTCCAAACGCGCTGCGTAGCTAGGCCATAAGTCGGGGTTGGCACGACGGATTTCCTGAAAAGCAAATGCAATCAAGATTAGAGTGTCCCAGCAGTGCTCCCAGACCACGAAACTCACCCGCAAACACCAGGAAGCCCCCCAAACAGGCCCCCGAAAACGCTACATAGAGCAAAATGTCAGAAATAGCCCAAAAAAAAAATCGGCCTGGATTTTGTCCCAACCACTTCTACCCGGTATTAGACCTTCCCAGGAATGCCCCAAGACCCGTCAACCCACCCGCCAAGAAGCATAACACCCCCAAACAGGCCAAAAGCAAAATCTCATACTTGCAATATTTCTGGGCCTTCGGTCCAAACGCGCTGCGTAGCTAGGCCATAAGTCGGGGTTGGCACGACGGATTTCCTGAAAAGCAAATGCAATCAAGATTAGAGTGTCCCAGCAGTGCTCCCAGACCACGAAACTCACCCGCAAACAGACGGAACCCCCCCTAAGAGCACCTCAAAGGCAAGCAAGTCATCAAAAACACAAAAAAATTCCGCCTGGGATTTGGTCCAAAACACTTTTATCCGGTATTAGAGCTTCCCAGCAATGGCCCCAGAGCCGTCAACCCAGGAGAAGACGAGTAGAAGACCCCCAAACAGCCAAAGAGCAAAAGTACAAAAATGGGGACTTAGTCAATTTTTCACAAATTTCCCAAATCACTCCGCGCGCGCTCTGCAGCTAGGCCCTAAGTCCCCTCTGCCACCATGGATTTGCTTCAAACCTCTTGCAAAGTAAAGTATATATAGCCAGCAGTGCTCCCAGACCACGAAACTCACCCACAAACACCAGGAAGCCCCCCAAACAGGCCCCCGAAAACGCTACATAGAGCAAAATGTCAGAAATAGCCCAAAAAAAAATCGGCCTGGATTTTGTCCCAACCACTTCTACCCGGTATTAGACCTTCCCAGGAATGCCCCAAGACCCGTCAACCCACCCGCCAAGAAGCATAACACCCCCAAACAGGCCAAAAGCAAAATCTCATACTTGCAATATTTCTGGGCCTTCGGTCCAAACGCGCTGCGTAGCTAGGCCATAAGTCGGGGTTGGCACGACGGATTTCCTGAAAAGCAAATGCAATCAAGATTAGAGTGTCCCAGCAGTGCTCCCAGACCACGAAACTCACCCGCAAACACCAGGAAGCCCCCCAAACAGGCCCCCGAAAACGCTACATAGAGCAAAATGTCAGAAATAGCCAAAAAAAAAATCGGCCTGGATTTTGTCCCAACCACTTCTACCCGGTATTAGACCTTCCCAGGAATGCCCCAAGACCCGTCAACCCACCCGCCAAGAAGCATAACACCCCCAAACAGGCCAAAAGCAAAATCTCATACTTGCAATATTTCTGGGCCTTCGGTCCAAACGCGCTGCGTAGCTAGGCCATAAGTCGGGGTTGGCACGACGGATTTCCTGAAAAGCAAATGCAATCAAGATTAGAGTGTCCCAGCAGTGCTCCCAGACCACGAAACTCACCCGCAAACAGACGGAACCCCCCTAAGAGCACCTCAAAGGCAAGCAAGTCATCAAAAACACAAAAAAAATTCCGCCTGGGATTTGGTCCAAAACACTTTTATCCGGTATTAGAGCTTCCCAGCAATGGCCCCAGAGCCGTCAACCCAGGAGAAGACGAGTAGAAGACCCTCCAAACAGCCAAAGAGCAAAAGTACAAAAATGGGGACTTAGTCAATTTTTCACAAATTTCCCAAATCACTCCGCGCGCGCTCTGCAGCTTGCCCAAAGTCCCCTCTGCCACCATGGATTTGCTTCAAACCTCTTGCAAAGTAAAGTATATATAGCCAGCAGTGCTCCCAGACCACGAAACTCACCCACAAACACCAGGAAGCCCCCCAAACAGGCCCCCGAAAACGCTACATAGAGCAAAATGTCAGAAATAGCCCAAAAAAAAATCGGCCTGGATTTTGTCCCAACCACTTCTACCCGGTATTAGACCTTCCCAGGAATGCCCCAAGACCCGTCAACCCACCCGCCAAGAAGCATAACACCCCCAAACAGGCCAAAAGCAAAATCTCATACTTGCAATATTTCTGGGCCTTCGGTCCAAACGCGCTGCGTAGCTAGGCCATAAGTCGGGGTTGGCACGACGGATTTCCTGAAAAGCAAATGCAATCAAGATTAGAGTGTCCCAGCAGTGCTCCCAGACCACGAAACTCACCCACAAACACCAGGAAGCCCCCCAAACAGGCCCCCGAAAACGCTACATAGAGCAAAATGTCAGAAATAGCCCAAAAAAAAATCGGCCTGGATTTTGTCCCAACCACTTCTACCCGGTATTAGACCTTCCCAGGAATGCCCCAAGACCCGTCAACCCACCCGCCAAGAAGCATAACACCCCCAAACAGGCCAAAAGCAAAATCTCATACTTGCAATATTTCTGGGCCTTCGGTCCAAACGCGCTGCGTAGCTAGGCCATAAGTCGGGGTTGGCACGACGGATTTCCTGAAAAGCAAATGCAATCAAGATTAGAGTGGCCCAGCAGTGCTCCCAGACCACGAAACTCACCCACAAACACCAGGAAGCCCCCCAAACAGGCCCCCGAAAACGCACGACGGATTTCCTGAAAAGACTAGAGTGTCCCAGCAATGCTCTCAGACCACGAAACTCACCCACAAACAGACGGAACCCCCCCTAAGAGCACCTCAAAGGCAAGCAAGTCATCAAAAACACAAAAAAATTTCCGCCTCGGATTTGGTCCAAACCACTTTTAGTGCTTCCCAGCAATGGCCCCAGACCCGTCAACTCACCTGCAAAGAGGTAGAACAACACCCCCACAAGTGCTGAGTCTTTCTTCATTGGGCGTAAACCAGCCCTCTGCTTTGATGGAAATAGGAGTCTGGAGGAGGAGGATAGAGGAGCATGTTCTTCTGAACTTGTGAACCTGAGGAATGCAGACTGCGGCACCTTCAAATAAATTAGCAAACAAGTGAAGACAGTTCTGCTGATGGGCTTGTTTTTGTGATTATCTGATTAAAGTTTGAATTATATTAACTGTGCACAACAAAGAAAGACAGACACACAGGAATAAAAGTGAATAAGGATGAAAAAGAAAGTTATTGATTCGTTGTCTCATTTTCAGGGCTCGAAGTCGGTATCACGGTCCAGGAATAAGAATAAGGCTTCGTCATCATACTCTGCGAATTCAGCCAGGGTGAGGTCAGTGCCACCTGACAGAGTAGAAATTCCCTCATCTATGTTGCTGGCCACCTCCTCTTCATCCGGCACGCTCTCTCGTACTCTGAAATCTGGTGGTATGAGGTGCTGATTCATCTTGATCATTGTTAACCTCTCCACATTTTTGGGCGAGAGGCGGCTCCGTTTGGGAGTTACAATCCCACCAGCCGCACTGAAAACCCGTTCAGAAGACACACTTGCGAGTGGGCAAGACAAGTAGTTTAAAGCCAGGTTGGTGAGCTGTGGCCACAATTCTTTTTTCCCATGCCAATACGCCAATGGGTCAGAATTAACATAGACCTCTGTGGAGTCATTCAGATAGTCCTTCACCATCGACTCAAGGTCCTCCTCCAAGGTTCCTCCACTTTGCGTAGCTCTTGCTGTGCCTCTGACCTTTTGAGAACCAAACCCACGCAGAGCTAGCCAATCCTCTTCAGCCTCCAATGTTTCTGTTGTCTTTCGTGCAGATGATCCGGTTGCCGGTGTCTTTAACGGCTGAGAGGTCACTTGTGCCACAGCCACAGGTGCAGAAGTGGATTGTTTTGACTGGGGATGGCCTGCTGATGTACTGCCATTTCCTTCAATTTCCAGCCGTTCTGTTTCAAACTTCTTGGCTGACAAGGCTAGCCAACGTTTGTACTTTGTAACATCTTCATCACCAAAAGGAAAGAATGCTCTGCCTGCCAGCGCCTTTTTGTAGCGTGGATCCAGAATAGTAGCACAAATGTAATGCTGTTCTGAGTGGATCTTTTTAAGACGTTCATCACCTTGTAGGAGCTCTAATAATTGCTCAGCCAGAAGCAAAGAGTCTTTCTTTTTGTCATCTTTTCCAAACACAGAACACACCTCCTTCAGTTGGTCCTCCAGCATGTACAACAATGGGATAGCTTTTCCCAAATTAGAGTCCTCCTTGCTGACTGCACGCGTGAAGACCTCAAAAGGACGAAGCATGCGTGTTAGGCTTTCAACTATGTTCCATTGCGGCCCACCCATCCTCAGCTCCTCTATACCCTCTTTCAAGAAATATTGATCGAGTTGCGTATACTGCTCATACAGACGCTCAAGCATGTAGAAGGTTGAGTTCCAACGTGTTACCACCTCCTGGATGAGTGCTTTCACTGGCATTTGACATTGATATAGCATGCTCCTCAGCTGCTTCCGGGCCTTAAAAGAATGCCTGAAATGCTTGCAAATTTTTCGGCAGTTCTCCAATACACTGTACGCTGCACTGCGTTTATTACCCAAGAATTTTTGGACAACCAGGTTTATACAGTGCGCCAAACACGGCACTCTGAAATAGTAACCGTCCCTCATGGCCGTAACTATTTTGGAGCCATTGTCCGTGGAAACATAACCAACCTTGCGTTTTAGTGGGGACAGACAGTTAAGGACCTTTGTGTTAAAGACATCCAAAATGTTTTCTGCTGTGTGACGTTTCTCCAAACCAAACATGGCTAGTGTTGCATGTTTCCGAGCACCTTTAAAAACAATGTTAGTGTCAACACCTGAGTTTAGCTTTGCTTTAGCCCCTGAAAAAGAGACCCAGTGTGCAGTGATGCACATGTAATCAGCGCCTGCGCCACTGGTCCACATGTCTGTTGTCAGATGTATAGTGTGAACAGCACTCTTCTGCAAAGCTGCCCCAATCACCTTCAGAACATCTTCATGTAGTGCTGGAACCGCAACTCGGGCAAAATAGAACCGGCTAGGAACCTTCCATTTAGGGCAGAGCGCTGTCACTAATTCTAGAAAACCAACCCCTTCTACAAAAGAAAAAGGGAGAAGGTCCAGAGCTAGCATTTTAGCCAGCTTAGTGTTATACAGACGGGTCATTGGGTGGTTGCGTTCATATTGCGCTTCTGTAAACAACATCTTTTTAATGTTGCCCTGGACCAATGATTTACGGGATGATGATGATCTCTTCGACCCAGTTACGCTCGCTGATGAACTTTTCCGCATTGATGTCTCACTCTCTCCCACACTCTTAGTGTGGCTCCCATGGGGTGTGCTGCTGACATGGGAACTGGGTGTAAGTGAAGTGTTTGAATCGTCTTCTTCTACCTCCTCGTCATCAGCAGATGACAAATCAACGTTTTCATTACGTGCAATTCCGGCTTTCTTGACCGCCTCTAGGTGCGGAAACCATTGGACAGCGTGCCTTCTCTCAAGATGACCTCTCTGGCCTCCGGTACCATAGTTAGAACCAAGCTTACCACGACTAAATCGAAGCTTACAAAGGCTACAAATGGCTACGTTTTCCTTTTTTGGGCAAACACTAAAGAAGTCCCAAACTGGAGACTTGAAATGTCTTCGGGGGCCGGAGGAGGCGGCGATACTGGTGGTGGTGGTCCTGCTGCTAATGACAGATGAAGTGGAGGATGTGGATTGCCGAACTTCAGTACGTTTTGCACTTTCACCACCACGAATTGAGGTCGAGGACGAGGTGGGTACCTTCTTGCGAAGAAATATGGAAGCGGTAGGTTTTGGTGTACTACTTAACTCCAAATCTAATGATTCCATTTCCATTGCCTCCTCGCCGACATCATCATCACGCTCAGCAGCTTCTCGGGATAGGGTCAAAATGTCTCTTTGCTGCATGCCCGGTGGGGCTGCAGTGACCTTTGTGATGACTGGCTCGTCGTCATCGTGAGAGGCTTCATCACCAGCAGTATCTGTCACTTCTTGTTGAGCCTCATCACACTCCATAGGTTTGAGTTTTTGGACGACCTTCCTTTTACGCTTAGGTACCGGTGTCAGATCATGGTGTGCCTCACTGTCAGACCGCAGTTGTGGTTCCCAAGACAGATCACTTGCATCAGAACGAGGTGGGCTTGAAGAAGATGTAGACACCCCCCTTGATCTTTTCCTTGCTAGGGATGTGGAAGACAATGAATGATCATCAGGAGGAGTGGCTTCCAATGATACCTCGGCTTCATTGTCGATTTCCAAATGTGCCCCTACTTCGGGAGGAACAACTATTGTGGGCACTTGTGAACCTCCATGCACCTTTGCTTGCGCATCTCCTTTTGCTGCCTCTCCTTCCACATGTACTTGGGCGTGTACTTGCACATGGTGTTGTTGTTGCGGCTGTGGTTGTTCAACACTTGTCAGATGAGTTACAACAACCTGTGTTGATTCAGGGACATTGCTGCTACTTTCTTGCGATGAGCCAACATCACTGGTCGATGGTGATTGGAGAAGTACACTGACTGCCTCTGAAGCACTCAAGGGCTTTGACTTAAGTTGGCGTGGTGGTGGAGGCACTGAACCCAATGGAGCAGGGGTGCTGCTCTCAGCTTGGTCCCCAGCAGATCCTGCTGCTGCAGGCGTACTTTTTTTTTTGCTCCCAAAAATAGTGGCGGGTGGCACACCAGCCTTCTTGGTAACTTGCTTCTTCTGCTCCTTACTAGCAACTTTCTTGCTAGAGGAGCTACGGAGAACTTTCTTTGGGGGCGGGGCCATCTTCTTCAGAGCAGGTCAGACAGCAGGCCGCAGTTGCACGAATTGTAGAGTTGTCTGAGGCCAGACGTGACGTCGTGTGACGTTATGCTGCACACACACACCGCTGCAGGACTTCTTCCTGGCACTGGTGGTTCTCTTGAGTCTTGTGCACCTAAAAAAAATGGAAGACAGAGGAACATCAGTTCAGTTATAGAGCACAAAAAAATCGAAAAACACTGCAAAATCAGCACAATCCCATTCAATCCATGGCCTTCATGATGTTTAAATTCAAGACAACCCACAGAAATACTAGGCCCATGCAAGACTCACTACCCCTGGGCATAAATAAAGGTTGAAAAGTAGGCAAAATGGTTGGAGGCCTAACAACAAAGCCTGCATTCAAAATGGCCACTTGCCTGCCAGCACATGGCCAGTGCCTGTAGCTGCACTCAAAATGGCCACCAGCCACATGGCATGTCCCTCCCCATGAACACACCCAAAAATCGAAAAACACTGCAAAATCAGCACAATCCCATTCAATCCATGGCCTCCATGATGTTTAAATTCAAGACAACCCACAGAAAGACTAGGCCCATGCAAGACTCACTACCCCTGGGCATAAATAAAGGTTGAAAAGTAGGCAAAATGGTTGGAGGCCTAACAACAAAGCCTGCATTCAAAATGGCCACTTGCCTGCCAGCACATGGCCAGTGCCTGTAGCTGCACTCAAAATGGCCACCAGCCACATGGCATGTCCCTCCCCATGAACACCCCCAAAAATCGAAAAACACTGCAAAATCAGCACAATCCCATTCCATCCATGGCCTCCATGATGTTTAAATTCAAGACAGCCCACAGAAAGACTAGGCCCATGCTAGACTCAAATACCCCTGGTGAAAAGGCCACAAGTACAGGCCCAAAAATCGAAAAACACTGCAAAATCAGCACAATCCCATTCCATCCATGGCCTCCATGATGTTTAAATTCAAGACAGCCCACAGAAAGACTAGGCCCATGCTAGACTCAAATACCCCTGGTGAAAAGGCCACAAGTACAGGCCCAAAAATCGAAAAACACTGCAAAATCAGCACAATCCCATTCCATCCATGGCCTCCATGATGTTTAAATTCAAGACAGCCCACAGAAAGACTAGGCCCATGCTAGACTCAAATACCCCTGGTGAAAAGGCCACAAGTACAGGCCCAAAAATCGAAAAACACTGCAAAATCAGCACAATCCCATTCAATCCATGGCCTCCATGATTTTTAAATTCAAGACAACCCACAGAAATACTAGGCCCATGCAAGACTCACTACCCCTGGGCATAAATAAAGGTTGAAAAGTAGGCAAAATGGTTGGAGGCCTAACAACAAAGCCTGCATTCAAAATGGCCACTTGCCTGCCAGCACATGGCCAGTGCCTGTAGCTGCACTCAAAATGGCCACCAGCCACATGGCATGTCCCTCCCCATGAACACACCCAAAAATCGAAAAACACTGCAAAATCAGCACAATCCCATTCAATCCATGGCCTCCATGATGTTTAAATTCAAGACAACCCACAGAAATACTAGGCCCATGCAAGACTCACTACCCCTGGGCATAAATAAAGGTTGAAAAGTAGGCAAAATGGTTGGAGGCCTAACAACAAAGCCTGCATTCAAAATGGCCACTTGCCTGCCAGCACATGGCCAGTGCCTGTAGCTGCACTACAAAATGGCCACCAGCCACATGGCATGTCCCTCCCCATGAACACACCCAAAAATCGAAAAACACTGCAAAATCAGCACAATCCTATTCAATCCATGGCCTCCATGATGTTTAAATTCAAGACAACCCACAGAAAGACTAGGCCCATGCAAGACTCACTACCCCTGGGCATAAATAAAGGTTTAAAAGTAGGCAAAATGGTTGGAGGCCTAACAACAAAGCCTGCATTCAAAATGGCCACTTGCCTGCCAGCACATGGCCAGTGCCTGTAGCTGCACTCAAAATGGCCACCAGCCACATGGCATGTCCCTCCCCATGAACACCCCCAAAAATCGAAAAACACTGCAAAATCAGCACAATCCCATTCCATCCATGGCCTCCATGATGTTTAAATTCAAGACAGCCCACAGAAAGACTAGGCCCATGCTAGACTCAAATACCCCTGGTGAAAAGGCCACAAGTACAGGCCCAAAAATCGAAAAACACTGCAAAATCAGCACAATCCCATTCCATCCATGGCCTCCATGATGTTTAAATTCAAGACAGCCCACAGAAAGACTAGGCCCATGCACCACTCACTACCCCTGGTCAAGGCCCCAACAACAGGTCAAAAATCGAAAAACACAAAATTTTACAAAAAAAAAAAATCGAAAAACACAGAAAAATCAGCACAATCCCAATTCATCTATGGCCTCCATGATGTTTAAGTTCAAGACAACCCACAGAAAGAATCAGTCCACCCACCACTGAGTACCCCTGGGCAAAAGGCCCCAAAACAGCCCAAAAATCGAAAATTCCAAAATTTTAGTTGCAGCAACTGTAATGCCCCAAACAAACTTACTTGTAAAATTTCTAATCCAACAGTGATCCAAAGAAAGTCAAAAAGGCCTCAAATCCAAAGATCCAGCAGCATCCACAAAAAGTAATCCTTCCAGCTCCACATCCAGATGAAAAGTGACCAGGAGATGGACAAAGCACTGGGAGGAGCCTGCTGAACAGGAACAGGAAGTTGAAGACTATGGGGCACTTCCTTCCTCCCACCCCCCTGCCCCCCTCCCCAAAATGGACTCCTCGCTAAAAAAGTGCAGGCAAATGTCAAACTAAGGAGTTATTCACATAAAAATCATCATTTCTAGAAGGTTTATGCTGCTTGCTGGTGGATTTCTTGTGCAGAATTGCAAATTTATATTTTCGCGCGCCGCATCTCAAATCTCGCAATTGCGAAGTACCGCGAGACGTGATCTCGCCGTACTCGCGTTGACAAACTATCGCTGGCAAGCCGCGATGACGTAATCGCGCTCGCCAATTCCCGCGGGATCACACAGCAAGATCCAAAATGGCGCAGCACTCGCAAACTATCGAAAAAAACAACTCGGCAAACGATGATAAACGCCGCGCGCCGCAAAAATTGTATCACCAACGCCGCGCGCCGCCAAAAAAATCCGCTGCGTGCGAATTTGCGGATTTTGCGGGAAATCCGCAAATCTCGCGGATTGCGGATTTCCCGAAAATCCGCAAAATCCGCGAGCGGAACGGATTTTCCGCCCACGCTTAGTCCTAGGATGCTTGATTCCGGTCCAGGAAATACTTGGCTTGGTAGTTCAGTCTGGACTGTTCCCATGATGCATAGGGTCAAGGCTGATTTGCATATGGCCATCTCTGAACTGGGGTGGTGTGGAGTGCAAAAAAACAATGGATTTAGGCCCAGATCTCTGTACTAGGGTGAATGTATGACATTGTTCTGCATTCTGTCCATCAATTGTTGTTTTTGCATTTGTCACCCCGAGTTGGATGGGTATGCTCAGACGTGAGTCCCATGCTCTCCACAACACTGGAGTCAAGCTATCCTGGTTGAAGATGGCTGATAGCCAGAAACCAGTCCTAGGATGCTTGATTCCGGTCCAGGAATGACATGGCTTGGCAGTTCTGGCTGGACTGTTCCCATGAGGCACAGGGTCAAGGCTGATTTGCATATGGCCATGTCTGAACTGGGGTGGTGTAGAGTGCAAAAAAACGATGGATTTAGGCCCAGATCTCTGTACTGGGGTGAATGTATGACATTGTTCTGCATTCTGTCAATCAATTGTTGTTGATTCATTTGTCACCCCGAGTGGGATGGGTATGCTCAGATGTGAGTCCCATGCTCTCCACACCACTGGAGTCAAGCTATCCTGGCTGAAAACGGCAGATAGCCAGAAACCTATTCTAGAGTGCTTATTCCGGTCCACGAAAGACATGGCTTGGCAGTTCTGGCTGGACTGTTCCTATGAGGCACAGGGTCAAGGCTGATTTGCATATGGCCATGTCTGAACTGGGGTGGCGTCTAGTGCAAAAAAAGTATGGATTAAGGCCGAGATATCTGTACTGGGGTGAATGTATGACATTGTTCCGCATTCTGTCAATCAATTGTTGTTTTTGCATTCGTCACCCCGAGTGGGATGGGTATGCTGAGACGTGAATCCCATGCTCTCCACACCACTGGAGTCAAACTATCCTGGCTGAAGACGGCTGATAGCTAGAAACCTATCCTAGGATACTTGATTCCGGTCCAGGAAAGACATGGCTTGGCAGTTCGGGCTGGACTGTTCCCATGAGGCACATGGTCAAGGCTGATTTGCATAAGGCCATGTCTGAACTGGGGTGGTGTGGAGTGCAAAAAAAGGATCGATTTAGGCCCATCTCGCTGTACTGAGGTGAATGTATGACATTGTTCTGCATTCTGTCCATCAATTGTTGTTTTTGCATTTGTCTCCCCGAGTGGGATGGGTATGCTCAGACGTGAGTCCCATGCTCTCCACACGCCTGGAGTCAAGCTATCCTGGCTGAAGACGGCTGATAGCTAGAAACCTATCCTAGGATACTTGATTCCGGTCCAGGAAAGACATGGCTTGGCAGTTCGGGCTGGACTGTTCCCATGAGGCACATGGTCAAGGCTGATTTGCATAAGGCCATGTCTGAACTGGGGTGGTGTGGAGTGCAAAAGAACGATGGATTTAGGCCCAGATCTCTGTACTGGAGTAAATGTATGACATTGTTCTGCATTCTGTCCATAAATTGTTGTTTTTGCATTTGTCACCCCGAGTGGAATGGGTATGCTCAGACGTGAGTCCCATGTTCTCCACACCACTGGAGTCAAGCTATCCTGGCTGAAGACGGCTGATAGCTAGAAACCTATCCTAGGATACTTGATTCCGGTCCAGGAAAGACATGGCTTGGCAGTTCGGGCTGGACTGTTCCCATGAGGCACATGGTCAAGGCTGATTTGCATAAGGCCATGTCTGAACTGGGGTAGTGTGGAGTGCAAAAAAAGGATCGATTTAGGCCCATCTCTCTGTACTGAGGTGAATGTATGACATTGTTCTGCATTCTGTCCATCAATTGTTGTTTTTGCATTTGTCTCCCCGAGTGGGATGGGTATGCTCAGACGTGAGTCCCATGCTCTCCACACGCCTGGAGTCAAGCTATCGTGGCTGAAGACGGCTGATAGCCAGAAACTGGCCCTAGGATGCTTGATTCCGGTCCAGGAAAGACATGGCTTGGCAGTTCGGGCTGGACTGTTCCCATGAGGCACAGGGTCAAGGCTGATTTGCAAATGGCCATGTCTGACTTGGGGTGGTGTAGAGTGCAAAAAAACAATGGATTTAGGCCAGATCTCTGTACTGGGGTGACTGTGTGACATTGTTCTGCATTTTGTCCATCAATTGTTGTTTTTGCATTTCTCACCCGAGTGGGATGAGAATGCTCAGACGTGAGTCCCATGCTCTCCACACCACTGGAGTCAAGCTATCCTGGCTGAAGACGGCTGATAGCCAGAAACCGGTCCTAGGATGCTTGATTCCGGTCCAGGAAAGAAATGGCTTGGCAGTTCGGGCTGGACTGTTCCCATGAGGTACAGGATCAAGGCTGATTTGCATATGGCCATGTCTGAACTGGGGTGGTGTGGAGTGCAAAAGAACGATGGATTTAGGCCCAGATCTCTGTACTGGAATAAATGTATGACATTGTTCTGCATTCTGTCCATAAATTGTTGTTTTTGCATTTGTCACCCCAAGTGGAATGGGTATGCTCAGACGTGAGTCCCATGCTCTCCACACCACTGGAGGCAAGCTATCCTGGCTGAAGACGGCTGATAGCTAGAAACCTATCCTAGGATACTTGATTCCGGTCCAGGAAAGACATGGCTTGGCAGTTCGGGCTGGACTGTTCCCATGAGGCACATGGTCAAGGCTGATTTGCATAAGGCCATGTCTGAACTGGGGTGGTGTGGAGTGCAACAAAATGATGGATATAGGCCCAGATCTCTGTACTGGAAGAAATTTATGACATTGTTCTGCATTCTGTCCATCAATTGTTGTTCTTGCATTTGTCACCCCGAGTGGGATGGGTATGCTCAGACATGAGTCCCATGCTCTCCACACCACTGGAGTCAAGCTATTCTGGCTGAAGATGGCTGATAGCCAGAAACTGGTCCTAGGATGCTTGATTCCGGTCCAGGAAAGACATGGCTTGGCAGTTCGGGCTGGACTGTTCCCATGAGGCACAGGGTCAAGGCTGATTTGCATATGGCCATGTCTGAACTGGGGTGGTGTGGAGTGCAAAACAAACAATGGAGTTAGGCCCATATCTCTGTACTGGGGTAAATGTATGACATTGTTCTGCATTCTGTCCATCAATTGTTGTTTTTGCATTTGTCCCCCTGAGTGGGATGGGTATGCTCAGACGTGAGTCCCATGCTCTCCACACTACTGGAGTCAAGCTATCCTGGATGTAGACGGCTGATAGCCAGAAACCGGTCCTAGGATGCTTGATTACGGTCCAGGAAAGACATGGCTTGGTAGTTCGGGCTGGACTGTTCCCATGAGGCACGGGGTCAAGGTTGATTTGCATATGGCCATGTCTGAACTGGGGTGATGTGGAGTGCAAAAAAATGATGGATTTAGGCCCAGATCTCTGTACTGAGGTGAATGTATGACATTGTTCTGCATTCTGTCCATCAATTGTTGTTTTTTCATTTGTCACCCCAAGTGGGATGGGAATATCAGACGTGAGTCCCATGCTCTCCACACCACTGGAGTCGAGCTATCCTGGCTGAAGACGGCTGATAGCCAGAAACCGGTCCTAGAATGCTTGATTACGGTCCAGGAAAGACATGGCTTGGCAGTTCGGGATGGACAGTTCGAGGCACAGGGTAAAGGCTGATTTGCATATTACCATGTCTGAACTGGGGTGGTGTGGACTGCAAAAAAACAATGGATTTAGGCCCAGATCTCTGTACTGGAGTAAATGTATGATATTTTTCTGCATTCTGTACATCAATTGTTTTTGCATTTGTCACCCCGAGTGGTATGGGTATGCTCAGACGTGAGTCCCATGCTCTCCACACCACTGGAGTGAAGCTATCCTGGCTGAAGACAGCTGATAGCCAGAAACCTGTCCTAGTATGCTTGATTCCGGTCCAGGAAAGACATGGCTTGGCAGTTCGGGCTGGTCTGTTCCCATGAGGCACAGGGTCAAGGCTGATTTGCATATGGCCATGTCTGAACTGGGGTGGTGTGGAGTGCAAAAGAACGATGGATTTAGGCCCAGATCTCTGTACTGTATGACATTTTTCCTCATTCTGTCAATCAATTGTTGTTTTTGCATTTGTCACCCCGAGTGGGATGGGTATGCTCAGACGTGAGTCCCATGCTCTCCACACCACTGGAGTCAAGCTATCCTGGCTGAAGATGGCTGATAGCTGGAAACCGGTCCTAGGATGCTGGATTCCGGTCCAGGAAATACTTGGCTTGGTAGTTCAGTCTGGACTGTTCCCATGATGCATAGGGTCAAGGCAGATTTGCATATGGCCATCTCTGAACTGGGGTGGTGTGGAGTGCAAAAAAACAATGGATTTAGGCCCAGATCTCTGTACTAGGGTGAATGTATGACATTGTTCTGCATTCTGTCCATCAATTGTTGTTTTTGCATTTGTCACCCCGAGTTGGATGGGTATGCTCAGACGTGAGTCCCATGCTCTCCACAACACTGGAGTCAAGCTATCCTGGTTGAAGATGGCTGATAGCCAGAAACCAGTCCTAGGATGCTTGATTCCGGTCCAGGAATGACATGGCTTGGCAGTTCTGGCTGGACTGTTCCCATGAGGCACAGGGTCAAGGCTGATTTGCATATGGCCATGTCTGAACTGGGGTGGTGTAGAGTGCAAAAAAACGATGGATTTCGGCCCAGATCTCTGTACTGGGGTGAATGTATGACATTGTTCTGCATTCTGTCAATCAATTGTTGTTGATTCATTTGTCACCCCGAGTGGGATGGGTATGCTCAGATGTGAGTCCCATGCTCTCCACACCACTGGAGTCAAGCTATCCTGGCTGAAAACGGCAGATAGCCAGAAACCTATCCTAGAGTGCTTATTCCGGTCCACGAAAGACATGGCTTGGCAGTTCTGGCTGGACTGTTCCTATGAGGCACAGGGTCAAGGCTGATTTGCATATGGCCATGTCTGAACTGGGGTGGCGTCTAGTGCAAAAAAAGTATGGATTAAGGCCGAGATATCTGTACTGGGGTGAATGTATGACATTGTTCCGCATTCTGTCAATCAATTGTTGTTTTTGCATTCGTCACCCCGAGTGGGATGGGTATGCTGAGACGTGAATCCCATGCTCTCCACACCACTGGAGTCAAACTATCCTGGCTGAAGACGGCTGATAGCCAGAAACCGGTCCTAGGATGCTTGATTCCGGTCCAGGAAACACATGGCATGGCAGTTCAGGCTGGAATGTTCCCATGAGGCACAGGGTCAAGGCTGATTTGCATATGGCCATGTCTGAACTGGGGTGGTGTGGAGTGCAAAAAAACTATGGATTTAGGCCCAGATCTCTGTACTGGAATAAATGTATGACATTGTTCTGCATTCTGTCCATCAATTGTTGTTCTTGCATTTGTTACCCCGAGTGGGATGGGTATGCTCAGACGGGAGTCCCATGCTCTCCACACCACTGGAGTAAAGCTATTCTGGCTGAAGACGGCTGATAGCCAGAAACCGGTACTAGGATGCTTGATTCCGGTCCAGGAAAGACATGTCTTGGCAGTTCAGTCTGGACTGTTCCCATGATGCATAGGGTCAAGGCTGATTTGCATATTACCATGTCTGAACTGGGGTGGTGTGGACTGCAAAAAAACAATGGATTTAGGCCCAGATCTCTGTACTGGAGTAAATGTATGATATTTTTCTGCATTCTGTACATCAATTGTTTTTGCATTTGTCACCCCGAGTGGTATGGGTATCCTCAGACGTGAGTCCCATGCTCTCCACACCACTGGAGTGAAGCTATCCTGGCTGAAGACAGCTGATAGCCAGAAACCTGTCCTAGTATGCTTGATTCCGGTCCAGGAAAGACATGGCTTGGCAGTTCGGGCTGGTCTGTTCCCATGAGGCACAGGGTCAAGGCTGATTTGCATATGGCCATGTCTGAACTGGGGTGGTGTGGAGTGCAAAAGAACGATGGATTTAGGCCCAGATCTCTGTACTGTATGACATTTTTCCTCATTCTGTCAATCAATTGTTGTTTTTGCATTTGTCACCCCGAGTGGGATGGGTATGCTCAGACGTGAGTCCCATGCTCTCCACACCACTGGAGTCAAGCTATCCTGGCTGAAGATGGCTGATAGCTGGAAACCGGTCCTAGGATGCTTGATTCCGGTCCAGGAAATACTTGGCTTGGTAGTTCAGTCTGGACTGTTCCCATGATGCATAGGGTCAAGGCTGATTTGCATATGGCCATCTCTGAACTGGGGTGGTGTGGAGTGCAAAAAAACAATGGATTTAGGCCCAGATCTCTGTCCTAGGGTGAATGTATGACATTGTTCTGCATTCTGTCCATCAATTGTTGTTTTTGCATTTGTCACCCCGAGTTGGATGGGTATGCTCAGACGTGAGTCCCATGCTCTCCACAACACTGGAGTCAAGCTATCCTGGTTGAAGATGGCTGATAGCCAGAAACCAGTCCTAGGATGCTTGATTCCGGTCCAGGAATGACATGGCTTGGCAGTTCTGGCTGGACTGTTCCCATGAGGCACAGGGTCAAGGCTGATTTGCATATGGCCATGTCTGAACTGGGGTGGTGTAGAGTGCAAAAAAACGATGGATTTAGGCCCAGATCTCTGTACTGGGGAGAATGTATGACATTGTTCTGCATTCTGTCAATCAATTGTTGTTGATTCATTTGTCACCCCGAGTGGGATGGGTATGCTCAGATGTGAGTCCCATGCTCTCCACACCACTGGAGTCAAGCTATCCTGGCTGAAAACGGCAGATAGCCAGAAACCTATCCTAGAGTGCTTATTCCGGTCCACGAAAGACATGGCTTGGCAGTTCTGGCTGGACTGTTCCTATGAGGCACAGGGTCAAGGCTGATTTGCATATGGCCATGTCTGAACTGGGGTGGCGTCTAGTGCAAAAAAAGTACCGATTAAGGCCGAGATATCTGTACTGGGGTGAATGTATGACATTGTTCCGCATTCTGTCAATCAATTGTTGTTTTTGCATTCGTCACCCCGAGTGGGATGGGTATGCTGAGACGTGAATCCCATGCTCTCCACACCACTGGAGTCAAACTATCCTGGCTGAAGACGGCTGATAGCCAGAAACCGGTCCTAGGATGCTTGATTCCGGTCCAGGAAACACATGGCATGGCAGTTCAGGCTGGAATGTTCCCATGAGGCACAGGGTCAAGGCTGATTTGCATATGGCCATGTCTGAACTGGGGTGGTGTGGAGTGCAAAAAAACTATGGATTTAGGCCCAGATCTCTGTACTGGAATAAATGTATGACATTGTTCTGCATTCTGTCCATCAATTGTTGTTCTTGCATTTGTTACTCCGAGTGGGATGGGTATGCTCAGACGGGAGTCCCATGCTCTCCACACCACTGGAGTAAAGCTATTCTGGCTGAAGACGGCTGATAGCCAGAAACCGGTACTAGGATGCTTGATTCCGGTCCAGGAAAGACATGTCTTGGCAGTTCAGTCTGGACTGTTCCCATGATGCATAGGGTCAAGGCTGATTTGCATATGGCCATGTCTGAACTGGGGTGGTGTGGAGTGCAACAAAATGATGGATTTAGGCCCAGATCTCTGTACTGGAATAAATGTATGACATTGTTCTGCATTCTGTCCATCAATTGTTGTTCTTGCATTTGTCCCCCTGAGTGGGATGGGTATGCTCAGACGTGAGTCCCATGCTCTCCACACCACTGGAGTCAAGCTATCCTGGATGTAGACGGCTGATAGCCAGGAACCGGTCCTAGGATGCTTGATTACGGTCCAGGAAAGACATGGCTTGGTAGTTCGGGCTGGACTGTTCCCATGAGGCTCAGGGTCAAGGCTGATTTGCATATGGCCATGTCTGAACTGGGGTGATGTGGAGTGCAAAAAAAGGATGGATTTAGGCCCAGATCTCTGTACTGAGGTGAATGTATGACATTGTTCTGCATTCTGTCCATCAATTGTTTCTGCATTTGTCACCCCGAGTGGTATGGGTATGCTCAGACGTGAGTCCCATGCTCTCCACACCACTGGAGTGAAGCTATCCTGGCTGAAGACAGCTGATAGCCAGAAACCGGTCCTAGTATGCTTGATTCCGGTCCAGGAAAGACATGGCTTGGCAGTTCGGGCTGGTCTGTTCCCATGAGGCACAGGGTCAAGGCTGATTTGCATATGGCCATATCTGAACTGGGGTGGTGTGGAGTGCAAAAGAACGATGGATTTAGGCCCAGATCTCTGTACTGTATGATATTTTTCCTCATTCTGTCAATCAATTGTTGTTTTTGCATTTGTCACCCCGAGTGGGATGGGTATGCTCAGACGTGAGTCCCATGCTCTCCACACCACTGGAGTCAAGCTATCCTGGCTGAAGATGGCTGATAGCTGGAAACCGGTCCTAGGACGCTTGATTCCCGTCCAGGAAATACGTGGCTTGGTAGTTCAGTCTGGACTGTTCCCATGATGCATAGGGTCAAGGCTGATTTGCATATGGCCATGTCTGAACTGGGGTGGTGTGGAGTGCAAAAAAACGATGGATTTAGGCCCAGATCTCTGTACTAGGGTGAATGTATGACATTGTTCTGCATTCTGTCCATAATTGTTGTTTTTGCATTTGTCACCCCGAGTGGGATGGGTATGCTCAGACGTGAGTCCCATGCTCTCCACAACACTGGAGTCAAGCTATGCTGGTTGAAGATGGCTGATAGCCAGAAACCAGTCCTAGGATGTTTGATTCCGGTCCAGGAAAAACATGGCTTGGCAGTTCTGGCTGGACTGTTCCCATGAGGCACAGGGTCAAGGCTGATTTGCATATGGCCATGTCTGAACTGGGGTGGTGTAGAGTGCAATAAAACGATGGATTTAGGCCCAGATCTCTGTACTGGAGTGAATGTATGACATTGTTCTGCATTCTGTCAATCAATTGTTGTTGATTCATTTGTCACCCCGAGTGGGATGGGTATGCTCAGATGTGAGTCCCATGCTCTCCACACCACTGGAGTCAAGCTATCCTGGCTGAAAACGGCAGATAGCCAGAAACCTGTCCTAGGGTGCTTATTCCGGTCCACGAAAGACATGGCTTGGCAGTTCTGGCTGGACTGTTCCTTTGAGGCACAGGGTCAAGGCTGATTTGCATATGGCCATGTCTGAACTGGGGTGGTGTGGAGTGCAAAAAAACGATGGATTTAGGCCCAGATCTCTGTACTGGAATAAATGTATGACATTGTTCTGCATTCTGTCCATCAATTGTTGTTCTTGCATTTGTTACCCCGAGTGGGATGGGTATGCTCAGACGTGAGTCCCATGCTCTCCACACCACTGGAGTAAAGCTATTCTGGCTGAAGACGGCTGATAGCCAGAAACCGGTACTAGGATGTTTGATTCCGGTCCAGGAAAGACATGGCTTGGCAGTTCTGGCTGGACTGTTCCCATGAGGCACAGGGTCAAGGCTGATTTGCATATGGCCATGTCTGAACTGGGGCAGTGTGGAGTGCAAAAAAAACCAATGGATTTAGGCCCAGATATCTGTACTGTGGTAAATGTATGATATTGTTCTGCATTCTGTCCATCAATTGCTGTTTTTGCATTTGTCACCCTGAGTGGGATGGGTATGGTCAGGCGTGAGTCCCATGCTCTCCACACCACTGGAGTAAAGCTATCCTGGATGAAGACGGCTGATAGCCAGAAACCAGTCCTAGGATGCATGATTACGGTCCAGGAAAGACATGGCTTGGCAGTTTGGGCTGGACTGTTCCCATGAGGCAAAGGGTCAAGGCTGATTTACATATGGCCATGTCTGAACTGGGGTGATGTGGAGTGTAAAAAAACGATGGATTTTAGGCCCAGATCTCTATACTGGGGTGAATGTATGACATTGTTCTGCATTCTGTCCATCAATTGTTGTTTTTTCATTTGTCACCCGAGTAGGATGGATATGCTCAGACGTGAGTCCCATGCTCTCCACACCACTGGAGTCAAGCTATCCTGGCTGAAGACGGCTGATAGCCAGAAACTGGCCCTAGGATGCTTGATTCCGGTCCAGGAAAGACATGGCTTGGCAGTTCGAGCTGGACTGTTCCCATGAGGCACAGGGTCAAGGCTGATTTGCATATGGCCATGTCTGACTTGGGGTGGTGTAGAGTGCAAAAAAACTATGGATTTAGGCCAGATCTCTGTACTGGGGTGACTGTGTGACATTGTTCTGCATTCTGTCCATCAATTGTTGTTTTTGCATTTCTCACCCGAGTGGGATAAGAATGCTCAGACGTGAGTCCAATGCTCTCCACACCACTGGAGTCAAGCTATCCTGGCTGAAGACGGCTGATAGCCAGAAACCGGTCCTAGGATGTTTGATTCCGGTCCAGGAAAGACATGGATTGGCAGTTCGGGCTGGATTGTTCCCATGAGGCAAAGGGTCAAGATTGATTTGCATATGGCCATGTCTGAACTGGGGTGATGTGGAGTGCAAAAAAACGATGGATTTAGGCCCATATCTCTATACTGGGGTGAATGTATGACATTGTTCTGCATTCTGTCCATCAATTGTTGTTTTTTCATTTGTCACACGAGTGGGATGGATATGCTCAGACGTGAGTCCCATGCTCTCCACACCACTGGAGTCAAGCTATTCTGGCTGAAGATGGCTGATAGCCAGAAACCGGTACTAGGATGTTTGATTCCGGTCCAGGAAAGACATGGCTTGGCAGTTCTGGCTGGACTGTTCCCATGAGCCACAGGGTCAAGGCTGATTTGCATATGGCCATGTCTGAACTGGGGCGGTGTGGAGTGCAAAAAAACCCAATGGATTTAGGCCCAGATCTCTGTACTGTGGTAAATGTATGATATTGTTCTGTATTCTGTCCATCAATTGCTGTTTTTGCATTTGTCACCCTGAGTGGGATGGGTATGCTCAGGCGTGAGTCCCATGCTCTCCACACCACTGGAGTAAAGCTATCCTGGATGAAGACGGCTGATAGCCAGAAACCAGTCCTAGGATGCATGATTACGGTCCAGGAAAGACATGGCTTGGCTGTTCGGGCTGGACTGTTCCCATGAGGCACAGGATCAAGGCTGATTTGCATATGGCAATGTCTGAACTGGGGTGGTGTGGAGTGCAAAAGAACGATGGATTTAGGCCCAGATCTCTGTACTGGAGTAAATGTATGACATTGTTCTGCATTCTGTCCATAAATTGTTGTTTTTGCATTTGTCACCCCGAGTGGAATGGGTATGCTCAGACGTGAGTCCCATGTTGTCCACACCACTGGAGTCAAGCTATCCTGGCTGAAGACGGCTGATAGCTAGAAACCTATCCTAGGATACTTGATTCCGGTCCAGGAAAGACATGGCTTGGCAGTTCGGGCTGGACTGTTCCCATGAGGCACATGGTCAAGGCTGATTTGCATAAGGCCATGTCTGAACTGGGGTGATGTGGAGTGCAAAAAAAGGATCGATTTAGGCCCATCTCTCTGTACTGAGGTGAATGTATGACATTGTTCTGCATTCTGTCCATCAATTGTTGTTTTTGCATTTGTCTCCCCGAGTGGGATGGGTATGCTCAGACGTGAGTCCCATGCTCTCCACACGCCTGGAGTCAAGCTATCCTGGCTGAAGACGGCTGATAGCCAGAAACTGGCCCTAGGATGCTTGATTCCGGTCCAGGAAAGACATGGCTTGGCAGTTCGGGCTGGACTGTTCCCATGAGGCACAGGGTCAAGGCTGATTTGCAAATGGCCATGTCTGACTTGGGGTGGTGTAGAGTGCAAAAAAACTATGGATTTAGGCCAGATCTCTGTACTGGGGTGACTGTGTGACATTGTTCTGCATTTTGTCCATCAATTGTTGTTTTTGCATTTCTCACCCGAGTGGGATGAGAATGCTCAGACGTGAGTCCCATGCTCTCCACACCACTGGAGTCAAGCTATCCTGGCTGAAGACGGCTGATAGCCAGAAACCGGTCCTAGGATGCTTGATTCCGGTCCAGGAAAGACATGGCTTGGCAGTTCGGGCTGGACTGTTCCCATGAGGTACAGGATCAAGGCTGATTTGCATATGGCCATGTCTGAACTGGGGTGGTGTGGAGTGCAAAAGAACGATGGATTTAGGCCCAGATCTCTGTACTGGAATAAATGTATGACATTGTTCTGCATTCTGTCCATAAATTGTTGTTTTTGCATTTGTCACCCCAAGTGGAATGGGTATGCTCAGACGTGAGTCCCATGCTCTCCACACCACTGGAGGCAAGCTATCCTGGCTGAAGACGGCTGATAGCTAGAAACCTATCCTAGGATACTTGATTCCGGTCCAGGAAAGACATGGCTTGGCAGTTCGGGCTGGACTGTTCCCATGAGGCACATGGTCAAGGCTGATTTGCATAAGGCCATGTCTGAACTGGGGTGGTGTGGAGTGCAACAAAATGATGGATATAGGCCCAGATCTCTGTACTGGAATAAATTTATGACATTGTTCTGCATTCTGTCCATCAATTGTTGTTCTTGCATTTGTCACCCCGAGTGGGATGGGTATGCTCAGACATGAGTCCCATGCTCTCCACACCACTGGAGTCAAGCTATTCTGGCTGAAGATGGCTGATAGCCAGAAACTGGTCCTAGGATGCTTGATTCCGGTCCAGGAAAGACATGGCTTGGCAGTTCGGGCTGGACTGTTCCCATGAGGCACAGGGTCAAGGCTGATTTGCATATGGCCATGTCTGAACTGGGGTGGTGTGGAGTGCAAAACAAACAATGGATTTAGGCCCATATCTCTGTACTGGGGTAAATGTATGACATTGTTCTGCATTCTGTCCATCAATTGTTGTTTTTGCATTTGTCCCCCTGAGTGGGATGGGTATGCTCAGACGTGAGTCCCATGCTCTCCACACTACTGGAGTCAAGCTATCCTGGATGTAGACGGCTGATAGCCAGAAACCGGTCCTAGGATGCTTGATTACGGTCCAGGAAAGACATGGCTTGGTAGTTCGGGCTGGACTGTTCCCATGAGGCACGGGGTCAAGGCTGATTTGCATATGGCCATGTCTGAACTGGGGTGATGTGGAGTGCAAAAAAATGATGGATTTAGGCCCAGATCTCTGTACTGAGGTGAATGTATGACATTGTTCTGCATTCTGTCCATCAATTGTTGTTTTTTCATTTGTCACCCCGAGTGGGATGGGAATATCAGACGTGAGTCCCATGCTCTCCACACCACTGGAGTCGAGCTATCCTGGCTGAAGACGGCTGATAGCCAGAAACCGGTCCTAGAATGCTTGATTACGGTCCAGGAAAGACATGGCTTGGCAGTTCGGGATGGACAGTTCGAAGCACAGGGTAAAGGCTGATTTGCATATTACCATGTCTGAACTGGGGTGGTGTGGACTGCAAAAAAAACAATGGATTTAGGCCCAGATCTCTGTACTGGAGTAAATGTATGATATTTTTCTGCATTCTGTACATCAATTGTTTTTGCATTTGTCACCCCGAGTGGTATGGGTATGCTCAGACGTGAGTCCCATGCTCTCCACACCACTGGAGTGAAGCTATCCTGGCTGAAGACAGCTGATAGCCAGAAACCTGTCCTAGTATGCTTGATTCCGGTCCAGGAAAGACATGGCTTGGCAGTTCGGGCTGGTCTGTTCCCATGAGGCACAGGGTCAAGGCTGATTTGCATATGGCCATGTCTGAACTGGGGTGGTGTGGAGTGCAAAAGAACGATGGATTTAGGCCCAGATCTCTGTACTGTATGACATTTTTCCTCATTCTGTCAATCAATTGTTGTTTTTGCATTTGTCACCCCGAGTGGGATGGGTATGCTCAGACGTGAGTCCCATGCTCTCCACACCACTGGAGTCAAGCTATCCTGGCTGAAGATGGCTGATAGCTGGAAACCGGTCCTAGGATGCTTGATTCCGGTCCAGGAAATACTTGGCTTGGTAGTTCAGTCTGGACTGTTCCCATGATGCATAGGGTCAAGGCTGATTTGCATATGGCCATCTCTGAACTGGGGTGGTGTGGAGTGCAAAAAAACAATGGATTTAGGCCCAGATCTCTGTACTAGGGTGAATGTATGACATTGTTCTGCATTCTGTCCATCAATTGTTGTTTTTGCATTTGTCACCCCGAGTTGGATGGGTATGCTCAGACGTGAGTCCCATGCTCTCCACAACACTGGAGTCAAGCTATCCTGGTTGAAGATGGCTGATAGCCAGAAACCAGTCCTAGGATGCTTGATTCCGGTCCAGGAATGACATGGCTTGGCAGTTCTGGCTGGACTGTTCCCATGAGGCACAGGGTCAAGGCTGATTTGCATATGGCCATGTCTGAACTGGGGTGGTGTAGAGTGCAAAAAAACGATGGATTTAGGCCCAGATCTCTGTACTGGGGTGAATGTATGACATTGTTCTGCATTCTGTCAATCAATTGTTGTTGATTCATTTGTCACCCCGAGTGGGATGGGTATGCTCAGATGTGAGTCCCATGCTCTCCACACCACTGGAGTCAAGCTATCCTGGCTGAAAACGGCAGATAGCCAGAAACCTATCCTAGAGTGCTTATTCCGGTCCACGAAAGACATGGCTTGGCAGTTCTGGCTGGACTGTTCCTATGAGGCACAGGGTCAAGGCTGATTTGCATATGGCCATGTCTGAACTGGGGTGGCGTCTAGTGCAAAAAAAGTATGGATTAAGGCCGAGATATCTGTACTGGGGTGAATGTATGACATTGTTCCGCATTCTGTCAATCAATTGTTGTTTTTGCATTCGTCACCCCGAGTGGGATGGGTATGCTGAGACGTGAATCCCATGCTCTCCACACCACTGGAGTCAAACTATCCTGGCTGAAGACGGCTGATAGCCAGAAACCGGTCCTAGGATGCTTGATTCCGGTCCAGGAAACACATGGCATGGCAGTTCAGGCTGGAATGTTCCCATGAGGCACAGGGTCAAGGCTGATTTGCATATGGCCATGTCTGAACTGGGGTGGTGTGGAGTGCAAAAAAACTATGGATTTAGGCCCAGATCTCTGTACTGGAATAAATGTATGACATTGTTCTGCATTCTGTCCATCAATTGTTGTTCTTGCATTTGTTACCCCGAGTGGGATGGGTATGCTCAGACGGGAGTCCCATGCTCTCCACACCACTGGAGTAAAGCTATTCTGGCTGAAGACGGCTGATAGCCAGAAACCGGTACTAGGATGCTTGATTCCGGTCCAGGAAAGACATGTCTTGGCAGTTCAGTCTGGACTGTTCCCATGATGCATAGGGTCAAGGCTGATTTGCATATTACCATGTCTGAACTGGGGTGGTGTGGACTGCAAAAAAACAATGGATTTAGGCCCAGATCTCTGTACTGGAGTAAATGTATGATATTTTTCTGCATTCTGTACATCAATTGTTTTTGCATTTGTCACCCCGAGTGGTATGGGTATCCTCAGACGTGAGTCCCATGCTCTCCACACCACTGGAGTGAAGCTATCCTGGCTGAAGACAGCTGATAGCCAGAAACCTGTCCTAGTATGCTTGATTCCGGTCCAGGAAAGACATGGCTTGGCAGTTTGGGCTGGTCTGTTCCCATGAGGCACAGGGTCAAGGCTGATTTGCATATGGCCATGTCTGAACTGGGGTGGTGTGGAGTGCAAAAGAACGATGGATTTAGGCCCAGATCTCTGTACTGTATGACATTTTTCCTCATTCTGTCAATCAATTGTTGTTTTTGCATTTGTCACCCCGAGTGGGATGGGTATGCTCAGACGTGAGTCCCATGCTCTCCACACCACTGGAGTCAAGCTATCCTGGCTGAAGATGGCTGATAGCTGGAAACCGGTCCTAGGATGCTTGATTCCGGTCCAGGAAATACTTGGCTTGGTAGTTCAGTCTGGACTGTTCCCATGATGCATAGGGTCAAGGCTGATTTGCATATGGCCATCTCTGAACTGGGGTGGTGTGGAGTGCAAAAAAACAATGGATTTAGGCCCAGATCTCTGTACTAGGGTGAATGTATGACATTGTTCTGCATTCTGTCCATCAATTGTTGTTTTTGCATTTGTCACCCCGAGTTGGATGGGTATGCTCAGACGTGAGTCCCATGCTCTCCACAACACTGGAGTCAAGCTATCCTGGTTGAAGATGGCTGATAGCCAGAAACCAGTCCTAGGATGCTTGATTCCGGTCCAGGAATGACATGGCTTGGCAGTTCTGGCTGGACTGTTCCCATGAGGCACAGGGTCAAGGCTGATTTGCATATGGCCATGTCTGAACTGGGGTGGTGTAGAGTGCAAAAAAACGATGGATTTAGGCCCAGATCTCTGTACTGGGGTGAATGTATGACATTGTTCTGCATTCTGTCAATCAATTGTTGTTGATTCATTTGTCACCCCGAGTGGGATGGGTATGCTCAGATGTGAGTCCCATGCTCTCCACACCACTGGAGTCAAGCTATCCTGGCTGAAAACGGCAGATAGCCAGAAACCTATCCTAGAGTGCTTATTCCGGTCCACGAAAGACATGGCTTGGCAGTTCTGGCTGGACTGTTCCTATGAGGCACAGGGTCAAGGCTGATTTGCATATGGCCATGTCTGAACTGGGGTGGCGTCTAGTGCAAAAAAAGTATGGATTAAGGCCGAGATATCTGTACTGGGGTGAATGTATGACATTGTTCCGCATTCTGTCAATCAATTGTTGTTTTTGCATTCGTCACCCCGAGTGGGATGGGTATGCTGAGACGTGAATCCCATGCTCTCCACACCACTGGAGTCAAACTATCCTGGCTGAAGACGGCTGATAGCCAGAAACCGGTCCTAGGATGCTTGATTCCGGTCCAAGAAACACATGGCATGGCAGTTCAGGCTGGAATGTTCCCATGAGGCACAGGGTCAAGGCTGATTTGCATATGGCCATGTCTGAACTGGGGTGGTGTGGAGTGCAAAAAAACTATGGATTTAGGCCCAGATCTCTGTACTGGAATAAATGTATGACATTGTTCTGCATTCTGTCCATCAATTGTTGTTCTTGCATTTGTTACCCCGAGTGGGATGGGTATGCTCAGACGGGAGTCCCATGCTCTCCACACCACTGGAGTAAAGCTATTCTGGCTGAAGACGGCTGATAGCCAGAAACCGGTACTAGGATGCTTGATTCCGGTCCAGGAAAGACATGTCTTGGCAGTTCAGTCTGGACTGTTCCCATGATGCATAGGGTCAAGGCTGATTTGCATATGGCCATGTCTGAACTGGGGTGGTGTGGAGTGCAACAAAATGATGGATTTAGGCCCAGATCTCTGTACTGGAATAAATGTATGACATTGTTCTGCATTCTGTCCATCAATTGTTGTTCTTGCATTTGTCCCCCTGAGTGGGATGGGTATGCTCAGACGTGAGTCCCATGCTCTCCACACCACTGGAGTCAAGCTATCCTGGATGTAGACGGCTGATAGCCAGGAACCGGTCCTAGGATGCTTGATTACGGTCCAGGAAAGACATGGCTTGGTAGTTCGGGCTGGACTGTTCCCATGAGGCTCAGGGTCAAGGCTGATTTGCATATGGCCATGTCTGAACTGGGGTGATGTGGAGTGCAAAAAAATGATGGATTTAGGCCCAGATCTCTGTACTGAGGTGAATGTATGACATTGTTCTGCATTCTGTCCATCAATTGTTTCTGCATTTGTCACCCCGAGTGGTATGGGTATGCTCAGACGTGAGTCCCATGCTCTCCACACCACTGGAGTGAAGCTATCCTGGCTGAAGACAGCTGATAGCCAGAAACCGGTCCTAGTATGCTTGATTCCGGTCCAGGAAAGACATGGCTTGGCAGTTCGGGCTGGTCTGTTCCCATGAGGCACAGGGTCAAGGCTGATTTGCATATGGCCATATCTGAACTGGGGTGGTGTGGAGTGCAAAAGAATGATGGATTTAGGCCCAGATCTCTGTACTGTATGATATTTTTCCTCATTCTGTCAATCAATTGTTGTTTTTGCATTTGTCACCCCGAGTGGGATGGGTATGCTCAGACGTGAGTCCCATGCTCTCCACACCACTGGAGTCAAGCTATCCTGGCTGAAGATGGCTGATAGCTGGAAACCGGTCCTAGGATGCTTGATTCCCGTCCAGGAAATACGTGGCTTGGTAGTTCAGTCTGGACTGTTCCCATGATGCATAGGGTCAAGGCTGATTTGCATATGGCCATGTCTGAACTGGGGTGGTGTGGAGTGCAAAAAAACGATGGATTTAGTCCCAGATCTCTGTACTAGGGTGAATGTATGACATTGTTCTGCATTCTGTCCATAATTGTTGTTTTTGCATTTGTCACCCCGAGTGGGATGGGTATGCTCAGACGTGAGTCCCATGCTCTCCACAACACTGGAGTCAAGCTATGCTGGTTGAAGATGGCTGATAGCCAGAAACCAGTCCTAGGATGTTTGATTCCGGTCCAGGAAAGACATGGCTTGGCAGTTCTGGCTGGACTGTTCCCATGAGGCACAGGGTCAAGGCTGATTTGCATATGGCCATGTCTGAACTGGGGTGGTGTAGAGTGCAAAAAAACGATGGATTTAGGCCCAGATCTCTGTACTGGAATAAATGTATGACATTGTTCTGCATTCTGTCCATCAATTGTTGTTCTTGCATTTGTTACCCCGAGTGGGATGGGTATGCTCAGACGTGAGTCCCATGCTCTCCACACCACTGGAGTAAAGCTATTCTGGCTGAAGACGGCTGATAGCCAGAAACCGGTACTAGGATGTTTGATTCCGGTCCAGGAAAGACATGGCTTGGCAGTTCTGGATGGACTGTTCCCATGAGGCACAGGGTCAAGGCTGATTTGCATATGGCCATGTCTGAACTGGGGCAGTGTGGAGTGCAAAAAAAACCAATGGATTTAGGCCCAGATCTCTGTACTGTGGTAAATGTATGATATTGTTCTGCATTCTGTCCATCAATTGCTGTTTTTGCATTTGTCACCCTGAGTGGGATGGGTATGGTCAGGCGTGAGTCCCATGCTCTCCACACCACTGGAGTAAAGCTATCCTGGATGAAGACGGCTGATAGCCAGAAACCAGTCCTAGGATGCATGATTACGGTCCAGGAAAGACATGGCTTGGCAGTTTGGGCTGGACTGTTCCCATGAGGCAAAGGGTCAAGGCTGATTTACATATGGCCATGTCTGAACTGGGGTGATGTGGAGTGTAAAAAAACGATGGATTTTAGGCCCAGATCTCTATACTGGGGTGAATGTATGACATTGTTCTGCATTCTGTCCATCAATTGTTGTTTTTTCATTTGTCACCCGAGTAGGATGGATATGCTCAGACGTGAGTCCCATGCTCTCCACACCACTGGAGTCAAGCTATCCTGGCTGAAGACGGCTGATAGCCAGAAACTGGCCCTAGGATGCTTGATTCCGGTCCAGGAAAGACATGGCTTGGCAGTTCGAGCTGGACTGTTCCCATGAGGCACAGGGTCAAGGCTGATTTGCATATGGCCATGTCTGACTTGGGGTGGTGTAGAGTTTAAAAAAACTATGGATTTAGGCCAGATCTCTGTACTGGGGTGACTGTGTGACATTGTTCTGCATTCTGTCTGTAGGAGAGTAGGGTCTGCTATCCTATGGTCACCCCAAATTTTTGCTTTTTGCTTCACTGGTTTCTGACTTAATGTGGCTGTGGGCCTGCTAATCAGACCCACAGCCTGCTGTTCTCTCTCTAAATTACTGCCAATGCACTCTAGGTGCATTACGAATTGGAACTGGTTCACCTTATGAGCCCCTGTAATAGTGCACCCTAGGTGCCCAGGGCATAGGTGTATCCAAGGCCTACCAGGGGCTGCAGCCCGTATTGTGCCACCCCTGGCCTGGCCTCCATATTTGACACAACTGGCTGATCACTCAGCTGGGGTAAGTCGGTGTAACCACCTCTTACTTAGGCGCAGTATGTCTGTGCCTCACCCTAAACTGGACACATATGTTCCTATCAGCCACTCCTATGGAAGGCCTCATCAATCCTGGAGGCAGAGTGCTTGGAAATATGTGAGATGGTGCTCTGGCATGAGCTGAGCCTGTCTGCAGCTGTCGGGAACAACTCCCTAAGCTGTTCCGGGATATTGCCATACCATATACTCTTAAGTGCATTATAATCCTCGCGGTTAAATGCTATCTTTGGTTTGGCTTTATCAAAACATGTCGAGTAAGGTGTCATACGAATTGGAATACTATCCCCTCGCCAATTCTGGCGACGGGGATAGCATTCCACCCTTCTAGAGGGACACGACATGTGTGTAGCCTTAACCCCGGTTAAAGTTAAACAGAGCCTCAGCTTCACAAAATGGACGCTGCCACCACAGACACAAGTCTGGCCTCCTGCTGCTGACCGAAACTCGGCAGATGGTGGCCTGGACAAAGGGTTTCCTGCCTTGGGAGGTGCGAGCACCACCCCAGACAGGATTTTGTGTATTGGGTAGGACAGGGCTGAATAGAATCAGACATGCCCGGGGCACACAAGGTGTCCCCGTGCATAGGCCAGCCCAAACCGGTTCTGGGGCCTTCCAGCCCCAGTCCTGGCGCGGAGCTGGACAAAGGAAAGGGGGTGTAACCGCCCCCCTTCCTGGTTCCTCCCAGAGGAGGGACCTAGTAGGTGATCCACCCCCTAGATTGGGAATAAGAGGGGGAGCAGTGCCATTGCACAGCAGATCATCCCGAAATCAACTTTAAACTAAGAAGACGACTGGACTTCGACATTCTGCTGCACAGAAGACTGAAGAAGAATCTCCCTTGTGGCCAAGGAGTGACCACCCTGTGAACACAGGTACCAACCAGCAACTCGACATCTGCTTTGCCGCCGCCTCCCGCCGGAGCCCGAGCCCAGAGCCCGACAAGAACCAGATTCCCAGACCTCTCAGAGCCCGATCCACAGTCCCTGCAAAGAAGGGACCTGTGGAGGCACCGAGTGACGTGGGACCGGACCTCTTGGAAGACACCCGAAAAGCTGACTGCGCAGCTTCTGAGGCATCCTCGACGTTGTGCTTTGGGGATTGAGAACCCCCATCACCGAGCAGCCCTTGCACCGAAGATCAGCCCTCCAGCATCTCCACGATCTGCGTGGGGCCCTTTTGCATTGTGCCACTCGACACGCCATCCCGGCCACTAGCCACGTGGTCAGCGGCCATCTTGGCGACGAACCCGAAGATTTAAACAACAGGTCTGGTTGCTCCAGACCTACCCAAGCTCCTGTGAAAAGGAGCACCCGCTCTGACCTTGCTGGTCCGAGTGAACAGCATCTTTCAACTTCTGCGTGGCTTGCATTTGCCAAGGCCTGTTTGCTCCGATCAGGTCGCCGACACCGCCAACAGCGAGAAGCCTACGTGGGACAGCTCGTGACCGACTCCTGGACGTCCTCGACCCCGGGTATCCACGTGGCTGCAGAAAGAAGCTACCCGACAACGCCTGTTTGCACCCGACATCGCCTGGTTCCAATCTGGTTCCACGGTAGTCACTGGCTAGTGACTTTGAACACTGTCCCCTCTGCTTTCAGGTCTTCACATCTTTAGATCCACCCTTGGATCCACCGGAACTCTTCACATCGAGCCGCCTGCAGCATCTTCAGCTCCAAGCACCATCGACCAGCGTGACGAAACCCGACACAACTTCGACCCTGTGCACCCGCTTCCTGTGGGTGAGGTAACTCAGCTCCGCCGGTGCTCCTGCACTGGTACACATCCCAAGGGCCTGTGTTTTAAGTTTCAGCTCCGTAGGTCACTCGGAAGGTTCCTAACTTTCTACCTTTGTGCTTTTTACGCACCATAGACTTTGTATTGCGAAGTGCGTGCACTTTGAACACTGCACCCGAGTCCCGTGGGCCTTTCCCGACTTAGTTAACTCCAGTCTCGAATAGCTCCAGCGATTCCCAAGGCCCTAGGCCTCCTCACTTTCCTCCTGGTATCTCTTATACCACTTTCTTAGTATATGGTTTAGGTGGCCCCTAGGGCTCATCCATATTGTGCAACTTTCGTGTATTTTAAACTGTCTTGTGATTTAACGCTTGTGCTTCTGTGCTCATAAAGAGTCCAGGGGATTTTAATAGTTATTAAATCAATATATATTTTCAATATATATCTGTGTGGTGTCCCTTTCATTTGGTATTCAAGGGGGTTGTGTATGGTATAACAGCTGGCTTCACATGCCTTTCAGAGTTTAGCCTAAGACTGCTTTGTCCACGTTACCACTAGGATAACTGGTCTACAAGGTTGAATTACAACCATCATCATAAGGGTTGCTTGGCATGGTACAAAGTGATCACTAGAACTAGTGAGCATTATATACCAGGCCAACTTCTCACATTGGTGAGCAGCGGATTGGGATCTGAGCTTGCTGTTGTTTTACCATTACAATCTTTGAGATTATCATCTGAAAGATCACACAGGTACCTGCTAGGTACATATAAAACAAGACTAGTATACTTAAGTTCTACTGAACTTAGTTGTTGTAGAGCAAAGGGAGTAGCACACCCTAGCTACAACTACTAGATAGGTTTAGTAGGTAAACACCAGTGTAGGTAGATTGCAACACATCCACCCACACTAGAGCAATGTCTGGAACAGAGGGGTCCAGTGGACTTACTCCTGTTGAGAGTGACCCTCCAAGGGCACCATCCCAGTTTGCTATTTTTCCCTTTAAGGAATTAAGACAGCTTTGTGTCTTAAGGGGTCTGAAGACAGGGCCTTCCCCTACTACAGACCACCTAAGAGAGCTCTTGGATCAGTCTGAGGCTCTAAAGACCTCTAAAGCAAACCCCACAGGGAATGCTGAAGGAGGCCATCCTTCAGAGGATGATACTGTAGACACCCCTGCCCCTATCATCCTGGTAGATGAGGATGCCTCCACCACTGGAGCTCCTCAGATAGATGTAGAGGAAGAAGAAGAAGAGGAGGAGGAGGTGGAAAGCAGTGAGTCAGATGATGACAGAAATAGTCAGGTGCTGGTCACTAGACTGAACCAGGCTAACTTAAGTCAACTTGGGAATGAATCAGGTAACAACCCATTCAGACCCCCAGGTGGACTTAACCAGGAGCCTAGGAGGAGAAGGATTCACTCAGGTGACTCTGACAACTCCTATGCTTCTAGAGGTTCTCATGGTCACTCCAGAAGGAGGATGACTAGCCCTCAGAGAAGGGAACATGAGACCAAATTGAGAGAATCTCAAATTAGAGAGGCTGAATTGAGGGTCCAGAGACAAGAGTTAGAGATTGCCCTGGCCCAAGAGAAACTTGCTAGAGCAAGACAGCCTAGAGAGAGTGGGGTAATAGAACCCACTGGTGGCAGCAATATCCACAAGGATAAAGACAGGTCTTTTGATAATAGAAACCTGAGTAAGATTGTGCCCCCCTACAAAGCTGGGGATGACATCCATAAATGGATTACTGCAATGGAGAGAGCCTGCAGAGTACAGCAGATCCCTCAGGAGCAGTGGGCAGCAATCTTGTGGCTCTCCTTTGAAGGTAGAGGCCGAGACAGACTCCTCACAGTTAGTGATGGGGATTCTAGAAACTACCTGGTCCTGAAGAGTGCTCTGATTGATGGGTTAGGCTTAACCACTGAACAGTACAGGTTAATGTTCAGAGATACCCAGAAGACACAGACTCAGGACTGGTCTGAATTTGTTGAGTGTGCCACTAAGGCTCTGGAGGGATGGTTGCTGGGAAGCAAGGTTACAGACTATGAAGGATTGTATAATTTGCTGATGAGAGAACAAATTTTAAATAATTGTCAGAACCAGCAGTTGCATCAACATTTGGTTGACTCAGATTTGACCTCTCCCCAAGAATTGGGAAAGAGGGCAGATAAATGGGTAAGAACCAGAGTTAAGCAAAAGAACCAGAACCAGAACCAGGGTGGTGACCAGAAGAAAACAGACCAGAAGGGTGGGGAGCAGAAAGCTAAAGACCAGAAGTCTTCAACAGGGCCCCAAACTGAGACAGAGGGTGGGTCCCAAACTTCCAAGAAGAAGAAGAAAGAAGGTCAGAAGAAACCCTGGTGTAAAACTTGTAAGAACACCTCTCACTGGACAAGTGAGTGTAAAAAGGGTGGAGCCCCCGGCACTGCAGCCCCTAAGGCACCTGCACCCACTAGTACAGTTAGCAGTGCTGGTCCTCAAGCCAAGGGTTTAGTGGGAATCACTTTGGGAACTGAAGGAGATTCTGACCTAGTCAGAACTCTGACACAGGCTGTTCTGGTTTGTGAAGGGGACATAGATTTGACCCCTGACATAAGTCCCAGTAACCTGGGCAAATACAGACAGACACCTTTGATTAACAACAAAGTGGCTCAAGCATACAGGGACACATGTGCCAGTGTCACCATGGTGACACCTAACTTGTGGACCCTGGACAGTACATGCCAGGCGATGATTACCTGGTGACCAATGCCAGCAATGTCACTACTACACATAGTGTGGCACTTGTTAACTTTTCCTGGGGAGGGGTAACTGGCCTAAAGAAAGTTGTGGTTAGTGCTGATCTCCCAGTAGAATGTTTGTTGGGCAATGACCTGGAGAACTCTCTATGGTCAGAAGTTGAGTACAGGACTCATGCAGAGATGTTAGGGATATCATCACATGTCCTTGCTGTGACCAGGTCACAGGCCAAAAAGTGCCTCTCTGAACCTCAGGTCTTGGATCCTGGAACAATGGACCAAGTACCTCCCAAGAAGAAGAACAGGAGGGTTAAGGCTGCGCCTTCCCAACTGCCTACAAGTGAGGATCAGGCTTCACAGGAAACTGATCTTGAGACCCCTGAAGGAACTGTCCCTGAAGAGCTTGAACCTGATCAGGTTGAGTTTCTGGGGACAGGGGGACCTTCTAGGGCAGACTTGGGGCAGGCTCAGTTAACCTGTCCTTCTCTTGAACCCCTCAGACAGCAGGCTGCTGCTGAGGCTGCTGGGAATGCTCAAGGTGCCCATAAAGTATATTGGGACGATGGACTCCTTTATTCAGAGGCTAGAGACCCCAAGCCTGGTGCTACCAGGAGGTTGGTTATACCTCTGCAATTTAGGGGCTTCCTACTCACCTTGGCCCATGATATTCCTTTAGCAGGACACCTAGGCCAGAACAAGACTTGGGACAGGCTTGTCCCTCACTTTCACTGGCCTCACATGTCTGAAGACACCAAGGAGTTTTGTCGCTCCTGTGAAACCTGCCAAGCCAGTGGTAAAGCAGGTGGAACAACAAAGGCCCCCCTGATACCACTACCTGTGGTGGGGGTTCCCTTTGAGAGAGTGGGGATTGATATTGTTGGTCCAATGGACCCCCCTACAGCATCTGGGCACAGATTCATACTGGTGGTAGTGGATCATGCCACCAGGTACCCAGAGGCAATTCCCCTTAGGACCACAACAGCTCCTGTTGTGGCCAGGGCCTTACTTGGAGTTTTCTCCAGAGTGGGGTTTCCTAAGGAGGTAATATCAGATAGAGGTACCAACTTCATGTCTGGATATTTGACAGCTATGTGGAAGGAATGTGGTGTAAACTACAAGTTCACCACTCCTTATCACCCACAATGCAATGGGCTTGTTGAGAGATTTAACAAGACCCTAAAGGGCATGATTAAAGGATTACCTGAAAAGCTCAGGCGAAGATGGGACATCCTTCTGCCCTGCCTTTTGTTCGCTTACAGAGAGGTCCCTCAAAAGGGGGTTGGCTTCAGCCCCTTTGAATTGTTGTTTGGGCACCCTGTAAGAGGACCCCTGTGTCTTGTGAAGGAAGGATGGGAGTTACCTCTCAAAAAGCCTAAACAGGACATAGTGGACTATGTACTTGGTCTCCGCTCCAGGATGGCAGAGTACATGGAAAAGGCATCTAAAAACCTTGAGGCTAGCCAAGAATTACAAAAAGCTTGGCATGACCAAAAGGCTGTCCTTGTTGAATTTCAGCCTGGACAGAAGGTATGGGTGTTGGAGCCAGTGGCCCCAGCAGCACTCCAAGACAAGTGGTCTGGACCCCATACAATTCTGGAAAAGAAGGGAGAGGTTACCTACTTGGTGGACCTAGGAACTCCCAGGAGCCCCCACAGGGTGCTCCATGTGAACAGATTGAAGGCATATGTCAGCAGGGCAGACATGGGCTTGCTCATGGCTACAGATGAGGGACAGGAGGAAGAGAGTGACCCTCTCCCAGACCTGCTCACTCAGAACCCTGAGGATGGCTCAGTTGATGGTGTGGCCTTAGGTGGCAGCCTCACTGAACATCAGCAACATGACTGCAGACAAGTTCTACAGGCATACAGGCATATGTTCTCATTGACACCCAGTCAGACTAACTGGTGTACACATGTGGTGGACACTGGTGACAGTCTTCCTGTAAAAAGCAAAATTTACAGGCAACCTGACCACGTCAGGGACTGTATAAAGACTGAGGTGCAAAAGATGCTGGAATTAGGTGTCATTGAGCCGTCAGAGAGCCCCTGGGCTAGCCCAGTGGTTCTGGTCCCCAAACCTCACACCAAAGATGGCAAGAGAGAGATGAGGTTCTGTGTGGACTACAGAGGACTCAATGCTGTCACCAGGACAGATGCACACCCTATTCCAAGGGCAGATGAGCTCATTGACAAGTTGGCTTCTGCCAAATATTTGAGCACATTTGACTTGACCGCTGGCTACTGGCAAATCAGGTTAGCTGAGGAGTCTAAAGCCAAAACAGCATTTTCTACCCCTAGTGGGCATTATCAGTTTGTGGTGATGCCCTTTGGTTTGAAAAATGCACCTGCCACCTTCCAAAGGTTGGTGAACCAAGTCCTCACTGGGTTGGATGACTTTTGTGCAGCTTATCTGGACGATATTGCTGTCTTTAGCTCCACCTGGGAGGATCACCTGATCCACCTGAAGGAAGTGCTTGAGGCTCTGCAGAAGGCATGCCTCACTATCAAGGCAACAAAGTGCCAGATAGGGCAGAGCAAGGTTGTATACCTGGGCCACCTTGTAGGTGGAGGCCAAGTTCAACCACTGGAGAGTAAGATCCAGACCATCAAGGACTGGTCCCCTCCAACTACCCAGACTCAGGTCAGAGCTTTCTTGGGCCTGACTGGGTACTACAGGAAGTTTGTTAAGAACTATGGGTCCATTGTGACCCCTCTTAATGATCTGACATCCAAGAAGATGCCCAAAAAGGTTCAGTGGACAGAAATCTGTCAAAAGGCATTTGATGACCTGAAGAAGGCCATGTGCTCTGCACCTATCCTGAAGAGTCCTGACTACTCAAGAGAGTTCATTGTCCAAACAGATGCTTCTGAGTTGGGAGTGGGAGCAGTGCTTTCACAGCTTAATGTAGATGGCCAGGACCAGCCCATTGCTTTCATTAGCAGAAGGCTGACCCCCAGAGAGAAACGTTGGTCAGCTATAGAGAGGGAGGCCTTTGCTGTGGTGTGGGCCCTGAAGAAGTTGAGACCATACTTATTTGGCACTCACTTCAAGATTCAGACCGACCATAAGCCCCTCCTATGGCTTAATCAGATGAAGGGTGAAAACCCCAAACTACTCAGGTGGTCCATTTCCCTACAGGGGATGGACTTTACAGTGGAGCACCGCCCAGGGACTGACCATGGCAACGCAGAAGGTCTCTCCAGGTACTTCCACTTAGAACATGAAGACACAACTGGTCAAGGTTAGTCTAATGTCCCTGCGTTTGGGGGGGGGGTTATGTAGGAGAGTAGGGTCTGCTATCCTATGGTCACCCCAAATTTTTGCTTTTTGCTTCACTGGTTTCTGACTTAATGTGGCTGTGGGCCTGCTAATCAGACCCACAGCCTGCTGTTCTCTCTCTAAATTACTGCCAATGCACTCTAGGTGCATTACGAATTGGAACTGGTTCACCTTATGAGCCCCTGTAATAGTGCACCCTAGGTGCCCAGGGCATAGGTGCATCCAAGGCCTACCAGGGGCTGCAGCACGTATTGTGCCACCCCTGGCCTGGCCTCCATATTTGACACAACTGGCTGATCACTCAGCTGGGGTAAGTCGGTGTAACCACCTCTTACTTAGGCGCAGTATGTCTGTGCCTAACCCTAAACTGGACACATATGTTCCTATCAGCCACTCCTATGGAAGGCCTCATCAATCCTGGAGGCAGAGTGCTTGGAAATATGTGAGATGGTGCTCTGGCATGAGCTGAGCCTGTCTGCAGCTGTCGGGAACAACTCCCTAAGCTGTTCCGGGATATTGCCATACCATATACTCTTAAGTGCATTATAATCCTCGCGGTTAAATGCTATCTTTGGTTTGGCTTTATCAAAACATGTCGAGTAAGGTGTCATACGAATTGGAATACTATCCCCTCGCCAATTCTGGCGACTGGGATAGCATTCCACCCTTCTAGAGGGACACGACATGTGTGTAGCCTTAACCCCGGTTAAAGTTAAACAGAGCCTCAGCTTCACAAAATGGACGCTGCCACCACAGACACAAGTCTGGCCTCCTGCTGCTGACCGAAACTCGGCAGATGGTGGCCTGGACAAAGGGTTTCCTGCCTTGGGAGGTGCGAGCACCACCCCAGACAGGATTTTGTGTATTGGGTAGGACAGGGCTGAATAGAATCAGACATGCCCGGGGCACACAAGGTGTCCCCGTGCATAGGCCAGCCCAAACCGGTTCTGGGGCCTTCCAGCCCCAGTCCTGGCGCGGAGCTGGACAAAGGAAAGGGGGTGTAACCGCCCCCCTTCCTGGTTCCTCCCAGAGGAGGGACCTAGTAGGTGATCCACCCCCTAGATTGGGAATAAGAGGGGGAGCAGTGCCATTGCACAGCAGATCATCCCGAAATCAACTTTAAACTAAGAAGACGACTGGACTTCGACATTCTGCTGCACAGAAGACTGAAGAAGAATCTCCCTTGTGGCCAAGGAGTGACCACCCTGTGAACACAGGTACCAACCAGCAACTCGACATCTGCTTTGCCGCCGCCTCCCGCCGGAGCCCGAGCCCAGAGCCCGACAAGAACCAGATTCCCAGACCTCTCAGAGCCCGATCCACAGTCCCTGCAAAGAAGGGACCCGTGGAGGCACCGAGTGACGTGGGACCGGACCTCTTGGAAGACACCCGAAAAGCTGACTGCGCAGCTTCTGAGGCATCCTCGACGTTGTGCTTTGGGGATTGAGAACCCCCACCACCGAGCAGCCCTTGCACCGAAGATCAGCCCTCCAGCATCTCCACGATCTGCGTGGGGCCCTTTTGCATTGTGCCACTCGACGCGCCATCCCGGCCACTAGCCACGTGGTCAGCGGCCATCTTGGCGACGAACCCGAAGATTTAAACAACAGGTCTGGTTGCTCCAGACCTACCCAAGCTCCTGTGAAAAGGAGCACCCGCTCTGACCTTGCTGGTCCGAGTGAACAGCATCTTTCAACTTCTGCGTGGCTTGCATTTGCCAAGGCCTGTTTGCTCCGATCAGGTCGCCGGCACCGCCAACAGCGAGAAGCCTACGTGGGACAGCTCGTGACCGACTCCTGGACGTCCTCGACCCCGGGTATCCACGTGGCTGCAGAAAGAAGCTACCCGACAACGCCTGTTTGCACCCGACATCGCCTGGTTCCAATCTGGTTCCACGGTAGTCACTGGCTAGTGACTTTGAACACTGTCCCCTCTGCTTTCAGGTCTTCACATCTTTAGATCCACCCTTGGATCCACCGGAACTCTTCACATCGAGCCGCCTGCAGCATCTTCAGCTCCAAGCACCATCGACCAGCGTGACGAAACCCGACACAACTTCGACCCTGTGCACCCGCTTCCTGTGGGTGAGGTAACTCAGCTCCGCCGGTGCTCCTGCACTGGTACACATCCCAAGGGCCTGTGTTTTAAGTTTCAGCTCCGTAGGTCACTCGGAAGGTTCCTAACTTTCTAACTTTGTGCTTTTTACGCACCATAGACTTTGTATTGCGAAGTGCGTGCACTTTGAACACTGCACCCGAGTCCCGTGGGCCTTTCCCGACTTAGTTAACTCCAGTCTCGAATAGCTCCAGCGATTCCCAAGGCCCTAGGCCTCCTCACTTTCCTCCTGGTATCTCTTATACCACTTTCTTAGTATATGGTTTAGGTGGCCCCTAGGGCTCATCCATATTGTGCAACTTTTGTGTATTTTAAACTGTCTTGTGATTTAACGCTTGTGCTTCTGTGCTCATAAAGAGTCCAGGGGATTTTAATAGTTAATAAATCAATATATATTTTCAATATATATCTGTGTGGTGTCCCTTTCATTTGGTATTCAAGGGGGTTGTGTATGGTATAACAGCTGGCTTCACATGCCTTTCAGAGTTTAGCCTAAGACTGCTTTGTCCACGTTACCACTAGGATAACTGGTCTACAAGGTTGAATTACAACCATCATCATAAGGGTTGCTTGGCATGGTACAAAGTGATCACTAGAACTAGTGAGCATTATATACCAGGCCAACTTCTCACACTGTCCATCAATTGTTGTTTTTGCATTTCTCACCCGAGTGGGATAAGAATGCTCAGACGTGAGTCCAATGCTCTCCACACCACTGGAGTCAAGCTATCCTGGCTGAAGACGGCTGATAGCCAGAAACCGGTCCTAGGATGTTTGATTCCGGTCCAGGAAAGACATGGATTGGCAGTTCGGGCTGGATTGTTCCCATGAGGCAAAGGGTCAAGATTGATTTGCATATGGCCATGTCTGAACTGGGGTGATGTGGAGTGCAAAAAAACGATGGATTTAGGCCCATATCTCTATACTGGGGTGAATGTATGACATTGTTCTGCATTCTGTCCATCAATTGTTGTTTTTTCATTTGTCACACGAGTGGGATGGATATGCTCAGACGTGAGTCCCATGCTCTCCACACCACTGGAGTCAAGCTATTCTGGCTGAAGATGGCTGATAGCCAGAAACCGGTACTAGGATGTTTGATTCCGGTCCAGGAAAGACATGGCTTGGCAGTTCTGGCTGGACTGTTCCCATGAGGCACAGGGTCAAGGCTGATTTGCATATGGCCATGTCTGAACTGGGGCGGTGTGGAGTGCAAAAAAAACCAATGGATTTAGGCCCAGATCTCTGTACTGTGGTAAATGTATGATATTGTTCTGTATTCTGTCCATCAATTGCTGTTTTTGCATTTGTCACCCTGAGTGGGATGGGTATGCTCAGGCGTGAGTCCCATGCTCTCCACACCACTGGAGTAAAGCTATCCTGGATGAAGACGGCTGATAGCCAGAAACCAGTCCTAGGATGCATGATTACGGTCCAGGAAAGACATGGCTTGGCTGTTCGGGCTGGACTGTTCCCATGAGGCACAGGATCAAGGCTGATTTGCATATGGCAATGTCTGAACTGGGGTGGTGTGGAGTGCAAAAGAACGATGGATTTAGGCCCAGATCTCTGTACTGGAGTAAATGTATGACATTGTTCTGCATTCTGTCCATAAATTGTTGTTTTTGCATTTGTCACCCCGAGTGGAATGGGTATGCTCAGACGTGAGTCCCATGTTCTCCACACCACTGGAGTCAAGCTATCCTGGCTGAAGACGGCTGATAGCTAGAAACCTATCCTAGGATACTTGATTCCGGTCCAGGAAAGACATGGCTTGGCAGTTCGGGCTGGACTGTTCCCATGAGGCACATGGTCAAGGCTGATTTGCATAAGGCCATGTCTGAACTGGGGTGGTGTGGAGTGCAAAAAAAGGATCGATTTAGGCCCATCTCTCTGTACTGAGGTGAATGTATGACATTGTTCTGCATTCTGTCCATCAATTGTTGTTTTTGCATTTGTCTCCCCGAGTGGGATGGGTATGCTCAGACGTGAGTCCCATGCTCTCCACACGCCTGGATTCAAGCTATCCTGGCTGAAGACGGCTGATAGCCAGAAACTGGCCCTAGGATGCTTGATTCCGGTCCAGGAAAGACATGGCTTGGCAGTTCGGGCTGGACTGTTCCCATGAGGCACAGGGTCAAGGCTGATTTGCAAATGGCCATGTCTGACTTGGGGTGGTGTAGAGTGCAAAAAAACTATGGATTTAGGCCAGATCTCTGTACTGGGGTGACTGTGTGACATTGTTCTGCATTTTGTCCATCAATTGTTGTTTTTGCATTTCTCACCCGAGTGGGATGAGAATGCTCAGACCTGAGTCCCATGCTCTCCACACCACTGGAGTCAAGCTATCCTGGCTGAAGACGGCTGATAGCCAGAAACCGGTCCTAGGATGCTTGATTCCGGTCCAGGAAAGACATGGCTTGGCAGTTCGGGCTGGACTGTTCCCATGAGGTACAGGATCAAGGCTGATTTGCATATGGCCATGTCTGAACTGGGGTGGTGTGGAGTGCAAAAGAACGATGGATTTAGGCCCAGATCTCTGTACTGGAATAAATGTATGACAATGTTCTGCATTCTGTCCATAAATTGTTGTTTTTGCATTTGTCACCCCAAGTGGAATGGGTATGCTCAGACGTGAGTCCCAATCTCTCCACACCACTGGAGGCAAGCTATCCTGGCTGAAGACGGCTGATAGCTAGAAACCCATCCTAGGATACTTGATTCCGGTCCAGGAAAGACATGGCTTGGCAGTTCGGGCTGGACTGTTCCCATGAGGCACATGGTCAAGGCTGATTTGCATAAGGCCATGTCTGAACTGGGGTGGTGTGGAGTGCAACAAAATGATGGATATAGGCCCAGATCTCTGTACTGGAATAAATTTATGACATTGTTCTGCATTCTGTCCATCAATTGTTGTTCTTGCATTTGTCACCCCGAGTGGGATGGGTATGCTCAGACATGAGTCCCATGCTCTCCACACCACTGGAGTCAAGCTATTATGGCTGAAGATGGCTGATAGCCAGAAACTGGTCCTAGGATGCTTGATTCCGGTCCAGGAAAGACATGGCTTGGCAGTTCGGGCTGGACTGTTCCCATAAGGCACAGGGTCAAGGCTGATTTGCATATGGCCATGTCTGAACTGGGGTGGTGTGGAGTGCAAAACAAACAATGGATTTAGGCCCATATCTCTGTACTGGGGTAAATGTATGACATTGTTCTGCATTCTGTCCATCAATTGTTGTTTTTGCATTTGTCCCCCTGAGTGGGATGGGTATGCTCAGACGTGAGTCCCATGCTCTCCACACTACTGGAGTCAAGCTATCCTGGATGTAGACGGCTGATAGCCAGAAACCGGTCCTAGGATGCTTGATTACGGTCCAGGAAAGACATGGCTTGGTAGTTCGGGCTGGACTGTTCCCATGAGGCACGGGGTCAAGGCTGATTTGCATATGGCCATGTCTGAACTGGGGTGATGTGGAGTGCAAAAAAATGATGGATTTAGGCCCAGATCTCTGTACTGAGGTGAATGTATGACATTGTTCTGCATTCTGTCCATCAATTGTTGTTTTTTCATTTGTCACCCCGAGTGGGATGGGAATATCAGACGTGAGTCCCATGCTCTCCACACCACTGGAGTCGAGCTATCCTGGCTGAAGACGGCTGATAGCCAGAAACCGGTCCTAGAATGCTTGATTACGGTCCAGGAAAGACATGGCTTGGCAGTTCGGGATGGACAGTTCGAGGCACAGGGTAAAGGCTGATTTGCATATTACCATGTCTGAACTGGGGTGGTGTGGACTGCAAAAAAAACAATGGATTTAGGCCCAGATCTCTGTACTGGAGTAAATGTATGATATTTTTCTGCATTTTGTACATCAATTGTTTTTGCATTTGTCACCCCGAGTGGTATGGGTATGCTCAGACGTGAGTCCCATGCTCTCCACACCACTGGAGTGAAGCTATCCTGGCTGAAGACAGCTGATAGCCAGAAACCTGTCCTAGTATGCTTGATTCCGGTCCAGGAAAGACATGGCTTGGCAGTTCGGGCTGGTCTGTTCCCATGAGGCACAGGGTCAAGGCTGATTTGCATATGGCCATGTCTGAACTGGGGTGGTGTGGAGTGCAAAAGAACGATGGATTTAGGCCCAGATCTCTGTACTGTATGACATTTTTCCTCATTCTGTCAATCAATTGTTGTTTTTGCATTTGTCACCCCGAGTGGGATGGGTATGCTCAGACGTGAGTCCCATGCTCTCCACACCACTGGAGTCAAGCTATCCTGGCTGAAGATGGCTGATAGCTGGAAACCGGTCCTAGGATGCTTGATTCCGGTCCAGGAAATACTTGGCTTGGTAGTTCAGTCTGGACTGTTCCCATGATGCATAGGGTCAAGGCTGATTTGCATATGGCCATCTCTGAACTGGGGTGGTGTGGAGTGCAAAAAAACAATGGATTTAGGCCCAGATCTCTGTACTAGGGTGAATGTATGACATTGTTCTGCATTCTGTCCATCAATTGTTGTTTTTGCATTTGTCACCCCGAGTTGGATGGGTATGCTCAGACGTGAGTCCCATGCTCTCCACAACACTGGAGTCAAGCTATCCTGGTTGAAGATGGCTGATAGCCAGAAACCAGTCCTAGGATGCTTGATTCCGGTCCAGGAATGACATGGCTTGGCAGTTCTGGCTGGACTGTTCCCATGAGGCACAGGGTCAAGGCTGATTTGCATATGGCCATGTCTGAACTGGGGTGGTGTAGAGTGCAAAAAAACGATGGATTTAGGCCCAGATCTCTGTACTGGGGTGAATGTATGACATTGTTCTGCATTCTGTCAATCAATTGTTGTTGATTCATTTGTCACCCCGAGTGGGATGGGTATGCTCAGATGTGAGTCCCATGCTCTCCACACCACTGGAGTCAAGCTATCCTGGCTGAAAACGGCAGATAGCCAGGAACCTATCCTAGAGTGCTTATTCCGGTCCACGAAAGACATGGCTTGGCAGTTCTGGCTGGACTGTTCCTATGAGGCACAGGGTCAAGGCTGATTTGCATATGGCCATGTCTGAACTGGGGTGGCGTCTAGTGCAAAAAAAGTATGGATTAAGGCCGAGATATCTGTACTGGGGTGAATGTATGACATTGTTCCGCATTCTGTCAATCAATTGTTGTTTTTGCATTCGTCACCCCGAGTGGGATGGGTATGCTGAGACGTGAATCCCATGCTCTCCACACCACTGGAGTCAAACTATCTTGGCTGAAGACGGCTGATAGCCAGAAACCGGTCCTAGGATGCTTTATTCCGGTCCAGGAAACACATGGCATGGCAGTTCAGGCTGGAATGTTCCCATGAGGCACAGGGTCAAGGCTGATTTGCATATGGCCATGTCTGAACTGGGGTGGTGTGGAGTGCAAAAAAACTATGGATTTAGGCCCAGATCTCTGTACTGGAATAAATGTATGACATTGTTCTGCATTCTGTCCATCAATTGTTGTTCTTGCATTTGTTACCCCGAGTGGGATGGGTATGCTCAGACGGGAGTCCCATGCTCTCCACACCACTGGAGTAAAGCTATTCTGGCTGAAGACGGCTGATAGCCAGAAACCGGTACTAGGATGCTTGATTCCGGTCCAGGAAAGACATGTCTTGGCAGTTCAGTCTGGACTGTTCCCATGATGCATAGGGTCAAGGCTGATTTGCATATTACCATGTCTGAACTGGGGTGGTGTGGACTGCAAAAAAACAATGGATTTAGGCCCAGATCTCTGTACTGGAGTAAATGTATGATATTTTTCTGCATTCTGTACATCAATTGTTTTTGCATTTGTCACCCCGAGTGGTATGGGTATGCTCAGACGTGAGTCCCATGCTCTCCAAACACTGGAGTGAAGCTATCCTGGCTGAAGACAGCTGAAAGCCAGAAACCTGTCCTAGTATGCTTGATTCCGGTCCAGGAAAGACATGGCTTGGCAGTTCGGGCTGGTCTGTTCCCATGAGGCACAGGGTCAAGGCTGATTTGCATATGGCCATGTCTGAACTGGGGTGGTGTGGAGTGCAAAAGAACGATGGATTTAGTCCCAGATCTCTGTACTGTATGACATTTTTCCTCATTCTGTCAATCAATTGTTGTTTTTGCATTTGTCACCCCGAGTGGGATGGGTATGCTCAGACGTGAGTCCCATGCTCTCCACACCACTGGAGTCAAGCTATCCTGGCTGAAGATGGCTGATAGCTGGAAACCGGTCCTAGGATGCTTGATTCCGGTCCAGGAAATACTTGGCTTGGTAGTTCAGTCTGGACTGTTCCCATGATGCATAGGGTCAAGGCTGATTTGCATATGGCCATCTCTGAACTGGGGTGGTGTGGAGTGCAAAAAAACAATGGATTTAGGCCCAGATCTCTGTACTAGGGTGAATGTATGACATTGTTCTGCATTCTGTCCATCAATTGTTGTTTTTGCATTTGTCACCCCGAGTTGGATGGGTATGCTCAGACGTGAGTCCCATGCTCTCCACAACACTGGAGTCAAGCTATCCTGGTTGAAGATGGCTGATAGCCAGAAACCAGTCCTAGGATGCTTGATTCCGGTCCAGGAATGACATGGCTTGGCAGTTCTGGCTGGACTGTTCCCATGAGGCACAGGGTCAAGGCTGATTTGCATATGGCCATGTCTGAACTGGGGTGGTGTAGAGTGCAAAAAAACGATGGATTTAGGCCCAGATCTCTGTACTGGGGTGAATGTATGACATTGTTCTGCATTCTGTCAATCAATTGTTGTTGATTCATTTGTCACCCCGAGTGGGATGGGTATGCTCAGATGTGAGTCCCATGCTCTCCACACCACTGGAGTCAAGCTATCCTGGCTGAAAACGGCAGATAGCCAGAAACCTATCCTAGAGTGCTTATTCCGGTCCACGAAAGAGATGGCTTGGCAGTTCTGGCTGGACTGTTCCTATGAGGCACAGGGTCAAGGCTGATTTGCATATGGCCATGTCTGAACTGGGGTGGCGTCTAGTGCAAAAAAAGTATGGATTAAGGCCGAGATATCTGTACTGGGGTGAATGTATGACATTGTTCCGCATTCTGTCAATCAATTGTTGTTTTTGCATTCGTCACCCCGAGTGGGATGGGTATGCTGAGACGTGAATCCCATGCTCTCCACACCACTGGAGTCAAACTATCCTGGCTGAAGACGGCTGATAGCCAGAAACCGGTCCTAGGATGCTTGATTCCGGTCCAGGAAACACATGGCATGGCAGTTCAAGCTGGAATGTTCCCATGAGGCACAGGGTCAAGGCTGATTTGCATATGGCCATGTCTGAACTGGGGTGGTGTGGAGTGCAAAAAAACTATGGATTTAGGCCCAGATCTCTGTACTGGAATAAATGTATGACATTGTTCTGCATTCTGTCCATCAATTGTTGATCTTGCATTTGTTACCCCGAGTGGGATGGGTATGCTCAGACGGGAGTCCCATGCTCTCCACACCACTGGAGTAAAGCTATTCTGGCTGAAGACGGCTGATAGCCAGAAACCGGTACTAGGATGCTTGATTCCGGTCCAGGAAAGACATGTCTTGGCAGTTCAGTCTGGACTGTTCCCATGATGCATAGGGTCAAGGCTGATTTGCATATGGCCATGTCTGAACTGGGGTGGTGTGGAGTGCAACAAAATGATGGATTTAGGCCCGGATCTCTGTACTGGAATAAATGTATGACATTGTTCTGCAATCTGTCCATCAATTGTTGTTCTTGCATTTGTCCCCCTGAGTGGGATGGGTATGCTCAGACGTGAGTCCCATGCTCTCCACACCACTGGAGTCAAGCTATCCTGGATGTAGACGGCTGATAGCCAGGAACCGGTCCTAGGATGCTTGATTACGGTCCAGGAAAGACATGGCTTGGTAGTTCGGGCTGGACTGTTCCTTTGAGGCTCAGGGTCAAGGCTGATTTGCATATGGCCATGTCTGAACTGGGGTGATGTGGAGTGCAAAAAAATGATGGATTTAGGCCCAGATCTCTGTACTGAGGTGAATGTATGACATTGTTCTGCATTCTGTCCATCAATTGTTTCTGCATTTGTCACCCCGAGTGGTATGGGTATGCTCAGACGTGAGTCCCATGCTCTCCACACCACTGGAGTGAAGCTATCCTGGCTGAAGACAGCTGATAGCCAGAAACCGGTCCTAGTATGCTTGATTCCGGTCCAGGAAAGACATGGCTTGGCAGTTCGGGCTGGTCTGTTCCCATGAGGCACAGGGTCAAGGCTGATTTGCATATGGCCATATCTGAACTGGGGTGGTGTGGAGTGCAAAAGAACGATGGATTTAGGCCCAGATTTCTGTACTGTATGATATTTTTCCTCATTCTGTCAATCAATTGTTGTTTCTGCATTTGTCACCCCGAGTGGTATGGGTATGCTCAGACGTGAGTCCCATGCTCTCCACACCACTGGAGTCAAGCTATCCTGGCTGAAGATGGCTGATAGCTGGAAACCGGTCCTAGGATGCTTGATTCCCGTCCAGGAAATATGTGGCTTGGTAGTTCAGTCTGGACTGTTCCCATGATGCGTAGGGTCAAGGCTGATTTGCATATGGCCATGTCTGAACTGGGGTGGTGTGGAGTGCAAAAAAACGATGGATTTAGGCCCAGATCTCTGTACTAGGGTGAATGTATGACATTGTTCTGCATTCTGTCCATAATTGTTGTTTTTGCATTTGTCACCCCGAGTGGGATGGGTATGCTCAGACGTGAGTCCCATGCTCTCCACAACACTGGAGTCAAGCTATGCTGGTTGAAGATGGCTGATAGCCAGAAACCAGTCCTAGGATGTTTGATTCCGGTCCAGGAAAGACATGGCTTGGTTGTTCTGACTGGACTGTTCCCATGAGGCACAGGGTCAAGGCTGATTTGCATATGGCCATGTCTGAACTGGGGTGGTGTAGAGTGCAATAAAACAATGGATTTAGGCCCAGATCTCTGTACTGGAGTGAATGTATGACATTGTTCTGCATTCTGTCAATCAATTGTTGTTGATTCATTTGTCACCCCGAGTGGGATGGGTATGCTCAGATGTGAGTCCCATGCTCTCCACACCACTGGAGTCAAGCTATCCTGGCTGAAAACGGCAGATAGCCAGAAACCTGTCCTAGGGTGCTTATTCCGGTCCACGAAAGACATGGCTTGGCAGTTCTGGCTGGACTGTTCCTTTGAGGCACAGGGTCAAGGCTGATTTGCATATGGCCATGTCTGAACTGGGGTGGTGTGGAGTGCAAAAAAACGATGGATTTAGGCCCAGATCTCTGTAGTGGAATAAATGTATGACATTGTTCTGCATTCTGTCCATCAATTGTTGTTCTTGCATTTGTTACCCCGAGTGGGATGGGTATGCTCAGACGTGAGTCCCATGCTCTCCACACCACTGGAGTAAAGCTATTCTGGCTGAAGACGGCTGATAGCCAGAAACCGGTACTAGGATGTTTCATTCCGGTCCAGGAAAGACATGGCTTGGCAGTTCTGGCTGGACTGTTCCCATGAGGCACAGGGTCAAGGCTGATTTGCATATGGCCATGTCTGAACTGGGGCAGTGTGGAGTGCAAAAAAAACCAATGGATTTAGGCCCAGATCTCTGTACTGTGGTAAATGTATGATATTGTTCTGCATTCTGTCCATCAATTGTTGTTTTTTCATTTGTCACCCGAGTGGGATAAGAATGCTCAGACGTGAGTCCAATGCTCTCCACACCACTGGAGTCAAGCTATCCTGGCTGAAGACGGCTGATAGCCAGAAACTGGCCCTAGGATGCTTGATTCCGGTCCAGGAAAGACATGGCTTGGCAGTTCGAGCTGGACTGTTCCCATGAGGCACAGGGTCAAGGCTGATTTGCATATGGCCATGTCTGACTTGGGGTGGTGTAGAGGGCAAAAAAACTATGGATTTAGGCCAGATCTCTGTACTGGGGTGACTGTGTGACATTGTTCTGCATTCTGTCCATCAATTGTTGTTTTTGCATTTCTCACCCGAGTGGGATAAGAATGCTCAGACGTGAGTCCAATGCTCTCCACACCACTGGAGTCAAGCTATCCTGGCTGAAGACGGCTGATAGCCAGAAACCGGTCCTAGGATGTTTGATTCCGGTCCAGGAAAGACATGGATCGGCAGTTCGGGCTGGATTGTTCCCATGAGGCAAAGGGTCAAGATTGATTTGCATATGGCCATGTCTGAACTGGGGTGATGTGGAGTGCAAAAAAACGATGGATTTAGGCCCATATCTCTATACTGGGGTGAATGTATGACATTGTTCTGCATTCTGTCCATCAATTGTTGTTTTTTCATTTGTCACACGAGTGGGATGGATATGCTCAGACGTGAGTCCCATGCTCTCCACACCACTGGAGTCAAGCTATCCTGGCTGAAGACGGCTGATCGCCAGAAACCGGTCCAAGGACGCTTGATTCCGGTCCAGGAAAGACATGGCTTGGCAGTTCGGGCTGGACTGTTCCCATGAGGCACAGGATTAAGGCTGATTTGCATATGGCAATGTCTGAACTGGGGTGGTGTGGAGTGCAAAAGAACGATGGATTTAGGCCCAGATCTCTGTACTGGAGTAAATGTATGACATTGTTCTGCATTCTGTCCATAAATTGTTGTTTTTGCATTTGTCACCCCGAGTGGAATGGGTATGCTCAGACGTGAGTCCCATGTTCTCCACACCACTGGAGTCAAGCTATCCTGGCTGAAGACGGCTGATAGCTAGAAACCTATCCTAGGATACTTGATTCTGGTCCAGGAAAGACATGGCTTGGCAGTTCGGGCTGGACTGTTCCCATGAGGCACAGGGTCAAGGCTGATTTGCATAAGGCCATGTCTGACTTGGGGTGGTGTAGAGTGCAAAAAAACTATGGATTTAGGCCAGATCTCTGTACTGGGGTGACTGTGTGACATTGTTCTGCATTCTGTCCATCAATTGTTGTTTTTGCATTTCTCACCCGAGTGGGATGAGAATGCTCAGACGTGAGTCCCATGCTCTCCACACCACTGGAGTCAAGCTATCCTGGCTGAAGACGGCTGATAGCCAGAAACCGGTCCTAGGATGCTATCTTCCGGTCCAGGAAAGACATGGCTTGGCAGTTCGGGCTGGACTGTTCCCATGAGGCACAGGGTCAAGGCTGATTTGCATATGGCCATGTCTGACTTGGGGTGGTGTAGAGTGCAAAAAAACTATGGATTTAGGCCAGATCTCTGTACTGGGGTGACTGTGTGACATTGTTCTGCATTCTGTCCATCAATTGTTGTTTTTGCATTTCTCACCCGAGTGGGATGAGAATGCTCAGACGTGAGTCCCATGCTCTCCACACCACTGGAGTCAAGCTATCCTGGCTGAAGACGGCTGATAGCCAGAAACCAGTCCTAGGATGCTTGATTCCGGTCCAGGAAAGATATGGCTTGGCAGCTCTGGCTGGACTGTTCCCATGAGGCACAGGGTCTAGGCTGATTTGCATATGGCCATGTCTGAACTGGGGTGGTGTAGAGTGCAAAAAAACGATGGATTTAGGCCCAGATCTCTGTACTGGAGTGAATGTATGACATTGTTCTGCATTCTGTCAATCAATTGTTGTTGATTTATTTGTCACCCCGAGTAGGATGGGTATGCTCAGATGTGAGTCCCATGCTCTCCACACCACTGGAGTCAAGCTATCCTGGCTGAAAACGGCAGATAGCCAGAAACCTGTCCTAGGGTGCTTATTCCGGTCCACGAAAGACATGGCTTGGCAGTTCTGGCTGGACTGTTCCTTTGAGGCACAGGGCCAAGGCTGATTTGCATATGGCCATGTCTGAACTGGGGTGGCGTGGAGTGCAAAAAAAGTATGGATTAAGGCCGAGATATCTGTACTGGGGTGAATGTATGACATTGTTCCGCATTCTGTCCATCAATTGTTTTTGCATTTGTCACCCCGAGTGGGATGGGTATGCTGAGACGTGAGTCCCATGCTCCCACACCACTGGAGTAAAGCTATTCTGGCTGAAGATGGCTGATAGCCAGAAACCGGTACTAGGATGTTTGATTCCGGTCCAGGAAAGACATGGCTTGGCAGTTCTGGCTGGACTGTTCCCATGAGGCACAGGGTCAAGGCTGATTTGCATATGGCCATGTCTGAACTGGGGGGGTGTGGAGTGCAAAAAAACCCAATGGATTTAGGCCCAGATCTCTGTACTGTGGTAAATGTATGATATTGTTCTGTATTCTGTCCATCAATTGCTCTTTTTGCATTTGTCACCCTGAGTGGGATGGGTATGCTCAGGCGTGAGTCCCATGCTCTCCACACCACTGGAGTAAAGCTATCCTGGATGAAGACGGCTGATAGCCAGAAACCAGTCCTAGGATGCATGATTACGGTCCAGGAAAGACATGGCTTGGCTGTTCGGGCTGGACTGTTCCCATGAGGCACAGGATCAAGGAACGATGGATTTAGGCCCAGATCTCTGTACTGGAGTAAATGTATGACATTGTTCTGCATTCTGTCCATAAATTGTTGTTTTTGCATTTGTCACCCCGAGTGGAATGGGTATGCTCAGACGTGAGTCCCATGTTCTCCACACCACTGGAGTCAAGCTATCCTGGCTGAAGACGGCTGATAGCTAGAAACCTATCCTACGATACTTGATTCCGGTCCAGGAAAGACATGGCTTGGCAGTTCGGGCTGGACTGTTCCCATGAGGCACATGGTCAAGGCTGATTTGCATAAGGCCATGTCTGAACTGGGGTGGTGTGGAGTGCAAAAAAAGGATCGATTTAGGCCCATATCTCTGTACTGAGGTGAATGTATGACATTGTTCTGCATTCTGTCCATCAATTGTTGTTTTTGCATTTGTCTCCCCGAGTGGGATGGGTATGCTCAGACGTGAGTCCCATGCTCTCCACACGCCTGGAGTCAAGCTATCCTGGCTGAAGACGGCTGATAGCCAGAAACTGGCCCTAGGATGCTTGATTCCGGTCCAGGAAAGACATGGCTTGGCAGTTCGGGCTGGACTGTTCCCATGAGGCACAGGGTCAAGGCTGATTTGCAAATGGCCATGTCTGACTTGGGGTGGTGTAGAGTGCAAAAAAACTATGGATTTAGGCCAGATCTCTGTACTGGGGTGACTGTGTGACATTGTTCTGCATTTTGTCCATCAATTGTTGTTTTTGCATTTCTCACCCGAGTGGAATGGGTATGCTCAGACGTGAGTCCCATGCTCTCCACACCACTGGAGGCAAGCTATCCTGGCTGAAGACGGCTGATAGCTAGAAACCAATCCTAGGATACTTGATTCCGGTCCAGGAAAGACATGGCTTGGCAGTTTGGGCTGGACTGTTCCCATGAGGCACATGGTCAAGGCTGATTTGCATATGGCCATGTCTGAACTGGGGTGGTGTGGAGTGCAACAAAATGATGGATATAGGCCCAGATCTCTGTACTGGAATAAATTTATGACATTGTTCTGCATTCTGTCCATCAATTGTTGTTCTTGCATTTGTCACCCCGAGTGGGATGGGTATGCTCAGACATGAGTCCCATGCTCTCCACACCACTGGAGTCAAGCTATTCTGGCTGAAGATGGCTGATAGCCAGAAACTGGTCCTAGGATGCTTGATTCCGGTCCAGGAAAGACATGGCTTGGCAGTTCGGGCTGGACTGTTCCCATGAGGCACAGGGCCAAGGCTGATTTGCATATGGCCATGTCTGAACTGGGGTGGTGTGGAGTGCAAAACAAACAATGGATTTAGGCCCATATCTCTGTACTGGGGTAAATGTATGACATTGTTCTGCATTCTGTCCATCAATTGTTGTTTTTGCATTTGTCCCCCTGAGTGGGATGGGTATGCTCAGACGTGAGTCCCATGCTCTCCACACTACTGGAGTCAAGCTATCCTGGATGTAGACGGCTGATAGCCAGAAACCGGTCCTAGGATGCTTGATTACGGTCCAGGAAAGACATGGCTTGGTAGTTCGGGCTGGACTGTTCCCATGAGGCACGGGGTCAAGGCTGATTTGCATATGGCCATGTCTGAACTGGGGTGATGTGGAGTGCAAAAAAATGATGGATTTAGGCCCAGATCTCTGTACTGAGGTGAATGTATGACATTGTTCTGCATTCTGTCCATCAATTGTTGTTTTTTCATTTGTCACCCCGAGTGGGATGGGAATATCAGGCGTGAGTCCCATGCTCTCCACACCACTGGAGTCAAGCTATCCTGGCTGAAGACGGCTGATAGCCAGAAACCGGTCCTAGAATGCTTGATTACGGTCCAGGAAAGACATGGCTTGGCAGTTCGGGCTGGTCTGTTCCCATGAGGCACAGGGTCAAGGCTGATTTGCATATGGCCATGTCTGAACTGGGGTGGTGTGGACTGCAAAAAAACAATGGATTTAGGCCCAGATCTCTGTACTGGAGTAAATGTATGATATTTTTCTGCATTCTGTACATCAATTGTTTTTGCATTTGTCACCCCGAGTGGTATGGGTATGCTCAGACGTGAGTCCCATGCTCTCCACACCACTGGAGTGAAGCTATCCTGGCTGAAGACAGCTGATAGCCAGAAACCTGTCCTAGTATGCTTGATTCCGGTCCAGGAAAGACATGGCTTGGCAGTTCGGGCTGGTCTGTTCCCATGAGGCACAGGGTCAAGGCTGATTTGCATATGGCCATGTCTGAACTGGGGTGGTGTGGAGTGCAAAAGAACGATGGATTTAGGCCCAGATCTCTGTACTGTATGACATTTTTCCTCATTCTGTCAATCAATTGTTGTTTTTGCATTTGTCACCCCGAGTGGGATGGGTATGCTCAGACGTGAGTCCCATGCTCTCCACACCACTGGAGTCAAGCTATCCTGGCCGAAGATGGCTGATAGCTGGAAACCGGTCCTAGGATGCTTGATTCCGGTCCAGGAAATACTTGGCTTGGTAGTTCAGTCTGGACTGTTCCCATGATGCATAGGGTCAAGGCTGATTTGCATATGGCCATCTCTGAACTGGGGTGGTGTGGAGTGCAAAAAAACAATGGATTTAGGCTCAGATCTCTGTACTAGGGTGAATGTATGACATTGTTCTGCATTCTGTCCATCAATTGTTGTTTTTGCATTTGTCACCCCGAGTTGGATGGGTATGCTCAGACGTGAGTCCCATGCTCTCCACAACACTGGAGTCAAGCTATCCTGGTTGAAGATGGCTGATAGCCAGAAACCAGTCCTAGGATGCTTGATTCCGGTCCAGGAATGACATGGCTTGGCAGTTCTGGCTGGACTGTTCCCATGAGGCACAGGGTCAAGGCTGATTTGCATATGGCCATGTCTGAACTGGGGTGGTGTAGAGTGCAAAAAAACGATGGATTTAGACCCAGATCTCTGTACTGGGGTGAATGTATGACATTGTTCTGCATTTTGTCAATCAATTGTTGTTGATTCATTTGTCACCCCGAGTGGGATGGGTATGCTCAGATGTGAGTCCCATGCTCTCCACACCACTGGAGTCAAACTATCCTGGCTAAAGACGGCTGATAGCCAGAAACCGGTCCTAGGATGCTTGATTCCGGTCCAGGAAACACATGGCATGGCAGTTCAGGCTGGAATGTTCCCATGAGGCACAGGGTCAAGGCTGATTTGCATATGGCCATGTCTGAACTGGGGTGGTGTGGAGTGCAAAAAAACTATGGATTTAGGCCCAGATCTCTGTACTGGAATAAATGTATGACATTGTTCTGCATTCTGTCCATCAATTGTTGTTCTTGCATTTGTTACCCCGAGTGGGATGGGTATGCTCAGACGGGAGTCCCATGCTCTCCACACCACTTGAGTAAAGCTATTCTGGCTGAAGACGGCTGATAGCCAGAAACCGGTACTAGGATGCTTGATTCCGGTCCAGGAAAGACATGTCTTGGCAGTTCAGTCTGGACTGTTCCCATGATGCATAGGGTCAAGGCTGATTTGCATATGGCCATGTCTGAACTGGGGTGGTGTGGAGTGCAACAAAATGATGGATTTAGGCCCAGATCTCTGTACTGGAATAAATGTATGACATTGTTCTGCATTCTGTCCATCAATTGTTGTTCTTGCATTTGTCCCCCTGAGTGGGATGGGTATGCTCAGACGTGAGTCCCATGCTCTCCACACCACTGGAGTCAAGCTATCCTGGATGTAGACGGCTGATAGCCAGGAACCGGTCCTAGGATGCTTGATTACGGTCCAGGAAAGACACGGGTTGGTAGTTCGGGCTGGACTGTTCCCATGAGGCTCAGGGTCAAGGCTGATTTGCATATGTCCATGTCTGAACTGGGGTGATGTGGAGTGCAAAAAAATGATGGATTTAGGCCCAGATCTCTGTACTGAGGTGAATGTATGACATTGTTCTGCATTCTGTCCATCAATTGTTTCTGCATTTGTCACCCCGAGTGGTATGGGTATGCTCAGACGTGAGTCCCATGCTCTCCACACCACTGGAGTGAAGCTATCCTGGCTGAAGACAGCTGATAGCCAGAAACCGGTCCTAGTATGCTTGATTCCGGTCCAGGAAAGACATGGCTTGGCAGTTCGGGCTGGTCTGTTCCCATGAGGCACAGGGTCAAGGCTGATTTGCATATGGCCATATCTGAACTGGGGTGGTGTGGAGTGCAAAAGAACGATGGATTTAGGTCCAGATCTCTGTACTGTATGATATTTTTCCTCATTCTGTCAATCAATTGTTGTTTTTGCATTTGTCACCCCGAGTGGGATGGGTATGCTCAGACGTGAGTCCCATGCTCTCCACACCACTGGAGTCAAGCTATCCTGGCTGAAGATGGCTGATAGCTGGAAACCGGTCCTAGGATGCTTGATTCCCGTCCAGGAAATACGTGGCTTGGTAGTTCAGTCTGGACTGTTCCCATGATGCATAGGGTCAAGGCTGATTTGCATATGGCCATGTCTGAACTGGGGTGGTGTGGAGTGCAAAAAACGATGGATTTAGGCCCAGATCTCTGTACTAGGGTGAATGTATGACATTGTTCTGCATTCTGTCCATAATTGTTGTTTTTGCATTTGTCACCCCGAGTGGGATGGGTATGCTCAGACGTGAGTCCCATGCTCTCCACAACACTGGAGTCAAGCTATGCTGGTTGAAGATGGCTGATAGCCAGAAACCAGTCCTAGGATGTTTGATTCCGGTCCAGGAAAGACATGGCTTGGCAGTTCTGGCTGGACTGTTCCCATGAGGCACAGGGTCAAGGCTGATTTGCATATGGCCATGTCTGAACTGGGGTGGTGTAGAGTGCAATAAAACGATGGATTTAGGCCCAGATCTCTGTACTGGAGTGAATGTATGACATTGTTCTGCATTCTGTCAATCAATTGTTGTTGATTCATTTGTCACCCCGAGTGGGATGGGTATGCTCAGATGTGAGTCCCATGCTCTCCACACCACTGGAGTCAAGCTATCCTGGCTGAAAACGGCAGATAGCCAGAAACCTGTCCTAGGGTGCTTATTCCGGTCCACGAAAGACATGGCTTGGCAGTTCTGGCTGGACTGTTCCTTTGAGGCACAGGGTCAAGGCTGATTTGCATATGGCCATGTCTGAACTGGGGTGGCGTGGAGTGCAAAAAAAGTATGGATTAAGGCCGAGATATCTGTACTGGGGTGAATGTATGACATTGTTCCGCATTCTGTCCATCAATTGTTGTTTTTGCATTTGTCACCCCGAGTGGGATGGGTATGCTGAAACGTGAATCCCATGCTCTCCACACCACTGGAGTCAAACTATCCAGGCTGAAGACGGCTGATAGCCAGAAACCGGTCCTAGGATGCTTGATTCCGGTCCAAGAAAGACATGGCATGGCAGTTCAGGCTGGAATGTTCCCATGAGGCACAGGGTCAAGGCTGATTTGCATATGGCCATGTCTGAACTGGGGTGGTGTGGAGTGCAAAAAAACGATGGATTTAGGCCCAGATCTCTGTACTGGAATAAATGTATGACATTGTTCTGCATTCTGTCCATCAATTGTTGTTCTTGCATTTGTTACCCTGAGTGGGATGGGTATGCTCAGACGTGAGTCCCATGCTCTCCACACCACTGGAGTAAAGCTATTCTGGCTGAAGACGGCTGATAGCCAGAAACCGGTACTAGGATGTTTGATTCCGGTCCAGGAAAGACATGGCTAAGCAGTTCTGGCTGGACTGTTCCCATGAGGCACAGGGTCAAGGCTGATTTGCATATGGCCATGTCTGAACTGGGGCAGTGTGGAGTGCAAAAAAAAACAATGGATTTAGGCCCAGATCTCTGTACTGTGGTAAATGTATGATATTGTTCTGCATTCTGTCCATCAATTGCTGTTTTTGGATTTGTCACCCTGAGTGGGATGGGTATGGTCAGGCGTGAGTCCCATGCTCTCCACACCACTGGAGTAAAGCTATCCTGGATGAAGACGGCTGATAGCCAGAAACCAGTCCTAGGATGCATGATTACGGTCCAGGAAAGACATGGCTTGGCAGTTTGGGCTGGACTATTCCCATGAGGCAAAGGGTCAAGGCTGATTTGCATATGGCCATGTCTGAACTGGGGTGATGTGGAGTGTAAAAAAACGATGGATTTAGGCCCAGATCTCTATACTGGGGTGAATGTATGACATTGTTCTGCATTCTGTCCATCAATTGTTGTTTTTTCATTTGTCACCCGAGTAGGATGGATATGCTCAGACGTGAGTCCCATGCTCTCCACACCACTGGAGTCAAGCTATCCTGGCTGAAGACGGCTGATAGCCAGAAACTGGCCCTAGGATGCTTGATTCCGGTCCAGGAAAGACATGGCTTGGCAGTTCGGGCTGGACTGTTCCCATGAGGCACAGGGTCAAGGCTGATTTGCATATGGCCATGTCTGACTTGGGGTGGTGTAGAGTGCAAAAAAACTATGGATTTAGGCCAGATCTCTGTACTGGGGTGACTGTGTGACATTGTTCTGCATTCTGTCCATCAATTGTTGTTTTTGCATTTCTCACCCGAGTGGGATAAGAATGCTCAGACGTGAGTCCAATGCTCTCCACACCACTGGAGTCAAGCTATCCTGGCTGAAGACGGCTGATAGCCAGAAACCGGTTCTAGGATGTTTGATTCCGGTCCAGGAAAGACATGGCTTGGCAGTTCGGGCTGGACCGTTCCCATGAGGCACAGGGTCAAGGCTGATTTGCATATGGCCATGTCTGAACTGGGGCGGTGTGGAGTGCAAAAAAACCAATGGATTTAGGCCCAGATCTCTGTACTGTGGTAAATGTATGACATTGTTCTGCATTCTGTCCATCAATTGCTGTTTTTGCATTTGTCACCCTGAGTGGGATGGGTATGCTCAGACATGAGTCCCATGCTCTCCACACCACTGGAGTCAAGCTATTCTGGCTGTAGATGGCTGATAGCCAGAAACTGGTCCTAGGATGCTTGATTCCGGTCCAGGAAAGACATGGCTTGGCAGTTCGTGCTGGACTGTTCCCATGAGGCACAGGGCCAAGGCTGATTTGCATATGGCCATGTCTGAACTGGGGTGGTGTGGAGTGCAAAACAAACAATGGATGTAGGCCCATATCTCTGTACTGGGGTAAATGTATGACATTGTTCTGCATTCTGTCCATCAATTGTTGTTTTTGCATTTGTCCCCCTGAGTGGGATGGGTATGCTCAGACGTGAGTCCCATGCTCTCCACACTACTGGAGTCAAGCTATCCTGGATGTAGACGGCTGATAGCCAGAAACCGGTCCTAGGATGCTTGATTACGGTCCAGGAAAGACATGGCTTGGTAGTTCGGGCTGGACTGTTCCCATGAGGCACGGGGTCAAGGCTGATTTGCATATGGCCATGTCTGAACTGGGGTGATGTGGAGTGCAAAGAAATGATGGATTTAGGCCCAGATCTCTGTACTGAGGTGAATGTATGACATTGTTCTGCATTCTGTCCATCAATTGTTGTTTTTTCATTTGTCACCCCGAGTGGGATGGGAATATCAGGCGTGAGTCCCATGCTCTCCACACCACTGGAGTCAAGCTATCCTGGCTGAAGACGGCTGATAGCCAGAAACCGGTCCTAGAATGCTTGATTACGGTCCAGGAAAGACATGGCTTGGCAGTTCGGGATGGACAGTTCCCATGAGGCACAGGGTAAAGGCTGATTTGCATATTACCATGTCTGAACTGTGGTGGTGTGGACTGCAAAAAAACAATGGATTTAGGCCCAGATCTCTGTACTGGAGTAAATGTATGATATTTTTCTGCATTCTGTACATCAATTGTTTTTGCATTTGTCACCCCGAGTGGTATGGGTATGCTCAGACGTGAGTCCCATGCTCTCCACACCACTGGAGTGAAGCTATCCTGGCTGAAGACAGCTGATAGCCAGAAACCGGTCCTAGTATGCTTGATTCCGGTCCAGGAAAGACATGGCTTGGCAGTTCGGGCTGGTCTGTTCCCATGAGGCACAGGGTCAAGGCTGATTTGCATATGGCCATGTCTGAACTGGGGTGGTGTGGAGTGCAAAAGAACGATGGATTTAGGCCCAGATCTCTGTACTGTATGACATTTTTCCTCATTCTGTCAATCAATTGTTGTTTTTGCATTTGTCACCCCGAGTGGGATGGGTATGCTCAGACGTGAGTCCCATGCTCTCCACACCACTGGAGTCAAGCTATCCTGGCTGAAGATGGCTGATAGCTGGAAACCGGTCCTAGGATGCTTGATTCCGGTCCAGGAAATACTTGGCTTGGTAGTTCAGTCTGGACTGTTCCCATGATGCATAGGGTCAAGGCTGATTTGCATATGGCCATCTCTGAACTGGGGTGGTGTGGAGTGCAAAAAAACAATGGATTTAGGCCCAGATCTCTGTACTAGGGTGAATGTATGACATTGTTCTGCATTCTGTCCATCAATTGTTGTTTTTGCATTTGTCACCCCGAGTTGGATGGGTATGCTCAGACGTGAGTCCCATGCTCTCCACAACACTGGAGTCAAGCTATCCTGGTTGAAGATGGCTGATAGCCAGAAACCAGTCCTAGGATGCTTGATTCCGGTCCAGGAATGACATGGCTTGGCAGTTCTGGCTGGACTGTTCCCATGAGGCACAGGGTCAAGGCTGATTTGCATATGGCCATGTCTGAACTGGGGTGGTGTAGAGTGCAAAAAAACGATGGATTTAGGCCCAGATCTCTGTACTGGGGTGAATGTATGACATTGTTCTGCATTCTGTCAATCAATTGTTGTTGATTCATTTGTCACCCCGAGTGGGATGGGTATGCTCAGATGTGAGTCCCATGCTCTCCACACCACTGGAGTCAAGCTATCCTGGCTGAAAACGGCAGATAGCCAGAAACCTATCCTAGAGTGCTTATTCCGGTCCACGAAAGACATGGCTTGGCAGTTCTGGCTGGACTGTTCCTTTGAGGCACAGGGTCAAGGCTGATTTGCATATGGCCATGTCTGAACTGGGGTGGCGTGGAGTGCAAAAAAAGTATGGATTAAGGCCGAGATATCTGTACTGGGGTGAATGTATGACATTGTTCCGCATTCTGTCCATCAATTGTTGTTTTTGCATTTGTCACCCCGAGTGGGATGGGTATGCTGAAACGTGAATCCCATGCTCTCCACACCACTGGAGTCAAACTATCCAGGCTGAAGACGGCTGATAGCCAGAAACCGGTCCTAGGATGCTTGATTCCGGTCCAAGAAAGACATGGCATGGCAGTTCAGGCTGGAATGTTCCCATGAGGCACAGGGTCAAGGCTGATTTGCATATGGCCATGTCTGAACTGGGGTGGTGTGGAGTGCAAAAAAACGATGGATTTAGGCCCAGATCTCTGTACTGGAATAAATGTATGACATTGTTCTGCATTCTGTCCATCAATTGTTGTTCTTGCATTTGTTACCCTGAGTGGGATGGGTATGCTCAGACGTGAGTCCCATGCTCTCCACACCACTGGAGTAAAGCTATTCTGGCTGAAGACGGCTGATAGCCAGAAACCGGTACTAGGATGTTTGATTCCGGTCCAGGAAAGACATGGCTAAGCAGTTCTGGCTGGACTGTTCCCATGAGGCACAGGGTCAAGGCTGATTTGCATATGGCCATGTCTGAACTGGGGCAGTGTGGAGTGCAAAAAAAAACAATGGATTTAGGCCCAGATCTCTGTACTGTGGTAAATGTATGATATTGTTCTGCATTCTGTCCATCAATTGCTGTTTTTGGATTTGTCACCCTGAGTGGGATGGGTATGGTCAGGCGTGAGTCCCATGCTCTCCACACCACTGGAGTAAAGCTATCCTGGATGAAGACGGCTGATAGCCAGAAACCAGTCCTAGGATGCATGATTACGGTCCAGGAAAGACATGGCTTGGCAGTTTGGGCTGGACTATTCCCATGAGGCAAAGGGTCAAGGCTGATTTGCATATGGCCATGTCTGAACTGGGGTGATGTGGAGTGTAAAAAAACGATGGATTTAGGCCCAGATCTCTATACTGGGGTGAATGTATGACATTGTTCTGCATTCTGTCCATCAATTGTTGTTTTTTCATTTGTCACCCGAGTAGGATGGATATGCTCAGACGTGAGTCCCATGCTCTCCACACCACTGGAGTCAAGCTATCCTGGCTGAAGACGGCTGATAGCCAGAAACTGGCCCTAGGATGCTTGATTCCGGTCCAGGAAAGACATGGCTTGGCAGTTCGGGCTGGACTGTTCCCATGAGGCACAGGGTCAAGGCTGATTTGCATATGGCCATGTCTGACTTGGGGTGGTGTAGAGTGCAAAAAAACTATGGATTTAGGCCAGATCTCTGTACTGGGGTGACTGTGTGACATTGTTCTGCATTCTGTCCATCAATTGTTGTTTTTGCATTTCTCACCCGAGTGGGATAAGAATGCTCAGACGTGAGTCCAATGCTCTCCACACCACTGGAGTCAAGCTATCCTGGCTGAAGACGGCTGATAGCCAGAAACCGGTTCTAGGATGTTTGATTCCGGTCCAGGAAAGACATGGCTTGGCAGTTCGGGCTGGACCGTTCCCATGAGGCACAGGGTCAAGGCTGATTTGCATATGGCCATGTCTGAACTGGGGCGGTGTGGAGTGCAAAAAAACCAATGGATTTAGGCCCAGATCTCTGTACTGTGGTAAATGTATGACATTGTTCTGCATTCTGTCCATCAATTGCTGTTTTTGCATTTGTCACCCTGAGTGGGATGGGTATGCTCAGACATGAGTCCCATGCTCTCCACACCACTGGAGTCAAGCTATTCTGGCTGTAGATGGCTGATAGCCAGAAACTGGTCCTAGGATGCTTGATTCCGGTCCAGGAAAGACATGGCTTGGCAGTTCGTGCTGGACTGTTCCCATGAGGCACAGGGCCAAGGCTGATTTGCATATGGCCATGTCTGAACTGGGGTGGTGTGGAGTGCAAAACAAACAATGGATGTAGGCCCATATCTCTGTACTGGGGTAAATGTATGACATTGTTCTGCATTCTGTCCATCAATTGTTGTTTTTGCATTTGTCCCCCTGAGTGGGATGGGTATGCTCAGACGTGAGTCCCATGCTCTCCACACTACTGGAGTCAAGCTATCCTGGATGTAGACGGCTGATAGCCAGAAACCGGTCCTAGGATGCTTGATTACGGTCCAGGAAAGACATGGCTTGGTAGTTCGGGCTGGACTGTTCCCATGAGGCACGGGGTCAAGGCTGATTTGCATATGGCCATGTCTGAACTGGGGTGATGTGGAGTGCAAAGAAATGATGGATTTAGGCCCAGATCTCTGTACTGAGGTGAATGTATGACATTGTTCTGCATTCTGTCCATCAATTGTTGTTTTTTCATTTGTCACCCCGAGTGGGATGGGAATATCAGGCGTGAGTCCCATGCTCTCCACACCACTGGAGTCAAGCTATCCTGGCTGAAGACGGCTGATAGCCAGAAACCGGTCCTAGAATGCTTGATTACGGTCCAGGAAAGACATGGCTTGGCAGTTCGGGATGGACAGTTCCCATGAGGCACAGGGTAAAGGCTGATTTGCATATTACCATGTCTGAACTGTGGTGGTGTGGACTGCAAAAAAACAATGGATTTAGGCCCAGATCTCTGTACTGGAGTAAATGTATGATATTTTTCTGCATTCTGTACATCAATTGTTTTTGCATTTGTCACCCCGAGTGGTATGGGTATGCTCAGACGTGAGTCCCATGCTCTCCACACCACTGGAGTGAAGCTATCCTGGCTGAAGACAGCTGATAGCCAGAAACCTGTCCTAGTATGCTTGATTCCGGTCCAGGAAAGACATGGCTTGGCAGTTCGGGCTGGTCTGTTCCCATGAGGCACAGGGTCAAGGCTGATTTGCATATGGCCATGTCTGAACTGGGGTGGTGTGGAGTGCAAAAGAACGATGGATTTAGGCCCAGATCTCTGTACTGTATGACATTTTTCCTCATTCTGTCAATCAATTGTTGTTTTTGCATTTGTCACCCCGAGTGGGATGGGTATGCTCAGACGTGAGTCCCATGCTCTCCACACCACTGGAGTCAAGCTATCCTGGCTGAAGATGGCTGATAGCTGGAAACCGGTCCTAGGATGCTTGATTCCGGTCCAGGAAATACTTGGCTTGGTAGTTCAGTCTGGACTGTTCCCATGATGCATAGGGTCAAGGCTGATTTGCATATGGCCATCTCTGAACTGGGGTGGTGTGGAGTGCAAAAAAACAATGGATTTAGGCCCAGATCTCTGTACTAGGGTGAATGTATGACATTGTTCTGCATTCTGTCCATCAATTGTTGTTTTTGCATTTGTCACCCCGAGTTGGATGGGTATGCTCAGACGTGAGTCCCATGCTCTCCACAACACTGGAGTCAAGCTATCCTGGTTGAAGATGGCTGATAGCCAGAAACCAGTCCTAGGATGCTTGATTCCGGTCCAGGAATGACATGGCTTGGCAGTTCTGGCTGGACTGTTCCCATGAGGCACAGGGTCAAGGCTGATTTGCATATGGCCATGTCTGAACTGGGGTGGTGTAGAGTGCAAAAAAACGATGGATTTAGGCCCAGATCTCTGTACTGGGGTGAATGTATGACATTGTTCTGCATTCTGTCAATCAATTGTTGTTGATTCATTTGTCACCCCGAGTGGGATGGGTATGCTCAGATGTGAGTCCCATGCTCTCCACACCACTGGAGTCAAGCTATCCTGGCTGAAAACGGCAGATAGCCAGAAACCTATCCTAGAGTGCTTATTCCGGTCCACGAAAGACATGGCTTGGCAGTTCTGGCTGGACTGTTCCTATGAGTCACAGGGTCAAGGCTGATTTGCATATGGCCATGTCTGAACTGGGGTGGCGTCTAGTGCAAAAAAAGTATGGATTAAGGCCGAGATATCTGTACTGGGGTGAATGTATGACATTGTTCCGCATTCTGTCAATCAATTGTTGTTTTTGCATTCGTCACCCCGAGTGGGATGGGTATGCTGAGACGTGAATCCCATGCTCTCCACACCACTGGAGTCAAACTATCCTGGCTGAAGACGGCTGATAGCCAGAAACCGGTCCTAGGATGCTTGATTCCGGTCCAGGAAACACATGGCATGGCAGTTCAGGCTGGAATGTTCCCATGAGGCACAGGGTCAAGGCTGATTTGCATATGGCCATGTCTGAACTGGGGTGGTGTGGAGTGCAAAAAAACTATGGATTTAGGCCCAGATCTCTGTACTGGAATAAATGTATGACATTGTTCTGCATTCTGTCCATCAATTGTTGTTCTTGCATTTGTTACCCCGAGTGGGATGGGTATGCTCAGACGGGAGTCCCATGCTCTCCACACCACTGGAGTAAAGCTATTCTGGCTGAAGACGGCTGATAGCCAGAAACCGGTACTAGGATGCTTGATTCCGGTCCAGGAAAGACATGTCTTGGCAGTTCAGTCTGGACTGTTCCCATGATGCATAGGGTCAAGGCTGATTTGCATATGGCCATGTCTGAACTGGGGGGGTGTGGAGTGCAACAAAATGATGGATTTAGGCCCAGATCTCTGTACTGGAATAAATGTATGACATTGTTCTGCATTCTGTCCATCAATTGTTGTTCTTGCATTTGTCCCCCTGAGTGGGATGGGTATGCTCAGACGTGAGTCCCATGCTCTCCACACCACTGGAGTCAAGCTATCCTGGATGTAGACGGCTGATAGCCAGGAACCGGTCCTAGGATGCTTGATTACGGTCCAGGAAAGACATGGCTTGGTAGTTCGGGCTGGACTGTTCCCATGAGGCTCAGGGTCAAGGCTGATTTGCATATGTCCATGTCTGAACTGGGGTGATGTGGAGTGCAAAAAAATGATGGATTTAGGCCCAGATCTCTGTACTGAGGTGAATGTATGACATTGTTCTGCATTCTGTCCATCAATTGTTTCTGCATTTGTCACCCCGAGTGGTATGGGTATGCTCAGACGTGAGTCCCATGCTCTCCACACCACTGGAGTGAAGCTATCCTGGCTGAAGACAGCTGATAGCCAGAAACCGGTCCTAGTATGCTTGATTCCGGTCCAGGAAAGACATGGCTTGGCAGTTCGGGCTGGTCTGTTCCCATGAGGCACAGGGTCAAGGCTGATTTGCATATGGCCATATCTGAACTGGGGTGGTGTGGAGTGCAAAAGAACGATGGATTTAGGCCCAGATCTCTGTACTGTATGATATTTTTCCTCATTCTGTCAATCAATTGTTGTTTTTGCATTTGTCACCCCGAGTGGGATGGGTATGCTCAGACGTGAGTCCCATGCTCTCCACACCACTGGAGTCAAGCTATCCTGGCTGAAGATGGCTGATAGCTGGAAACCGGTCCTAGGATGCTTGATTCCCGTCCAGGAAATACGTGGCTTGGTAGTTCAGTCTGGACTGTTCCCATGATGCATAGGGTCAAGGCTGATTTGCATATGGCCATGTCTGAACTGGGGTGGTGTGGAGTGCAACAAAACGATGGATTTAGGCCCAGATCTCTGTACTAGGGTGAATGTATGACATTGTTCTGCATTCTGTCCATAATTGTTGTTTTTGCATTTGTCACCCCGAGTGGGATGGGTATGCTCAGACGTGAGTCCCATGCTCTCCACAACACTGGAGTCAAGCTATGCTGGTTGAAGATGGCTGATAGCCAGAAACCAGTCCTAGGATGTTTGATTCCGGTCCAGGAAAGACATGGCTTGGCAGTTCTGGCTGGACTGTTCCCATGAGGCACAGGGTCAAGGCTGATTTGCATATGGCCATGTCTGAACTGGGGTGGTGTAGAGTGCAATAAAACGATGGATTTAGGCCCAGATCTCTGTACTGGAGTGAATGTATGACATTGTTCTGCATTCTGTCAATCAATTGTTGTTGATTCATTTGTCACCCCGAGTGGGATGGGTATGCTCAGATGTGAGTCCCATGCTCTCCACACCACTGGAGTCAAGCTATCCTGGCTGAAAACGGCAGATAGCCAGAAACCTGTCCTAGGGTGCTTATTCCGGTCCACGAAAGACATGGCTTGGCAGTTCTGGCTGGACTGTTCCTTTGAGGCACAGGGTCAAGGCTGATTTGCATATGGCCATGTCTGAACTGGGGTGGCGTGGAGTGCAAAAAAAGTATGGAATAAGGCCGAGATATCTGTACTGGGGTGAATGTATGACATTGTTCCGCATTCTGTCCATCAATTGTTGTTTTTGCATTTGTCACCCCGAGTGGGATGGGTATGCTGAAACGTGAATCCCATGCTCTCCACACCACTGGAGTCAAACTATCCAGGCTGAAGACGGCTGATAGCCAGAAACCGGTCCTAGGATGCTTGATTCCGGTCCAAGAAAGACATGGCATGGCAGTTCAGGCTGGAATGTTCCCATGAGGCAAAGGGTCAAGATTGATTTGCATATGGCCATGTCTGAACTGGGGTGATGTGGAGTGCAAAAAAACAATGGATTTAGGCCCAGATCTCTGTACTAGGGTGAATGTATGACATTGTTCTGCATTCTGTCCATCAATTGTTGTTTTTGCATTTGTCACCCCGAGTTGGATGGGTATGCTCAGACGTGAGTCCCATGCTCTCCACAACACTGGAGTCAAGCTATCCTGGTTGAAGATGGCTGATAGCCAGAAACCAGTCCTAGGATGCTTGATTCCGGTCCAGGAATGACATGGCTTGGCAGTTCTGGCTGGACTGTTCCCATGAGGCACAGGGTCAAGGCTGATTTGCATATGGCCATGTCTGAACTGGGGTGGTGTAGAGTGCAAAAAAACGATGGATTTAGGCCCAGATCTCTGTACTGGGGTGAATGTATGACATTGTTCTGCATTCTGTCAATCAATTGTTGTTGATTCATTTGTCACCCCGAGTGGGATGGGTATGCTCAGATGTGAGTCCCATGCTCTCCACACCACTGGAGTCAAGCTATCCTGGCTGAAAACGGCAGATAGCCAGAAACCTATCCTAGAGTGCTTATTCCGGTCCACGAAAGACATGGCTTGGCAGTTCTGGCTGGACTGTTCCTATGAGGCACAGGGTCAAGGCTGATTTGCATATGGCCATGTCTGAACTGGGGTGGCGTCTAGTGCAAAAAAAGTATGGATTAAGGCCGAGATATCTGTACTGGGGTGAATGTATGACATTGTTCCGCATTCTGTCAATCAATTGTTGTTTTTGCATTCGTCACCCCGAGTGGGATGGGTATGCTGAGACGTGAATCCCATGCTCTCCACACCACTGGAGTCAAACTATCCTGGCTGAAGACGGCTGATAGCCAGAAACCGGTCCTAGGATGCTTGATTCCGGTCCAAGAAACACATGGCATGGCAGTTCAGGCTGGAATGTTCCCATGAGGCACAGGGTCAAGGCTGATTTGCATATGGCCATGTCTGAACTGGGGTGGTGTGGAGTGCAAAAAAACTATGGATTTAGGCCCAGATCTCTGTACTGGAATAAATGTATGACATTGTTCTGCATTCTGTCCATCAATTTTTGTTCTTGCATTTGTTACCCCGAGTGGGATGGGTATGCTCAGACGGGAGTCCCATGCTCTCCACACCACTGGAGTAAAGCTATTCTGGCTGAAGACGGCTGATAGCCAGAAACCGGTACTAGGATGCTTGATTCCGGTCCAGGAAAGACATGTCTTGGCAGTTCAGTCTGGACTGTTCCCATGATGCATAGGGTCAAGGCTGATTTGCATATGGCCATGTCTGAACTGGGGTGGTGTGGAGTGCAACAAAATGATGGATTTAGGCCCAGATCTCTGTACTGGAATAAATGTATGACATTGTTCTGCATTCTGTCCATCAATTGTTGTTCTTGCATTTGTCCCCCTGAGTGGGATGGGTATGCTCAGACGTGAGTCCCATGCTCTCCACACCACTGGAGTCAAGCTATCCTGGATGTAGACGGCTGATAGCCAGGAACCGGTCCTAGGATGCTTGATTACGGTCCAGGAAAGACATGGCTTGGTAGTTCGGGCTGGACTGTTCCCATGAGGCTCAGGGTCAAGGCTGATTTGCATATGGCCATGTCTGAACTGGGGTGATGTGGAGTGCAAAAAAATGATGGATTTAGGCCCAGATCTCTGTACTGAGGTGAATGTATGACATTGTTCTGCATTCTGTCCATCAATTGTTTCTGCATTTGTCACCCCGAGTGGTATGGGTATGCTCAGACGTGAGTCCCATGCTCTCCACACCACTGGAGTGAAGCTATCCTGGCTGAAGACAGCTGATAGCCAGAAACCGGTCCTAGTATGCTTGATTCCGGTCCAGGAAAGACATGGCTTGGCAGTTCGGGCTGGTCTGTTCCCATGAGGCACAGGGTCAAGGCTGATTTGCATATGGCCATATCTGAACTGGGGTGGTGTGGAGTGCAAAAGAATGATGGATTTAGGCCCAGATCTCTGTACTGTATGATATTTTTCCTCATTCTGTCAATCAATTGTTGTTTTTGCATTTGTCACCCCGAGTGGGATGGGTATGCTCAGACGTGAGTCCCATGCTCTCCACACCACTGGAGTCAAGCTATCCTGGCTGAAGATGGCTGATAGCTGGAAACCGGTCCTAGGATGCTTGATTCCCGTCCAGGAAATACGTGGCTTGGTAGTTCAGTCTGGACTGTTCCCATGATGCATAGGGTCAAGGCTGATTTGCATATGGCCATGTCTGAACTGGGGTGGTGTGGAGTGCAAAAAAACGATGGATTTAGTCCCAGATCTCTGTACTAGGGTGAATGTATGACATTGTTCTGCATTCTGTCCATAATTGTTGTTTTTGCATTTGTCACCCCGAGTGGGATGGGTATGCTCAGACGTGAGTCCCATGCTCTCCACAACACTGGAGTCAAGCTATGCTGGTTGAAGATGGCTGATAGCCAGAAACCAGTCCTAGGATGTTTGATTCCGGTCCAGGAAAGACATGGCTTGGCAGTTCTGGCTGGACTGTTCCCATGAGGCACAGGGTCAAGGCTGATTTGCATATGGCCATGTCTGAACTGGGGTGGTGTAGAGTGCAAAAAAACGATGGATTTAGGCCCAGATCTCTGTACTGGAATAAATGTATGACATTGTTCTGCATTCTGTCCATCAATTGTTGTTCTTGCATTTGTTACCCCGAGTGGGATGGGTATGCTCAGACGTGAGTCCCATGCTCTCCACACCACTGGAGTAAAGCTATTCTGGCTGAAGACGGCTGATAGCCAGAAACCGGTACTAGGATGTTTGATTCCGGTCCAGGAAAGACATGGCTTGGCAGTTCTGGCTGGACTGTTCCCATGAGGCACAGGGTCAAGGCTGATTTGCATATGGCCATGTCTGAACTGGGGCAGTGTGGAGTGCAAAAAAAACCAATGGATTTAGGCCCAGATCTCTGTACTGTGGTAAATGTATGATATTGTTCTGCATTCTGTCCATCAATTGCTGTTTTTGCATTTGTCACCCTGAGTGGGATGGGTATGGTCAGGCGTGAGTCCCATGCTCTCCACACCACTGGAGTAAAGCTATCCTGGATGAAGACGGCTGATAGCCAGAAACCAGTCCTAGGATGCATGATTACGGTCCAGGAAAGACATGGCTTGGCAGTTTGGGCTGGACTGTTCCCATGAGGCAAAGGGTCAAGGCTGATTTACATATGGCCATGTCTGAACTGGGGTGATGTGGAGTGTAAAAAAACGATGGATTTTAGGCCCAGATCTCTATACTGGGGTGAATGTATGACATTGTTCTGCATTCTGTCCATCAATTGTTGTTTTTTCATTTGTCACCCGAGTAGGATGGATATGCTCAGACGTGAGTCCCATGCTCTCCACACCACTGGAGTCAAGCTATCCTGGCTGAAGACGGCTGATAGCCAGAAACTGGCCCTAGGATGCTTGATTCCGGTCCAGGAAAGACATGGCTTGGCAGTTCGAGCTGGACTGTTCCCATGAGGCACAGGGTCAAGGCTGATTTGCATATGGCCATGTCTGACTTGGGGTGGTGTAGAGTTTAAAAAAACTATGGATTTAGGCCAGATCTCTGTACTGGGGTGACTGTGTGACATTGTTCTGCATTCTGTCTGTAGGAGAGTAGGGTCTGCTATCCTATGGTCACCCCAAATTTTTGCTTTTTGCTTCACTGGTTTCTGACTTAATGTGGCTGTGGGCCTGCTAATCAGACCCACAGCCTGCTGTTCTCTCTCTAAATTACTGCCAATGCACTCTAGGTGCATTACGAATTGGAACTGGTTCACCTTATGAGCCCCTGTAATAGTGCACCCTAGGTGCCCAGGGCATAGGTGTATCCAAGGCCTACCAGGGGCTGCAGCACGTATTGTGCCACCCCTGGCCTGGCCTCCATATTTGACACAACTGGCTGATCACTCAGCTGGGGTAAGTCGGTGTAACCACCTCTTACTTAGGCGCAGTATGTCTGTGCCTAACCCTAAACTGGACACATATGTTCCTATCAGCCACTCCTATGGAAGGCCTCATCAATCCTGGAGGCAGAGTGCTTGGAAATATGTGAGATGGTGCTCTGGCATGAGCTGAGCCTGTCTGCAGCTGTCGGGAACAACTCCCTAAGCTGTTCCGGGATATTGCCATACCATATACTCTTAAGTGCATTATAATCCTCGCGGTTAAATGCTATCTTTGGTTTGGCTTTATCAAAACATGTCGAGTAAGGTGTCATACGAATTGGAATACTATCCCCTCGCCAATTCTGGCGACGGGGATAGCATTCCACCCTTCTAGAGGGACACGACATGTGTGTAGCCTTAACCCCGGTTAAAGTTAAACAGAGCCTCAGCTTCACAAAATGGACGCTGCCACCACAGACACAAGTCTGGCCTCCTGCTGCTGACCGAAACTCGGCAGATGGTGGCCTGGACAAAGGGTTTCCTGCCTTGGGAGGTGCGAGCACCACCCCAGACAGGATTTTGTGTATTGGGTAGGACAGGGCTGAATAGAATCAGACATGCCCGGGGCACACAAGGTGTCCCCGTGCATAGGCCAGCCCAAACCGGTTCTGGGGCCTTCCAGCCCCAGTCCTGGCGCGGAGCTGGACAAAGGAAAGGGGGTGTAACCGCCCCCCTTCCTGGTTCCTCCCAGAGGAGGGACCTAGTAGGTGATCCACCCCCTAGATTGGGAATAAGAGGGGGAGCAGTGCCATTGCACAGCAGATCATCCCGAAATCAACTTTAAACTAAGAAGACGACTGGACTTCGACATTCTGCTGCACAGAAGACTGAAGAAGAATCTCCCTTGTGGCCAAGGAGTGACCACCCTGTGAACACAGGTACCAACCAGCAACTCGACATCTGCTTTGCCGCCGCCTCCCGCCGGAGCCCGAGCCCAGAGCCCGACAAGAACCAGATTCCCAGACCTCTCAGAGCCCGATCCACAGTCCCTGCAAAGAAGGGACCCGTGGAGGCACCGAGTGACGTGGGACCGGACCTCTTGGAAGACACCCGAAAAGCTGACTGCGCAGCTTCTGAGGCATCCTCGACGTTGTGCTTTGGGGATTGAGAACCCCCATCACCGAGCAGCCCTTGCACCGAAGATCAGCCCTCCAGCATCTCCACGATCTGTGTGGGGCCCTTTTGCATTGTGCCACTCGACGCGCCATCCCGGCCACTAGCCACGTGGTCAGCGGCCATCTTGGCGACGAACCCGAAGATTTAAACAACAGGTCTGGTTGCTCCAGACCTACCCAAGCTCCTGTGAAAAGGAGCACCCGCTCTGACCTTGCTGGTCCGAGTGAACAGCATCTTTCAACTTCTGCGTGGCTTGCATTTGCCAAGGCCTGTTTGCTCCGATCAGGTCGCCGACACCGCCAACAGCGAGAAGCCTACGTGGGACAGCTCGTGACCGACTCCTGGACGTCCTCGACCCCGGGTATCCACGTGGCTGCAGAAAGAAGCTACCCGACAACGCCTGTTTGCACCCGACATCGCCTGGTTCCAATCTGGTTCCACGGTAGTCACTGGCTAGTGACTTTGAACACTGTCCCCTCTGCTTTCAGGTCTTCACATCTTTAGATCCACCCTTGGATCCACCGGAACTCTTCACATCGAGCCGCCTGCAGCATCTTCAGCTCCAAGCACCATCGACCAGCGTGACGAAACCCGACACAACTTCGACCCTGTGCACCCGCTTCCTGTGGGTGAGGTAACTCAGCTCCGCCGGTGCTCCTGCACTGGTACACATCCCAAGGGCCTGTGTTTTAAGTTTCAGCTCCGTAGGTCACTCGGAAGGTTCCTAACTTTCTAACTTTGTGCTTTTTACGCACCATAGACTTTGTATTGCGAAGTGCGTGCACTTTGAACACTGCACCCGAGTCCCGTGGGCCTTTCCCGACTTAGTTAACTCCAGTCTCGAATAGCTCCAGCGATTCCCAAGGCCCTAGGCCTCCTCACTTTCCTCCTGGTATCTCTTATACCACTTTCTTAGTATATGGTTTAGGTGGCCCCTAGGGCTCATCCATATTGTGCAACTTTTGTGTATTTTAAACTGTCTTGTGATTTAACGCTTGTGCTTCTGTGCTCATAAAGAGTCCAGGGGATTTTAATAGTTAATAAATCAATATATATTTTCAATATATATCTGTGTGGTGTCCCTTTCATTTGGTATTCAAGGGGGTTGTGTATGGTATAACAGCTGGCTTCACATGCCTTTCAGAGTTTAGCCTAAGACTGCTTTGTCCACGTTACCACTAGGATAACTGGTCTACAAGGTTGAATTACAACCATCATCATAAGGGTTGCTTGGCATGGTACAAAGTGATCACTAGAACTAGTGAGCATTATATACCAGGCCAACTTCTCACATTGGTGAGCAGCGGATTGGGATCTGAGCTTGCTGTTGTTTTACCATTACAATCTTTGAGATTATCATCTGAAAGATCACACAGGTACCTGCTAGGTACATATAAAACAAGACTAGTATACTTAAGTTCTACTGAACTTAGTTGTTGTAGAGCAAAGGGAGTAGCACACCCTAGCTACAACTACTAGATAGGTTTAGTAGGTAAACACCAGTGTAGGTAGATTGCAACACATCCACCCACACTAGAGCAATGTCTGGAACAGAGGGGTCCAGTGGACTTACTCCTGTTGAGAGTGACCCTCCAAGGGCACCATCCCAGTTTGCTATTTTTCCCTTTAAGGAATTAAGACAGCTTTGTGTCTTAAGGGGTCTGAAGACAGGGCCTTCCCCTACTACAGACCACCTAAGAGAGCTCTTGGATCAGTCTGAGGCTCTAAAGACCTCTAAAGCAAACCCCACAGGGAATGCTGAAGGAGGCCATCCTTCAGAGGATGATACTGTAGACACCCCTGCCCCTATCATCCTGGTAGATGAGGATGCCTCCACCACTGGAGCTCCTCAGATAGATGTAGAGGAAGAAGAAGAAGAGGAGGAGGAGGTGGAAAGCAGTGAGTCAGATGATGACAGAAATAGTCAGGTGCTGGTCAGTAGACTGAACCAGGCTAACTTAAGTCAACTTGGGAATGAATCAGGTAACAACCCATTCAGACCCCCAGGTGGACTTAACCAGGAGCCTAGGAGGAGAAGGATTCACTCAGGTGACTCTGACAACTCCTATGCTTCTAGAGGTTCTCATGGTCACTCCAGAAGGAGGATGACTAGCCCTCAGAGAAGGGAACATGAGACCAAATTGAGAGAATCTCAAATTAGAGAGGCTGAATTGAGGGTCCAGAGACAAGAGTTAGAGATTGCCCTGGCCCAAGAGAAACTTGCTAGAGCAAGACAGCCTAGAGAGAGTGGGGTAATAGAACCCACTGGTGGCAGCAATATCCACAAGGATAAAGACAGGTCTTTTGATAATAGAAACCTGAGTAAGATTGTGCCCCCCTACAAAGCTGGGGATGACATCCATAAATGGATTACTGCAATGGAGAGAGCCTGCAGAGTACAGCAGATCCCTCAGGAGCAGTGGGCAGCAATCTTGTGGCTCTCCTTTGAAGGTAGAGGCCGAGACAGACTCCTCACAGTTAGTGATGGGGATTCTAGAAACTACCTGGTCCTGAAGAGTGCTCTGATTGATGGGTTAGACTTAACCACTGAACAGTACAGGTTAATGTTCAGAGATACCCAGAAGACACAGACTCAGGACTGGTCTGAATTTGTTGAGTGTGCCACTAAGGCTCTGGAGGGATGGTTGCTGGGAAGCAAGGTTACAGACTATGAAGGATTGTATAATTTGCTGATGAGAGAACAAATTTTAAATAATTGTCAGAACCAGCAGTTGCATCAACATTTGGTTGACTCAGATTTGACCTCTCCCCAAGAATTGGGAAAGAGGGCAGATAAATGGGTAAGAACCAGAGTTAAGCAAAAGAACCAGAACCAGAACCAGGGTGGTGACCAGAAGAAAACAGACCAGAAGGGTGGGGAGCAGAAAGCTAAAGACCAGAAGTCTTCAACAGGGCCCCAAACTGAGACAGAGGGTGGGTCCCAAACTTCCAAGAAGAAGAAGAAAGAAGGTCAGAAGAAACCCTGGTGTAAAACTTGTAAGAACACCTCTCACTGGACAAGTGAGTGTAAAAAGGGTGGAGCCCCCGGCACTGCAGCCCCTAAGGCACCTGCACCCACTAGTACAGTTAGCAGTGCTGGTCCTCAAGCCAAGGGTTTAGTGGGAATCACTTTGGGAACTGAAGGAGATTCTGACCTAGTCAGAACTCTGACACAGGCTGTTCTGGTTTGTGAAGGGGACATAGATTTGACCCCTGACATAAGTCCCAGTAACCTGGGCAAATACAGACAGACACCTTTGATTAACAACAAAGTGGCTCAAGCATACAGGGACACATGTGCCAGTGTCACCATGGTGACACCTAACTTGTGGACCCTGGACAGTACATGCCAGGCGATGATTACCTGGTGACCAATGCCAGCAATGTCACTACTACACATAGTGTGGCACTTGTTAACTTTTCCTGGGGAGGGGTAACTGGCCTAAAGAAAGTTGTGGTTAGTGCTGATCTCCCAGTAGAATGTTTGTTGGGCAATGACCTGGAGAACTCTCTATGGTCAGAAGTTGAGTACAGGACTCATGCAGAGATGTTAGGGATATCATCACATGTCCTTGCTGGGACCAGGTCACAGGCCAAAAAGTGCCTCTCTGAACCTCAGGTCTTGGATCCTGGAACAATGGACCAAGTACCTCCCAAGAAGAAGAACAGGAGGGTTAAGGCTGCGCCTTCCCAACTGCCTACAAGTGAGGATCAGGCTTCACAGGAAACTGATCTTGAGACCCCTGAAGGAACTGTCCCTGAAGAGCTTGAACCTGATCAGGTTGAGTTTCTGGGGACAGGGGGACCTTCTAGGGCAGACTTGGGGCAGGCTCAGTTAACCTGTCCTTCTCTTGAACCCCTCAGACAGCAGGCTGCTGCTGAGGCTGCTGGGAATGCTCAAGGTGCCCATAAAGTATATTGGGACGATGGACTCCTTTATTCAGAGGCTAGAGACCCCAAGCCTGGTGCTACCAGGAGGTTGGTTATACCTCTGCAATTTAGGGGCTTCCTACTCACCTTGGCCCATGATATTCCTTTAGCAGGACACCTAGGCCAGAACAAGACTTGGGACAGGCTTGTCCCTCACTTTCACTGGCCTCACATGTCTGAAGACACCAAGGAGTTTTGTCGCTCCTGTGAAACCTGCCAAGCCAGTGGTAAAGCAGGTGGAACAACAAAGGCCCCCCTGATACCACTACCTGTGGTGGGGGTTCCCTTTGAGAGAGTGGGGATTGATATTGTTGGTCCAATGGATCCCCCTACAGCATCTGGGCACAGATTCATACTGGTGGTAGTGGATCATGCCACCAGGTACCCAGAGGCAATTCCCCTTAGGACCACAACAGCTCCTGTTGTGGCCAGGGCCTTACTTGGAGTTTTCTCCAGAGTGGGGTTTCCTAAGGAGGTAATATCAGATAGAGGTACCAACTTCATGTCTGGATATTTGACAGCTATGTGGAAGGAATGTGGTGTAAACTACAAGTTCACCACTCCTTATCACCCACAATGCAATGGGCTTGTTGAGAGATTTAACAAGACCCTAAAGGGCATGATTAAAGGATTACCTGAAAAGCTCAGGCGAAGATGGGACATCCTTCTGCCCTGCCTTTTGTTCGCTTACAGAGAGGTCCCTCAAAAGGGGGTTGGCTTCAGCCCCTTTGAATTGTTGTTTGGGCACCCTGTAAGAGGACCCCTGTGTCTTGTGAAGGAAGGATGGGAGTTACCTCTCAAAAAGCCTAAACAGGACATAGTGGACTATGTACTTGGTCTCCGCTCCAGGATGGCAGAGTACATGGAAAAGGCATCTAAAAACCTTGAGGCTAGCCAAGAATTACAAAAAGCTTGGCATGACCAAAAGGCTGTCCTTGTTGAATTTCAGCCTGGACAGAAGGTATGGGTGTTGGAGCCAGTGGCCCCAGCAGCACTCCAAGACAAGTGGTCTGGACCCCATACAATTCTGGAAAAGAAGGGAGAGGTTACCTACTTGGTGGACCTAGGAACTCCCAGGAGCCCCCACAGGGTGCTCCATGTGAACAGATTGAAGGCATATGTCAGCAGGGCAGACATGGGCTTGCTCATGGCTACAGATGAGGGACAGGAGGAAGAGAGTGACCCTCTCCCAGACCTGCTCACTCAGAACCCTGAGGATGGCTCAGTTGATGGTGTGGCCTTAGGTGGCAGCCTCACTGAACATCAGCAACATGACTGCAGACAAGTTCTACAGGCATACAGGCATATGTTCTCATTGACACCCAGTCAGACTAACTGGTGTACACATGTGGTGGACACTGGTGACAGTCTTCCTGTAAAAAGCAAAATTTACAGGCAACCTGACCACGTCAGGGACTGTATAAAGACTGAGGTGCAAAAGATGCTGGAATTAGGTGTCATTGAGCCGTCAGAGAGCCCCTGGGCTAGCCCAGTGGTTCTGGTCCCCAAACCTCACACCAAAGATGGCAAGAGAGAGATGAGGTTCTGTGTGGACTACAGAGGACTCAATGCTGTCACCAGGACAGATGCACACCCTATTCCAAGGGCAGATGAGCTCATTGACAAGTTGGCTTCTGCCAAATATTTGAGCACATTTGACTTGACCGCTGGCTACTGGCAAATCAGGTTAGCTGAGGAGTCTAAAGCCAAAACAGCATTTTCTACCCCTAGTGGGCATTATCAGTTTGTGGTGATGCCCTTTGGTTTGAAAAATGCACCTGCCACCTTCCAAAGGTTGGTGAACCAAGTCCTCACTGGGTTGGATGACTTTTGTGCAGCTTATCTGGACGATATTGCTGTCTTTAGCTCCACCTGGGAGGATCACCTGATCCACCTGAAGGAAGTGCTTGAGGCTCTGCAGAAGGCAGGCCTCACTATCAAGGCAACAAAGTGCCAGATAGGGCAGAGCAAGGTTGTATACCTGGGCCACCTTGTAGGTGGAGGCCAAGTTCAACCACTGGAGAGTAAGATCCAGACCATCAAGGACTGGTCCCCTCCAACTACCCAGACTCAGGTCAGAGCTTTCTTGGGCCTGACTGGGTACTACAGGAAGTTTGTTAAGAACTATGGGTCCATTGTGACCCCTCTTAATGATCTGACATCCAAGAAGATGCCCAAAAAGGTTCAGTGGACAGAAATCTGTCAAAAGGCATTTGATGACCTGAAGAAGGCCATGTGCTCTGCACCTATCCTGAAGAGTCCTGACTACTCAAGAGAGTTCATTGTCCAAACAGATGCTTCTGAGTTGGGAGTGGGAGCAGTGCTTTCACAGCTTAATGTAGATGGCCAGGACCAGCCCATTGCTTTCATTAGCAGAAGGCTGACCCCCAGAGAGAAACGTTGGTCAGCTATAGAGAGGGAGGCCTTTGCTGTGGTGTGGGCCCTGAAGAAGTTGAGACCATACTTATTTGGCACTCACTTCAAGATTCAGACCGACCATAAGCCCCTCCTATGGCTTAATCAGATGAAGGGTGAAAACCCCAAACTACTCAGGTGGTCCATTTCCCTACAGGGGATGGACTTTACAGTGGAGCACCGCCCAGGGACTGACCATGGCAACGCAGATGGTCTCTCCAGGTACTTCCACTTAGAACATGAAGACACAACTGGTCAAGGTTAGTCTAATGTCCCTGCGTTTGGGGGGGGGGTTATGTAGGAGAGTAGGGTCTGCTATCCTATGGTCACCCCAAATTTTTGCTTTTTGCTTCACTGGTTTCTGACTTAATGTGGCTGTGGGCCTGCTAATCAGACCCACAGCCTGCTGTTCTCTCTCTAAATTACTGCCAATGCACTCTAGGTGCATTACGAATTGGAACTGGTTCACCTTATGAGCCCCTGTAATAGTGCACCCTAGGTGCCCAGGGCATAGGTGCATCCAAGGCCTACCAGGGGCTGCAGCACGTATTGTGCCACCCCTGGCCTGGCCTCCATATTTGACACAACTGGCTGATCACTCAGCTGGGGTAAGTCGGTGTAACCACCTCTTACTTAGGCGCAGTATGTCTGTGCCTAACCCTAAACTGGACACATATGTTCCTATCAGCCACTCCTATGGAAGGCCTCATCAATCCTGGAGGCAGAGTGCTTGGAAATATGTGAGATGGTGCTCTGGCATGAGCTGAGCCTGTCTGCAGCTGTCGGGAACAACTCCCTAAGCTGTTCCGGGATATTGCCATACCATATACTCTTAAGTGCATTATAATCCTCGCGGTTAAATGCTATCTTTGGTTTGGCTTTATCAAAACATGTCGAGTAAGGTGTCATACGAATTGGAATACTATCCCCTCGCCAATTCTGGCGACGGGGATAGCATTCCACCCTTCTAGAGGGACACGACATGTGTGTAGCCTTAACCCCGGTTAAAGTTAAACAGAGCCTCAGCTTCACAAAATGGACGCTGCCACCACAGACACAAGTCTGGCCTCCTGCTGCTGACCGAAACTCGGCAGATGGTGGCCTGGACAAAGGGTTTCCTGCCTTGGGAGGTGCGAGCACCACCCCAGACAGGATTTTGTGTATTGGGTAGGACAGGGCTGAATAGAATCAGACATGCCCGGGGCACACAAGGTGTCCCCGTGCATAGGCCAGCCCAAACCGGTTCTGGGGCCTTCCAGCCCCAGTCCTGGCGCGGAGCTGGACAAAGGAAAGGGGGTGTAACCGCCCCCCTTCCTGGTTCCTCCCAGAGGAGGGACCTAGTAGGTGATCCACCCCCTAGATTGGGAATAAGAGGGGGAGCAGTGCCATTGCACAGCAGATCATCCCGAAATCAACTTTAAACTAAGAAGACGACTGGACTTCGACATTCTGCTGCACAGAAGACTGAAGAAGAATCTCCCTTGTGGCCAAGGAGTGACCACCCTGTGAACACAGGTACCAACCAGCAACTCGACATCTGCTTTGCCGCCGCCTCCCGCCGGAGCCCGAGCCCAGAGCCCGACAAGAACCAGATTCCCAGACCTCTCAGAGCCCGATCCACAGTCCCTGCAAAGAAGGGACCCGTGGAGGCACCGAGTGACGTGGGACCGGACCTCTTGGAAGACACCCGAAAAGCTGACTGCGCAGCTTCTGAGGCATCCTCGACGTTGTGCTTTGGGGATTGAGAACCCCCACCACCGAGCAGCCCTTGCACCGAAGATCAGCCCTCCAGCATCTCCACGATCTGCGTGGGGCCCTTTTGCATTGTGCCACTCGACGCGCCATCCCGGCCACTAGCCACGTGGTCAGCGGCCATCTTGGCGACGAACCCGAAGATTTAAACAACAGGTCTGGTTGCTCCAGACCTACCCAAGCTCCTGTGAAAAGGAGCACCCGCTCTGATCTTGCTGGTCCGAGTGAACAGCATCTTTCAACTTCTGCGTGGCTTGCATTTGCCAAGGCCTGTTTGCTCCGATCAGGTCGCCGACACCGCCAACAGCGAGAAGCCTACGTGGGACAGCTCGTGACCGACTCCTGGACGTCCTCGACCCCGGGTATCCACGTGGCTGCAGAAAGAAGCTACCCGACAACGCCTGTTTGCACCCGACATCGCCTGGTTCCAATCTGGTTCCACGGTAGTCACTGGCTAGTGACTTTGAACACTGTCCCCTCTGCTTTCAGGTCTTCACATCTTTAGATCCACCCTTGGATCCACCGGAACTCTTCACATCGAGCCGCCTGCAGCATCTTCAGCTCCAAGCACCATCGACCAGCGTGACGAAACCCGACACAACTTCGACCCTGTGCACCCGCTTCCTGTGGGTGAGGTAACTCAGCTCCGCCGGTGCTCCTGCACTGGTACACATCCCAAGGGCCTGTGTTTTAAGTTTCAGCTCCGTAGGTCACTCGGAAGGTTCCTAACTTTCTAACTTTGTGCTTTTTACGCACCATAGACTTTGTATTGCGAAGTGCGTGCACTTTGAACACTGCACCCGAGTCCCGTGGGCCTTTCCCGACTTAGTTAACTCCAGTCTCGAATAGCTCCAGCGATTCCCAAGGCCCTAGGCCTCCTCACTTTCCTCCTGGTATCTCTTATACCACTTTCTTAGTATATGGTTTAGGTGGCCCCTAGGGCTCATCCATATTGTGCAACTTTTGTGTATTTTAAACTGTCTTGTGATTTAACGCTTGTGCTTCTGTGCTCATAAAGAGTCCAGGGGATTTTAATAGTTAATAAATCAATATATATTTTCAATATATATCTGTGTGGTGTCCCTTTCATTTGGTATTCAAGGGGGTTGTGTATGGTATAACAGCTGGCTTCACATGCCTTTCAGAGTTTAGCCTAAGACTGCTTTGTCCACGTTACCACTAGGATAACTGGTCTACAAGGTTGAATTACAACCATCATCATAAGGGTTGCTTGGCATGGTACAAAGTGATCACTAGAACTAGTGAGCATTATATACCAGGCCAACTTCTCACACTGTCCATCAATTGTTGTTTTTGCATTTCTCACCCGAGTGGGATAAGAATGCTCAGACGTGAGTCCAATGCTCTCCACACCACTGGAGTCAAGCTATCCTGGCTGAAGACGGCTGATAGCCAGAAACCGGTCCTAGGATGTTTGATTCCGGTCCAGGAAAGACATGGATTGGCAGTTCGGGCTGGATTGTTCCCATGAGGCAAAGGGTCAAGATTGATTTGCATATGGCCATGTCTGAACTGGGGTGATGTGGAGTGCAAAAAAACGATGGATTTAGGCCCATATCTCTATACTGGGGTGAATGTATGACATTGTTCTGCATTCTATCCATCAATTGTTGTTTTTTCATTTGTCACACGAGTGGGATGGATATGCTCAGACGTGAGTCCCATGCTCTCCACACCACTGGAGTCAAGCTATTCTGGCTGAAGATGGCTGATAGCCAGAAACCGGTACTAGGATGTTTGATTCCGGTCCAGGAAAGACATGGCTTGGCAGTTCTGGCTGGACTGTTCCCATGAGGCACAGGGTCAAGGCTGATTTGCATATGGCCATGTCTGAACTGGGGCGGTGTGGAGTGCAAAAAAAACCAATGGATTTAGGCCCAGATCTCTGTACTGTGGTAAATGTATGATATTGTTCTGTATTCTGTCCATCAATTGCTGTTTTTGCATTTGTCACCCTGAGTGGGATGGGTATGCTCAGGCGTGAGTCCCATGCTCTCCACACCACTGGAGTAAAGCTATCCTGGATGAAGACGGCTGATAGCCAGAAACCAGTCCTAGGATGCATGATTACGGTCCAGGAAAGACATGGCTTGGCTGTTCGGGCTGGACTGTTCCCATGAGGCACAGGATCAAGGCTGATTTGCATATGGCAATGTCTGAACTGGGGTGGTGTGGAGTGCAAAAGAACGATGGATTTAGGCCCAGATCTCTGTACTGGAGTAAATGTATGACATTGTTCTGCATTCTGTCCATAAATTGTTGTTTTTGCATTTGTCACCCCGAGTGGAATGGGTATGCTCAGACGTGAGTCCCATGTTCTCCACACCACTGGAGTCAAGCTATCCTGGCTGAAGACGGCTGATAGCTAGAAACCTATCCTAGGATACTTGATTCCGGTCCAGGAAAGACATGGCTTGGCAGTTCGGGCTGGACTGTTCCCATGAGGCACATGGTCAAGGCTGATTTGCATAAGGCCATGTCTGAACTGGGGTGGTGTGGAGTGCAAAAAAAGGATCGATTTAGGCCCATCTCTCTGTACTGAGGTGAATGTATGACATTGTTCTGCATTCTGTCCATCAATTGTTGTTTTTGCATTTGTCTCCCCGAGTGGGATGGGTATGCTCAGACGTGAGTCCCATGCTCTCCACACGCCTGGATTCAAGCTATCCTGGCTGAAGACGGCTGATAGCCAGAAACTGGCCCTAGGATGCTTGATTCCGGTCCAGGAAAGACATGGCTTGGCAGTTCGGGCTGGACTGTTCCCATGAGGCACAGGGTCAAGGCTGATTTGCAAATGGCCATGTCTGACTTGGGGTGGTGTAGAGTGCAAAAAAACTATGGATTTAGGCCAGATCTCTGTACTGGGGTGACTGTGTGACATTGTTCTGCATTTTGTCCATCAATTGTTGTTTTTGCATTTCTCACCCGAGTGGGATGAGAATGCTCAGACCTGAGTCCCATGCTCTCCACACCACTGGAGTCAAGCTATCCTGGCTGAAGACGGCTGATAGCCAGAAACCGGTCCTAGGATGCTTGATTCCGGTCCAGGAAAGACATGGCTTGGCAGTTCGGGCTGGACTGTTCCCATGAGGTACAGGATCAAGGCTGATTTGCATATGGCCATGTCTGAACTGGGGTGGTGTGGAGTGCAAAAGAACGATGGATTTAGGCCCAGATCTCTGTACTGGAATAAATGTATGACAATGTTCTGCATTCTGTCCATAAATTGTTGTTTTTGCATTTGTCACCCCAAGTGGAATGGGTATGCTCAGACGTGAGTCCCAATCTCTCCACACCACTGGAGGCAAGCTATCCTGGCTGAAGACGGCTGATAGCTAGAAACCCATCCTAGGATACTTGTTTCCGGTCCAGGAAAGACATGGCTTGGCAGTTCGGGCTGGACTGTTCCCATGAGGCACATGGTCAAGGCTGATTTGCATAAGGCCATGTCTGAACTGGGGTGGTGTGGAGTGCAACAAAATGATGGATATAGGCCCAGATCTCTGTACTGGAATAAATTTATGACATTGTTCTGCATTCTGTCCATCAATTGTTGTTCTTGCATTTGTCACCCCGAGTGGGATGGGTATGCTCAGACATGAGTCCCATGCTCTCCACACCACTGGAGTCAAGCTATTATGGCTGAAGATGGCTGATAGCCAGAAACTGGTCCTAGGATGCTTGATTCCGGTCCAGGAAAGACATGGCTTGGCAGTTCGGGCTGGACTGTTCCCATAAGGCACAGGGTCAAGGCTGATTTGCATATGGCCATGTCTGAACTGGGGTGGTGTGGAGTGCAAAACAAACAATGGATTTAGGCCCATATCTCTGTACTGGGGTAAATGTATGACATTGTTCTGCATTCTGTCCATCAATTGTTGTTTTTGCATTTGTCCCCCTGAGTGGGATGGGTATGCTCAGACGTGAGTCCCATGCTCTCCACACTACTGGAGTCAAGCTATCCTGGATGTAGACGGCTGATAGCCAGAAACCGGTCCTAGGATGCTTGATTACGGTCCAGGAAAGACATGGCTTGGTAGTTCGGGCTGGACTGTTCCCATGAGGCACGGGGTCAAGGCTGATTTGCATATGGCCATGTCTGAACTGGGGTGATGTGGAGTGCAAAAAAATGATGGATTTAGGCCCAGATCTCTGTACTGAGGTGAATGTATGACATTGTTCTGCATTCTGTCCATCAATTGTTGTTTTTTCATTTGTCACCCCGAGTGGGATGGGAATATCAGACGTGAGTCCCATGCTCTCCACACCACTGGAGTCGAGCTATCCTGGCTGAAGACGGCTGATAGCCAGAAACCGGTCCTAGAATGCTTGATTACGGTCCAGGAAAGACATGGCTTGGCAGTTCAGGATGGACAGTTCGAGGCACAGGGTAAAGGCTGATTTGCATATTACCATGTCTGAACTGGGGTGGTGTGGACTGCAAAAAAAACAATGGATTTAGGCCCAGATCTCTGTACTGGAGTAAATGTATGATATTTTTCTGCATTTTGTACATCAATTGTTTTTGCATTTGTCACCCCGAGTGGTATGGGTATGCTCAGACGTGAGTCCCATGCTCTCCACACCACTGGAGTGAAGCTATCCTGGCTGAAGACAGCTGATAGCCAGAAACCTGTCCTAGTATGCTTGATTCCGGTCCAGGAAAGACATGGCTTGGCAGTTCGGGCTGGTCTGTTCCCATGAGGCACAGGGTCAAGGCTGATTTGCATATGGCCATGTCTGAACTGGGGTGGTGTGGAGTGCAAAAGAACGATGGATTTAGGCCCAGATCTCTGTACTGTATGACATTTTTCCTCATTCTGTCAATCAATTGTTGTTTTTGCATTTGTCACCCCGAGTGGGATGGGTATGCTCAGACGTGAGTCCCATGCTCTCCACACCACTGGAGTCAAGCTATCCTGGCTGAAGATGGCTGATAGCTGGAAACCGGTCCTAGGATGCTTGATTCCGGTCCAGGAAATACTTGGCTTGGTAGTTCAGTCTGGACTGTTCCCATGATGCATAGGGTCAAGGCTGATTTGCATATGGCCATCTCTGAACTGGGGTGGTGTGGAGTGCAAAAAAACAATGGATTTAGGCCCAGATCTCTGTACTAGGGTGAATGTATGACATTGTTCTGCATTCTGTCCATCAATTGTTGTTTTTGCATTTGTCACCCCGAGTTGGATGGGTATGCTCAGACGTGAGTCCCATGCTCTCCACAACACTGGAGTCAAGCTATCCTGGTTGAAGATGGCTGATAGCCAGAAACCAGTCCTAGGATGCTTGATTCCGGTCCAGGAATGACATGGCTTGGCAGTTCTGGCTGGACTGTTCCCATGAGGCACAGGGTCAAGGCTGATTTGCATATGGCCATGTCTGAACTGGGGTGGTGTAGAGTGCAAAAAAACGATGGATTTAGGCCCAGATCTCTGTACTGGGGTGAATGTATGACATTGTTCTGCATTCTGTCAATCAATTGTTGTTGATTCATTTGTCACCCCGAGTGGGATGGGTATGCTCAGATGTGAGTCCCATGCTCTCCACACCACTGGAGTCAAGCTATCCTGGCTGAAAACGGCAGATAGCCAGGAACCTATCCTAGAGTGCTTATTCCGGTCCACGAAAGACATGGCTTGGCAGTTCTGGCTGGACTGTTCCTATGAGGCACAGGGTCAAGGCTGATTTGCATATGGCCATGTCTGAACTGGGGTGGCGTCTAGTGCAAAAAAAGTATGGATTAAGGCCGAGATATCTGTACTGGGGTGAATGTATGACATTGTTCCGCATTCTGTCAATCAATTGTTGTTTTTGCATTCGTCACCCCGAGTGGGATGGGTATGCTGAGACGTGAATCCCATGCTCTCCACACCACTGGAGTCAAACTATCTTGGCTGAAGACGGCTGATAGCCAGAAACCGGTCCTAGGATGCTTTATTCCGGTCCAGGAAACACATGGCATGGCAGTTCAGGCTGGAATGTTCCCATGAGGCACAGGGTCAAGGCTGATTTGCATATGGCCATGTCTGAACTGGGGTGGTGTGGAGTGCAAAAAAACTATGGATTTAGGCCCAGATCTCTGTACTGGAATAAATGTATGACATTGTTCTGCATTCTGTCCATCAATTGTTGTTCTTGCATTTGTTACCCCGAGTGGGATGGGTATGCTCAGACGGGAGTCCCATGCTCTCCACACCACTGGAGTAAAGCTATTCTGGCTGAAGACGGCTGATAGCCAGAAACCGGTACTAGGATGCTTGATTCCGGTCCAGGAAAGACATGTCTTGGCAGTTCAGTCTGGACTGTTCCCATGATGCATAGGGTCAAGGCTGATTTGCATATTACCATGTCTGAACTGGGGTGGTGTGGACTGCAAAAAAACAATGGATTTAGGCCCAGATCTCTGTACTGGAGTAAATGTATGATATTTTTCTGCATTCTGTACATCAATTGTTTTTGCATTTGTCACCCCGAGTGGTATGGGTATGCTCAGACGTGAGTCCCATGCTCTCCAAACACTGGAGTGAAGCTATCCTGGCTGAAGACAGCTGATAGCCAGAAACCTGTCCTAGTATGCTTGATTCCGGTCCAGGAAAGACATGGCTTGGCAGTTCGGGCTGGTCTGTTCCCATGAGGCACAGGGTCAAGGCTGATTTGCATATGGCCATGTCTGAACTGGGGTGGTGTGGAGTGCAAATGAACGATGGATTTAGTCCCAGATCTCTGTACTGTATGACATTTTTCCTCATTCTGTCAATCAATTGTTGTTTTTGCATTTGTCACCCCGAGTGGGATGGGTATGCTCAGACGTGAGTCCCATGCTCTCCACACCACTGGAGTCAAGCTATCCTGGCTGAAGATGGCTGATAGCTGGAAACCGGTCCTAGGATGCTTGATTCCGGTCCAGGAAATACTTGGCTTGGTAGTTCAGTCTGGACTGTTCCCATGATGCATAGGGTCAAGGCTGATTTGCATATGGCCATCTCTGAACTGGGGTGGTGTGGAGTGCAAAAAAACAATGGATTTAGGCCCAGATCTCTGTACTAGGGTGAATGTATGACATTGTTCTGCATTCTGTCCATCAATTGTTGTTTTTGCATTTGTCACCCCGAGTTGGATGGGTATGCTCAGACGTGAGTCCCATGCTCTCCACAACACTGGAGTCAAGCTATCCTGGTTGAAGATGGCTGATAGCCAGAAACCAGTCCTAGGATGCTTGATTCCGGTCCAGGAATGACATGGCTTGGCAGTTCTGGCTGGACTGTTCCCATGAGGCACAGGGTCAAGGCTGATTTGCATATGGCCATGTCTGAACTGGGGTGGTGTAGAGTGCAAAAAAACGATGGATTTAGGCCCAGATCTCTGTACTGGGGTGAATGTATGACATTGTTCTGCATTCTGTCAATCAATTGTTGTTGATTCATTTGTCACCCCGAGTGGGATGGGTATGCTCAGATGTGAGTCCCATGCTCTCCACACCACTGGAGTCAAGCTATCCTGGCTGAAAACGGCAGATAGCCAGAAACCTATCCTAGAGTGCTTATTCCGGTCCACGAAAGAGATGGCTTGGCAGTTCTGGCTGGACTGTTCCTATGAGGCACAGGGTCAAGGCTGATTTGCATATGGCCATGTCTGAACTGGGGTGGCGTCTAGTGCAAAAAAAGTATGGATTAAGGCCGAGATATCTGTACTGGGGTGAATGTATGACATTGTTCCGCATTCTGTCAATCAATTGTTGTTTTTGCATTCGTCACCCCGAGTGGGATGGGTATGCTGAGACGTGAATCCCATGCTCTCCACACCACTGGAGTCAAACTATCCTGGCTGAAGACGGCTGATAGCCAGAAACCGGTCCTAGGATGCTTGATTCCGGTCCAGGAAACACATGGCATGGCAGTTCAGGCTGGAATGTTCCCATGAGGCACAGGGTCAAGGCTGATTTGCATATGGCCATGTCTGAACTGGGGTGGTGTGGAGTGCAAAAAAACTATGGATTTAGGCCCAGATCTCTGTACTGGAATAAATGTATGACATTGTTCTGCATTCTGTCCATCAATTGTTGATCTTGCATTTGTTACCCCGAGTGGGATGGGTATGCTCAGACGGGAGTCCCATGCTCTCCACACCACTGGAGTAAAGCTATTCTGGCTGAAGACGGCTGATAGCCAGAAACCGGTACTAGGATGCTTGATTCCGGTCCAGGAAAGACATGTCTTGGCAGTTCAGTCTGGACTGTTCCCATGATGCATAGGGTCAAGGCTGATTTGCATATGGCCATGTCTGAACTGGGGTGGTGTGGAGTGCAACAAAATGATGGATTTAGGCCCGGATCTCTGTACTGGAATAAATGTATGACATTGTTCTGCAATCTGTCCATCAATTGTTGTTCTTGCATTTGTCCCCCTGAGTGGGATGGGTATGCTCAGACGTGAGTCCCATGCTCTCCACACCACTGGAGTCAAGCTATCCTGGATGTAGACGGCTGATAGCCAGGAACCGGTCCTAGGATGCTTGATTACGGTCCAGGAAAGACATGGCTTGGTAGTTCGGGCTGGACTGTTCCTTTGAGGCTCAGGGTCAAGGCTGATTTGCATATGGCCATGTCTGAACTGGGGTGATGTGGAGTGCAAAAAAATGATGGATTTAGGCCCAGATCTCTGTACTGAGGTGAATGTATGACATTGTTCTGCATTCTGTCCATCAATTGTTTCTGCATTTGTCACCCCGAGTGGTATGGGTATGCTCAGACGTGAGTCCCATGCTCTCCACACCACTGGAGTGAAGCTATCCTGGCTGAAGACAGCTGATAGCCAGAAACCGGTCCTAGTATGCTTGATTCCGGTCCAGGAAAGACATGGCTTGGCAGTTCGGGCTGGTCTGTTCCCATGAGGCACAGGGTCAAGGCTGATTTGCATATGGCCATATCTGAACTGGGGTGGTGTGGAGTGCAAAAGAACGATGGATTTAGGCCCAGATTTCTGTACTGTATGATATTTTTCCTCATTCTGTCAATCAATTGTTGTTTCTGCATTTGTCACCCCGAGTGGTATGGGTATGCTCAGACGTGAGTCCCATGCTCTCCACACCACTGGAGTCAAGCTATCCTGGCTGAAGATGGCTGATAGCTGGAAACCGGTCCTAGGATGCTTGATTCCCGTCCAGGAAATACGTGGCTTGGTAGTTCAGTCTGGACTGTTCCCATGATGCATAGGGTCAAGGCTGATTTGCATATGGCCATGTCTGAACTGGGGTGGTGTGGAGTGCAAAAAAACGATGGATTTAGGCCCAGATCTCTGTACTAGGGTGAATGTATGACATTGTTCTGCATTCTGTCCATAATTGTTGTTTTTGCATTTGTCACCCCGAGTGGGATGGGTATGCTCAGACGTGAGTCCCATGCTCTCCACAACACTGGAGTCAAGCTATGCTGGTTGAAGATGGCTGATAGCCAGAAACCAGTCCTAGGATGTTTGATTCCGGTCCAGGAAAGACATGGCTTGGCAGTTCTGACTGGACTGTTCCCATGAGGCACAGGGTCAAGGCTGATTTGCATATGGCCATGTCTGAACTGGGGTGGTGTAGAGTGCAATAAAACAATGGATTTAGGCCCAGATCTCTGTACTGGAGTGAATGTATGACATTGTTCTGCATTCTGTCAATCAATTGTTGTTGATTCATTTGTCACCCCGAGTGGGATGGGTATGCTCAGATGTGAGTCCCATGCTCTCCACACCACTGGAGTCAAGCTATCCTGGCTGAAAACGGCAGATAGCCAGAAACCTGTCCTAGGGTGCTTATTCCGGTCCACGAAAGACATGGCTTGGCAGTTCTGGCTGGACTGTTCCTTTGAGGCACAGGGTCAAGGCTGATTTGCATATGGCCATGTCTGAACTGGGGTGGTGTGGAGTGCAAAAAAACGATGGATTTAGGCCCAGATCTCTGTAGTGGAATAAATGTATGACATTGTTCTGCATTCTGTCCATCAATTGTTGTTCTTGCATTTGTTACCCCGAGTGGGATGGGTATGCTCAGACGTGAGTCCCATGCTCTCCACACCACTGGAGTAAAGCTATTCTGGCTGAAGACGGCTGATAGCCAGAAACCGGTACTAGGATGTTTGATTCCGGTCCAGGAAAGACATGGCTTGGCAGTTCTGGCTGGACTGTTCCCATGAGGCACAGGGTCAAGGCTGATTTGCATATGGCCATGTCTGAACGGGGGCAGTGTGGAGTGCAAAAAAAAACAATGGATTTAGGCCCAGATCTCTGTACTGTGGTAAATGTATGATATTGTTCTGCATTCTGTCCATCAATTGTTGTTTTTTCATTTGTCACCCGAGTGGGATGAGAATGCTCAGACGTGAGTCCAATGCTCTCCACACCACTGGAGTCAAGCTATCCTGGCTGAAGACGGCTGATAGCCAGAAACTGGCCCTAGGATGCTTGATTCCGGTCCAGGAAAGACATGGCTTGGCAGTTCGAGCTGGACTGTTCCCATGAGGCACAGGGTCAAGGCTGATTTGCATATGGCCATGTCTGACTTGGGGTGGTGTAGAGGGCAAAAAAACTATGGATTTAGGCCAGATCTCTGTACTGGGGTGACTGTGTGACATTGTTCTGCATTCTGTCCATCAATTGTTGTTTTTGCATTTCTCACCCGAGTGGGATAAGAATGCTCAGACGTGAGTCCAATGCTCTCCACACCACTGGAGTCAAGCTATCCTGGCTGAAGACGGCTGATAGCCAGAAACCGGTCCTAGGATGTTTGATTCCGGTCCAGGAAAGACATGGATCGGCAGTTCGGGCTGGATTGTTCCCATGAGGCAAAGGGTCAAGATTGATTTGCATATGGCCATGTCTGAACTGGGGTGATGTGGAGTGCAAAAAAACGATGGATTTAGGCCCATATCTCTATACTGGGGTGAATGTATGACATTGTTCTGCATTCTGTCCATCAATTGTTGTTTTTTCATTTGTCACACGAGTGGGATGGATATGCTCAGACGTGAGTCCCATGCTCTCCACACCACTGGAGTCAAGCTATCCTGGCTGAAGACGGCTGATCGCCAGAAACCGGTCCAAGGACGCTTGATTCCGGTCCAGGAAAGACATGGCTTGGCAGTTCGGGCTGGACTGTTCCCATGAGGCACAGGATTAAGGCTGATTTGCATATGGCAATGTCTGAACTGGGGTGGTGTGGAGTGCAAAAGAACGATGGATTTAGGCCCAGATCTCTGTACTGGAGTAAATGTATGACATTGTTCTGCATTCTGTCCATAAATTGTTGTTTTTGCATTTGTCACCCCGAGTGGAATGGGTATGCTCAGACGTGAGTCCCATGTTCTCCACACCACTGGAGTCAAGCTATCCTGGCTGAAGACGGCTGATAGCTAGAAACCTATCCTAGGATACTTGATTCTGGTCCAGGAAAGACATGGCTTGGCAGTTCGGGCTGGACTGTTCCCATGAGGCACAGGGTCAAGGCTGATTTGCATAAGGCCATGTCTGACTTGGGGTGGTGTAGAGTGCAAAAAAACTATGGATTTAGGCCAGATCTCTGTACTGGGGTGACTGTGTGACATTGTTCTGCATTCTGTCCATCAATTGTTGTTTTTGCATTTCTCACCCGAGTGGGATGAGAATGCTCAGACGTGAGTCCCATGCTCTCCACACCACTGGAGTCAAGCTATCCTGCCTGAAGACGGCTGATAGCCAGAAACCAGTCCTAGGATGCTTGATTCCGGTCCAGGAAAGATATGGCTTGGCAGCTCTGGCTGGACTGTTCCCATGAGGCACAGGGTCTAGGCTGATTTGCATATGGCCATGTCTGAACTGGGGTGGTGTAGAGTGCAAAAAAACGATGGATTTAGGCCCAGATCTCTGTACTGGAGTGAATGTATGACATTGTTCTGCATTCTGTCAATCAATTGTTGTTGATTTATTTGTCACCCCGAGTAGGATGGGTATGCTCAGATGTGAGTCCCATGCTCTCCACACCACTGGAGTCAAGCTATCCTGGCTGAAAACGGCAGATAGCCAGAAACCTGTCCTAGGGTGCTTATTCCGGTCCACGAAAGACATGGCTTGGCAGTTCTGGCTGGACTGTTCCTTTGAGGCACAGGGCCAAGGCTGATTTGCATATGGCCATGTCTGAACTGGGGTGGCGTGGAGTGCAAAAAAAGTATGGATTAAGGCCGAGATATCTGTACTGGGGTGAATGTATGACATTGTTCCGCATTCTGTCCATCAATTGTTTTTGCATTTGTCACCCCGAGTGGGATGGGTATGCTGAGACGTGAGTCCCATGCTCCCACACCACTGGAGTAAAGCTATTCTGGCTGAAGATGGCTGATAGCCAGAAACCGGTACTAGGATGTTTGATTCCGGTCCAGGAAAGACATGGCTTGGCAGTTCTGGCTGGACTGTTCCCATGAGGCACAGGGTCAAGGCTGATTTGCATATGGCCATGTCTGAACTGGGGGGGTGTGGAGTGCAAAAAAACCCAATGGATTTAGGCCCAGATCTCTGTACTGTGGTAAATGTATGATATTGTTCTGTATTCTGTCCATCAATTGCTCTTTTTGCATTTGTCACCCTGAGTGGGATGGGTATGCTCAGGCGTGAGTCCCATGCTCTCCACACCACTGGAGTAAAGCTATCCTGGATGAAGACGGCTGATAGCCAGAAACCAGTCCTAGGATGCATGATTACGGTCCAGGAAAGACATGGCTTGGCTGTTCGGGCTGGACTGTTCCCATGAGGCACAGGATCAAGGAACGATGGATTTAGGCCCAGATCTCTGTACTGGAGTAAATGTATGACATTGTTCTGCATTCTGTCCATAAATTGTTGTTTTTGCATTTGTCACCCCGAGTGGAATGGGTATGCTCAGACGTGAGTCCCATGTTCTCCACACCACTGGAGTCAAGCTATCCTGGCTGAAGACGGCTGATAGCTAGAAACCTATCCTACGATACTTGATTCCGGTCCAGGAAAGACATGGCTTGGCAGTTCGGGCTGGACTGTTCCCATGAGGCACATGGTCAAGGCTGATTTGCATAAGGCCATGTCTGAACTGGGGTGGTGTGGAGTGCAAAAAAAGGATCGATTTAGGCCCATATCTCTGTACTGAGGTGAATGTATGACATTGTTCTGCATTCTGTCCATCAATTGTTGTTTTTGCATTTGTCTCCCCGAGTGGGATGGGTATGCTCAGACGTGAGTCCCATGCTCTCCACACGCCTGGAGTCAAGCTATCCTGGCTGAAGACGGCTGATAGCCAGAAACTGGCCCTAGGATGCTTGATTCCGGTCCAGGAAAGACATGGCTTGGCAGTTCGGGCTGGACTGTTCCCATGAGGCACAGGGTCAAGGCTGATTTGCAAATGGCCATGTCTGACTTGGGGTGGTGTAGAGTGCAAAAAAACTATGGATTTAGGCCAGATCTCTGTACTGGGGTGACTGTGTGACATTGTTCTGCATTTTGTCCATCAATTGTTGTTTTTGCATTTCTCACCCGAGTGGGATGAGAATGCTCAGACGTGAGTCCCATGCTCTCCACACCACTGGAGTCAAGCTATCCTGGCTGAAGACGGCTGATAGCCAGAAACCGGTCCTAGGATGCTTGATTCCGGTCCAGGAAAGACATGGCTTTGCAGTTCGGGCTGGACTGTTCCCATGAGGTACAGGATCAAGGCTGATTTGGATATGGCCATGTCTGAACTGGGGTGGTGTGGAGTGCAAAAGAACGATGGATTTAGGCCCAGATCTCTGTACTGGAATAAATGTATGACATTGTTCTGCATTCTGTCCATAAATTGTTGTTTTTGCATTTGTCACCCCGAGTGGAATGGGTATGCTCAGACGTGAGTCCCATGCTCTCCACACCACTGGAGGCAAGCTATCCTGGCTGAAGACGGCTGATAGCTAGAAACCAATCCTAGGATACTTGATTCCGGTCCAGGAAAGACATGGCTTGGCAGTTTGGGCTGGACTGTTCCCATGAGGCACATGGTCAAGGCTGATTTGCATATGGCCATGTCTGAACTGGGGTGGTGTGGAGTGCAACAAAATGATGGATATAGGCCCAGATCTCTGTACTGGAATAAATTTATGACATTGTTCTGCATTCTGTCCATCAATTGTTGTTCTTGCATTTGTCACCCCGAGTGGGATGGGTATGCTCAGACATGAGTCCCATGCTCTCCACACCACTGGAGTCAAGCTATTCTGGCTGAAGATGGCTGATAGCCAGAAACTGGTCCTAGGATGCTTGATTCCGGTCCAGGAAAGACATGGCTTGGCAGTTCGGGCTGGACTGTTCCCATGAGGCACAGGGCCAAGGCTGATTTGCATATGGCCATGTCTGAACTGGGGTGGTGTGGAGTGCAAAACAAACAATGGATTTAGGCCCATATCTCTGTACTGGGGTAAATGTATGACATTGTTCTGCATTCTGTCCATCAATTGTTGTTTTTGCATTTGTCCCCCTGAGTGGGATGGGTATGCTCAGACGTGAGTCCCATGCTCTCCACACTACTGGAGTCAAGCTATCCTGGATGTAGACGGCTGATAGCCAGAAACCGGTCCTAGGATGCTTGATTACGGTCCAGGAAAGACATGGCTTGGTAGTTCGGGCTGGACTGTTCCCATGAGGCACGGGGTCAAGGCTGATTTGCATATGGCCATGTCTGAACTGGGGTGATGTGGAGTGCAAAAAAATGATGGATTTAGGCCCAGATCTCTGTACTGAGGTGAATGTATGACATTGTTCTGCATTCTGTCCATCAATTGTTGTTTTTTCATTTGTCACCCCGAGTGGGATGGGAATATCAGGCGTGAGTCCCATGCTCTCCACACCACTGGAGTCAAGCTATCCTGGCTGAAGACGGCTGATAGCCAGAAACCGGTCCTAGAATGCTTGATTACGGTCCAGGAAAGACATGGCTTGGCAGTTCGGGCTGGTCTGTTCCCATGAGGCACAGGGTCAAGGCTGATTTGCATATGGCCATGTCTGAACTGGGGTGGTGTGGACTGCAAAAAAACAATGGATTTAGGCCCAGATCTCTGTACTGGAGTAAATGTATGATATTTTTCTGCATTCTGTACATCAATTGTTTTTGCATTTGTCACCCCGAGTGGTATGGGTATGCTCAGACGTGAGTCCCATGCTCTCCACACCACTGGAGTGAAGCTATCCTGGCTGAAGACAGCTGATAGCCAGAAACCTGTCCTAGTATGCTTGATTCCGGTCCAGGAAAGACATGGCTTGGCAGTTCGGGCTGGTCTGTTCCCATGAGGCACAGGGTCAAGGCTGATTTGCATATGGCCATGTCTGAACTGGGGTGGTGTGGAGTGCAAAAGAACGATGGATTTAGGCCCAGATCTCTGTACTGTATGACATTTTTCCTCATTCTGTCAATCAATTGTTGTTTTTGCATTTGTCACCCCGAGTGGGATGGGTATGCTCAGACGTGAGTCCCATGCTCTCCACACCACTGGAGTCAAGCTATCCTGGCCGAAGATGGCTGATAGCTGGAAACCGGTCCTAGGATGCTTGATTCCGGTCCAGGAAATACTTGGCTTGGTAGTTCAGTCTGGACTGTTCCCATGATGCATAGGGTCAAGGCTGATTTGCATATGGCCATCTCTGAACTGGGGTGGTGTGGAGTGCAAAAAAACAATGGATTTAGGCCCAGATCTCTGTACTAGGGTGAATGTATGACATTGCTCTGCATTCTGTCCATCAATTGTTGTTTTTGCATTTGTCACCCCGAGTTGGATGGGTATGCTCAGACGTGAGTCCCATGCTCTCCACAACACTGGAGTCAAGCTATCCTGGTTGAAGATGGCTGATAGCCAGAAACCAGTCCTAGGATGCTTGATTCCGGTCCAGGAATGACATGGCTTGGCAGTTCTGGCTGGACTGTTCCCATGAGGCACAGGGTCAAGGCTGATTTGCATATGGCCATGTCTGAACTGGGGTGGTGTAGAGTGCAAAAAAACGATGGATTTAGGCCCAGATCTCTGTACTGGGGTGAATGTATGACATTGTTCTGCATTTTGTCAATCAATTGTTGTTGATTCATTTGTCACCCCGAGTGGGATGGGTATGCTCAGATGTGAGTCCCATGCTCTCCACACCACTGGAGTCAAACTATCCTGGCTAAAGACGGCTGATAGCCAGAAACCGGTCCTAGGATGCTTGATTCCGGTCCAGGAAACACATGGCATGGCAGTTCAGGCTGGAATGTTCCCATGAGGCACAGGGTCAAGGCTGATTTGCATATGGCCATGTCTGAACTGGGGTGGTGTGGAGTGCAAAAAAACTATGGATTTAGGCCCAGATCTCTGTACTGGAATAAATGTATGACATTGTTCTGCATTCTGTCCATCAATTGTTGTTCTTGCATTTGTTACCCCGAGTGGGATGGGTATGCTCAGACGGGAGTCCCATGCTCTCCACACCACTTGAGTAAAGCTATTCTGGCTGAAGACGGCTGATAGCCAGAAACCGGTACTAGGATGCTTGATTCCGGTCCAGGAAAGACATGTCTTGGCAGTTCAGTCTGGACTGTTCCCATGATGCATAGGGTCAAGGCTGATTTGCATATGGCCATGTCTGAACTGGGGTGGTGTGGAGTGCAACAAAATGATGGATTTAGGCCCAGATCTCTGTACTGGAATAAATGTATGACATTGTTCTGCATTCTGTCCATCAATTGTTGTTCTTGCATTTGTCCCCCTGAGTGGGATGGGTATGCTCAGACGTGAGTCCCATGCTCTCCACACCACTGGAGTCAAGCTATCCTGGATGTAGACGGCTGATAGCCAGGAACCGGTCCTAGGATGCTTGATTACGGTCCAGGAAAGACATGGCTTGGTAGTTCGGGCTGGACTGTTCCCATGAGGCTCAGGGTCAAGGCTGATTTGCATATGTCCATGTCTGAACTGGGGTGATGTGGAGTGCAAAAAAATGATGGATTTAGGCCCAGATCTCTGTACTGAGGTGAATGTATGACATTGTTCTGCATTCTGTCCATCAATTGTTTCTGCATTTGTCACCCCGAGTGGTATGGGTATGCTCAGACGTGAGTCCCATGCTCTCCACACCACTGGAGTGAAGCTATCCTGGCTGAAGACAGCTGATAGCCAGAAACCGGTCCTAGTATGCTTGATTCCGGTCCAGGAAAGACATGGCTTGGCAGTTCGGGCTGGTCTGTTCCCATGAGGCACAGGGTCTAGGCTGATTTGCATATGGCCATGTCTGAACTGGGGTGGTGTAGAGTGCAAAAAAACGATGGATTTAGGCCCAGATCTCTGTACTGGAGTGAATGTATGACATTGTTCTGCATTCTGTCAATCAATTGTTGTTGATTTATTTGTCACCCCGAGTAGGATGGGTATGCTCAGATGTGAGTCCCATGCTCTCCACACCACTGGAGTCAAGCTATCCTGGCTGAAAACGGCAGATAGCCAGAAACCTGTCCTAGGGTGCTTATTCCGGTCCACGAAAGACATGGCTTGGCAGTTCTGGCTGGACTGTTCCTTTGAGGCACAGGGCCAAGGCTGATTTGCATATGGCCATGTCTGAACTGGGGTGGCGTGGAGTGCAAAAAAAGTATGGATTAAGGCCGAGATATCTGTACTGGGGTGAATGTATGACATTGTTCCGCATTCTGTCCATCAATTGTTTTTGCATTTGTCACCCCGAGTGGGATGGGTATGCTGAGACGTGAGTCCCATGCTCCCACACCACTGGAGTAAAGCTATTCTGGCTGAAGATGGCTGATAGCCAGAAACCGGTACTAGGATGTTTGATTCCGGTCCAGGAAAGACATGGCTTGGCAGTTCTGGCTGGACTGTTCCCATGAGGCACAGGGTCAAGGCTGATTTGCATATGGCCATGTCTGAACTGGGGGGGTGTGGAGTGCAAAAAAACCCAATGGATTTAGGCCCAGATCTCTGTACTGTGGTAAATGTATGATATTGTTCTGTATTCTGTCCATCAATTGCTCTTTTTGCATTTGTCACCCTGAGTGGGATGGGTATGCTCAGGCGTGAGTCCCATGCTCTCCACACCACTGGAGTAAAGCTATCCTGGATGAAGACGGCTGATAGCCAGAAACCAGTCCTAGGATGCATGATTACGGTCCAGGAAAGACATGGCTTGGCTGTTCGGGCTGGACTGTTCCCATGAGGCACAGGATCAAGGAACGATGGATTTAGGCCCAGATCTCTGTACTGGAGTAAATGTATGACATTGTTCTGCATTCTGTCCATAAATTGTTGTTTTTGCATTTGTCACCCCGAGTGGAATGGGTATGCTCAGACGTGAGTCCCATGTTCTCCACACCACTGGAGTCAAGCTATCCTGGCTGAAGACGGCTGATAGCTAGAAACCTATCCTACGATACTTGATTCCGGTCCAGGAAAGACATGGCTTGGCAGTTCGGGCTGGACTGTTCCCATGAGGCACATGGTCAAGGCTGATTTGCATAAGGCCATGTCTGAACTGGGGTGGTGTGGAGTGCAAAAAAAGGATCGATTTAGGCCCATATCTCTGTACTGAGGTGAATGTATGACATTGTTCTGCATTCTGTCCATCAATTGTTGTTTTTGCATTTGTCTCCCCGAGTGGGATGGGTATGCTCAGACGTGAGTCCCATGCTCTCCACACGCCTGGAGTCAAGCTATCCTGGCTGAAGACGGCTGATAGCCAGAAACTGGCCCTAGGATGCTTGATTCCGGTCCAGGAAAGACATGGCTTGGCAGTTCGGGCTGGACTGTTCCCATGAGGCACAGGGTCAAGGCTGATTTGCAAATGGCCATGTCTGACTTGGGGTGGTGTAGAGTGCAAAAAAACTATGGATTTAGGCCAGATCTCTGTACTGGGGTGACTGTGTGACATTGTTCTGCATTTTGTCCATCAATTGTTGTTTTTGCATTTCTCACCCGAGTGGGATGAGAATGCTCAGACGTGAGTCCCATGCTCTCCACACCACTGGAGTCAAGCTATCCTGGCTGAAGACGGCTGATAGCCAGAAACCGGTCCTAGGATGCTTGATTCCGGTCCAGGAAAGACATGGCTTTGCAGTTCGGGCTGGACTGTTCCCATGAGGTACAGGATCAAGGCTGATTTGGATATGGCCATGTCTGAACTGGGGTGGTGTGGAGTGCAAAAGAACGATGGATTTAGGCCCAGATCTCTGTACTGGAATAAATGTATGACATTGTTCTGCATTCTGTCCATAAATTGTTGTTTTTGCATTTGTCACCCCGAGTGGAATGGGTATGCTCAGACGTGAGTCCCATGCTCTCCACACCACTGGAGGCAAGCTATCCTGGCTGAAGACGGCTGATAGCTAGAAACCAATCCTAGGATACTTGATTCCGGTCCAGGAAAGACATGGCTTGGCAGTTTGGGCTGGACTGTTCCCATGAGGCACATGGTCAAGGCTGATTTGCATATGGCCATGTCTGAACTGGGGTGGTGTGGAGTGCAACAAAATGATGGATATAGGCCCAGATCTCTGTACTGGAATAAATTTATGACATTGTTCTGCATTCTGTCCATCAATTGTTGTTCTTGCATTTGTCACCCCGAGTGGGATGGGTATGCTCAGACATGAGTCCCATGCTCTCCACACCACTGGAGTCAAGCTATTCTGGCTGAAGATGGCTGATAGCCAGAAACTGGTCCTAGGATGCTTGATTCCGGTCCAGGAAAGACATGGCTTGGCAGTTCGGGCTGGACTGTTCCCATGAGGCACAGGGCCAAGGCTGATTTGCATATGGCCATGTCTGAACTGGGGTGGTGTGGAGTGCAAAACAAACAATGGATTTAGGCCCATATCTCTGTACTGGGGTAAATGTATGACATTGTTCTGCATTCTGTCCATCAATTGTTGTTTTTGCATTTGTCCCCCTGAGTGGGATGGGTATGCTCAGACGTGAGTCCCATGCTCTCCACACTACTGGAGTCAAGCTATCCTGGATGTAGACGGCTGATAGCCAGAAACCGGTCCTAGGATGCTTGATTACGGTCCAGGAAAGACATGGCTTGGTAGTTCGGGCTGGACTGTTCCCATGAGGCACGGGGTCAAGGCTGATTTGCATATGGCCATGTCTGAACTGGGGTGATGTGGAGTGCAAAAAAATGATGGATTTAGGCCCAGATCTCTGTACTGAGGTGAATGTATGACATTGTTCTGCATTCTGTCCATCAATTGTTGTTTTTTCATTTGTCACCCCGAGTGGGATGGGAATATCAGGCGTGAGTCCCATGCTCTCCACACCACTGGAGTCAAGCTATCCTGGCTGAAGACGGCTGATAGCCAGAAACCGGTCCTAGAATGCTTGATTACGGTCCAGGAAAGACATGGCTTGGCAGTTCGGGCTGGTCTGTTCCCATGAGGCACAGGGTCAAGGCTGATTTGCATATGGCCATGTCTGAACTGGGGTGGTGTGGACTGCAAAAAAACAATGGATTTAGGCCCAGATCTCTGTACTGGAGTAAATGTATGATATTTTTCTGCATTCTGTACATCAATTGTTTTTGCATTTGTCACCCCGAGTGGTATGGGTATGCTCAGACGTGAGTCCCATGCTCTCCACACCACTGGAGTGAAGCTATCCTGGCTGAAGACAGCTGATAGCCAGAAACCTGTCCTAGTATGCTTGATTCCGGTCCAGGAAAGACATGGCTTGGCAGTTCGGGCTGGTCTGTTCCCATGAGGCACAGGGTCAAGGCTGATTTGCATATGGCCATGTCTGAACTGGGGTGGTGTGGAGTGCAAAAGAACGATGGATTTAGGCCCAGATCTCTGTACTGTATGACATTTTTCCTCATTCTGTCAATCAATTGTTGTTTTTGCATTTGTCACCCCGAGTGGGATGGGTATGCTCAGACGTGAGTCCCATGCTCTCCACACCACTGGAGTCAAGCTATCCTGGCCGAAGATGGCTGATAGCTGGAAACCGGTCCTAGGATGCTTGATTCCGGTCCAGGAAATACTTGGCTTGGTAGTTCAGTCTGGACTGTTCCCATGATGCATAGGGTCAAGGCTGATTTGCATATGGCCATCTCTGAACTGGGGTGGTGTGGAGTGCAAAAAAACAATGGATTTAGGCCCAGATCTCTGTACTAGGGTGAATGTATGACATTGCTCTGCATTCTGTCCATCAATTGTTGTTTTTGCATTTGTCACCCCGAGTTGGATGGGTATGCTCAGACGTGAGTCCCATGCTCTCCACAACACTGGAGTCAAGCTATCCTGGTTGAAGATGGCTGATAGCCAGAAACCAGTCCTAGGATGCTTGATTCCGGTCCAGGAATGACATGGCTTGGCAGTTCTGGCTGGACTGTTCCCATGAGGCACAGGGTCAAGGCTGATTTGCATATGGCCATGTCTGAACTGGGGTGGTGTAGAGTGCAAAAAAACGATGGATTTAGGCCCAGATCTCTGTACTGGGGTGAATGTATGACATTGTTCTGCATTTTGTCAATCAATTGTTGTTGATTCATTTGTCACCCCGAGTGGGATGGGTATGCTCAGATGTGAGTCCCATGCTCTCCACACCACTGGAGTCAAACTATCCTGGCTAAAGACGGCTGATAGCCAGAAACCGGTCCTAGGATGCTTGATTCCGGTCCAGGAAACACATGGCATGGCAGTTCAGGCTGGAATGTTCCCATGAGGCACAGGGTCAAGGCTGATTTGCATATGGCCATGTCTGAACTGGGGTGGTGTGGAGTGCAAAAAAACTATGGATTTAGGCCCAGATCTCTGTACTGGAATAAATGTATGACATTGTTCTGCATTCTGTCCATCAATTGTTGTTCTTGCATTTGTTACCCCGAGTGGGATGGGTATGCTCAGACGGGAGTCCCATGCTCTCCACACCACTTGAGTAAAGCTATTCTGGCTGAAGACGGCTGATAGCCAGAAACCGGTACTAGGATGCTTGATTCCGGTCCAGGAAAGACATGTCTTGGCAGTTCAGTCTGGACTGTTCCCATGATGCATAGGGTCAAGGCTGATTTGCATATGGCCATGTCTGAACTGGGGTGGTGTGGAGTGCAACAAAATGATGGATTTAGGCCCAGATCTCTGTACTGGAATAAATGTATGACATTGTTCTGCATTCTGTCCATCAATTGTTGTTCTTGCATTTGTCCCCCTGAGTGGGATGGGTATGCTCAGACGTGAGTCCCATGCTCTCCACACCACTGGAGTCAAGCTATCCTGGATGTAGACGGCTGATAGCCAGGAACCGGTCCTAGGATGCTTGATTACGGTCCAGGAAAGACATGGCTTGGTAGTTCGGGCTGGACTGTTCCCATGAGGCTCAGGGTCAAGGCTGATTTGCATATGTCCATGTCTGAACTGGGGTGATGTGGAGTGCAAAAAAATGATGGATTTAGGCCCAGATCTCTGTACTGAGGTGAATGTATGACATTGTTCTGCATTCTGTCCATCAATTGTTTCTGCATTTGTCACCCCGAGTGGTATGGGTATGCTCAGACGTGAGTCCCATGCTCTCCACACCACTGGAGTGAAGCTATCCTGGCTGAAGACAGCTGATAGCCAGAAACCGGTCCTAGTATGCTTGATTCCGGTCCAGGAAAGACATGGCTTGGCAGTTCGGGCTGGTCTGTTCCCATGAGGCACAGGGTCAAGGCTGATTTGCATATGGCCATATCTGAACTGGGGTGGTGTGGAGTGCAAAAGAACGATGGATTTAGGTCCAGATCTCTGTACTGTATGATATTTTTCCTCATTCTGTCAATCAATTGTTGTTTTTGCATTTGTCACCCCGAGTGGGATGGGTATGCTCAGACGTGAGTCCCATGCTCTCCACACCACTGGAGTCAAGCTATCCTGGCTGAAGATGGCTGATAGCTGGAAACCGGTCCTAGGATGCTTGATTCCCGTCCAGGAAATACGTGGCTTGGTAGTTCAGTCTGGACTGTTCCCATGATGCATAGGGTCAAGGCTGATTTGCATATGGCCATGTCTGAACTGGGGTGGTGTGGAGTGCAAAAAAACGATGGATTTAGGCCCAGATCTCTGTACTAGGGTGAATGTATGACATTGTTCTGCATTCTGTCCATAATTGTTGTTTTTGCATTTGTCACCCCGAGTGGGATGGGTATGCTCAGACGTGAGTCCCATGCTCTCCACAACACTGGAGTCAAGCTATGCTGGTTGAAGATGGCTGATAGCCAGAAACCAGTCCTAGGATGTTTGATTCCGGTCCAGGAAAGACATGGCTTGGCAGTTCTGGCTGGACTGTTCCCATGAGGCACAGGGTCAAGGCTGATTTGCATATGGCCATGTCTGAACTGGGGTGGTGTAGAGTGCAATAAAACGATGGATTTAGGCCCAGATCTCTGTACTGGAGTGAATGTATGACATTGTTCTGCATTCTGTCAATCAATTGTTGTTGATTCATTTGTCACCCCGAGTGGGATGGGTATGCTCAGATGTGAGTCCCATGCTCTCCACACCACTGGAGTCAAGCTATCCTGGCTGAAAACGGCAGATAGCCAGAAACCTGTCCTAGGGTGCTTATTCCGGTCCACGAAAGACATGGCTTGGCAGTTCTGGCTGGACTGTTCCTTTGAGGCACAGGGTCAAGGCTGATTTGCATATGGCCATGTCTGAACTGGGGTGGCGTGGAGTGCAAAAAAAGTATGGATTAAGGCCGAGATATCTGTACTGGGGTGAATGTATGACATTGTTCCGCATTCTGTCCATCAATTGTTGTTTTTGCATTTGTCACCCCGAGTGGGATGGGTATGCTGAAACGTGAATCCCATGCTCTCCACACCACTGGAGTCAAACTATCCAGGCTGAAGACGGCTGATAGCCAGAAACCGGTCCTAGGATGCTTGATTCCGGTCCAAGAAAGACATGGCATGGCAGTTCAGGCTGGAATGTTCCCATGAGGCACAGGGTCAAGGCTGATTTGCATATGGCCATGTCTGAACTGGGGTGGTGTGGAGTGCAAAAAAACGATGGATTTAGGCCCAGATCTCTGTACTGGAATAAATGTATGACATTGTTCTGCATTCTGTCCATCAATTGTTGTTCTTGCATTTGTTACCCTGAGTGGGATGGGTATGCTCAGACGTGAGTCCCATGCTCTCCACACCACTGGAGTAAAGCTATTCTGGCTGAAGACGGCTGATAGCCAGAAACCGGTACTAGGATGTTTGATTCCGGTCCAGGAAAGACATGGCTAAGCAGTTCTGGCTGGACTGTTCCCATGAGGCACAGGGTCAAGGCTGATTTGCATATGGCCATGTCTGAACTGGGGCAGTGTGGAGTGCAAAAAAAACCAATGGATTTAGGCCCAGATCTCTGTACTGTGGTAAATGTATGATATTGTTCTGCATTCTGTCCATCAATTGCTGTTTTTGGATTTGTCACCCTGAGTGGGATGGGTATGGTCAGGCGTGAGTCCCATGCTCTCCACACCACTGGAGTAAAGCTATCCTGGATGAAGACGGCTGATAGCCAGAAACCAGTCCTAGGATGCATGATTACGGTCCAGGAAAGACATGGCTTGGCAGTTTGGGCTGGACTATTCCCATGAGGCAAAGGGTCAAGGCTGATTTGCATATGGCCATGTCTGAACTGGGGTGAGGTGGAGTGTAAAAAAACGATGGATTTAGGCCCAGATCTCTATACTGGGGTGAATGTATGACATTGTTCTGCATTCTGTCCATCAATTGTTGTTTTTTCATTTGTCACCCGAGTAGGATGGATATGCTCAGACGTGAGTCCCATGCTCTCCACACCACTGGAGTCAAGCTATCCTGGCTGAAGACGGCTGATAGCCAGAAACTGGCCCTAGGATGCTTGATTCCGGTCCAGGAAAGACATGGCTTGGCAGTTCGGGCTGGACTGTTCCCATGAGGCACAGGGTCAAGGCTGATTTGCATATGGCCATGTCTGACTTGGGGTGGTGTAGAGTGCAAAAAAACTATGGATTTAGGCCAGATCTCTGTACTGGGGTGACTGTGTGACATTGTTCTGCATTCTGTCCATCAATTGTTGTTTTTGCATTTCTCACCCGAGTGGGATAAGAATGCTCAGACGTGAGTCCAATGCTCTCCACACCACTGGAGTCAAGCTATCCTGGCTGAAGACGGCTGATAGCCAGAAACCGGTTCTAGGATGTTTGATTCCGGTCCAGGAAAGACATGGCTTGGCAGTTCGGGCTGGACCGTTCCCATGAGGCACAGGGTCAAGGCTGATTTGCATATGGCCATGTCTGAACTGGGGCGGTGTGGAGTGCAAAAAAACCAATGGATTTAGGCCCAGATCTCTGTACTGTGGTAAATGTATGACATTGTTCTGCATTCTGTCCATCAATTGCTGTTTTTGCATTTGTCACCCTGAGTGGGATGGGTATGCTCAGACATGAGTCCCATGCTCTCCACACCACTGGAGTCAAGCTATTCTGGCTGTAGATGGCTGATAGCCAGAAACTGGTCCTAGGATGCTTGATTCCGGTCCAGGAAAGACATGGCTTGGCAGTTCGTGCTGGACTGTTCCCATGAGGCACAGGGCCAAGGCTGATTTGCATATGGCCATGTCTGAACTGGGGTGGTGTGGAGTGCAAAACAAACAATGGATGTAGGCCCATATCTCTGTACTGGGGTAAATGTATGACATTGTTCTGCATTCTGTCCATCAATTGTTGTTTTTGCATTTGTCCCCCTGAGTGGGATGGGTATGCTCAGACGTGAGTCCCATGCTCTCCACACTACTGGAGTCAAGCTATCCTGGATGTAGATGGCTGATAGCCAGAAACCGGTCCTAGGATGCTTTATTACGGTCCAGGAAAGACATGGCTTGGTAGTTCGGGCTGGACTGTTCCCATGAGGCACGGGGTCAAGGCTGATTTGCATATGGCCATGTCTGAACTGGGGTGATGTGGAGTGCAAAAAAATGATGGATTTAGGCCCAGATCTCTGTACTGAGGTGAATGTATGACATTGTTCTGCATTCTGTCCATCAATTGTTGTTTTTTCATTTGTCACCCCGAGTGGGATGGGAATATCAGGCGTGAGTCCCATGCTCTCCACACCACTGGAGTCAAGCTATCCTGGCTGAAGACGGCTGATAGCCAGAAACCGGTCCTAGAATGCTTGATTACGGTCCAGGAAAGACATGGCTTGGCAGTTCGGGATGGACAGTTCCCATGAGGCACAGGGTAAAGGCTGATTTGCATATTACCATGTCTGAACTGTGGTGGTGTGGACTGCAAAAAAACAATGGATTTAGGCCCAGATCTCTGTACTGGAGTAAATGTATGATATTTTTCTGCATTCTGTACATCAATTGTTTTTGCATTTGTCACCCCGAGTGGTATGGGTATGCTCAGACGTGAGTCCCATGCTCTCCACACCACTGGAGTGAAGCTATCCTGGCTGAAGACAGCTGATAGCCAGAAACCTGTCCTAGTATGCTTGATTCCGGTCCAGGAAAGACATGGCTTGGCAGTTCGGGCTGGTCTGTTCCCATGAGGCACAGGGTCAAGGCTGATTTGCATATGGCCATGTCTGAACTGGGGTGGTGTGGAGTGCAAAAGAACGATGGATTTAGGCCCAGATCTCTGTACTGTATGACATTTTTCCTCATTCTGTCAATCAATTGTTGTTTTTGCATTTGTCACCCCGAGTGGGATGGGTATGCTCAGACGTGAGTCCCATGCTCTCCACACCACTGGAGTCAAGCTATCCTGGCTGAAGATGGCTGATAGCTGGAAACCGGTCCTAGGATGCTTGATTCCGGTCCAGGAAATACTTGGCTTGGTAGTTCAGTCTGGACTGTTCCCATGATGCATAGGGTCAAGGCTGATTTGCATATGGCCATCTCTGAACTGGGGTGGTGTGGAGTGCAAAAAAACAATGGATTTAGGCCCAGATCTCTGTACTAGGGTGAATGTATGACATTGTTCTGCATTCTGTCCATCAATTGTTGTTTTTGCATTTGTCACCCCGAGTTGGATGGGTATGCTCAGACGTGAGTCCCATGCTCTCCACAACACTGGAGTCAAGCTATCCTGGTTGAAGATGGCTGATAGCCAGAAACCAGTCCTAGGATGCTTGATTCCGGTCCAGGAATGACATGGCTTGGCAGTTCTGGCTGGACTGTTCCCATGAGGCACAGGGTCAAGGCTGATTTGCATATGGCCATGTCTGAACTGGGGTGGTGTAGAGTGCAAAAAAACGATGGATTTAGGCCCAGATCTCTGTACTGGGGTGAATGTATGACATTGTTCTGCATTCTGTCAATCAATTGTTGTTGATTCATTTGTCACCCCGAGTGGGATGGGTATGCTCAGATGTGAGTCCCATGCTCTCCACACCACTGGAGTCAAGCTATCCTGGCTGAAAACGGCAGATAGCCAGAAACCTATCCTAGAGTGCTTATTCCGGTCCACGAAAGACATGGCTTGGCAGTTCTGGCTGGACTGTTCCTATGAGGCACAGGGTCAAGGCTGATTTGCATATGGCCATGTCTGAACTGGGGTGGCGTCTAGTGCAAAAAAAGTATGGATTAAGGCCGAGATATCTGTACTGGGGTGAATGTATGACATTGTTCCGCATTCTGTCAATCAATTGTTGTTTTTGCATTCGTCACCCCGAGTGGGATGGGTATGCTGAGACGTGAATCCCATGCTCTCCACACCACTGGAGTCAAACTATCCTGGCTGAAGACGGCTGATAGCCAGAAACCGGTCCTAGGATGCTTGATTCCGGTCCAGGAAACACATGGCATGGCAGTTCAGGCTGGAATGTTCCCATGAGGCACAGGGTCAAGGCTGATTTGCATATGGCCATGTCTGAACTGGGGTGGTGTGGAGTGCAAACAAAACTATGGATTTAGGCCCAGATCTCTGTACTGGAATAAATGTATGACATTGTTCTGCATTCTGTCCATCAATTGTTGTTCTTGCATTTGTTACCCCGAGTGGGATGGGTATGCTCAGACGGGAGTCCCATGCTCTCCACACCACTGGAGTAAAGCTATTCTGGCTGAAGACGGCTGATAGCCAGAAACCGGTACTAGGATGCTTGATTCCGGTCCAGGAAAGACATGTCTTGGCAGTTCAGTCTGGACTGTTCCCATGATGCATAGGGTCAAGGCTGATTTGCATATGGCCATGTCTGAACTGGGGGGGTGTGGAGTGCAACAAAATGATGGATTTAGGCCCAGATCTCTGTACTGGAATAAATGTATGACATTGTTCTGCATTCTGTCCATCAATTGTTGTTCTTGCATTTGTCCCCCTGAGTGGGATGGGTATGCTCAGACGTGAGTCCCATGCTCTCCACACCACTGGAGTCAAGCTATCCTGGATGTAGACGGCTGATAGCCAGGAACCGGTCCTAGGATGCTTGATTACGGTCCAGGAAAGACATGGCTTGGTAGTTCGGGCTGGACTGTTCCCATGAGGCTCAGGGTCAAGGCTGATTTGCATATGTCCATGTCTGAACTGGGGTGATGTGGAGTGCAAAAAAATGATGGATTTAGGCCCAGATCTCTGTACTGAGGTGAATGTATGACATTGTTCTGCATTCTGTCCATCAATTGTTTCTGCATTTGTCACCCCGAGTGGTATGGGTATGCTCAGACGTGAGTCCCATGCTCTCCACACCACTGGAGTGAAGCTATCCTGGCTGAAGACAGCTGATAGCCAGAAACCGGTCCTAGTATGCTTGATTCCGGTCCAGGAAAGACATGGCTTGGCAGTTCGGGCTGGTCTGTTCCCATGAGGCACAGGGTCAAGGCTGATTTGCATACGGCCATATCTGAACTGGGGTGGTGTGGAGTGCAAAAGAACGATGGATTTAGGCCCAGATCTCTGTACTGTATGATATTTTTCCTCATTCTGTCAATCAATTGTTGTTTTTGCATTTGTCACCCCGAGTGGGATGGGTATGCTCAGACGTGAGTCCCATGCTCTCCACACCACTGGAGTCAAGCTATCCTGGCTGAAGATGGCTGATAGCTGGAAACCGGTCCTAGGATGCTTGATTCCCGTCCAGGAAATACGTGGCTTGGTAGTTCAGTCTGGACTGTTCCCATGATGCATAGGGTCAAGGCTGATTTGCATATGGCCATGTCTGAACTGGGGTGGTGTGGAGTGCAAAAAAACGATGGATTTAGGCCCAGATCTCTGTACTAGGGTGAATGTATGACATTGTTCTGCATTCTGTCCATAATTGTTGTTTTTGCATTTGTCACCCCGAGTGGGATGGGTATGCTCAGACGTGAGTCCCATGCTCTCCACAACACTGGAGTCAAGCTATGCTGGTTGAAGATGGCTGATAGCCAGAAACCAGTCCTAGGATGTTTGATTCCGGTCCAGGAAAGACATGGCTTGGCAGTTCTGGCTGGACTGTTCCCATGAGGCACAGGGTCAAGGCTGATTTGCATATGGCCATGTCTGAACTGGGGTGGTGTAGAGTGCAATAAAACGATGGATTTAGGCCCAGATCTCTGTACTGGAGTGAATGTATGACATTGTTCTGCATTCTGTCAATCAATTGTTGTTGATTCATTTGTCACCCCGAGTGGGATGGGTATGCTCAGATGTGAGTCCCATGCTCTCCACACCACTGGAGTCAAGCTATCCTGGCTGAAAACGGCAGATAGCCAGAAACCTGTCCTAGGGTGCTTATTCCGGTCCACGAAAGACATGGCTTGGCAGTTCTGGCTGGACTGTTCCTTTGAGGCACAGGGTCAAGGCTGATTTGCATATGGCCATGTCTGAACTGGGGTGGCGTGGAGTGCAAAAAAAGTATGGAATAAGGCCGAGATATCTGTACTGGGGTGAATGTATGACATTGTTCCGCATTCTGTCCATCAATTGTTGTTTTTGCATTTGTCACCCCGAGTGGGATGGGTATGCTGAAACGTGAATCCCATGCTCTCCACACCACTGGAGTCAAACTATCCAGGCTGAAGACGGCTGATAGCCAGAAACCGGTCCTAGGATGCTTGATTCCGGTCCAAGAAAGACATGGCATGGCAGTTCAGGCTGGAATGTTCCCATGAGGCACAGGGTCAAGGCTGATTTGCATATGGCCATGTCTGAACTGGGGTGGTGTGGAGTGCAAAAAAACGATGGATTTAGGCCCAGATATCTGTACTGGAATAAATGTATGACATTGTTCTGCATTCTGTCCATCAATTGTTGTTCTTGCATTTGTTACCCCGAGTGGGATGGGTATGCTCAGACGTGAGTCCCATGCTCTCCACACCACTGGAGTAAAGCTATTCTGGCTGAAGACGGCTGATAGCCAGAAACCGGTACTAGGATGTTTGATTCCGGTCCAGGAAAAACATGGCTAAGCAGTTCTGGCTGGACTGTTCCCATGAGGCCCAGGGTCAAGGCTGATTTGCATATGGCCATGTCTGAACTGGGGCAGTGTGGAGTGCAAAAAAACCCAATGGATTTAGGCCCAGATCTCTGTACTGTGGTAAATGTATGATATTGTTCTGCATTCTGTCCATCAATTGCTGTTTTTGCATTTGTCACCCTGAGTGGGATGGGTATGGTCAGGCGTGAGTCCCATGCTCTCCACACCACTGGAGTAAAGCTATCCTGGATGAAGACGGCTGATAGCCAGAAACCAGTCCTAGGATGCATGATTACGGTCCAGGAAAGACATGGCTTGGCAGTTTGGGCTGGACTGTTCCCATGAGGCAAAGGGTCAAGGCAGATTTGCATATGGCCATGTCTGAACTGGGGTGATGTGGAGTGTAAAAAAACGATGGATTTAGGCCCAGATCTCTATACTGGGGTGAATGTATGACATTGTTCTGCATTCTGTCCATCAATTGTTGTTTTTTCATTTGTCACCCGAGTAGGATGGATATGCTCAGACGTGAGTCCCATGCTCTCCACACCACTGGAGTCAAGCTATCCTGGCTGAAGACGGCTGATAGCCAGAAACTGGCCCTAGGATGCTTGATTCCGGTCCAGGAAAGACATGGCTTGGCAGTTCGGGCTGGACTGTTCCCATGAGGCACAGGGTCAAGGCTGATTTGCAAATGGCCATGTCTGACTTGGGGTGGTGTAGAGTGCAAAAAAACTATGGATTTAGGCCAGATCTCTGTACTGGGGTGACTGTGTGACATTGTTCTGCATTCTGTCCATCAATTGTTGTTTTTGCATTTCTCACCCGAGTGGGATAAGAATGCTCAGACGTGAGTCCAATGCTCTCCACACCACTGGAGTCAAGCTATCCTGGCTGAAGACGGCTGATAGCCAGAAACCGGTTCTAGGATGTTTGATTCCGGTCCAGGAAAGACATGGCTTGGCAGTTCGGGCTGGACCGTTCCCATGAGGCACAGGGTCAAGGCTGATTTGCATATGGCCATGTCTGAACTGGGGCGGTGTGGAGTGCAAAAAAACCAATGGATTTAGGCCCAGATCTCTGTACTGTGGTAAATGTATGACATTGTTCTGCATTCTGTCCATCAATTGCTGTTTTTGCATTTGTCACCCTGAGTGGGATGGGTATGCTCAGATGTGGGTCCCATGCTCTCCACACCACTGGAGTAAAGCTATCGTGGATGAAGACGGCTGATAGCCAGAAACCGGTCCTAGGATGCATGATTACGGTCCAGGAAAGACATGGCTTGGCAGTTCGGGCTGGACTGTTCCCATGAGGCAAAGGGTCAAGGCTGATTTGCATATGGCCATGTCAGAACTGGGGTGATGTGGAGTGCAAAAAAAACGATGGATTAGGCCCAGATCTCTATACTTGGGTGAATGTATGACATTGTTCTGCATTCTGTCCATCAATTGTTGTTTTTTCATTTGTCACCCGAGTGGGATGGGTATGCTCAGACGTGAGTCCCATGCTCTCCACACCACTGGAGTCAAGCTATCCTGGCTGAAGACGGCCGATAGCCAGAAACCGGTCCAAGGATGCTTGATTCCGGTCCAGGAAAGACATGGCTTGGCAGTTCGGGCTGGACTGTTCCCATGAGGCACAGGATCAAGGCTGATTTGCATACGGCCATGTCTGAACTGGGGTGGTGTGGAGTGCAAAAGAACGATGTATTTAGGCCCAGATCTCTGTACTGGAATAAATGTATGACATTGTTCTGCATTCTGTCCATAAATTGTTGTTTTTGCATTTGTCACCCCGAGTGGAATGGGTATGCTCAGACGTGAGTCCCATGCTCTCCACACCACTGGAGTCAAGCTATCCTGGCTGAAGACGGCTGATAGCTAGAAACCTATCCTAGGATACTTGATTCCGGTCCAGGAAAGACATGGCTTGGCAGTTCGGGCTGGACTGTTCCCATGAGGCACATGGTCAAGGCTGATTTGCATAAGGCCATGTCTGAACTGGGGTGGTGTGGAGTGCAAAAAAAGGATCGATTTAGGCCCATCTCTCTGTACTGAGGTGAATGTATGACATTGTTCTGCATTCTGTCCATCAATTTTTGTTTTTGCATTTGTCTCCCCGAGTGGGATGGGTATGCTCAGACGTGAGTCCCATGCTCTACACTTCCCTGGAGTCAAGCTATCCTGGCTGAAGACGGCTGATAGCCAGAAACTGGCCCTAGGATGCTTGATTCCGGTCCAGGAAAGACATGGCTTGGCAGTTCGGGCTGGACTGTTCCCATGAGGCACAGGGTCAAGGCTGATTTGCATATGGCCATGTCTGACTTGGGGTGGTGTAGAGTGCAAAAAAACTATGGATTTAGGCCAGATCTCTGTACTGGGGTGACTGTGTGACATTGTTCTGCATTCTGTCCATCAATTGTTGTTTTTGCATTTCTCACCCGAGTGGGATAAGAATGCTCAGACGTGAGTCCCATGCTCTCCACACCACTGGAGTCAAGATATCCTGGCTGAAGACGGCTGATAGCCAGAAACCGGTCCTAGGATGCTTGATTCCGGTCCAGGAAAGACATGGCTTGGCAGTTCGGGCTGGACTGTTCCCATGAGGCCAGGGTCAAGGCTGATTTGCATATGGCCATGTCTGAACTGGGGTATTGTGGAGTGCAAAAAAATGATGAATTTAGGCCCAGATCTCTGTACTGGGGTGAATGTATGACATTGTTCTGCATTCTGTCCATCAATTGTTGTTTTTGCTTTTGTCACCCCGAGTGGGATGGGTATTCTCAGACGTGAGTCCCATGCTCTCCACACCACTGGAGTCAAGCTATCCTGACTGAAGACGGCTGATAGCCAGAAACCGGTCCTAGGATGCTTCATTCCGGTCCAGGAAAGACATGGCTTGGCAGTTTGGGCTGGACTGTTCCCATGAGGCACAGGGTCAAGGCTGATTTGCATATGGCCATTTCTGAACTGGGGTGGTGTGGAGTGCGAAAAAATTATGAATGTAGGCCCAGATCTATGTACTGGGGTGAATGTATGAGATTGTTCTGCATTCTGTCCATCAATTGTTGTTTTTGCTTTTGTCACCCCGGATGGGATGGGCATGCTCAGACGTGAGTCCCATGCTCTCCACACCACTGGAGTCAAGCTATCCTGGCTGAAGACGGCTGATAGCTAGAAACCGGTCCTAGGATGCTTGATTCCGGTCCAGGAAAGACATTGCTTGGCAGTTCGGGCTGGACTGTTCCCATAAGGAACAGGGTCAAGGCTGATTTGCATATGGCCATGTCTGAACTGGGGTGGTGTGGAGTGCAAATAAAACAATGGATTTAGGCCCAGATCTCTGTACTGGGGTAAATGTATGACATTGTTCTGCATTCTGTCCATCAATTGTTGTTTTTACATTTGTCACCCCGAGTCGGATGGATATGCTCAGACGTGAGTCCCATGCTCTCCACACCACTGGAGTCAAGCTATCCTGGCTGAAGACAGCTGATAGCCAGAAACCGGTCCTAGGATGCTTGATTCCAGTCCAGGAAAGACATGGCTTGGCAGTTTGGGCTGGACTGTTCCCATGAGGCACAGGGTCAAGGCTGATTTGCATATGGCCATGTCTGAACTGGGGTGGTGCGGAGTGAAAAAAAATGATGGATTTAGGCCCAGATCTCTGTACTGGAGTGAATGTATGACATTGTTCTGCATTCTGTCTATCAATTGTTGTTTTTGCATTTGTCACCCGGAGTGGGATGGGTATGCTCAGACGTGAGTCCCATGCTCTCCACACCACTGGAGTCAAGCTATCCTGGCTGAAGACGGCTGATAGCCAGAAACCGGTCGTAGGATGCTTGATTCCGGTCCAGGAAAGACATGGCTTGGCAGTTCTTGTTGTTTTTGCATCTCCACCATAGCAGCAACCAGTAACTGCCGTGGAACAGAATCCGAGATCAGAGGAAAACATAGAACATGCGAGCAAAGCACATTCTGCAAAGCACATTCTGCAAGTAATTTCCAGAAACACTAGAGCGAATACTTTATGTACAACACATCTTTTTCCTTTCTATTGTTAAAAACAAAAGATAATGAAAACAAAAGAAAAAAAACAGAAATCTTAACAGATGAGCAATGACCATCACATGAGCATTAAAGCAAAACCTAACAAACAAAATCCTGTAAATAGGTTGGTGGTCTGCGGTGCCTTGGAACCCGATCATTGACCAAGTCACTAGCAGGTAAATTAGATGTTTGTAAAGAGTGGTTTACAGGTATCGGAGCATTTCCACTCCCCACATTGCGAGCTTCACCTGTCGGAACTAAAGAATCAGTCTCAATAGGTGTATGAGCTAAGAGATAACCACTAGAACTAGAACAAAGAAGAACTAGAAGAAGAAGAAACAGCAACATTTCTTTTATATAGTGCCACTCTCCTAAAATTCTAACTTTCACTATTGCTGAGAATGACACAATGATCAAGAACTTTCCTTGACAGTAAAAGGTCCTTTGAATTTAGACAACACTTTTTGGACTATCCCACTCTTAATTTTGACCAGATCACCCACAATAAAAGGAGTAGAGACTTTCGTTGAAGAGGGTAAGACTGGAGCTTTAGTTTGTAAAGTTACAACCTGTTTCATCCAGGCTGGTACCAATTTCAAACCAGGAGCTCTCCCTCTCATAATTTGGAATGGAGAAAACTGACCATCAATTAAAGGAGTTGTGTGGTAGGCCCATAGCATTTCATTAACCATTTTCCTAACAATAGAACCATTGGTAGAGGCCATCTGAATAATACATTTGACCACTTTTTTATCTCTTTCACATATTCCATTGCCCTGGGGATTGTACAGTGAAGTGCGACGGTGAGAAACCCCACAACTCTTTAGAAATGTCTGCATCTCTTCAGAGGTAAGTTGTGTGCCATTATCTGTGATAATGACCGAAGGAATGCCTTCATCCTTAAAGAGATTACCTAAGAACTTAATAGTACTCTCCGTGGTAACATCATTAGTAAAGTCAACAACTAACCATTTAGAAAAAATGTCAACCACAACGATGGCAAATCTATCCCTTTCATTTAATTCACCCATGGGAACTATAAAATCAAGGCAAATGCTTTGCCAGTGTAAGTCCGGGTTTTGTATGTGAGCATCTATAGACTTGGGTCCCACTTTGAGTCTTTTCTCACCTTCCCTGCAAATAGCACAATTTTCCACCCACTCCACAACCTGAGAATCCATCCCTGGCCACCAAAAATGGTTTTTAAGCCGACGCTGTGTGAGGGTCTGACCCATATGACCTTCATGTGCTAAGGCTAAAAGTTTGTTTCTAAAGCCAAATGGAGGCATACATTTCTCATCTTTGACTAAAATATATTATTGATGACAGATAGATCATCAAGGACTTTGATAAAGTGTCTGACTGAAATAGGGACAGAACGTTCTCTCCTAGAACCAAGTCTAAGAAGTCTGATAACTTCCTGAAGAGTGTGATCAGCATTCATCTCGCGTTCCCAGTCGCCAGCCTCAAAGGCACCCTCACCGACAAACACAGCATCTTCTAGGCTGGCAACTAAAGGAGGGAAATCTCTGTTTGTCCTGGGCGCTAAGGCCTGGAACAAGCTTCCAATACACCATAGGTCACTGTCCCATGAAAATCATTTTAGGAAATCCTTAAAAACTTGGGTGTTCTCCCTCACAGATGCTGCGTGCAGAGCACTAGTGTAAGGTATGTTTCACTGTGCGGCCTTTTCTCTCCAATCTACTTCCATCTAGGTTGGCTGAGCGCCAAGATACTCCTTGGAGTGGTAGGAGCGCTATATAAGTGTCCATTACATTACACATTACATTACATTACATGGAAACAACAGCATTGTCATCAGCACCTTCATAGACAAATGAATCAGGAACGGTACGCCAATCCAGAGACATTCTAGAGAGGCAGTCAGCCTGTACATTCTTCCATCCCTGGATATATTCAACAGAATATTGAAACTCTTGAAGTCTGGAGGCAAGTTTAACTAGTCTCGCTGACCTTTTACTAGTACCTCATGGAGAAAGAACTTAAAGAAGTGGTTTGTGGTCTGTTCTTAAGACAAATTTCATGCCCCAAAGATATGTCCTAAAATACTCCACTGCCTAGGAAGCGGCCAACGCCTCCCGTTCAATAACCGAGTACTTCTTTTCAGCCTCGGTTAAGGTCCTAGAAGCAAAAGCAACTGTATGTTCAGACCCACCTTTGACTTGTGAAAGCATAGCTCCGGGACCAGTTGCACTCGCATCAACTGTAACAACAGATTTGTTATGTACATCAAATGGCGATAAAACTTTAGAATTGCAAATTTCTTTTTTGATATTTACAAAACATTCCTGATGTTGAACATTCCATGAAAAGCCCACACCACGTTCAAGTAAGGATCTGATACATGAAGTTTTGTCTGAAAAATTCTTTAAAAACCTGAGTAGTACACAATGAGTCCCATAAAAGAACGTAACTGGTCTTTGTCTTTTGGTTGGGGTGCAGAGTGAATAGCCTGACAAAAGTCTCTTTTAGGTTTTATCCCTTTAGAAGTGATGGTGTAACTCAAGTAATCAATGTGATCGACTAAAAATGGACACTTATAGCGAGGGTCTCTCCGGCCATTCCAATCCAAAATTCCACGATTGCCTTCTTTCCGGACTACACTGCTGAAGTGGCACATAGGAGAAGAACTTTCCTAGATGTTAAGAGGGCGCTAAGGGCTAAAGAACTGCCCTACTCGATGCTGTTCCCGGCGCGTCTTAGGGTGGTAGCAGAGGACAAGGCCTGGTTTTTTGAAACGCCGGAAATGGCTCAGAACTGGTTGGAGGGATGGAGGCCTGCAGGACAAGCTCACCGCTCGAACAAAAACACCCGAAACCACCGGGACCATAGTCAAGCGGGATCACAAATGTCCGGAAGGGGGGGAGTGAATAGGTCACCAACGCCCGAATTCCTGCGAGCAGAAGGAGGAGTGGAATCCTGATGATTCGGTGTTTGTACACTATGTTGTAAACTAAAGAACTCTGCATAACGGACACGCTTGGACACTGGCCTGGGGAGCTCGGAAGAGGGCAGGGAGGTCGCCTGCTCCGGAGGACATTCCACCCCAGCGCGCAAGTAAACTGTTAAAGGGATGAGTTAAGCACTCTGCTATGTTGGGGAGGCGGGCGGTTGAAGGCCCGTTAAGCAGGGAGGCAGGGAGGGGGGAGGGGGGAGGAGGGGAGGGTTTGTTTAGAAGTTGCTGAAGTTCCACGAATAAGGTCAAACTACGTTACAGGCCACAGGGACGGTTTCGACCGAGCACTTGCCGGATGCACCCCTGAAATAAAATCCGACTTACAATGTCACTGATATGAGCCAGACAATGCAAGACCCTCACGTACAGACACCTGAGGAGGGGCTGCTGAGATCACGAGTGGTGCCTCTCCGGCTCATGTCATGGAATGTGAGGGGATTAGGAGATAAGATAAAGAGAGGGCTGGTACTGAACGCAGTGAGAAGGCAGGGACCGGATCTGGTACTCCTCCAGGAGACAGATCTCACAGGGGGTACAACCAAGGCTCTTGATAGAAAAGGCTACAAAATGGCGGTACATTCAGAGTTTACCACAGGTTCTAGGGGCACGGGCATATTAGTTAGGAAGTCAGCACATTTCATCACGCTAAGCACTAAGATAGACGCACAGGGATGCTTCTCAGCAATACAGGGGCAGTGGGAAGGGAGGCTCCTAAATGTAATATCAGTGTACATACCCCCGGCATTGCACTCGGTCACGTTTCCAGCATGGGGTGAATTCTTATTGGACCTACCCGAGGGTGACATAATACTAGGAGGGGACTTTGATGCAGCAGTAGACTCCCTAGTGGATAGGTTCCCGGACTTGACCCAAGCGGGGGGCACTTCGCAGATGCAGAGATTTTTGACCGCAATGGGGCTAATCAACATATGGAGATACACACACCCTGCCGCGAGGCAATACACTTACCACTCCACAGTACACAACAGCCTGTCACTGATCAACTATTTTTTAGCGCTAGCAGAGGGGATACAATACGTGGAAACTGTTGATTTACACCCTAGGGGCATATCAGATCACTACCCGGTTACACTCACATTATCTACGCAAGAGAAACCACGTAGGAGAATCTACCCAATACACGCGTCATATCTTAAGGTTCCAAAGGTGCGAAAGGCACTCAAGATGACTACGTCACACTATTTTGCGGAGAACACTGAGTCTGTACAGTCCCCCGCTATTTTGTGGGAGGCATACAAGGCGGTGCTGAGAGGACAGGCCATAACATCCATAATGGGTCATAAAAGAGAGAAACAGCGTGAGTTGTCCGAGTTGGAACTGGCCCTACACGCCACAAATAGGACACATGAAACGAGCCCTACGCCGGAAACATCTCATGCCCTGCTCCTAAAGCAACAGCAGTATAGGGAACATGTGAAGCAACAGACAATGACCCAGACAACAGAGACGGCCCACAGAATATATGACGTAGGGGATAAGGCAGGTAAACTGCTGGCCTGACTAGACATGAGGGGGGTGGAGCCAGAGGAATACAGCGCATTAGTGACAAACAGGTCCAGGTGCACACGAGCACCGAGGAGATAGTGGAGACCCTAGCTGAGTATTTTGAGGGAGTATACACGCCAGGCACTTAGGTGTCAGCAGAGATGGCGCGCGCAGCGCTGGAACACATCCCCCATCAGACACTTACGCCGGAAGCGGCGACGGAGCTAGAGGCGGACATCACAGAAGAGGAAGTACACCGGGCGATACATGCCATCAAGCCGGGAAAGGCATCGGGACCAAATGGCATCCCGATAGAATGGTATCAGACCGCATCAGAGAGCCTCAGTGGACCCCTGTTGGCTATGTACACAGACAGCTGGGATAGGGCCGAACTTCCGTTGGATCAAAGGACGGCGACCATCGTCGCCATCCCCAAACCCGGGAAAAAGCCGGAAGAGTGCACATCGTATCGCCCTATCTCCCTTCTCAATGCTGAGGTTAAAATCTTGGCTAAACTCCTTGCCACCCGGCTGATGGCTCATCTCCCGCAACTCATACACCCCGATCAGTCAGGCTTTATGCCACACAGGAATACTTGATTAGAGGAGTAGGTAACCCAATATACCCTTGCGGGCTCGGGCAAACAATATGTGTTTAAGGAAAAGTACCAGCAAGGGTTTTGTTTTGAGAATCAAAGTTTTACAGTGTGATAGGGTCTAACTTACTAAGACTCCTCAACTGAAGAGATCAGTCACTGTTGTGATTATTGATACAGTTTAAGACCTCATGGAAACTACCACACTAGCCCCGAGGAAATAAAACAGTTTTGAAATGGCAATACTGTTCATCAAATGAAATTCCGAAACACAAAATAATGAGAAGCAACACAGGAAAAAATATTTTTAAAGAAACTTATTATGGCGTGGCCAAGATGGCGTCGGAGTAAGACGTGCTTTCGAGTCGCTCCGGCGCCCGACCTGCTAAGCATTGTATAGCATCGCCTACGGGGTGCCAATCTACTACGAGATACCCGCAGAGACCACCGGCATCGAGTGGAGAGGTCCGGAGCCCCCGGCGAGGCCATAGGAGACCGGAGAGCGCCATCACGGGAGGGTCATCGCCAGACCTACTAAGCATCGGTCTGGCGTGAGGGAGAGACCGGCCTGTGAGTGCAGAGGAGCTGGCGCCGGCTGGGCGTGGCATCGCGGAGCAGCAGATTACTCCTGCCCCCTTGTCGCTGCCAGTGTTGCTGAGCACTATCGAAGCACTGAGGCGGTATTGGGCGCTCTGTTGCAACGAACTCGAGGACCTCGACAGACGACCGGCCATGTGGAGGGTGTGCCTCGGACTGTCAGCGGGGCTGTGTGAATCCGGGAGCGGCTATTACTGGCCGGCGCAGAGACGGCTACTTGCGACCACTGATGACGCGGGGTGTCCTCTTCGCCCCCGCGAGCAGCCTAACACCCTGAGGTGGTGCTTGTGGCGTGAAGCAGCTACGAACCGAAGGCACTGGCCCTGCGCTGTGGCCCCGGCGTGTGAGCGGAACTAGAGGCCTATTCTGCTCTGCGAGCTGACTGTCTGGCCAGCGCTGTCCCCTCACCGGCACAGGGGCACGTGGCTGGAGCAGGGGGTCTGTCTTCGTGGCCCCGATTTACAGAGGCGGAGAACCCGGGATTGATTGCCGGACGACACTGTCCCTGCATTGACTCTTGGACTCTGGCTTCTGAGCCGCCATCTTGATCAGGCGGCCGCTGCCCGTGGCGCAGTTACGCGGCAGCGGGGAGGCCTGCATTCCTAGTGCATCCTTACGCTACGCCTGAGCCCTCCTCGTCCCCGGTGAAGGTACGATAGCCTTGGTCCCACGGCACAGCCGGACCTCCGAGATGTCCACGGTACCACGCAAAGGAAGGACGGTTAAGGACGGGGCCTCCAAATCGTCGCAGCAGCCATCTTCCCCAGGAGCCAGTGGTTCATCTAGGCAGTCGGACGATGAGGCGCCCGCCACCAAGGCCTTCATGACGGAGCTGTTCGCCTCTATCAAGGAGGACATTTCTGAGCTTCGCGCCCAGCTGGCGTCGGATCTCCGGGAGGTGCGGAGGGATGTAGATGGCATTGGGGAATGGGTGGCAACCCTGGAAGATCACGACTTGAGTGTGGCGAATGATGTGCAACAACTACAACAGGATATTATTCGCCTTACGGAACAGAATTTGGACCTGCAGGCCCACGCGGAGGACTTGGAGAAACGCTCCAGGAGAAACAATATTCGTATTAGGGCGGTCCCTTGGGACGGTGAAGCTGGAGACTTGCGAGAGTATGTCCAGGCCCTGTTCTTGCAGATCTTGGACGAGGAGGACGTGCAGGAAATTAAAATGGATAGGGTGCACAGAGTCGGCCTGCCTAGACGAGGGGGTGCCCCCCCCCCGGACATCCTCGTGTGTGTGCATGACTTTCAAACGAAGGAGCGTATCCTACGGAAAGCTAGAGCCATCACCTCCTTACAATTCAGAGACCACCGTCCGAAACTCTACCAGGACTTAGCGGCATCTACGCTTCAAAAGAGGAGAGAATTCCGCCCAGTAACTGCTTTCTTGCGGGAGCGTAACATCTCGTATTCCTGGGGGCACCCCTTCCGTATAATATTCTGATGGCAGAACAGGCTGGCGCAAATCCGCTCCCTGCAGGCCGCGAAGGATCTTCTGGGGCTGGAGGACGTTCCTTCCTCTCAGGCGGCGCATTCCTCCCCATCGAGGCGACGGCATCGATCTTCCTCATGGCATCGAATGGGTTCTTCCCCGGACCGAGGGCATCCGGACCGCACTGCTAGTTTGCAAGAGAGGGGAGCTGCAGTGGCATCGGTGGCTTCGGCCACGCTAGCAGATACTCAGCAGAGCTCTGGAGCAGCATGACCCCCGACTTCCTTGATGGTTGGGCGCCGGAGGGTCTCTGGTCCTAAGGTCCCGGGGTACTATGGTACTTTTGGAGAAGACACCCCGGGCCGTGGCCCTGGGGGCCCCCGAACTGGTGCCCCCACCCCGATTCCAGTCTGATGTGGACCTTGTGACCCGTGGCCCATTGGAACTGCTGAGTGCTTGGTTCAGGTTTAGTGCCTTGAGCTCTGTCTTCTTGTTTTTTGGTTTGCTGGGGGAGGGGTGGGAAGGAGGGAGTTCTGGGGGTTGGTACTACAGGGGAACTGTTGGGGTTGAGGATTGGTGGGAAGGGGGGGTGGCGACAGAAGATGGTGTGTATGTGGTGTTGTTGGCACTAGTGGTGTTCTTCTTTGCACTTCTTATCTTGCACTACAATGTGATCTTTCCATTTCTTATGATTTGCAGGGGGGAGGCCTCTCTGGGACGCTGGGGAGGGGGAGGGGTGAATGCGGCTCACCATGAACGGAGGGTCATTTGTACAATTGCTTTCAGTATACAGAATTTACCCTATCGTCTTGCCAGGGTGGTTCGGAGGTGTGGTACGCGGGAGTCACTGAAGTGGGAGGGATGGCCCAGAATATGGGGGGATTGTTGGGAGGGGGGCCTGATCTGGGAGGGTGTGGACTGCTGAATGGCGGGGGTCGGGGGCTGGGCTCTGGGTACCTTAGCATGCGCATAGAACGGAGTCTCATGTCGTCATCATGCCAGTCAGTATAGGTACCTGGAACGTGAAGGGTCTTAATTCCCCGCAGAAACGCCAGAAGCTCTGAAAGTATCTTTCAGAGCACCATCTAGACGTAGTTGCCCTCCAGGAGACCCACTTGGCCAGGAGAGATGAACTGAGACTCCGTCATAGGAATTTCCCCCTTATCTACAGGGCGTCTGCGCCCAAGAAGCATAGAGGGGTGGCCCTCCTCTTTCGGGCCTCTCTCCACTTTCAACCCCTGGGGGTGAGCGGTGATAAGGAGGGCCGTTGGCTAATGGTGAAGGGGTCATTATATGGCCGCCAGTGTACATTTGTTGTGGTTTATGCTCCGAATGCGGGCCAAAATGGGTTTTTGCAATGCTTGATGGACAAGATGGGGGACTTTGTGGATGGGCACTTGATACTACTGGGGGACTTCAACATGGTGTGGGACAGGGATATAGATAGCTCGGGGGCGCGCAGGGCAGATACTGGTATCTTTTCGGAGGAAACGCAAGTCAAGTAGGCGAATTGGGACTGGTGGATAGCTGGCGCTTCGTACACGCTCAGGCCAAGGATTATACTTTCTTTTCTCACGTCCATCGCTCGTACTCCAGCATAGATCACATTTTTGCTAGCCAGGCCCTCAGGGGAGATATTCGAATGGCTGATATCTTCCCGCTCTCACTGTCGGACCATAGTTTAGTGGTGCTTGGGTTACATTGGTCTGTAGGGGGGGACGGCTGGCGGAAGTGGTACTTCCCGGCTGCGTTGGTACGGGATGAGGTGTCCTGTACGGAGCTGCGAAAGGCTATAGGAGACTTCTTTGCTCTTAACCCACCCTCTGATACGTCAGTGTATACCACGTGGGATGCGTGCAAGGCCTCAATACGGGGTACATGCCTCGCCCTTAACGCGAATCTTAATAAGCTTCGGCGGAAGGAGAGGGAGGCTCTGGAGTCGGAGCTTGCGGCCCTGGAGCAGGCGCACAAGTCGAACCCCTCTAGGGTGACCCTCCGCCCGCTTACGGCGGTACGAGGGAAATTGAAAGCCCACTACAACAACCGGGCTGAATTTAACCTCCTGCGTCTCAGGCGCGTCTCCTACTCCCAGGGGAATAAGGTTGGGCGCCACCTTGCCCGGCAGCTTCGAGATAAGCGCGAGAGGGAATACATCGGGGCATACAGGACCATACAGGTTCTATTCGACATAAGGATGTGGACAAGGTGGCCATTTTTGGTCGCTTCTACGCGGATCTCTACTCGAGCGACGCCCTGGATCCAGAGGCCCAGTCTGCGTTTTTGGGTGGTCTTCCTATCCCACAGGTCTCCAGGGAATGGAACGAGTTGCTGTCTTCCCCCGTCTCTAGGGAGGAGGTACTGGACGCCATTAAGGCTCTGAAACTACACAAGGCCCGGGGACCTGACGGTTACACGGCCCTGTTTTACAAAACATTCGCGTCCGACATCTGCGACTACCTGGTTTCCCTTTTCAACGCGATGGCTTCTGAGGGAAGATCCTCGGACACCATGGCTGAGGCCCTGATCACTATTATCCCCAAACCAGGGAAGGATCTTACCAACTGCGCATCTTATCGCCCGATACCGCTCCTTAACCTGGACGCTAAGTTGTACTCATCTATTCTTGCTAGAAGGCTGCAGGGCTTGATGCCGGCTCTGGTCCACCTGGACCAGTCCGGGTTTATAAAAGGTCGACAGACTCACGACAACTTACGGCGCGTAATCCATTTGATTGAGAAGGCTGAACGGTTTCACATACCGGCGGTGTTAGTAGGGCTTGACGCGGAAAAAGCCTTTGATCGCGTTGATTGGGGGTTTTTACACCGCACGTTGGTAGTAAGCATGGGCGAATTTTGCGGATCTCGCGTTCGCGAATTTTGCGGATTTGCGGATTCGCAATCCGCAAAATCCGCGAATTCCCGCGAATTTGCGGATTTTTTTTTTTTTTGTGTTCGCCCGTGTTTCTGCCAGTTCGCGAGGGTTTTTACAATTTCGCAATTTGCGAACTTACCTGTCGGGTCGCAAGTTTTGCGAACTTGTTGTTTCTACATGTCCAGCCTGTTTGGGACACTCTTCTTCATCACTGCCACTCTCTGTCACCACTGCCACTCTCTGACTACTCATGCCACCCTCTGGCCCACCCATGCCACCCTCTGTTTCATCACCACACCCTCTGGTTGTCCAGTGTACATTATTTTCGGCAAAGCAAAGCACACCTTCCCTGCCTCAAGTGACCTGAATTAATTTGGGGCTGATTAATGTGTCACAGAATATTTTTTTAGCTGGCACCTGCTTCCTTAGTGCGCCCTGATTAGTGATCTTTTGCACTTGCTAAGTGCTTTCATTGTTGCAAAATTAGTTACAACACCTGCCCTGCCCCAACTGACAATAATGAATTAGGGGCTAATTAATGTGTCACTGAAAGAATTTAAAGTTCCAGCCTGGCACCTGCTTGTCTGCTCCTTTAGCTGTAAATCAGGACCTTTGTGGCATACAGTTAAGGTCAGAGCAGGGTCACACAATAGTTGCAAGCAGGCAACCGAATTCTGGAGGGCCCCCTCAGGAAGCAATACAAAGAATCGTTACAAATCATGAGGTTGACCTTTTGCACCTGCTCATTGCTTTTGCTTTTGCTGAAATCGTTTTGCGGTTTTTTTCGCGCTATTCGCGGGGCGCGGCGTCGTGCGAAACCGACCGCGGAAGCCGCCAATTCGTGCGAATGAGCATTTTATTTTTTTGCGGCTTGTTGTTTCGCGAGTTTTTTTGCAGTATTCGCGAGCCGCTTGCAGCGCAACACGCGAATTTACCCCAAGGTCGAGTACGGGCGCGGCCATTTTGTTTGCGTGACGTATTTCCGTTTCCGCCCGCTATGTATAATCTCGCGCAGTAAGCGCATTGCGAGTAGAGGTTCGCACGAGATCGCGCGGGAAATCTAGAGGTTCGCACGAGATCGCGAGGAAAATCTCGCGCGAACTGACTTTCGCGCTCGGAAACGGGCGCCGGCCATCTTGTTTTTCATTCATTTCCTGTGTCTGGGCATGGTGTTTAATCCTCTTGATATCTTTCCCATCCTTTGCTTGTTTTCAGTTTTTTTTTTACGATTTTGCTTCTTATCTATCCCTCTCTTTTCCTAGCTGTATATTTTTGTCTTTTCTGCTATTTTTCTTTACTTTTAAACTACTTTTGTAAACTCTTTTCTTTTCTTCTTCCCTATCCTATTCTTTCTTAATTTTCTACTTCTTCCTACCTTACCTGCCCAGACCATGGTCAAGCCAGGCGCCGTGAAGCTGCCCAGGCACTTGAGGGCCGCAGCGGCGGCGGGGAGTAGTGCTGGACCCAGTGGCAGGACAGCAGGCGTGAGATCGAGGGGGGAGCAGGTGACGCGCCGGGAGATATTCAGCCCGGAGGAAGTGGGCGCGCTGGTCTACTTCGTCCAGCGCCGCCTGCCCAGGACCATCGCGGGAGGCGGCAGGATCGCGGCCGGCGGCTATAACATGCGGGAGCGCCGGAAGCGGTGGGAGAAGGTGTGCTGGGCCATATCCCACCTCTACGGGGTCCAGCGCACCTACAGCCAGGTCACCCATCGCTGGACGGACCTCCTGGACCGCGAGCGCGACCTGCTGGACCAGCTCGGCTTGGAGATCCCCGGGCTTGGTGAGTAGTAGTAGCCATTGGCATTTAATCACTCACTACTATGATGTTTTCTCCTGCTCTGTGTTGTTGTATTGCAAATATTTGTTTTTTACATGGAGCAAGCCAATAATGCCGCTGATGACGATTACATTGTAGTTAAATTATATTTCAAAATCTTCTGTGCATTTCAGGTGCACTGCTCTCCTTCTCAGTGGGGTTGCTACTATGCTTATTTGTTTTCTATTTCGTGGTCTCATTGGCCTGAGTAACTATTATGTATGAGTGTACTTAACAGAACTGCGTAATGCTAGACACTAGGGGGCAGATTACATTTACAAGCCCCTTGCGCCACGTTTACGTTGCCTTGCGTGACGCAACAGCGGCGTAAACGTGCCGCATCCCTGCAAGTCATTTACAGCATGACGCATCTAGGGAGATGCGTCACGTTATAAAGCCATGGGCCTGCACCACAATGGGTGCGTTCCTAGTACGCAGGGTGGGCGGTCCAGCGGCTGTGCGCCTCGCAAAATTGCCTGCGTGAAATCTACAAGATTTAACGCAGGCACTTCTGCGACGCTGCTACGTCAATTCAATTCCTTATGTCTGCTCGAAGCAGGCGAAAGGACTGACACAGCATGTAAAGTATTGGGTGGCCCTGAGCATTACTGGAGTTGCATTGCGTTGGCGACGTGACTCCAGCGATGCGCCGCTCTTACGTGACGAGATGCGTCACGCAAGTGCCTACCCTTGCGCCAGGGCGCGCCGCATTGTAAATGAGGCACATCTGCCGTGTCGCAAGGGTAGTTTTGCGTGACGCATTTGATCTGGCGCATCTCTGGAGATGCGCCAGAACGCGTAAGTAAGTATGCCCCTAAGGGGCAGAATTGCAATTACCGTCGCATCCCTGCAAAGTAGCAGGGATGCGCCATTAATTGTGCGGCCCGCTACCACCACCAAACATGGTGCGCCGTATTTGCAATGCGGCTCCCCATGGGCCCAAAACGTCACCGAAGCTTTACTGCTGGAGTTGCGTCGCAACGATGGCGCAGCTCCATCAATGCTCTGGGGTACCCTATCTCCCCAATGCTGGGTCAAGCCGTACGTCTGCTTCAAGCAGGTGCAGGGTTTGTGTGACGCATCATTGTCCTAAAGGTGACTGATTGATATTTTGTAGATTTCCCTCAGCCACTATTAGGATGTGTTCCAGCGCAGGAATGCCCTCCCTTGCGCCGGAACGCCCCCTGATGGCGCAGGGCTTTATAACGGGATGCATCTCCCAAATGCGTCACGTTGTTATAATATTATACGCCGCACCATGGCGCCCTTTTTTGTTTAGCTGCTGCGTCACAAAAGTCACGCAAGAACGGCGCAAAAGAGCCGCAAGGGCTTAAATCTGCCCCTTCCTTTGTAACCCTGACAATAAGAAAAATAGTGGCGGTGGATTGATAGTTTGACTATTTAAATGACTGGTAATGTAGCAGGCAACTGTTAGTGTTGTCACTGATCTGACTGAAATCACAATGGAGTTTGTCTGTCACTTTGCGTCTTGCCTGCGGACTGCTGCCTGCCAGTCCTAGGTGAACGTTTCAGTACTTTGTTTAGTGAGTTACGTGACTTTCGAAGTCACAGGTCCGCAAATAAATAAAAAGTAACCATAATCAATATAATTTCGCGGAAATATTTTGTTATTGTTCTTTTGAAATGTTTGATTTGGTTGACATTGACAAGCAACAATCATCCATGTTTTCTGTTCTTTCTTTCATGTTGTACGTCAGCTCCCCCCAGGGGCGAGAGGAGGACACAGGAGCAGCAGGCGGCGGATGCTGTTCATCAACAGGGCCAGGATCGGGCAGGCGAGGGCTCCTCTGCTGGCCCCAGTAAGTTTTCATTTTAGACTAGTACCTATTTTTCCTAGCGTTCCTCATTTGAATTTTTTCAAAATTGTCTTTGCTCTTCTTGTAGACTGTATCTAAATTCTTATCCTGCCTCTACTATGACTCCCTGTGGTATTACTAGATTATTCTTATTAGTCTGTCTGTGTAGCTAACTAAGATTGCACGGTTGGCGAAACTCCCATGATTCTAGTCAGCAATAGCTCTATCAACTTAGTGCAGTCCTCTGGGATTGTCCATAATGTCTTTTGAAGTGTTCTATCTGGACTCATGCTTGCAAAAATTGCAAAACCTTTCGTTCAGTCACTCTAGTCTGGAGGACCAAAAAACACAGATTGTATTTAAATTTAAAAGCTTTATTAAAAGTAAACACATTTATTAAAATGAAGTCATAATAAAACTAAACGTTTAACTGATAATGGAAAAGTGGTTAGTGCTGACGATTAATTGAAGACATTTCTTGTGGTCGAGCCGAGCTCTCACCTGGTTTCAACTTGATCTTGTTGTTAGAAGTCCATCTTCTGTCTGTGTGGAGAAAAATGGTGCGTGTTAAAAAATCAGCCTTCATCAGTTGTGCCAAAAAGTGCAGCAAGACAACCTTCCCTGGAAAAAGGGACATTTTTTTTAACTTTAACGTAGACAGTCACAAATTACATTGTTTTCACATGTCTTCATTCCTAGACCAAATACTAGTGACTAGTGAGTGCTTTATTCTAAGATTCTTAAATGTACTTTGTAGGTGGAACATCTGGTGGCGGGGCCAGTGTGGTGGTGGTGCTCGACACGGAGGCGGAGGGCAATTCATCATCAGGGGAGGAGGCGGCGGCGCCGGATGTGAGAGTTGAGACGGTGGTGGCGGCCAGAGGTAAGCTCTTATATATTCCTTACTTATTGAGATTGAAGACTAGCTGGGAAGGCAAGAATATGAGATGCATGGCTGGGTGAATGATGAAGCAATGATGGGTGGAAGGACAACAGCCTGGGTGGGTGACACAGAAACTGTATGTGTCCATATACCTGGATCATGCTACTATCTGACTCTTAGATAGCATATGTGTATCTAGAGCAGGGGTACTCCTAGTACGGCCCGCGGGCCGGTGGTGGCCCGGCAAGCCTTCGTTGGCGGTGCGCTGACCTTGCAGACAATCACTGCTCCCCCGGCCCCCACAGAGCAGAGGCTTTTTTGTATTTCACCTGTTAGCGCCCCTGCATCTCCACTCTGACAATCACTGCTCCCCCGGCCCCCACAGAGCAGAGTGGAGATGCAAGGCCACAAAGAGGTGAAATAGAACTAAGCCTCTGCTCTGTGGGGCCGGGCAAGCAGTGATTGTCAGGGTGGAGAAGCAGGGGCGCTAAAACAAACAAAGCCTCAATAATATGTTAATGGTCTTTTAAAGACCTGTTAAGTACTTTGGTGTTGTTGTCTGTGTGTGCGCGTTGAGGAAGCGGTCTCAACCCGGGCTGAAGGCTGACACAGATAGACACACACACAGTGAGATGACAGAGGGAGAGGGAGGGCAGGAGGGAGAGAGAGATGGAGGGAGGGCAGGAGGGACAGCAGGAGGGAGAGAGATGTATGTAAATGCTGGGTCTGGTGGCTCAGTGGATGAGGGCATCTGCTGCAGGGACCTGTGTGCAACCTCATGGTCACAAGTTATCGTTTTGCTTTAGCCCCGCCCCCTCTGACTCCGCCCCCACCAGTGCGGCCCTCGGCCCCAAACTACACTGTAAATGTAGCCCCTGAGAGAAAGTTTGTGAGTACCCATGATCTAGAGAGAGTAGACGGTCAGTGGATGAACTAAGTGTAACTTTGAAGAGCATGTAACACTAACACTGCACCCGCACGTCCGTTCCAGTGTAGGAAAGGCAAGGAAAAGAACTTTTAATTTTGTCCAAATACTACCATAAATAGTAGCAGTAGTTTGTATTGCAAGCACTGCATAGATCCGGTTATTATGGTGGCCACTCCCTACCTCTCTTAATAAGTTTAGTAGTACTCAGTCATTCATGTGTGGATGTATCACTGCCTGTCACTCAATAAAAAGCAAAGCACCTAAAGTCATCCCATATATAAGCAGAAACATCCCATGTGAAGTGATAGATAATCAGATTATTTATCTTCTTCAATTTTCCATTTCTAGTACTCATTTCCACTGTAGGGTGAAAGTTAAATTAATTAAGCAGTAGCCCTTGAGTTGTAACAGAGTATTCTCAGTGCCACCCGTAATAGAAAAGTAAGAGATTCACCACCTGCATGTACTGGACGGGTACAGTAACGCAACGGCAACGCAAGTCTAGGTCACTCCTCATGGCGTGCGTCTCTTTTTCTCGGGTGCAAGTTTACCGCGCTGGCATTATGCCGGCTTGCAGAAAATAACGTACCAATTTTCCAAAACAAGAGACAAGAAGAAGAATAAGACTGGTGTACTTTCATAGTCGACTCCAATGGAAGTCCACAGTGCTCATAGAATTTGTTCCTTAAACTCCCACTAATGTTAGAGCAAGGATGAAGAAGTGTGAGGTTAGATAGATACTGGCCTCAATAGTTATGTAATGCGCTTGCAAGTTGCTAGTTGTACTGCAGCACACATTTCTGCTGAATGATTGAGTTAATCTTAAAGAGCATTGGTTACAGACTATGTCTTTCTTTCTTCATATAGGTTCTCCTTCCAAACGAACAAGGAGGAAGGAGCTGGCTAGAGCGGCCCGGCAACGGAGAATCGAGGCCACTGTTGCGGAATATCGGCGGCTGGTGGCCCTGGAGGACGTGGAAAGTGTGCGGTCGACAACAACGACAACGTCGTCCTCCGTGGCCTCACCGGCTGCCACCGTGACCCAGCACAGTGGTCCACCGAGACTGAGCCGGGCTGCCAAAGGCAAACGCCACCCCCGAGCAGCAAGGCCAACAGCTGCTTCTCACAGGCCTTGCACCTGCAAGGCAGTGAAGGCACGCCTGCGCCGCACCACCCTGATGGTGTCCCGCCTTCAGCAGGAGCTCGCCTTGCTCCGCGAGGAGCATGATGCCCTGGCCCAAAAAGTGAACAGCATCCACCCATAGTGTCCCTTGCCCCTTTTTTAGAGACTTTTGGGGGGTGGGAATTGGGAGTTGGGTTTTTGGGGACTTTTGAAGGACAATCGTTGGGGTTAGGGAGGGTCTTGCGGGAGATTATTTTGTTAGGGATATAAATATACTTTTTCAAACTTTATCTGAGCATACCTGTTTTTTACTGCTTGCCTGGTGGGTGGGGGTTTAACGTTGACTGTTTTCCTGAAAGTTTAGTTCCATTTTCTTCCTTTAAGTGTAAATGCCCAAATGTTTTCAACACTAAGTGCCTCTCACAGACTAAGTGAAGTGAATCCAAGAGTCCTAGGACTTTAGTAGTACTACCTTCAGGCTCTCGTCTCTCGTACTAATACTCCATTATACCCCCAAACCACCAAACGCTTATCTTACCTGTAATTTGTGTTTGAAAGTAGGGCTAGGCCCAGGGCTGGCTCCACGGGAAACACCGAATAACGTTGGCAATCTTGGTCGGATAAAATTTCCTCATAGCGGTGGTAGTAGTGGTGTGACACAGTGGCAGTTGCATGCCTATGAAAAAAAAGAAAATGAAATCTGGTTTGTCCTCCTGAGCAATTCAACGGTACAACTGAGAATATAGCAGGTGACAGAAGTACAGTAGAGCAGTGCCACATTGTAGCCTAACAAATGGTAAAGTATAACTACTAATTCGGTTGAAGTTCTTTCACATTAGCAATGGTTCTTTGTCAAGCAGAGTAAGAATATATCATCGACAACTGTGGAAAGAAAGAATGCGACAGTACAGGGCCTGTGTGGAATTATTGATAACTATATTCAACATAAGGTCTCTGTAGCCAGATACCCGAGAGCCTTGCTGGTCACTATAAATCCATTCACAACAACACTCAATGGGGTTGGTCTGGAAGGTGTCACGTTTACTCCCCGTGATCCAGTCGATGCAAATATGGTTCCACCTCCAAATGTCACCAACACCCAGAAGTGTAAACACAGGGTGTTCGAGGCATTAGGCGAGGGAGAAAAATAACAAACTAAAATAAAAAATGTGGGATGGGTAAAGGTAGGGTCAGCAGGGAAAGGATACCTGTAAGAGAAGACAAGACAGGCATCAGTGAAGTGATGTCCTAACATACAAGGGTACTCTCATATAGTCTCACTAAATAGTCTGCAAGTCTCCCGCCTACTCATGGGAAATGTAGTTTCATAGTACGGTAGGCGCTTAGGGGCTGCGTAACCTGACAGAAGGTATAGTAGATAGAAAAGGAGAAATTGCTTTTTTTCTAGGTGTCCCCTCACTCACCAGGGTTGCCCCTTGGTGACATGCTTCATCATTGGGGCCATCCCAGTCCTCTACGGCCTGGGGCGTGCTGCGACTTGCGAATTACGTAGGAGCACTTACAAATGACTATGTGTGGTGCAGATAGTGGAGTGGACTAAGTGATGTGTTAAGGGATCAATGTAGAAGCCGAGAGAGAGCAAAGAAATGCAGTCACAGTCAGAGAAAAAGGCAAGGGATACTGTATCTATGTGGTTGTAGTGGTCCTGTTGGAAGTGGTAAGTAAGTTGCCCGCAGAAAAAAAATCCTCCTATTAGCGGCACTCCTCCATTGCAGCCGACGCTTCGTCCACCGATGTTGGTCACCAGAAGACACCCTGTCCACTGCCTGCCTGATGCTGAATTGTGGCTCGCTACTGTGAAGCCTGACTCCATCCTTTTTTCCCCATTGCAGAGACTGAAACCCGGCCTGTAATTATTCAACGAAAAACAGGAAGTGATATAATATTACAACACCACTGATAAATAAATATAAGGTATGTAGGCTGTGGAGTGCAAAAAGTCACAATTTGTTTTTCCTAGTAGACAGACAGTACAATGTTTTTGAAAGTGCGTACTCTGAGTCACCTTTTGAAGGATAAGTAAGTATGGGCAAATTAATGTAGCGGATCTTGCCCCTCAAGCTAGGTGTACTGTAAACTGTGTTTTAGAACAAAAATAGATCTTCCTAGCAGTGCTCCCACCCAAAAAACGAGGCCTAGCAGAAAACTGGAGACAAAACTTACTTTGAAAGTAAAAGTAGGCCGAAGTACCCTAATTACCCATTACCCCCCGTGGATTGTATTCAAACCACTTGCAAGCAACCAAGCAAAAGTAGCCATAGCCAGCATCGCTCCAAGACTCGAAATCCCCCCCACTCAAACACATGCAATAGAAATACTGCTAACCCTAACGAACCCTAAGTTAAGAATAGTGGCAAAGGCTTTCTTTAACTATGCCAAATCCCCCCTTTCCCACCATGGATTTTCTTCAAATGACTTGCAACCAAAATTACACATTCTCACGAGTGCTCTAAGACCCCAGAACTCAGTTTGAAAAATCTAGAACACCCCGATACACATGCAATCCTGCTGCTAGGGCTAACCCTAACGAACCCTAAGTTACAAAAAGTGCCAAAACTAAAGGCTTTTCCGCGCGGATTTTGTCCCAACCACTTCTACCCGGTATTAGACCTTCCCAGGAATGCCCCAAGACCCGGCAACCCACCCGCCAAGAAGCATAACACCCCCAAACAGGCCAAAAGCAAAATCTCATACTTGCAATATTTCTGGGCCTTCGGTCCAAACGCGCTGCGTAGCTAGGCCATAAGTCGGGGTTGGCACGACGGATTTCCTGAAAAGCAAATGCAATCAAGATTAGAGTGTCCCAGCAGTGCTCCCAGACCACGAAACTCACCCGCAAACAGACGGAACCCCCCCTAAGAGCACCTCAAAGGCAAGCAAGTCATCAAAAACACAAAAAAAATTCCGCCTGGGATTTGGTCCAAAACACTTTTATCCGGTATTAGAGCTTCCCAGCAATGGCCCCAGAGCCGTCAACCCAGGAGAAAACGAGTAGAAGACCCCCAAACAGCCAAAGAGCAAAAGTACAAAAATGGGGACTTAGTCACTTTTTCACAAATTTCCCAAATCACTCCGCGCGCGCTCTGCAGCTAGGCCCTAAGTCCCCTCAGCCACCATGGATTTGCTTCAAACCTCTTGCAAAGTAAAGTATATATAGCCAGCAGTGCTCCCACACCACGAAACTCACCCGCAAACACCAGGAAGCCCCCCAAACAGGCCCCCGAAAACGCTACATAGAGCAAAATGTCAGAAATAGCCCAAAAAAAAATCGGCCTGGATTTTGTCCCAACCACTTCTACCCGGTATTAGACCTTCCCAGGAATGCCCCAAGACCCGGCAACCCACCCGCCAAGAAGCATAACACCCCCAAACAGGCCAAAAGCAAAATCTCATACTTGCAATATTTCTGGGCCTTCGGTCCAAACGCGCTGCGTAGCTAGGCCATAAGTCGGGGTTGGCACGACGGATTTCCTGAAAAGCAAATGCAATCAAGATTAGAGTGTCCCAGCAGTGCTCCCAGACCACGAAACTCACCCGCAAACACCAGCAAGCCCCCCAAACAGGCCCCCGAAAACGCTACATAGAGCAAAATGTCTGAAATAGCCCAAAAAAAATCGGCCTGGATTTTGTCCCAACCACTTCTACCCGGTATTAGACCTTCCCAGGAATGCCCCAAGACCCGGCAACCCACCCGCCAAGAAGCATAACACCCCCAAACAGGCCAAAAGCAAAATCTCATACTTGCAATATTTCTGGGCCTTCGGTCCAAACGCGCTGCGTAGCTAGGCCATAAGTCGGGGTTGGCACGACGGATTTCCTGAAAAGCAAATGCAATCAAGATTAGAGTGTCCCAGCAGTGCTCCCAGACCACGAAACTCACCCGCAAACACCAGGAAGCCCCCCAAACAGGCCCCCGAAAACGCTACATAGAGCAAAATGTCTGAAATAGCCCAAAAAAAATCGGCCTGGATTTTGTCCCAACCACTTCTACCCGGTATTAGACCTTCCCAGGAATGCCCCAAGACCCGGCAACCCACCCGCCAAGAAGCATAACACCCCCAAACAGGCCAAAAGCAAAATCTCATACTTGCAATATTTCTGGGCCTTCGGTCCAAACGCGCTGCGTAGCTAGGCCATAAGTCGGGGTTGGCACGACGGATTTCCTGAAAAGCAAATGCAATCAAGATTAGAGTGTCCCAGCAATGCTCTCAGACCATGAAACTCACCCACAAACAGACAGAACCCCCCCTAAGAGCACCTCAAAGGCAAGCAAGTCATCAAAAACACAAAAAAAATTCCGCCTCGGATTTGGCACAAACCACTTTTAGTGCTTCCCAGCAATGGCCCCAGACCCGTCAACTCACCTGCAAAGAGGTAGAACAACACCCCCACAAGTGCTGAGTCTTTCTTCATTGGGCGTAAACCAGCCCTCTGCTTTGATGGAAATAGGAGTCTGGAGGAGGAGGATAGAGGAGCATGTTCTTCTGAACTTGTGAACCTGAGGAATGCAGACTGCGGCACCTTCAAATAAATTAGCAAACAAGTGAAGACAGTTCTGCTGATGGGCTTGTCTTTGTGATAATCTGATTAAAGTTTGAATTATATTAACTGTGCACAACAAAGAAAGACAGACACACAGGAATAAAAGTGAATAAGGATGAAAAAGAAAGTTATTGATTCGTTGTCTCATTTTCAGGGCTCGAAGTCGGAATCACGGTCCAGGAATAAGAATAAGGCTTCGTCATCATACTCTGCGAATTCAGCCCGGGTGAGGTCAGTGCCACCTGACAGAGTAGAAATTCCCTCATCTATGGTGCTGGCCACCTCCTCTTCATCCGGCACGCTCTCTCGTACTCTTATATCTGGTGGTATGAGGTGCTGATTCATCTTGATCATTGTTAACCTCTCCACATTTTTGGGCGAGAGGCGGCTCCGTTTGGGAGTTACAATCCCACCAGCCGCACTGAAAACCCGTTCAGAAGACACACTTGCGAGTGGGCAAGACAAGTAGTTTAAAGCCAGGTTGGTGAGCTGTGGCCACAATTCTTTTTTCCCATGCCAATACGCCAATGGGTCAGAATTAACATAGACCTCTGTGGAGTCATTCAGATAGTCCTTCACCATCGACTCAAGGTCCTCCTCCAAGGTTCCTCCACTTTGCGTAGCTCTTGCTGTGCCTCTGGCCTTTTGAGAACCAAACCCACGCAGAGCTAGCCAATCCTCTTCAGCCTCCAATGTTTCTGCTGTCTTTCGTGCAGATGATGCGGTTGCCGGTGTCTTTAACGGCTGAGAGGTCACTTGTGCCACAGCCACAGGTGCAGAAGTGGATTGTTTTGACTGGGGATGGCCTGCTGATGTACTGCCATTTCCTTCAATTTCCAGCCGTTCTGTTTCAAACTTCTTGGCTGACAAGGCTAGCCAACGTTTGTACTTTGTAACATCTTCATCAGCAAAAGAAAAGAATGCTCTGCCTGCCAGCGCCTTTTTGTAGCGTGGATCCAGAATAGTAGCACAAATGTAATGCTGTTCTGAGTGGATCTTTTGAAGACGTTCATCACCTTGTAGGAGCTCTAATAATTGCTCAGCCAGAAGCAAAGAAGAGCCTTTCTTTTTGTCATCTTTTCGAAACACAGAACACACCTCCTTCAGTTGGTCCTCCAGCATGTACAACAATGGGATAGCTTTTCCCAAATTAGAGTCCTCCTTGCTGACTGCACGCGTGAAGACCTCAAAAGGACGAAGCATGCGTGTTAGGCTTTCAACTATGTTCCATTGCGGCCCACCCATCCTCAGCTCCTCTATACCCTCTTTCAAGAAATATTGATCGAGTTGCGTATACTGCTCATACAGACGCTCAAGCATGTAGAAGGTTGAGTTCCAACGTGTTACCACCTCCTGGATGAGTGCTTTCACTGGCATTTGACATTGATATAGCATGCTCCTCAGCTGCTTGCGGGCCTTAAAAGAATGCCTGAAATGCTTGCAAATTTTTCGGCAGTTCTCCAATACACTGGACGCTGCACTGAGTTTATTACCCAAGAATTTTTGGACAACCAGGTTTATACAGTGCGCCAAACACGGCACTCTGAAATAGTAACCGTCCCTCATGGCCTTAACTATATTGGAGCCATTGTCCGTGGAAACATAACCAACCTTGCGTTTTAGTGGGGACAGACAGTTAAGGACCTTTGTGTTAAAGACATCCAAAATGTTTTCTGCTGTGTGACGTTTCTCCAAACCAAACATGGCTAGTGTTGCATGTTTCCGAGCACCTTTAAAAACAATGTTAGTGTCAACACCTGAGTTTAGCTTTGCTTTAGCCCCTGAAAAAGAGACCCAGTGTGCAGTGATGCACATGTAATCAGCGCCTGCGCCACTGCTCCACATGTCTGTTGTCAGATGTATAGTGTGAACAGCACTCTTCTGCAAAGCTGCCCCAATCGCCTTCAGAACATCTTCATGTAGTGCTGGAACCGCAACTCGGGCAAAATAGAACCGGCTAGGAACCTTCCATTTAGGGCAGAGCGCTGCCACTAATTCTAGAAAACCAACCCCTTCGACAAAAGAAAAAGGGAGAAGGTCCAGAGCTAGCATTTTAGCCAGCTTAGTGTTATACAGACGGGTCATTGGGTGGTTGCGTTCATATTGCGCTTCTGTAAACAACATCTTTTTAATGTTGCCCTGGACCAATGATTTACGGGATGATGATCTCTTCGACCCAGTTACGCTCGCTGATGAACTTTTCCGCATTGATGTCTCACTCTCTCCCACACTCTTAGTGTGGCTCCCATGGGGTGTGCTGCTGACATGGGAACTGGGTGTAAGTGAAGTGTTTGGATCGTCTTCTTCTACCTCCTCGTCATCAGCAGATGACAAATCAACGTTTTCATTACGTGCAATTCCGGCTTTCTTGACCGCCTCTAGGTGCGGAAACCATTCGAGAGGGTGCCTTCTCTCAAGATGACCTCTCTGGCCTCCGGTACCATAGTTAGAACCAAGCTTACCACGACTATATCGAAGCTTACAAAGGCTACAAATGGCTACGTTTTCCTTTTTTGGGCAAACACTAAAGAAGTCCCAAACTGGAGACTTGAAATGTCTTCGGGGGCCGCCGCCGGAGGAGGCGTCGATACTGGTGGTGGTGGTCCTGCTGCTAATGACAGATGAAGTGGAGGATGTGGATTGCCGAACTTCAGTACGTTTTGCACTTTCACCACCACGAATTGAGGTCGAGGACGAGGTGGGTACCTTCTTGCGAGGAAGAAATATGGAAGCGGTAGGTTTTGGTGTACTACTTAACTCCAAATCTAATGATTCCATTTCCATTGCCTCCTCGCCGACATCATCATCACGCTCAGCAGCTTCTCGGGATAGGGTCAAAATGTCTCTTTGCTGCATGCCCGGTGGGGCTGCAGTGACCTTTGTGATGACTGCCTCGTCGTCATCGTGAGAGGCTTCATCACCAGCAGTATCTGTCACTTCTTGTTGAGCCTCATCACACTCCATAGGTTTGAGTTTTTGGACGACCTTCCTTTTACGCTTAGGTACCGGTGGCAGATCATGGTGTGCCTCTGCCTCACTGTCAGACCGCAGTTGTCGTGGTTCCCAAGACAGATCACTTGCACCAGAACGAGGTGGGCTTGAAGAAGATGTAGACACCCCCCTTGATCTTTTCCTTGCTAGGGATGTGGAAGACAATGAATGATCATCAGGAGGAGTGGCTTCCAATGATACCTCAGCTTCATTGTCGATTTCCAAATGTGCCCCTACTTCGGGAGGAACAACTATTGTGGGCACTTGTGAACGTCCATGCACCTTTGCTTGCGCATCTCCTTTTGCTGCCTCTCCTTCCACATGTACTTGGGCGTGTACTTGCACATGGTGTTGTTGTTGCGGCTGTGGTTGTTCAACACTTGTCAGATGAGTTACAACAACCTGTGTTGATTCAGGGACATTGCTGCTACTTTCTTGCGATGAGCCAACATCACTGGTCGATGGTGATTGGAGAAGTACACTGACTGCCTCTGAAGCACTCAAGGGCTTTGACTTAAGTTGGCGTGGTGGTGGAGGCACTGAACCCAATGGAGCAGGGGTGCTGCTCTCAGGTTGGTCCCCAGCAGATCCTGCTGCTGCAGGCGTACTTTTTCTTTTGCTCCCAAAAAAAGTGGCGGGTGACACACCAGCCTCCTTGGTAACTTGCTTCTTCTGCTCCTTACTAGCAACTTTCTTGCTAGAGGAGCTACGGAGAACTTTCTTTGGGGCCATCTTCTTCAGAGCAGGTCAGACAGCAGGCCGCAGTTGCACGAATTGTAGAGTTGTCTGAGGCCAGACGTGACGTCGCGTGACGTTATGCTGCACACACACACCGCTGCAGGACTTCTTCCTGGCACTGGTGGTTCTCTTGAGTCTTGTGCACCTAAAAAAAATGGAAGACAGAGGAACATCAGTTCAGTTATAGAGCACAAAAAAATCGAAAAACACTGCAAAATCAGCACAATCCCAATCCATCCATGCCCTCCATAATGTTTAAATTCAAGACAACCCACAGAAAGACTAGGCCCATGCAAGACTCACTACCCCTGGGCATAAATAAAGGTTGAAAAGTAGGCAAAATGGTTGGAGGCCTAACAACAAAGCCTGCATTCAAAATGGCCACTTGCCTGCCAAGCACATGGCCAGTGCCTGTAGCTGCACTCAAAATGGCCACCAGCCACATGGCATGTCCCTCCCCATGAACACCCCCAAAAATCGAAAAACACTGCAAAATCAGCACAATCCTATTCCATCCATGGCCTCCATGATGTTTAAATTCAAGACAGCCCACAGAAAGACTAGGCCCATGCTAGACTCAAATACCCCTGGTGAAAAGGCCCCAACAACAGGTCAAAAATCGAAAAACACAAAATTGTACAAAAAAAAAAAATCGAAAAACACAGAAAAATCAGCACAATCCCAATTCATCTATGGCCTCCATGATGTTTAAATTCAAGACAACCCACAGAAATACTAGGCCCATGCAAGACTCACTACCCCTGGCATAAATAAAGGTTGAAAAGTAGGCAAAATGGTTGGAGGCCTAACAACAAAGCCTGCATTCAAAATGGCCACTTGCCTGCCAGCACATGGCCAGTGCCTGTAGCTGCACTCAAAATGGCCACCAGCCACATGGCATGTCCCTCCCCATGAACACCCCCAAAAATCGAAAAACACTGCAAAATCAGCACAATCCCATTCCATCCATGATGTTTAAATTCAAGACAGCCCACAGAAAGACTAGGCCCCATGCACCACTCACTACCCCTGGTCAAGGCCCCAACAACAGGTCAAAAATCGAAAAACACAAAATTTTACACAAAAAAAAATCGAAAAACACAGAAAAATCAGCACAATCCCAATTCATCTATGGCCTCCATGATGTTTAAATTCAAGACAACCCACAGAAATACTAGGCCCATGCAAGACTCACTACCCCTGGCATAAATAAAGGTTGAAAAGTAGGCAAAATGGTTGGAGGCCTAACAACAAAGCCTGCATTCAAAATGGCCACTTGCCTGCCAGCACATGGCCAGTGCCTGTAGCTGCACTCAAAATGGCCACCAGCCACATGGCATGTCCCTCCCCATGAACACCCCCAAAAATCGAAAAACACTGCAAAATCAGCACAATCCCATTCCATCCATGATGTTTAAATTCAAGACAGCCCACAGAAAGACTAGGCCCCATGCACCACTCACTACCCCTGGTCAAGGCCCCAACAACAGGTCAAAAATCGAAAAACACAAAATTGTACAAAAAAAAAAAATCGAAAAACACAGAAAAATCAGCACAATCCCAATTCATCTATGGCCTCCATGATGTTTAAATTCAAGACAACCCACAGAAATACTAGGCCCATGCAAGACTCACTACCCCTGGCATAAATAAAGGTTGAAAAGTAGGCAAAATGGTTGGAGGCCTAACAACAAAGCCTGCATTCAAAATGGCCACTTGCCTGCCAGCACATGGCCAGTGCCTGTAGCTGCACTCAAAATGGCCACCAGCCACATGGCATGTCCCTCCCCATGAACACCCCCAAAAATCGAAAAACACTGCAAAATCAGCACAATCCCATTCCATCCATGATGTTTAAATTCAAGACAGCCCACAGAAAGACTAGGCCCCATGCACCACTCACTACCCCTGGTCAAGGCCCCAACAACAGGTCAAAAATCGAAAAACACAAAATTTTACAAAAAAAAAAATCGAAAAACACAGAAAAATCAGCACAATCCCAATTCATCTATGGCCTCCATGATGTTTAAATTCAAGACAACCCACAGAAATACTAGGCCCATGCAAGACTCACTACCCCTGGCATAAATAAAGGTTGAAAAGTAGGCAAAATGGTTGGAGGCCTAACAACAAAGCCTGCATTCAAAATGGCCACTTGCCTGCCAGCACATGGCCAGTGCCTGTAGCTGCACTCAAAATGGCCACCAGCCACATGGCATGTCCCTCCCCATGAACACCCCCAAAAATCGAAAAACACTGCAAAATCAGCACAATCCCATTCCATCCATGATGTTTAAATTCAAGACAGCCCACAGAAAGACTAGGCCCCATGCACCACTCACTACCCCTGGTCAAGGCCCCAACAACAGGTCAAAAATCGAAAAACACAAAATTTTACAAAAAAAAAAAATCGAAAAACACAGAAAAATCAGCACAATCCCAATTCATCTATGGCCTCCATGATGTTTAAATTCAAGACAACCCACAGAAATACTAGGCCCATGCAAGACTCACTACCCCTGGCATAAATAAAGGTTGAAAAGTAGGCAAAATGGTTGGAGGCCTAACAACAAAGCCTGCATTCAAAATGGCCACTTGCCTGCCAGCACATGGCAAGTGCCTGTAGCTGCACTCAAAATGGCCACCAGCCACATGGCATGTCCCTCCCCATGAACACCCCCAAAAATCGAAAAACACTGCAAAATCAGCACAATCCCATTCCATCCATGATGTTTAAATTCAAGACAGCCCACAGAAAGACTAGGCCCCATGCACCACTCACTACCCCTGGTCAAGGCCCCAACAACAGGTCAAAAATCGAAAAACACAAAATTTTACAAAAAAAAAAAATCGAAAAACACAGAAAAATCAGCACAATCCCAATTCATCTATGGCCTCCATGATGTTTAAATTCAAGACAACCCACAGAAATACTAGGCCCATGCAAGACTCACTACCCCTGGCATAAATAAAGGTTGAAAAGTAGGCAAAATGGTTGGAGGCCTAACAACAAAGCCTGCATTCAAAATGGCCACTTGCCTGCCAGCACATGGCCAGTGCCTGTAGCTGCACTCAAAATGGCCACCAGCCACATGGCATGTCCCTCCCCATGAACACCCCCAAAAATCGAAAAACACTGCAAAATCTGCACAATCCCATTCCATCCATGATGTTTAAATTCAAGACAGCCCACAGAAAGACTAGGCCCCATGCACCACTCACTACCCCTGGTCAAGGCCCCAACAACAGGTCAAAAATCGAAAAACACAAAATTTTACAAAAAAAAAAAATCGAAAAACACAGAAAAATCAGCACAATCCCAATTCATCTATGGCCTCCATGATGTTTAAATTCAAGACAACCCACAGAAAGAATCAGTCCACCCACCACTGAGTACCCCTGGGAAAAGGCCCCAAAACAGCAAAAAAATCGAAAATCCCAAAATTTTAGTTGCAGCAACTGTAATGCCCCAAACAAACTTACTTGTAAAATTTCTAATCCAACAGTGATCCAAAGAAAGTCAAAAAGGCCTCAAATCCAAAGATCCAGCAGCATCCACAAAAGGTAATCCTTCCAGGTCCACATCCGAATGAAAAGTGACCAGGAGATGGACAAAGCACTGGGAGGAGCCTGCTGAACAGGAACAGGAAGTTGAAGACTATGGGGCACTTCCTTCCTCCCACCCCCCTGCCCCCCTCCCCAAAATGGACTCCTCGCTAAAAAAGTGCAGGCAAATGTCAAACTAAGGAGTTATTCACATAAAAATCATCATTTCTAGAAGGTTTATGCTGCTTGCTGGTGGATTTCTTGTGCAGAATTGCAAATTTATATTTTCGCGCGCCGCATCTCAAATCTCGCAATTTGCGAAGTACCGCGAGACGTGATCTCGCCGTACTCGCGTTGACAAACTCTCGCTGGCAAGCCGCGATGACGTAATCGCGCTCGCCAATTCCCGCGGGATCACACAGCAAGATCCAAAATGGCGCAGCACTCGCAAACTATCGAAAAAAACAACTCGGCAAACGATGATAAACGCCGCGCGCCGCAAAAATTGTATCACCAACGCCGCGCGCCGCCAAAAAAATCCGCTGCGTGCGAATTTGCGGATTTTGCGGGAAATCCGCAAATCTCGCGGATTGCGGATTTCCCGAAAATCCGCAAAATCCGCGAGCGGAACGGATTTTCCGCCCACGCTTAGTTGGTAGCCTTTGGGTTCTCACCCCGATTCATAAGGATGCTTGAGGCCAATTACAACAATCCCACCTCTCGGGTGCTGGTTATCGGTCACAGGTCTGGGAGTTTCCACCACTCCCGCGGAACACGTCAGGGCTGTCCGCTCTCGCCACTGCTCTTTGCGCTTAGCATAGAACCGTTGGCATTAGCGATTCGGGAGAACGAGCGGATCTTGGGCCTCCCATTTACGGGTGAGCAGCATAAGATTTCGCTCTTCGCTGATGACGTCTTACTGTCAATTCGGGATCCGGCGTTGTCGTTACCCCATATCCATGCAGTGCTCTCTGAGTTTGAAACGGTGGGCGGGTTCAAAGTTAACTTTGATAAATCATACATTTTGAACTTAACCCTACCGCCTGGAGAGGTGCACCGGATCCGGTCGCTTACCCCACTCTCGTGGTCGACCTCCTCCCTGTTGTATCTGGGCGTACGGCTGACTTCTACCATAGGCGCACTGTTTCAGGCCAACTTCCCTCCGATGCTGGCGTTGATACGGGCGGAATTGGAGAGATGGAAACCGAAATATATCTCGTGGTTGGGTAGGATTCATGCGCTTAAAATGGTCCTCCTGCCTAAATTCCTGTACCTCTTCCAAGCCCTACCCATACCGATAGGAGTGGATTACTTCCGTCGGCTTAAAACCTTGATGTTGAAATACGTCTGGCAAGGTGGCCGGGCGCGACTTTCGTATGCGGTTCTCCGACGCCCACGAATGGAGGGGGGGGTGGGGTTCCCGGACATGCACTTGTATTATAAGGCTGCCCAATTGAGAATCCTGGTGGAATGGTCCGAGCAGCTTTCAGAGAAGCACTGGCTCCATATGGATCGGAGCGTTGCGGGGCGATCCATCTGGGATCTAGCTTGGAAACCTAAGGTGGACCGGCCCAGAAACGCGTACATTAGCACCCCCACCAGCACAGTGTTAAAGTTCTGGGACACGGTCAGTGGCGATGATCGGTGGACCACATTCCCGTCCCCGTTCACCCCTATCCATTTCAACCCGGCCTTCCCTCCGGCGTTGCCGGAGGGACCCTTTGGTGTCTGGAGGGAGGGTGGCTGTAGGGCCCTCACCCACCTGTTCCACGGTGCTACACCCCTTACTTTCCATAATTGTATGAGGGACTACGGTGTTCTACCAACCGAACGCTTTCGTCATCTTCAGCTCCTTCATTGGGCGACGTCCCCTGGAGGGGTGGATGCAGCTACTAGACCTTTGACGAAATTTGAAACCTTTATTCTTCGCACATCCACCATGAAAGGGGCGATTTCTTTTTTGTATGGGTTGCTATTAGACACCGCGATGTCCCCTCGACCTCGATATATGGATCACTGGGAGAGTACACTTGGGAGGGACATTTCCGACAGCGAATGGAGGAGCTTATGGCGGGATGTGACGGCACATAATCACTCTACTGATCTCAGAGAGGCTCACATGAAGCTTATATTCGATTGGTATTTGTATCCATCCAAGTTGCACCGAATATTCCCGACTACCTCAGATAAGTGTTGGCGAGGCTGCGGGATGTTGGGTGACTTCAGCCACATCTGGTGGGACTGCCCCACCATCCGGCCATTTTGGTCCGAGATCCTCTCCCACATCAAAGATGTGCTGGGATATCCACTCCCGGACTCAATGGACTTTGTCTTGTTGGGCCTCAGGGATCCGCAGCTTGAACATCAAACTAGAGCTGATAAGCGCATTATGTGGCTGTGTCTGGGGGCGGCCAAGCTGACTTTGGCAGCCGCTTGGAAAAGCCCGACTGCACCTGCCATTTCTTTATGGCATGCACGGCTATGGCAACTACTGAGTATGGAGCGACTTTCAGATATCTTCCTGGGGAACTTTAAAAACTTTATGTTCAATTGGGGCCCCTTGGTCAGGTTTTTGTCCCGTGGTTTGCCTTCGGCAGTTTGCCCTTCGGCGCTACGTGCGCTTCACCTCTTTCAAATTTAATCACCTGTGTGTATGATGATGTTCTGAGTGTGTGATGGTCGCCACCACTGGGGGGGGGGGTAAGGGGGGTAGTGGGGGGGGTCGGGGTGTTGAGTTGGGGTTGTTGTTCTTCTCTTAGTTGCGACCCAATGCACCTCTGCAGGCGGACGACCTGGCCCTTTTTTCCTCTATGATTATGATCGAGATTGGAACACCCTTCTTCTTCTGAGAACTCTGCACTAGCCGCTGGGACATGGGTGCGCACTTCGGACAATGTGGACTGAAGTTCCATATCATTAAGCACTCCTATTAACTCTGCTGGCTGCCGTCCCTTTTGCTGTACTTTTGGGTTTCTTTTGATTTTTTTTGCAATAATGTTCTTCAGCACCCCCTGTGTGGGGTTATATGGCAGAATGTCGCCTGTTCCTTTTTTCTCCTTCTCCTTCTTCTTGTCCCTTTTTCCTACTCCTTTTTTTTATACTTTCAACTTTGCAAAATATAAATAAAAATTTTACAAAAAAGAAACTTATTATTTGTATCTTCAAATCAAATTCAAATTTTACAAGGGTTCATAATCAAAGTAATTGCAAATAAATCTTAGGTATAAGGAAGCGACAAAATCATTCCATCAATACATAAGAAAATCAATCCAGTCTATAAATTAGATGAAAAAATTGACTCCTTTTTGAAATAAACAGAAAGTCAGATACAGGGTGTAGACATGGACTGGTGTGTCGACGTTTCGGTCTTATATGTTTTTATCCAAAGACCATCATCAGGACGGAGAATTTTAATGCAGTATGGATGACCCTTATAGTAAAACACAGATAGCACTATGAATGTTCAGAAGTGCAGTTCAACGTGTGAATTCATACCCTCAGGGATTTGGCAACTTGTCCCTTTGCTTGCGTCCCAGGTGGTGATTCAAAAACCAGATATTTTTTCTTTATTTCAGGGTCCAGATACGTTCTTAATCAGAGGAAAACGGACGTACAGGTTTGTCAGCATCGGGTAAAGGTCTTTAAAAAAAAAAATGTACACTTATCTCTGCAGAGGGTGATACCAGCTGAAGACAGTCTATCTAAAACTATCTTAAGAGTAGTGTTGTGTTGTTCGACTGACTGTCCATAAACCAAAATGTCGTCTTGAAAATAGACCATGTAACCTACTCCTTCAAAAATACTGGACACCATCCTCTGGAAAACACTGGCTGCAGAATTGAGGCCAAAAGGGAGACAAGTGAACTGAAATGTACCATAGGGTGTGATAAATGCCGTCAAGTGTTTCGACTCTTTGTGTAAGTTGATCTGGTGGTATGCACTCCTAAGGTCTAGCTTGGAGAATACCTTGGCACCTTTCAAAGTGGTAACTAACTCTGAAATATTGGGCAAAGGAAAGGTGTCTGCGACCCCGCACTGATTTAAAGACTTTAAGTCCACGCAGAAGCGGAGCTTGCGGTCTGAATTCTTGGTGACAACAATGGGAGAAATCCATGGTGATGCCTCCACGGGTACTGTAACACCAGTCACTAACATATCCGAAATGAGCCGCTTGACTTCATCTCTAACAACAATGGGAACCTGCCTAACTTTGTGTTGTACAGGAACTGAGTTTTTCTTTAAAATGATTTGATGAGAATACCCTTTGAGTTGACCTAACCCTTCCCAAAATACACTTTTAGCTTCAGAGAGAATGCTGTCTGAATCTCCATCCTCAATGATCATGACTTGTGGATTGGAACGAGGATTAACAATGATGCCTAAGTCGTACTGATGCACCCACCCCAAAATGGCAGGTCCAGACACAGACACATAAACTTTCCTTGAATGTGTCTGTTAGAGAATGTGATGTGTGCTTCGAAGTAACCTAGAATATCTATAGACTCCTCCTGGTAGCCCCCAGGAGAAATATCTTTGGGAAGGAGAGGTCCTATACCCCACTCCTTCATGAATAAACAATTAGGGATTATTGTGTACCTTGAACCAGTGTCAACCATTAAATAAATGTTTCGACCAGTAACAGTGAATAAAGCTGTAGGCCTATTCTTACGTTTGTCTTCCTCCTGTCCAGAGGATAAACATGACTCCACAACTAAAATTTTGTCATTTTCATCATATGTGTAGAATTCTGTACACATGTAATGCTAGAATGAGCCTTACTTTTACAAACTCTAGCATAGTGACCTATGCAACCGCACTTTAGACACTCCTGTTTGGCTGAAAAACAAAATTTTGAGTCAGAAGAGTGTACAGTACTCCCACACCTATTACACAACTTGGTATTAGAAGGTTTTGGAGTGTTAGTAACTTTTGGCGAAAAAACTTTCTTGGTCATCTTTTTACTCTTAACCGCTGCAATTTCACCTTGATCATCATCAAATTGAGACTCATGAAAAGAAACTTCATTGACATCACTTGAAGACAACCTTTTCTCCAGCTCCTTCATACACCCTTCTGAAAGTTCTACTATTTTAGCTAACTCAATTGCAATTTGCAAGTTTTGATTTTTAGCCGCCCCACCCGTTCTTGAATTTTTTTATTGATGCACTGGACTATGAGCTGGTGCCTAATTAGTTCATCAGTCATGTTTCCAAACTTACATTTGACAGACATTTCTCTAAGTCTTGAGGCAAAGTCGTCAATACACTCTTAGTGTAGAATTTATATCTATTCATAACAAGGTTTTCCTCCTTGGAATATCTAACTTCTAATCGCGATATAGCTTCTTTGTATTCATCTGGAAGCGCTTGACCATTCGCTTGAAGGGCTTGGGGAAACCTAAAGACACGTTGACCTTCTTTCCCTAAAGAACTCAACAAAAATGCTTTCTTCCGTTTTACTGAGTATTTTTGGGCATCAAGGTAGTTTTCAAACATTGGGAATCAATCTTCCCAGGATATGTTTGGCTGGCCTGGATGTGGAAGAAAACTTGGCAAAAGTACAACTGAGCAGTTTTGGGAGCAATTTTGTGAAGCCATAATGCAACAAAAAGAAGAAAAAAAACACTTGAATAAATAGGCAAGATGGCGTCCGTGCGAACACGTGTGTAAGTAGGTCTCTGTCCCCAGACCCGGCTCACCTGGATTTTGCTGTTTTGCTGACTGATTACCTCGTTTTTGGCTTGGTGCGGTGGAGGTGAAGAGACGCTCGGGCGAAAAGGAGGAAAATCTGGTGTTTTTCTGCTGTTCTGCTACCGCTCTGCCACAGTGGGGGCTCTGACGTTCGAGGAACTGCTGATCGCGGCGGCTCCCTGCTTGGGAGCCCGGGAGCCCGTTTGCGTCGTCAAGGGTGTGTGCGGCAGATTCAGTCGCGAGTACCTGCGGTGTGTTAGTTCGTGGCGTGTGCCACCTGGAGGAGTAGTCAGGAGTATCGAGTCTGCGGCTGCCGGTTGCTGGCTCCCTCACTGCGACGGCGGTAGGCTCCAGGTAGGCTCCAGGATACAGGATACAGACACCAGAGGAGCAGGCGAATCACCGTTAAAAAAAAAGGAAAGAAAAAGGAAAGCAAGCGAGATATTTTTTTTGGCTCTGATTGATGTTATAACTGGAGCATATTTGGAGTATAGTTTGAAGAGTGCTTTTGAATATTGGAATTGGAATTGTTGCCAGCACCACGTTTGTTTGTTGCAACTGTTGCACTCTTTTTTTGGAACAAAGTGGGTGCGAGGGGAACTAAAAAACAAAAGAGAGATAAAGACTATCAAATTTACACTGGGACTGGTGCTGTATATATACGTGTAAGTCCATTTGAGGAGCCAGGATTTGTTTTCTTTTTTCTTTATTTTTTTTTTCTTTAAATTTTCGTTACATTGCGGTACGTGGTTAGGTCCCTTTTTTTACTATTTTTTTTTTTTTTAATATATTTTTATTGCAGGAATCAGTAAAAAGTTACAAAGTGGACCAGCATTATAAGGTCAATTGAAAATAATAGAACACCATCCCACCCCCATTCAATAAAACATCCCAACACACAGCCATTCAGCCCACAACCCGAGGGTCGGGCGGCGAGTATCAGTAGGGGCCCGATAGGAGGGCAAGGCCGGTCCGGATGATCCACAGTCCATCATCTGCTTTTCTAAATCATCCTACAAAAGGAAAAGCAAAAGTAAAACCCCCCCAAAACACTACGAAATAAACAGAACCCTCCCCAACCCCGCCATCAGTGTATGGAAAGAGATGTAGAAGGAAACATGGGTGAGCCTCCTGGGAACTCTACAGATATGTGAAGTACAACTGTCTATCGGGACTCGGGACGAGCAGCATCCTCGCTTTCTGAGTCGCTGGAAGCGCAATAATCCCTGAGGGCCTGCACTAATGTCTCCCATTCTAGCGCCGCCTCCTGCGCCTTCTCGTTGTGTTGTCTTCTAGCTAGCTGGTATCGCAGCGTGCTTTCCCCTGTCGCCCATTTCAAAAGTTCGCTGTGCCACCGGGTCCATGTGGGGCCAACCCTCGCCTTCCAGTTCCTAGTGACCTCCCGCTTAGCAAGGAGAAGCCCTAGGTCAATGAATTTACTGGAGATCCTATTTTTGGGGGTATGTGGAAACCAGTGTAAGAGTCCCACCGCCGCGTCAACCGCCAAGGACCTCCCCGTCACCCCCTTCAGGGTGTCTCCCACCTCAAGCCAATAGGAGGACAATCCTGGGCAGGACCACAGCATGTGAAGGAGGTCTGCCCCAGGCGTGCGGCATCTGGGGCAGTCCGCAGAATCCGTGGCAAAGTATTGTTGGATCTTCGCCGGGGTCAAATATGCTCTGTGGAGTACATAGAAGTGGACCAGTTGAAAGCGGGCGTGGCGCGTGCCCTTCCAGGCCCGCCTCATGAGTTGCGACCAGGTCGCCTCCGGTATCTCCTTTCCTACGTCCGCCTCCCAGCGGTTCCTTAAGGTGGTGAGGGGGGTTAATCCCTCGTTGACCAGTCTGTTATACAGGCATGTGACCGCCTTGACCGTACCCGCAGACATCATGACATACTGGCATACCGGGGATGTAGGAGGTTCCTCCATTCCGTTCTTCCAGTGCGCTTGGACCGCTCGGACCAGGACTGTGTGCAAAAGAAAGTCGCCACGAGGAACATCAAAGCGGTCAATGAGCTCCTGAAAGGGCAGTAGTGCCCCATCTTCGTAAAGGTCACCCACCAGCTGTAGGCCCGCGTCCTCCCAATCCGCTAGCCGTGACCAATCATCGCCGTGAGGGAGGGCCGTCAACATACCCAAAGGTATTTCGGGTGCGTACGGCAGCCGCAACCGTCCCCGGGCGTGGACGCGGTTCCAGCACAGTCGAATGGTCTTTTCCTCGAGCGTCAGGTCCTGCAAGGCCAGGCGCTGACGCAACGCAATGAAGGAAACAACATGCCTGGCCATCCCAGTGCCCCTCCCGGTCTCCGGGCCACGGAATTCCCTGGCGACTTCCTGAGTGAAGGTCTGTAGCTGGGCTGCCAAGTAGTATTTCTCAAAGTCTGGTACCGCAAGATCACCCTCAGCTTTCGGCCTTGTCAGGGTCTTAAGGGCCACTCTTCGGCGGCCAGAGCCCCAGAGGAATCCCACCACCATTGATCGTAGCAGGCGAAAGGTGGCCGGCGGGATCCAGACCGGCAGCGCACGGAAATAGTACAGCAGCCGAGGGAGCGCCACCATTTTTAGCAGAGCGATTCGCCCCGCCACCGATAGCGGCAGGGTAGCCCAGAAATCCATGCTACTCCGCAGTGCGCGGGTGCTGCAAGCTATGTTCCCATCCAGGAGGTCAGTCGGGTCGTGGTAGACGTACACCCCCAGGTATTTAAAGCAGTCAGGTTCCCACCTAATCTCCCTACTGATATCGGGGCTGGGCGTGCCCCTGCGAACCGGGAACAGGCAGGTCTTGGCCCAATTCACCTGAAGGCCCGAGATCTCTCCAAACGCCGTGAGCGCCGATGCAGCCCCATTCAAGGCATCAATCGGGTCCTCAAGGAAGAGCAACAGGTCATCAGCATATAGCGAGACATAATGCGGGCCCGATGGTGTCCATAAACCGCGAAAGTGGGCCCCGGATCGGAGCAGCAGCGCCAGTGGTTCCACCGCTAGCGCGAAGAGTAGCGGGGATAGTGAACAACCCTGCCTCGTGCCTCGCTCCACCGAGTATTGTGAGGAAACCAGCGGGCCTGCGCGTACCCTGGCCGATGCCGAGGCATACAGTACCGTGGTCCACCTGACGAAGCCCTCACCTAGGCCGAACCGCCGCAGTACACAGCGCAGGTAGTCCCATTCCAGGCTGTCAAAGGCCTTTTCCAAATCCACCGAAAGGACCACCGGGCAAGGGGCGTCAACAAGCGGCTCCCCCAGCAAACGAAACAGCCTACGGATGTTCATGGTCGTGTTTCGCTTGGGAATGAATCCAGCCTGGTCCTCGTGCACGAAAGAGCGCATGTGACCGAGCAGCCATGACGCCAGTATGCTGCTCAGTATCTTGTAATCGACCGTCAACATGGATAGTGGACGGTAGGATGCCGGGTCGGATGAATTCCTGCCCGGTTTGAGGAGAGGAACTACCAAGGCCTCACACATCGAGCCGGGGAGCCGACCCAGCCGCTTCGCCTCTCTGTAGACTATCAGCAGCCTTGGCGCCAGGAGGTCAACATAGGCGGAATAAAATTCTATCGGAAGACCATCCAGGCCCGGGGTCTTATTCCTCGCCATCTTTTTAATGGCGCTGCGGATTTCCCCCAGTTCGATGTCAGAGCCCAGAGCCTTCGCCACGTCCGATTCCACCGCTGGGAGTTCCAGGGGTCGCAAGTAGTCCTCAATCCGGGAGGGGTCCCCGGCTGAGCAGCTGCGGTACAGGCGCTCATAGTAGCGCAGGTAACAACTCAAGATCTCAGGTTGAGTGTGTACTTCGGTCCCTTCTGCCGTGCGCATGGACGTTGTCAGGGAAGTTTGGCGCGTGGGGTTAGCCAGCCACGCCAGCAGTGCGCCCGATCTGTCTCCCTCCGCAAGCGACCTAGCAGTATAGGCCTTATAGTCGAAGCAGCGCAGCCGCTCGACCTCCGCCGCCACCGCCTCTTTCGCCGTCGCCGTGCACTCCTGAAGTTCAGGACGCCCGGGGCGGCGGAGTTCCAACTCACGGAGCTTCCGATCCGCCGTAGCCAGGTCATCAAGGATGACGCGCCGCATGCCCACCTTCTTAGCAATACAGTAGCCCCTGACCACCACCTTAAAGGCGTCCCATTCCAGCGCCCTCGATCCCGCCGTACCCCCATTGGACGCAAAATATTCTGAAATGGTATCCTCCAAGTCCGCCTTAAAAACTGCGTCCTCCAAAATTTCCGGGCGCATTTTCCAGGTGGGCACAGCGGGAACCCCAGGAAACCAGCGAAGGTCCAACAAAAGAGGGTTATGGTCCGAGATAGTCCTGGTCAGATATTCAGACCGGACCGCTGCCGAAGTCAACTCTGCCGAGCCCAGAAACCCGTCCAACCGGACGTGCAATTCGTGTAGGCCCGAGAAGTAGGAGTAGTCTCTAGTATCGGGGTGCTGTGCTCTCCAGATATCCGTGAGTCCCCAGTGCGTCTGCCATTCCCTCCTTCCTTTAGCCACACGGTGAACCGGAGAGTCAGGGAGGGGGGGGTGCGAGCGGTCGGCCTCCACGTCCACTATTGAATTGAAATCCCCTCCGAGCAGAAGGGGCCCAGAGAAAAAGTGGGCTAACGAACCCGATAACCCGGAGAGGAAGGCGAGTTAGTCCACATTAGGCGCATAAACACAGCAAACGTTCAGGTCCCTCCCCCCCAGTGTGCCTGAGATGGCTACGTAGCGGCCCTCCGGGTCCACCACGGATTTTGCAACCTGGAATGGAACCCCAGCTCTGATCCAAATCAGCGCCCCCCTGGCATATGCTGAATACGAAGTGCAGAAGACCTGCCCCCTCCATCTACGCTGTAGCGCCGCCCCTTCCGCCTTGTTGAGATGGGTCTCCTGCAGCAGCGCCATTTGCACCCCTCTACGCACTAAATAAGCGTGGACTTTGTGGCGTCTAGACATAGTGTGAAGCCCTCGTACGTTCCAAGTAATGCATTTCACATTAGTAACATCAGCCATTGTCCCATACCGTTCGTTCCAAGTCTCCCCACCTCGGTCCCAACAAAGAAAGAGCAACAATCAACCCAACACTGATGGCGGACATTTTCCCCAACCAGAAAACCACAACCCCCGGTCGAAACAAACCCCTGCCCACCCTCCCCAGAACAGGACCCAAATAGTACCATCTAGTTCCCATCCAAACCGTACCCCTAACAATCCCAAAGTCCCCAACTAATCCTGCGGTCGCCACCGCAGGAAGGCCTTAAGGGCTAGGTGCGGGCTAGGCGCCGGTAATGGGCCCTCGACTCTCGGACTACCGAGACTAGAGATGAGCCCCAAACAAAAGCTATGTCACAGGCAGGGCACCCCTCCCTTCTTCACCCTGGAGTTCATGGACAATCGCCATCCCCTGCCACCTCCGTTGCAGACCCCCACCCAAATGGAAGTAGCTCACCCCATCACCCCTGTCCATCCAGAAGGTCCTCAACCGAGTTAGGAGTTATCACCGGCATGTGGACACTGTCAGTCACCGATTCCTCCGAATCCGTTGGCGCCCCCTCATCCCCAGGGTCCGTTTCCTCAGTAATGGGGCCTTCTCGCGAACCAGATATCGTAGTCAACATCTCCAACACTCCCTTCCGTTCCGCTGATGTCTCCATGGTCGAAGGCTTGCCCGCTTGGCCACGGCGACTCCGAAGCCTGCTAGATCGCCGTCGCTGTCCAGGTTCTGTTGTCAGCCGAGATGACGAGCTGAAACCATCTTTACCAGCCCTATAGAGTTCGAGCCAGTTGCAGACGTCCTCCGGGGAATCAAAGAACTGAGTCTTGTCATCAACTATTATGCGGAGCCTTGCAGGAAACAGGAGCGAGTACTGAATGCCCTCGCTCCGGAGCTCGCGCTTGATCGCCAGGAAAGAGGACCGCCTGCGCTGGGTCTCAAACGTGTAGTCCGGAAAAATGTTCACCTGGCTATTCTCCACCTTGTAAGGGCCATTATGTCTGGCGGCATTGAGGACGAGATCTCTGTCCCTAAAATGTAGCAAGCGTGCCACTACCGGCCGTGGGGCGCGGCCCTGCTGCGGCGGCCTTGCCGGCACCCTGTGTGCTCACTCCAAGGTGTAGAAGGAGGACAGGCCTTCTGGCGCCACCGTGTCCCGGAGCCAGGCTTCCAAGTAGGCCACCATATCGCCATCTTCAATCTTTTCCGGCAGGCCCACCACACGAATGTTGTTTCGCCTATTACGCCCCTCCGCATCCTCCGCTCGCCGCTCTAGGGCCTCTATCCGGGACAGGGCATCCTTCATCGTCACGGCCAGGGTCTTCTGCGCGGGCTCTAAGGTCTTCACCGAGCCCTCCACTTCCTTGACCCTATCTGAAAGCTTACCATGGTCCGCTCTAAGGAGGCCCAAGCTCGTCGCAACCTGGGCAATGTCCTGCTGGAGGGCCGAACGCGTGGTCGCTATCGCCTCCAGGACCCGGTCAAATTGTTGTTGCAAGTGAGGGCCTCCAGAGCTCTCCGGGTCCCTGCGATCCTCTTTGTCCGGCGCCTCCGAATCCGAGGCAGCTGGAGTGGCTCCTTTGGGTCCTTTCGGTTTTCCCATGGCGCTGGAGTCCCACGGTGGACAGTCAGACAGAGGCACCTCCGAGTGCGGGCGTCCACTCTTCCCCACTCGGCAAATTGTCGTGGAGCCGAGGGTCGCCGATCTCTGTCTCCAGGGCCTGTTGGTCTTCCGCAACCCCGGGCCGCGCCACCACCGTGTCGTCGGAGGGCACCGAGAAGGAGGCGGGGACAATCGGCGCCAGGTCGGATAGGCCCGCTTGGCCGATGAGGATCTAGAACGAGAGCCACCAACGCCGCCGGAGACCTTGTGGCGCCAAGGCGCCGTGCTGCCCATGGATTTCAGTCACTCGGCGGGGTGCAGCCGGGTGCGGCACTGGGGTTCGGTTACACACACAGGGTCGCCAGACGTCCGTGTTATAAAGCCATCGATAGTCCGTACCTCAGGTCGTCCGGGATCGGACACTGTGCTCAGATTCTGGGTAAGGCAACACCCAGATCATCACATCACAGGGAGATAGGAGGCGGAGGGTGCGCCGTGCCCAGCGATGTTCCTCCGGATTAAGGGTCCCGGCCAAGGTGTCGAGAAGGTCCGGGCGCCATCTTGGGTCGCACTCCGCTGGTCCCCAAACTTCGATTTTCCGTCGGATCAACCGGTTTTCAAGTATCACCGGGTATCCCAGTGGGTCCCAATCAGTTTGATCGTCGGTTTGCGGGGACTAGGGTGCCCCGTGGACTCCGATCTGCAGGATCAATGCGGGCTCAGTCCCGGAGCCGAGCTCTCAGGCGACCATCGCCATCGGCGTCCAAGCCACGCCCCCCCCTTTTTTTACTATGCCACCCAAAGTGGCTAGGGGCGGGAAAACTAGACCAGTCGGTGAAGCGACAATTGGTACAAGCGCCACACCAGCTGCGAAGTCCAAGGAAATGCAGGACATCCATGATTTGGGACATGCTGGGCCAAGCAAAGATATTAATGTGGGTAATCCAAAGATACGGCAAATGTTCCAGAGTGTTGGCGGGGGGAAAAAAACTGGCACCGTTGCTACTACCCCTAATTCCAGCAGTAATTCTAGGCCGAATCTTAATGAGGCGGAAGCGACTTCAGGTAATGGTGTAAACACGGAAAAAGCTTCTCCCTCCCAGGTAACGATATCTTCTGGGACACCTTCTAACTCGGCTGAGACTGATGAAGAGGGTCACGAATTGAGTGCTAAGGAGGATGGAGAAGGTACTGTAAGTGAGGGAGAAGCACCTTGAGCCACTAAGTAGTAAGGATGGTGAATTTTATTCACCTTCAGAAAAGTCTGAAGGATCGGACATGGAAGATGAACTGTCACTTCCAGAGGACAGCTGTGGTGACAACATTGCAAATTCCCCCAATATAGATGGTAGCCAATACCAGAATATTTCTTCTGCTAGTATATCTGCTCAGGTCTCTACTATACGAAAGAAGGATAGAGGAGGCAGTGCTGGATCGGTTACTAATACCGAGGTGACTGACTGGGATCTATCTATGGGAACACAGCTACTGGAGAGGTTAGAACTTTCTGATCAAGCAGATGGCGGTGTGGTAACTGTGGAATCTAGTCTAGCACCGGGCCCCGTATCACTGGAGGAGATTTATTAACGACCATAGGTTGGAGACCCGAGCTGAACATCTTAAGACCCACACAGCGTGTAAGAAGTTGCAAAATACTGTTTGACGCCTCGTAAAAACACGTAATGATTTCACGGACCGTATGGTAGAAGCAGAGGCCAGGATATCATCACTGGAAGATCAGATGGTGTCTCAAAAGGTAGATCTTGTGGATATAAAGGCACATAGAAATGTTGTCCAGGATAAGATTGACGAGTTGCAAAATCTTCGTCGGAATAACCTACGAATATTAGGGGTCCCGGAAAATCTAGAGGGGCAGGATATACGGAAATTTGTGGCAGAGCTTTTTGAGGAAGCATTCCCTGAGGTGACAGAATGGGACTGGTCACGTGAGATTCAAAGGGCCCATAGGTTTCCCTTTCGGCTGCGACCTGCAAGAAGCACACAAGTGGGACCTCAGCAACCATGGGCAATTATGATTTCTTTAAATAATTTTCTGGCACAACAGGTACTTTATGATAAGGCCAGACCCGATCGGAAGAGAACTGGTAAAGGCATACAGTTTTTTTTGTGGCCAGATTTTTGACATTCTACCGTTGAGAAACGCGGGAAGCTCCGACAATTAATTGCTCCATTCCAAGCCAAGGGTTCACAAGTATTTCTTTTGCAGCCAGCAACTTTAAAAATTGAAATGCTTGAGTTTTTAAATATAGAATTGACACAGTGGGCAACTCCTCTGATAATACTTGGGGATTTTAATGTGCATGGAGATGCCCAAACTTGGAACCCCTCTTTTAAGAACTATCAAGGCCGTAAGCCGAAGGTTTTTAGAGCATTAAGTCACCTGATTTCACAACATGGATTGGTTGATGGGTGGGCAACGTTACAACCTGGGAATCCGGGGTTTACTTTCTTTTCCTCCCCCCACTCTAAACTGGTAAAACTAGATTATATATTTCTTCCTCGATTTCTTATGGTAGGGGGGAATATTCAAGTAATGCCGCGTATTACTTCCGATCATAACCCAGTGGTATTAGACCTGACATATTGTAAAATGAAACGTGAAGTACGTGCCTTCACTTTTAGTAAAAAATTAGTCTGTGATGAGCAATTTAAAAATCATATTAAGGTATGGGTTGAGCAGTTTCTAGATTTTAACCGGGGCACTGCCTCTCAACCTATGGTTGGGACTCGCTTAAAGCGGGATTGCGGGGGGAAATATGCAGCTATAGATGAGCTAAACAAAATTATGATTTCTTTAAATAATTTTCTGGCACAACAGGTACTTTATGATAAGGCCAGACCCGATCGGAAGAGAACTGGTAAAGGCATACAGTTTTTTTTGTGGCCAGATTTTTGACATTCTACCGTTGAGAAACGCGGGAAGCTCCGACAATTAATTGCTCCATTCCAAGCCAAGGGATCACTAGTATTTCTTTTGCAGCCAGCAACTTTAAAAATTGTCCATAAAGGCCAAACCCGTTTTTTCTCATCTGAAATGGAAGCGAAAGACTATTTACTTACTCTGGGTTGACTGCTTGGTTTAATTCTCAGTTAATCATGATTTTTTCTTTTTTGATATGTTTTGTCTATCTGTTAAAAGTGGATTAGATTTGTAGCAGAGTCTTTAGGGGAGCACAAGGGTGCTTTACCCTATTGCCTTAGTTAAGGGGTGGGGGCCACTTTGGGGGGTTGGGTAGGTTTGGTGTGTGAGTGGGGTTAGGGGCACTAAGGGTCAGGGGGTGTGGTGGGGGTGTGGGGTAGGGGGGAAAAATAAAATGTCAGTTCAAAACAGCTTTTTTGAGAATTGTGGATTAATTGTAGCTTCTTGGTTACTAGTAATAATTAATTATATGCATTCTATAAGTCTTGATGGCGGCTAGGTGTTTACGAATCTGTTCCTTTAATGTCTGTTGTCTTAATAATGTGGTGAAAAGAAAACGGGTGATTAATGAGTTGCGTCTTATCAATCCTGATGTTCTTTGTATGCAGGGAACCCATTTTTCTTGGTCCAATCACAAAATTCTGTGCTCGATGGATTTTACGCTGCTGGCTGCCTCAAAACAAACTACTATGAACAGAGGTATTGCGATACTGTGTAGTCGGGGTGTTGTAGGAACGGGTAGGACGCGTGTGGACAATTTTGGGTGATGGGCGATGTATAACTGAGGTGAGTAAGTTCACAGTATGCACAGTGTATGGTTCTAATTTTAATGAGGCCGAAATGCTTGAGTTTTTAAATGTAGAATTGACACAGTGGGCAACTCCTCTGATAATACTTGGGGATTTTAATGTGCATGGAGATGCCCAAACTTGGAACCCCTCTTTTAAGAACTATCAAGGCCGTAAGCCGAAGGTTTTTTGAGCATTAAGTCACCTGATTTCACAACATGGATTGGTTGATGGGTGGGCAACGTTACAAACTGGGAATCCGGGGTTTACTTTCTTTTCCTCCCCCCACTCTAAACTGGTAAGACTAGATTATATATTTCTTCCTCGATTTCTTATGGTAGGGGGGAATATTCAAGTAATGCCGCGTATTACTTCCGATCATAACCCAGTGGTATTAGACCTGACATATTGTAAAATGAAACGTGAAGTACGTGCCTTCACTTTTAGTAAAAAATAAGTCTGTGATGAGCAATTTAAAAATCATATTAAGGTATGGTTTGAGCAGTTTCTAGATTTTAACCGGGGCACTGCCTCTCAACCTATGGTTTGGGACTCGCTTAAAGCGGGATTGCGGGGGGAAATATGCAGCTATAGATGAGCTAAACAAAAACAAAAAAAGCTTTGATAACCGGGTTGATTGAAGAACTTAGTAAGGCAGAATGTGAGCTTACTGCCACAATCCACTCTCACACTAATTCTCGTGCGGCTCAAATTAAGGTTGCTAGCTGTAAAGCCAGAATCAATGGGATATGGAGCCAGGATATTGCTGCCCAATATCAGGTCTATAAAACTGAAAGATATGAATATGGTGAGGCAACAGGTAGATGCTTGGCTCAAAGAATGCGGGGTAGGCAGGCAGTCCAGCGTATAGATGTAATAGAAAATGCTAGTGGGGATATGGTGGAAACTATGGAAGAAATCATGGAAGTTTTTTGTAGGTACTATCAAGAACTCTATACTCAAGACCCTGTTGCTGAGGAATTAATCGAGTCTTATCTTCAGGTTTTTGATTTTTGTAAACTTGGGCCTCTTGAGAGGGAGAAGCTGGAGGCTCCAATTTCCATGCTGGAACTGCAGTCTGCAATAGATGAGCTGGCATTAGGGAAAGCATCTGGTCCTGATAAACTCCCTTTGGAGGTTTATCGTTTATTATTTGAAATCATTAAAGAGGACATGCTTACTACTTTTATTACTGCTCAAGGTGGAAATCCCCCGGTTTGTTGGGATGAGGCTAACATCGAAGTTTTTAAAAAAAAGGATACGCCCTCTAGTTCTCTTGGGTCATATAGGCCTATATCTCTAATTAACGCCAATGCTAAAATATATTCGAAAATATTGGCAACTCGACTATTGCAAGTTGTCCCCTCCCTTATATCTCGGCAGCAACATGGGTTTCTTCCTGGCAGAAGCACGATCAATCATCTTCATAGGGTTATATCAGCTATAGATTTTGCAAATATGGTACAAAAGAATATTTGAATTATCTTTCTTGATGCTGAAAAAGCATTTGATCGTGTTACATGGGCTTTTCTATGGGTTTTATTGTATAGAATGGGGTTTGGACCGAATTTTATGCAGGCAATACGTAGAATGTTTAAGAGTCCACGTGCTAAAATTTGTACTACGGGACATGAATCTCCAGCCGTACATATAACCAGGGGAACACGGCAGGGATGTCCGTGTTTTCCTTTGCTTTTTGCTATTTATATAGAACCATTATTACAGCTTTTGGAGTCTACTAGCTTTATCCAATCGATGTCAGTTGGTGAGTATAACATACGTGTCCTAGCATATGCGGATGATATCGCAGTTTTGACATCAGACCCTGAGTCTGCTTTAAGAGAGGTAGAAAAAAGTACGCTAAGGTTTGGTCAGGTCGCCGGGTACAGGCTTAATATCTCAAAAACTCAAGTTGTCTGTACGGCTGGGTTGTGCCCCGGCAAACCTCGTGTAACACCGGAGGCCAAGTACCTGGGGATTAAAATTAGAATGTCTGTCCAGGAAATCATAGAAGTAAATTGGGCTGACATTGTAGGATCTGTTAAAAAACAACTTGAAAAGGTACAATGCCTACATTTGTCAATGGTCGGGCGTCGGAATGTATTAAAAATGTGTATTCTCCCTAAGGTACTATATTACTTCCGGACAGTTCCTCTCGAGCTTTCGCGGATACAATTAATGCAGCTTCAGTCTGTTACCGATAGGTTTATTTGGGGGTGGAAGAAAGTTTGCCGGGCATCAAAATATATGATGCTCCCACTTTCACATGGAGGGTTCCAAATTTTTTTCTATATTATTTAGTGTGTCTTATACAAAATTCAAAATATATGTTAACAGGGGGGGTTACACGACCTAATATCTATCAGATGATAGCAGGGAATACGGCCCGTGCATCTATGTTGAAATTCGTTGAGCCAAGCTATTTTAAACGCACTACATTTAAAATTATAATTGCAGCATATAAAGGATGGAAAATGATACGTAACATTTTGGCCATAGGTCGGATTAATTTTTATACACCATTAGAATCTACAGAAATATTCCCAGGGAAATTTTGGGATGCGAAGATGAAAGTTTGGAGAGATAACGGGATATGTCGTTTGGGGGATTTTTTATAAGAATGGTGTATTGATGGCCTTTTCGGATCTAATGGCAACATATACTGTAACCAAGAATGATTTCTTTAAATATCTACAGTTACGTGATTTTTTACATAAACGTGTTAGGCTACAAGATATTTTGCGTAATGAATTTATTGAAGCTATGCATAAAGGGGCAAAGATAGGGACGTTATATGAAATGTTAATTTCTCAGCAACGAGACGATCTAGATCTTCAGGATTCTAAAAGGCAGCTTCGATTAGAAACTCTGGTTTTATACTACAAACTTCGATTGATATTGCAAATGAAGTAATTCTGTCTGCAAATTTGCGTACACAACATTATAAAACCCTGTTTAATTTATACCATACACCAGTTAAAATGATGAAGTGGGGTGATATGTATGATGGTAAATGTTTTAGATGTCAAATGGAGGAAGCTGATATAGTTCATATATTTTTTGATTGCAATGCACTTACACAGCTTTTTTTATGTATTGAACGATTTCTGTTAGAAACAACTAAAGTGCCTTGTGTAATAAATTGTGAAATGATGCTCCTTGGGGTTTTCAGCAGGACAGAATCTATACAGAATAATTACTCCAATCGTTATTTTATCTTCATGGCCATGGCGGTGGCTAGATTGTGTATAGCTACAATGTGGTTGAAACCAGAGGCACCTGCGTATGAAATGTGGCGAGCCAAATTGTATAATGTATTTTACTTTGAATATAATTTATATCATCTTAAGCCATTGAAAAAGAAGCAATTAGGATTGAAAGTATGGCAGCCTATGTTGCAACATCTTGACGTCTCGCTGCAATAATTACACTGTTATGAAGTAATGATATATTGAGCAGTTTCAGCTTTGCGTATATGTAATATATTTGTCTATTGTTTTTTGCCTTTTTTCATGTTTATGTTTTTCTAATTTGAATTACTCTTCTTTGCCCTTTGTTTTGTTTTGGTTTTGGTTTGTTTTTGCATGTTATGAACTGAACAATAAAAATTAGAAGAAAAAAAAAAAAGAATAAGTATGAGGACATTTTTCTTTGAGTCAGGTGAGTGAATATAATATACAGAGTCACCAAATCTTAGTAAAAATGTATATGCACAGTGAAATTCTCACCACACCACGTTTAAAATTGCTACAGTGCACCTAGCGTGGATACACAGACTGTGCCCCAAATTCCCAAAGTACCTGAAGCCCTGAGGCAATAGGCGTGTGGATCGCTGAAGAAGAGGCTTGCTTCTAACAACTTAAAGGTACTGGATACACATCAGGCTTGTGCATCGCCGACGAAGACTTATGCTTTCCGAGGAAATTCCAGCAGACAAAAACTCTTAGACATGCGACTCGTCTGTCTCCAAGTACGCAAGTATACCGGAAGGTGGAGTTGTCAGGGTAACAAATTCCACAACATAAAATGTCCGCTACGGCTTGCGCGATGACATCAGCAACGCGGGATCGAAGAAGCGGATTGGATGATGCTGATGAGTCACGAAGAGAAGAGAAGAGAAGAGTCACTTCGAAGCAGACGTCATGAAGTCTCCGCTAACTCCTACGAACATTCTATGATGTCATCAGATAGACGGGAGCAGCCGAAGGAGAACAATCGTTGCTGCATTCAACGGTAAGTGGTAACAGGCAGCAGAAAGTTCATGCCGCTTCACTTACACTTGACACAGCTTACACCAGAACTTCACGCCACTCCACAAAGATTACGCACTGCTATAGAATCTCTCTTGCAACCAGCGGTGAAGGTGATTAGCAGTAAGACGGAGCTAAAGTTGACATAGGAGCAGAGTAGACACATGCTTCACGCTGCTTACCAGAAACTTGACAGTGTTTCTCATAATTAGCGATATCATCCATTACTTGCAGGGACGGACTTAACAATACAAGCTGTACATATGACAACCGGACGTTACTTCCCGCTGCCCGCCTTTGATCACACACGAGGACAACATCCAAAGTACAAAGGATGTAAAGGGCTCACCTCGGCCGCAGCTGGTCCTCTTCCCGCCCCCCCCACCGATAAAGTCCTTGCGGTGTGTGAGCAGCCTGGGTTTCGCCTCTGGATCGCCGAGAGTGCTGCCTTCCCTTGAGCCCTCTCCTGCCTGTGTGCAGCGCTACGCCTCGCGGCCCCCGCTTCGCGGGAGCCGCTCGAAGGCAAAGACTTTTGCTGTTTAACTTGTCCCAGGATACCTGCTAGTGCATAGGAGCACCAACGCGACATCAGCGAGTTACCATCAACCTTACTGCTTGAGGCGAGACTGCGAGGACCAGCTTGCAGCGCGGCGCTGATCGGCCGCAGCTGGTCCTCTTCCCGCCCCCCTCACCTGCTCTTCCTATAACATCGCCTAGAGTAACGCGCACGCGGGACGCGCGCGGGGCGGCCACCGGGACGAAGACCGGGCAAAGAGCGGGCCGTTTAAGGCCGTTCAAGGACGGCAGAGGACGGCCCAGGCCCTGATTCCCTGTCTCTTCGCCCTGAAACGACCATCCAGGTAGGCCGAATTGTCCCTTACTCCTCGTGGAGGCCCCATTCAGCACCTGGTACAGCCTTACCAACTTTAACCATGCGGCACAAAACCAGAAGCTGTACCAAAAAAGCTACGGAGGTAGCACAAGTGACTGGCCCCATTGATCTTTTCATCTCACGGGTAAATGAGACAATTGACAAGAGCATCGTTCTGCTGGAGAAAAAAGTCTCCTTGGACCTTATGAATGCCAAGCGCTCCTCTCTGGGCTCCCTTGCAAATGCAAACTCACCCTCCCAGCAAGCCTTGAACAACCGCTCCCTACCCTTGCCCTCGTCTATCACAGGCACTGTTACAGTACCGAGTGCTGTTGATTTGTCAGTTACCCGTTCGGACTCGGACCCGTCCTTTGTGGATCTGGAGGCGACCCCAGGCCTAGAACCCTGCCGGACACCTAGAGGGTCGGAGCCGGGCCTGGATAGGCAAACTGCCAAGTCGACACCTTCTGCGCCTAGCGACTCCGGGGGCAAGGCCATTATTATTATATCTACAAATGCAGTGCCCCAGTCTAAGCCCAAGGTTAAGCCTAAAGCCAAAGCCAGGAACCACAACTTGGTATCACCTACTCCACACCTGGCGTCTGGCATTCCTTGCTGGGTCGAAAATATGGTCACTGACCTTAAGCAGGATCTTGAGGCCACAATAGCAGCCCAAATTAAACCCTTGATTTCTAAACTTGACAGACTAACGTCGCTTATTAATACGAAATGGCCCAATAAGATCAACGAGCCTGGGTCTGTCCAGTATCAAGGGTCCAGAGAACCACTCTCCAATCCTCAACCCCCAGCCAAGGTCTCCAAGAACACTACCAACATGACGAAAATACCCTCATCCACCAAGGACCCACCTGCACCACACTTGCCCCATCCAGGGAACAACTCTGTTCAACCCCCACTCATCCCCACCTCCAAGGTGGTGAGTCAGGTCTCGACCTTGCAGCAACCAGCCACTGCAACTAAATCTATCACTTCCCAAGCAAAGGATTCTAAAGGGAAACCCACGAACACCCCAGTTTCTCACTCTACAAACAACTCTGAAGCCCCTAAGCCTAAGCAGGCACGCTACAAATCAATCAGCCTGCCCCCAGAAGTCTCTCCTTTTGTGGTTGTGTTGACTGCCGTCCCCCCACTGAAGGAAGGAGTCAAGGAAACTTTTGTAGAGCTGAGAAACAAATGTGCCCAGTGGCTCCAACTACACAGACCCCTACCCAATAGTGTGAGTGGGGAAATTCTTGCTGTGCGTAGAGGGGATTGGGTGGGTAGGAGTAAGAAAACAATATCAGGGGATGTGATTACTGTTAATTTTAGGGATATAGGGGCAGCGAGTTTCATCTGTAATACACCTAACAGTGGTCCTGCCACCCAAATTAAACCACTCCCCTTGTCTTACTTCCTCCCCAACCCGGCAAGATCCAATTTCCATCGGCCAATTATTTCAAACAATAGAGGGCCTGCACATCCCCCGCAATATGCCCCTAATCACTGGCAACAGCCGCCTAATTTTTCACCTTTATTCCCGCACCATGCTGGCCCCCAGTGGCAACAACCTTTCCATCTTTTACCACCTTTTTTCCAACCTGCTCAGCAGTGGCAACAATTCCCTCAGCCATCACTCTCTGCTAACCATCAATGGCAACAGCCATGGCAGGACCCGTCTTCTTCCCTTGACCCCTCTTATTCACAGTTTGCCCACCCAAATAGGTACTGTGTACTAGATGAGGTCGATTGACTTACCCTCACGGGAGGCCTTGACACAAATCTCCCTCCCAGTAATAACGTTACGGAGGATGTATTATCCGATACATCTCTCCCCATATACCCAGAGGTGTCACCACCTACACCAATTAGGGACGGTGTAGACCCACCTACCCCTCAAATAGTTGATGGTGATCTACCATATGGTGAGTTAAAAATCCTTAGCTGGAATCTTGCAGGGATCTCTAGGAAATTAAGTCTCCCGGAGTGGAATGCCCTGGTAGATGCTCACAAAATTTGTATATTTCAAGAGACATGGGCTACTGAACCACTGCATCGGGTTGGGTTTGTTACTTTTTTTACACCAGCAGTAAAACCCAAGGCAGGGAAGGGGCGGCCATCAGGGGGGCTCCTTATCTGGATAAGCATCCTACTTAACTGCAGGATAACTATTAAGAAGGCAGGAACACCTGATATCCTTGGTATTTCCCTACTGGGTCTACATGGGGGAATAACTGTTGACCTCTATAATGTTTACATCAGAGGAACTAAAAATGGGTGCATTTCACCTACAGTTATGGAGCTTGAGGCCCAACTAGGGGAGCAGAGTGGACCTGGTCATATTTTGGTAGCAGGAGACTTTAACTGCACATACGAGCCACTCCCCCTAGAAGGAATACCTGACCTAGGAGAGGAGGACAGTAGATGGGGTATCCCTACCCTCTCTATCCCACCCATTAAGCGCTGGACCCGTAGTGCAATCCATTTAAATGCGCTCACACTAGAGTTTGGTTTAAGAGCAGCCAATGGCCGTACACGATCTGATCTGCTGGGTGCTCCCACTTTCAACAGAATTGGTCACTCTACAAGGATTGACTACATTCTGTTGGACAGGGGTCTTTGGTTTGGTTATCGATATGGTTGTTACTTCTACCATAGAGAGTGACCATAACTCGCTTTCCTTATCTTTAAAAAACTTTTGGCCCATTGATGCATTGCCAGTCCCATTAAGCTGTCCACAGGAGATTACTGTCTCCTCTTGTGGTAGGCGTCTAAAGTGGAGCAAGATTATGTGCAACACTGATAAATTATCTTCCATAGATGAAGTGGTCAAAAGTACGCAAGCCGAAATTGGCTCTATTGATTTTACTAAATCAGCAGACAAGGCCACTACTATTTTTGAAGCTGGCATAAAAACCATAGGGGACCTCTTTTGGGTACAAGGGCCTTTAGGGAAACCCAAACCTTTATCTAAACCCAAAGGCAAACATGACTGGTACTCGGCAACATGCAGGAAGGCCAAATCACGCCTAATAGAGGCAGTTAAAGGGAAGTCCCCCCTACCAATTCAAATTGCCAGAAGTGAACATAAAAAGGCCCTGCGACTAGCTAAAAGGGAGTGGGATGACGCCTACTGGCTAACCCTTAAGGAAGCAAGCATGAAAAAAGATTCCAAATGTTTCTGGGACACTATAAGGGCACGCAACAGACCAGATAGTGACCTTATAACTTGTAACATTCCGGGTCAGGTGTGGGAGGCCCATTTCTCCAAACTTTACTCCTGCCACAATGGCCCTAACGAGAGAGGGCTTGTCCAATCCTCTACTCACATTAATTATATGCTTCTCCCTAGCGACTCTGATTTCACGCTAAAGGAAGTGGAATATGCAATAAACTCTATTATTCCACAAAAAGCTGCTGGACCAGATGGTATTCCTGGGGACTTGTTAAAATCCGATAGTGTTAAATGGGGCAAACTTATTCACTCCCTCCTTGTTGCCATCTGTAGGGGTGCCCCCATTCCCTCATCATGGAAGGGGGCGGAGGTGGTCCCTATCCACAAGAAAGGCCCAAGGGATGATCCATCTAACTATAGGCCGATTAGCTTGCTAGACATCAGCCAAAAAGTTGTCGGTAAAGTTCTTTTACTCAGAATCCTTAACTGGGTAGAAGAAAACGAAATTCTCACCGATTTCCAGGCCGGTTTTAGAGTAGGTACTGGAACAATTGAGCAAGCATTTAGGCTTATGATGATTTATTGGAAGGTGGTAGAGATAGGCAAGGGCAGTCTTTATCTCGCATTTATCGATCTAAAGACTGCCTTTGACCTTGTCCCTAGGAACTTGCTATGGAAGGTTCTGGCCGACATGGGGCTGCCACAGTATTTACTATCCCTACTGGTCAGGCTCCATCAGGACAGCTTTGCCCAAATTAGGTGGGGTCCTGGAGGGGAGAAAACGGGCTGTATTCCGGTCGAGAGAGGGGTCCGCCAGGGATGTGTTCTGGCTCCCACCCTCTTCTCTCTGTACATCAATGGGGTGGTTGAGCATCTTCTTAAATTTCCATCTGATAAACCATCCTTGGCTGGCGAACGTATACCGACCCTCCTCTTCGCGGATGATACGCTCTTAATCTCCAAAACCCCAATGGGACTACAGAAACTCTTGGACAATTTCCAATCATTTTGTACTGACCGAGGCCTGGTAATAAATACTAACAAAACAAAGTACCTGGTCCTCAATCCCCCCAAACAGCATGTGCGTCCCCCTACCCTAAACTCTGAGTTTTTGGAAAGGGTAAAAGTCTTCGACTACCTGGGGATACGCCTTTCAGACAAAATGGATTGGACGCCCCATCTAGACAAGATGCTGCTGAACCATAAAAGGATCACAGGTGCCCTCCTAAGGGAGCAACGTTCCAGTTCAACTAAACCAATAGGAACAGTCCTTGAGATCTATGCAGCCAAAGGTGTCAGCTCTGCCCTTTATGGAGCGGAACTTTGGGGCTTTGCATCTACCGAAGCTCTCCAAAGATCTGAGAATAATTTCTGTAGACAAATAATGTCCCTTCCACAAAGTACCCCACTTTTACCTTTATTCATGGACCTTGGCTGCACCCAGATTGGCGAAATTGCGAAATTCCGCCCTCTCCTATTATGGGCTCGTATTTGGCGGGTAGAAGAACTCAGTGGATATGCCAGAGGCCTTAAAGAAATAATGGCATCACCAAACTGGGATAGAATCAAATGGTTAAAAAACATGAAAATTCTATTGTCCAACTTGGGCTTACTTGAATCCTGGCTAAGCAGAACCTCTCCCCCAAAACAAACACTTAAAAAGCTCTATCGGGATTGGATTTGCTCCCAAAGACACTCCAGCACGTCCCTTGGCAGGCTTACAGAGGACTTTTTGATGTTTAAAGACTGTCCCAGGCGGGAACCCTACCTGGATATAATTGGGAAACCTTTTGCCCGGACTTTGTATTTTAGATTTAGAACGGGTACTTTGCCACTGAATACCTTTACCAAAACATGGAAATCCTGTACAGGTAAAACTGATTTATGTCCATCATGCCTAGCCAACCCAGAGACATTAGCTCATTTTTTGTTTGTCTGCAAGGAATACGCTAATCCAAGAAGGGTGTGGTTGAAGAACCTATGCCGTCAGCTGGGAACCAGGAGCCATGATGTGGCAATCAGGATACTTGTTTCGGACAGCTATGTACCCTACGTGTGTGCCCTAGCCAAATTTTTATCTTGGGCCTGGGCTATCCGAGCCAGAAAGCTAAAACACTCTGTTTAATTCTTTTTTAAAAAAGGATATATATTCTAATAATGTTTCAACTTTTTATCACCAACGGGCTATGTGTTACTGAGCTAACAAAACCTAGAGGCTTTTCCTCGATTGGGCCAGAGATACAGAATTCCTCTTTTTTAAGAAAATGTAAAAATGTAAACTGTAAACTTATTTTTATATCATTGTCTTGCTTTTATGATATTGAATTTTTATCGAAATAAAGCTTTTTGACTTGACTTGACTTGACTAGAGCGAATACTTTATGTACAACACTCTCCTGGTGTGCAGTCCTCTTTACCTTCAGGGTCCTTTGGCGAGCTACCTTCAGTGTCCTCCCACAGGCTTCTTCAGTGTCGTGCCCCTTCCCGATGCCCATCCCTGGATACTGCTGCCCGCCCCCTCCTGCTCTGTTTTCCCTTTTGGCCTGATCACCCAGCCCCTTGGCACCTGAAATGATAAGCCCTTTCTCAGTGTTTGTGGTGCTTTGGCCCGCTCCAGCCCCTTTCCCAAACCAGTGTTCTTCTTATGTTTCCCTTCCAGGCTTCGGCTGCATTTTGGGCGCTGCAAGTAAGGATCCATGGCATTACCAAATGACAAGTTCGGGACTCGTGGAGGGGGTTTGCCACAATCACATAATGTGCACACTGAAAATGCAAAGTTAAAATAGAATATCTTCCAAAGTTTTGAGCTAAATGGTGTTTTTAACAGTTGAAGAGCTTGAGTCACTGTATTTTACTACCTTAGACAGTAGTAAATAGTGATTTGCAACTGGAACTTAAAAGGTAAGTCTTACTTTTGGCTGACAATGTAGCAGCATTTGTTCACATCTAAAAATAATTACGGGACAGAACATAATAATCCTGCACAAACCAAAGTAGCAATCCAACATAAAAGTAACATTGCACAAAATAACAGCCAAAGCAGAATGCAACACAACGACCACAGTGCAGTACAACAACATAATGCAATTATACAATAATACAACAGAACAAAAAACAACACATCACCAATACACCAATACAACAGAATGCAAGAAAAAATACACACAAATATTCTCATCACACATTACCACCTACACACATCTACTTTTATGATATGGTGGTAAAAGGTGTTTGTACCAAGTACTACTACCTGCCAATTGTGCATAATAATAATAATAATACTGGATTTTGTAGAGCGCGAACAGCTACCTCGCTAGGAGGTGTCCCGGCGCTAGTAGAACACAGATGACCTGGAGGCTAAAGATAGGAAAGTTAGCGGGGTTGGGTGAAAAGCCAAGTTTTCAGCAGTTTCTTGAAGCAGGGTTCAGAAGGGGCCTGTTGGATTTCTTGTGGTAAGGTGTTCCACAGAGCGGAGACGTTTGCCGAAAAAGTCCGACCGCCTAGTCGAACCTTTTTCGTGCGTGGGACGGCCAATTGAACACGGCCATTGGACCGCAATGCGCGGGTTTGGGAGTATCTCGGGAGGCGGTTTTTCAGGTATTCTGGACAGGAGCCATGCAGGGATCTAAACGCCAGCGTCAGCGCTTTAAATTTTATTCTGCTGGCAACTGGCAGCCAGTGCAGGGATCGAAGATGCGGAGAGACTGACTGCTTGAGAGGGATTCGCAATAGCAGTCTCGCAGCCGCATTTTGAACTACCTGAAGTTTTTGTGTAAGGTATTTTGGTAGGCCTAGGTAGAGTCCGTTGGCGTAATCCAGCCGTGAGGTAACAGTGGCATGGATAACCGTTTTCCGGCAGCTCTCCGGGAGGAGTCTCAGGATTTTTCTGAGATTTCTCAGCTTGCTCAGGCAGCAGCCGGCGACTTGTTGGATATGGGAGGTAAAGGACATGCTATCATCCCATCTCACTCCAAGATTTTTTGCCGAGTGACTGGGTGAGGGGGCAGGGCCCATCTCCGTCGGCCACCAAAGTTCTGAGGCGGGGGTGGGACCCTTGCCAAAGAAGATAACTTCGGTCTTATTGGCATTAAGTTTTAATTTATTTGTGTTCATCCAATGTGCTATATCTTGGAGACAGCCTTTGAAGTTTGAAAAGGACTCTTGCGTCATCTCAGAGTACGGAAATACCAACTGGGTGTCGTCGGCATACGAGATTGCCTTGACACCCCAGTTGGCAATTAGCGTAAAGAGAGGAGCAAGGTAGATGTTGAACAAAAGGGGGCTGAGGGCCGACCCTTGCGGAACTCCACAGCTGAGGGTCTTGGGGGCCGAAGAGATCGCCCCAAGTGCCACTTTCTGAGTTCTCTGGGATAGATAGGAGTGTATCCAACCGAGCGCCCTATCCTGAATACCTATCTCAGCCAGCCGGCTGAGTAGTCTGGCGTGGTCCACCATATCGAAGGCGGCCGACAGATCCAGGAGTACCAGCATTGCTGAGTTACCTGCATCCATCGACCACCTTACTGACTCGGCTACCTCAATAAGCGATGTTTCCGTGCTGAAGCCGGGTCGGAAGCCAGACTGTGTCTCGTGTAGGATTTTGTTTACTTCTACAAATTTGCTCAGTTGGCGCTGTATGACTTTCTCCAACATTTTTCCCGGGGCAGCTAATAGAGATATTGGGCGGAGATTAGTGAGGTCTTCTGGATCCCCATTGGGTTTTTTCTTTAAGGGTAGGAGAGTAGCATGTTTCCAGACGTCCGGAAATGTGCCCGAAGCAATGGAGGAGTTCCAGATATGTTGAAGTGTGGGAGCTACAAAGTCAGCTATAGAGCTCCATAATTTTGCTGGGCATGGGTCGTCAGGGGAACCGGATTTACAACGGATAAGTTCTTGCCTTACCTCACTCAGGGGAATGTTCGTGAACTGGGTGAAGGTCTCACCTGGCTCGTCATTGATCGCAAGGTCTTGTTTCACTGTTTTTATTACTGGTCCAAAAGAGTCGTACACCGTTTTTATCTTTTGGTCAAAGAACTCGGAAATTTGCTCGCATAGCGTAGCTGTCGGTGCAACCTCCCTCTCAATGCACTTTGGTTTGAAAAACGACTGTACTACTTTGAAGATCTGTTTACTTGACTGTTCTGCCTGTAGAATCGAATCCGCATAAAAGCGTTTTTTACTTTTTCTGATAGCTTTCCGTAGATTTTTGGAAGCTTCCTTATACCTAGTTCTTTCTTCCAGGCCGTAATTTGCTCTCCAGAGTCTCTCTAGTTTTTTACATGCTGCTTTCTCTTTCCTTAGTTCCTGCGAGAACCATGGAGCTGAGGGAGAGTCTCTTTTTGATAGTGCTTGGGAGGCTGGCGCAATGGAGGAGACCATCTTTCCGACCCACTCATTGAGGAGTTGAGCATCTCTATTGGCATTGTTTGTCAAAGATGGGGTGGTTTGTGCCAAGACAGGGCCCATAGTATCGGGGGTCAGCTTTTTCCATTGTCTCTTCAGGAAGTAACATTTGCTAGAAGCAGGAATGTCATACACCATGTTCAGTGTAAATGGGACAAGTGAGTGGTCTGACCATGTCAGAGGGAGTGGTACCTCAGGCAGTACATTCTTGATGTTAGAGAAGATGAGATCAATAGTATGGCCCCCTGTATGTGTAGGGCCCTCATTGATCAGTCTAAGACTGGCCGTATTTAATGTTGCTCTGAGCAGCTCTGCCATGGCACAGTCGGGTTTATCCATGTGGATGTTGAAGTCACCTACCACAATGAAATGGGGGTGGAGGAGCGAGCTCTGAACAATCGTATCTAGTAGGGTGATTAGGTTGGGGTCTACGCCACCCGGAGGGCGATATATCACTAAACCAGCTAGTGATAGCTGAGGGCTCGCCTGAAAGCAGAAGTGAAGGCCTTCGATTCCCTGAATAGTAGTGGGGGCTGAAGATGTTAATATTAGATGTTCTTTAAAAATAATGGCTACGCCACCGCCTCTTTTTGTCCCAGGGCGGTTGGCGAGGCATATTTTAAATCCCAGAGGGACTGCAAGTGCAATGGAGGTCAAGTTGTCCTCCTTGATCCAAGTTTCTGTTAAAAACAGGATATCCCACTCCTGCTCTTCTAGTAATAGCCAAACATCATCTACATGTTTGGCTAGGGATCTGCAGTTCAGTAATCCAGCTCTAAGGCCTATTTGAGGTGGGGGTTTGGGATTAGGGGGCCTCACAAAGTTTTTACTGCCAAAAGCTATCCCAGAGTTGCCACAGATCTGAGGGGGGTTGAAAGTCAGAGGATCTGTAGTGTGAGGGCAGCATTTAGATGGGGGATCGAGAGCCTTTAAGTCCTTACCTGACCACACTATCCTTCCACCTTGTGTTCGACTACCGGCAGCATATCTGGCCCCGGCCGCGGTCTGGTCGCGGACGGGCGCAGACGGGCTTGCCTTAGGCGCGCCTTCGGCGCGCAAACGGCGCTCCCGCTGCGCTCGTCCGCTGCGCTTCCGAAGGAAGCCCATATTTTATAGTTGCAGATAACGTCAGTAGGGGGCGTAGCTTCAAAAAAGGGGCGTGGCCTCGCTCGGCGACGGAATGGTGGGGCGTGGCCTCGGCGAGCGCCGGTGATGGCGACCAAGAGAATCCCGGGTCCGCAGCAGCGCTGGATCCGCTGCGCGGCGTGCTCGGGAGATCAAGTTCTAGTAAGAGGAGTTTAGAGGGAGCAGAGTAAGTGGTTTAAAAACAGCAAAAGTGACACTCAAATACTTTACAAACTGGCACAAAACACGCTCCCGGCTTTCCGCCTCAGGAGGTACAATCTATCTCCCTGACGCTGGTATTCAGCGCCTTTAAAAGGCTCAAAAGGGGCGTGGCCTCGCTAGGGGGCGTGGCCTCGGCGAGCGCCGGTGATGGCGACCAAGAGAATCCCGGGTCCGCAGCAGCGCTGGATCCGCTGCGCGGCGTGCTCGGGAGATCAAGTTCTAGTAAGAGGAGTTTAGAGGGAGCAGAGTAAGTGGTTTAAAAACAGCAAAAGTGACACTCAAATACTTTAAAAACTGGCACAAAACACGCTCCCGGCTTTCCGCCTCAGGAGGTACAATCTATCTCCCTGACGCTGGTATTCAGCGCCTTTAAAAGGCTCAAAAGGGGCGTGGCCTCGCTAGGGGGCGTGGCCTCGGCGAGCGCCGGTGTACCGTAGTTTCGATCTTCCCATCTGGCTGATCTTCCCCCTCGTTTGTGCGCATGCGTATCAGTAAGCGCATGCGCAGGATGCCCTTTTTTGTAAATCAAGGTATTTTTGATCTCCCCCCGTTCTGCCATTTTAGTGCGCATGCGTGTCATTTCACGCTTGCGCACGAAGTAATTTTTCATTCAGTTTGAAGCTCCCGCGGCAGCGTTACCACCATTACCAGTTGTGCTCCCCAGCTGCAGCCTTTTTAGGGCTCGCCTGCTGATGCGCTTCTGCGCATCGCTGGCGAAGCTCTATTACGGCTTATCCAGTGTTGATCCACCACTGGCGATTTCTTCAAGTGCATGTGCTTTTTAGGTCATTGCGCAAGCGCAAGCGCAAGCCCTAAAAAGCGCGTGCACAATGCCACCAGCCCCCTGCCTGCCTGCCTCGCATTACCAGATCAAAGGCAGCCCAGCCCCCCTCCCACAAGCTTCTCAGCGTGTGCTCTGCCTCAGGCCTGCATTTCTCCTCCCCTCGGGCAAACAGCCGCAATAACACCCTCCCTGCTCAGCTTTTTTTTCTCAATTTCTCCCCGTCTACACTTCCCATTAGGAGCCCTTCCTCCCCCCAGATAATCTATCTCCATAAGAGATAAGCAGCTCTTCCACCATCTCAAACCCGTATTAGTGCTCCTCACTATGCATGTTTTTACTTAGAAAATCAGCACAATGCAGCAGTGTGACATCAAGCCAGGTTCATCGACATCACTGCAAAAGTAAAGTTTTTATTCCCCATTTCCTCTTCAAGAAAGTGACTGCGCATCAGCCTCTACGGATCAGAAAGCGGAGCCCCTCCACTGACCGGCTGCGAGTCAAATGGCCATGTTTCACAAATTATGGTTTTCGTGGTCTTATTCTGGAGTAGCCCTGTTGGCAAGAGAGGAAAGAGCAAGGCTCTGACAGTCAGTCCTCCTCTGCTTCATAGTATGCCGCGCCACTATAGTAAGTTGAACAAGGGATATTATTTGACAGAAAGAGGCAACCTGCATCTATTCACGGAAATACATTGAGCAGTCTACATTTTTATTTTTTAAAGCTACATACAATGCACCATAACTATTCTAGGTCTACAAATGGAAATACATAACAAGCAATATTTTTATTTATTTTTTAAGAGGTGCATACTTAAAAAAATGATTACAAAAATTAAACATCAACTAGTAATTAAAAAACCTAGCAATTAAGATATGCCACGTCAAATAATAACTTTTGTCGCCAATTAATTATCAGTGTCTGGAATGGATATGGTCACACCCTCACTCACCCTCAACCCCTCACCCTCACTCACCCTCAACCCCTCACCCACACCCTCACTCACCCTCAACACCTCACCCTCAACCCCTCCCTCACGCTCACCCACCCTCACCCTCACTCACCCTCACCCTCACTCACCCTCAACACCTCACCCTCACTCACCCTCAACCCCTCACCCTCACTCACCCTCAACCCCTCACCCTCACCCTCACTCACCCTCAACCCCTCACCCTCAACCCCTCACCCTCACTCACCCTCAACTCCTCACCCTCAACACCTCACTCACCCCCACGCTCACCCTCACGCTCACCCACCCTCACCCTCAACACCTCACCCTCAACACCTCACCCTCACTCACCCTCAACCCCTCACCCTCACTCACCCTCAACCCCTCACCCTCAACCCCTCACTCACCCTCACTCTCACTCATCCTCTATCACCCTCCCTCACCCTCAACCTCTCACCCTCACTCACCCTCAACCCCTCACCCTCACTCACCCTCAACCCCTCACCCTCACTCACCCTCAGCCCCTCACCCTCAACCCCTCACCCTCACTCACCCTCACCCTCACCCTCACTCACCCTCAACCCCTCACCCTCACTCACCCTCACTCACCCACCCTCACTCACCCTCAACACCTCACCCTCACCCTCACTCACCCTCACTCACCCTCAACACCTCACCCTCACTCACCCTCAACCCCTCACCCTCACCCACCCTCACTCACCCTCAACCCCTCACCCTCAACCCCTCACCCTCAACCCCTCACCCACACCCTCACTCACCCTCAACACCTCACCCTCAACCCCTCCCTCACGCTCACCCACCCTCACCCTCACTCACCCTCAACAACTCACCCTCAACACCTCACCCTCACTCACCCTCAACCCCTCACCCTCACTCACCCTCAACACCTCACCCTCACCCTCACTCACCCTCACTCACCCTCAACACCTCACCCTCACTCACCCTCAACCCCTCACCCTCACCCACCCTCACTCACCCTCACTCACCCTCAACCCCTCACCCTCAACCCCTCACCCTCAACCCCTCACCCACACCCTCACTCACCCTCAACACCTCACCCTCAACCCCTCCCTCACGCTCACCCACCCTCACCCTCACTCACCCTCAACAACTCACCCTCACTCACCCTCAACCCCTCACCCTCACTCACCCTCAACTCCTCACCCTCAACACCTCACTCACCCTCACGCTCACCCACCCTCACCCTCACGCTCACCCACCCTCACCCTCAACACCTCACCCTCACTCACCCTCAACCCCTCACCCTCACTCACCCTCAACCCCTCACTCACCCTCACTCTCACTCATCCTCTATCACCCTCAACCCCTCACCCTCACTCACCCTCAACCTCTCACCCTCACTCACCCTCAACCCCTCACCCTCACTCACCCTCACTCACCCTCAACCGCTCACCCTCACTCACCCTCAGCCCCTCACCCTCAACCCCTCACCCTCACCCTCACTCACCCTCAACCCCTCACCCTCACTCACCCTCACCCACCCTCACTCACCCTCAACACCTCACCCTCACCCTCACTCACCCTCAACCCCTCACCCTCACTCACCCTCAACTCCTCACCCTCAACACCTCACTCACCCCCACGCTCACCCTCACGCTCACCCACCCTCACCCTCAACACCTCACCCTCACTCACCCTCAACCCCTCACCCTCACTTACCCTCAACCCCTCACCCTCAACCCCTCACTCACCCTCACTCTCACTCATCCTCTATCACCCTCAACCCCTCACCCTCAACCTCTCACCCTCACTCACCCTCAACCCCTCACCCTCACTCACCCTCACCCCTCACCCTCATTCACCCTCAGCCCCTCACCCTCAACCCCTCACCCTCACTCACCCTCACCCTCACTCACCCTCAACCCCTCACCCTCACTCACCCTCACTCACCCACCCTCGCTCACCCTCAACACCTCACCCTCACCCTCACTCACCCTCACTCACCCTCAACACCTCACCCTCACTCACCCTCAACCCCTCACCCTCACCCTCACCCACCCACCCTCACTCACCCTCACTCACCCTCAACCCCTCACCCACACCCTCACTCACCCTCAACACCTCACCCTCAACCCCTCCCTCACACTCACCCACCCTCACCCTCACTCACCCTCAACACCTCACCCTCACTCACCCTCAACCCCTCACCCTCACTCACCCTCAACCCCTCACCCTCACCCTCACTCACCCTCAACCCCTCACCCTCACTCACCCTCAACTCCTCACCCTCAACACCTCACTCACCCTCACGCTCACCCTCACGCTCACCCACCCTCAACCCCTCACCCTCACTCACCCTCACCCACCCTCACCCACCCTCACTCACCCTCAACACCTCACCCTCACCCTCACTCACCCTCACTCACCCTCAACACCTCACCCTCACTCACCCTCAACCCCTCACCCTCAACCCCTCACTCACCCTCACTCTCACTCATCCTCTATCACCCTCAACCCCTCACCCTCACTCACCCTCAACCTCTCACCCACCCTCAACCCCTCACCCTCACTCACCCTCACTCACCCTCAACCCCTCACCCTCACTCACCCTCAGCCCCTCACCCTCAGCCCCTCACCCTCAACCCCTCACCCTCACTCACCCTCACCCTCACTCACCCTCAACCCCTCACCCTCACTCACCCTCACTCACCCTCACCCACCCTCACTCACCCTCAACACCTCACCCTCACCCTCACTCACCCTCACTCACCCTCAACACCTCACCCTCACTCACCCTCAACCCCTCACCCTCACCCACCCTCACCCACCCTCACTCACCCTCAACCCCTCACCCCCTCACCCTCACTCACCCTCACCCTCACTCACCCTCACTCACCCTCAACCCCTCACCCACCCTCACTCACCCTCACTCACCCACCCTCACTCACCCTCAACACCTCACCCTCACCCTCACTCACCCTCACTCACCCTCAACACCTCACCCTCACTCACCCTCAAACTCAACATACATACATACATACCCTCACTCACCCTCACTCACCCTCAACCACTCACCCTCACTCACCCTCAACCCCTCACCCTCACTCACCCTCACTCACCCTCAACACCTCACCCTCACCCTCACTCACCCGCACTCACCCTCACTCACCCGCACTCACCCTCACTCACCCTCACCCTCACTCACCCTCACCCTCACTCACCCTCACTCACCCTCAACCACCCTCAACCACTCACCCTCACTCACCCTCACCCTCACTCACCCTCACTCACCCTCAACCCCTCACCCTCACTCACCCTCAACCCCTCACCCTCACCCTCACTCACCCTCAACCCCTCACTCACCCTCACTCTCACTCATCCTCACTCACCCTCAACCCCTCACCCTCACTCACCCTCACCCACCCTCAACCCCTCACCCTAACTCACCCTCAACCCCTCACCCTCACTCACCCTCACTCACCCTCAACCCCTCACCCTCACTCACCCTCAACCCCTCACCCTCACTCACCCTCACTCACACTCACCCTCACCCTCACTCACCCTCACTCACCCTCAACCTCACTCACCCTCACCCACCCTCAACCCCCCATCCTCACTCACCCTCACCCTCACTCACCCTCAACCCCTCACCCTCACTCACCCTCAACCCCTCACCCTCACTCACCCTCAACCCCTCATCCTCACCCTCACCCTCACTCACACTCACCCTCACTCACCCTCACCCTCACTCACCCTCACCCTCACTCACCCTCACTCACCCTCACCCTCACTCACCCTCAACCTCACTCACCCTCACCCTCAACCTCACTCTCTCACTCACCCTCAACCTCACTCACCCTCAACCTCACTCACCCTCACCCACCCTCAACCCCTCACCCTCACTCACCCTCACCCTCACTCACCCTCACTCACCCTCAACCCCTCACCCTCACTCACCCTCAACCCCTCACCCTCACTCACCCTCAACCCCTCATCCTCACCCTCACTCACCCTCACTCACATTCACCCTCACCCTCACTCACCCTCACTCACCCTCACCCTCACTCACCCTCACTCACCCTCACTCACATTCACACTCACCCTCACTCACCCTCACTCACCCTCACTCACCCTCACTCACCCTCACTCACCCTCACTCACCCTCACCCTCACTCACCCTCACCCTCACCCTCACCCTCACCCTCACTCACCCTCACCCACCCTCACCCTCACTCACCCTCACTCACCCTCACCCTCACTCACCCTCACTCACCCTCACCCTCACTCACCCTCAACACCTCACCCTCACTCACCCTCACTCACCCTCAACCCCTCACCCTCACTCACCCTCAACCCCTCACCCTCACTCACCCTCACTCACCCTCACTCACCCTCACTCACCCTCACTCACCCTCACTCACTCACCCTCACTCACTCACCCTCACTCACTCACCCTCACTCACTCACCCTCACTCACTCACCCTCACTCACTCACCCTCACTCACTCACCCTCACTCACTCACCCTCAACCCCTCAGCCTCACCCTCACTCACCCTCACTCACCCTCAACACCTCACCCTCACTCACCCTCACTCACTCTCAACCCCTCACCCTCACTCACCCTCACCCTCTCTCACCCTCAACACCTCACCCTCACTCACCCTCAACCCCTCACCCTCACTCACCCTCAACCCCTCACCCTCAACCCCTCACTCACCCTCACTCTCACTCACCCTCACTCAACCTCAACCCCTCAGCCTCACCCTCACCCTCACCCACCCTCAACCCCTCAGCCTCACCCTCACTCACCCTCAACCCCTCACCCTCACTCACCCTCAACCCCTCACCCTCACTCACCCTCAACCCCTCATCCTCACCCTCACTCACCCTCACTCACATTCACCCTCACCCTCACTCACCCTCACCCTCACTCACCCTCACTCACTCTCAACCCCTCACCCTCACTCACCCTCACCCTCACTCACCCTCAACACCTCACCCTCAACCCCTCACCCTCAACCCCTCACCCTCACTCACCCTCAACCCCTCACCCTCAACCCCTCACTCACCCTCACTCTCACTCACCCTCACTCAACCTCAACCCCTCAGCCTCACCCTCACCCTCACCCACCCTCAACACCTCACCTCACCCTCACTCACCCTCACTCACTCTCAACCCCTCACCCACCCTCACCCTCACTCACCCTCAACACCTCACCCTCACTCACCCTCAACCCCTCACCCTCCCTCACCCTCAACCCCTCACCCTCCCTCACCCTCAACCCCTCACCCTCGACCCCTCCCCTTAACCCCTCACCCTCACTCAGCCTCACTCACCCTCAACACCTCACCCTCACTCACCCTCAACACCTCACCCTCACTCACCCTCAACACCTCACCCTCAACCCCTCACCCTCACCCTCACTCACCCTCACAACACATATTGTGTTACAATAGGTGTCACATTTGCAAAAGATAAAACTATTGGCATTGTAAATAACAAAGCTATTAATTCGCCATTTTCAAAACAAGCACATAAATACAAAATGTGTCCTTTACAATACCAATAGCTCAAACTTTCCTAATGCAAGACCTATTGCATTGCTGTGCTTCTCTCCCCTGCTGCACTCTCCTGCTCTCTAGAGATGTGGCCTAACGACAAGAGCTGCCATCTAAGTCACGTAAATACAAAATATGTTGCATTCCAAATGCTATAGGTGTCACATTCGCAAAAGTTATAACTATTGGCATTGTAAATGACAAAGCCATCAATTTAGCAATTTTAAAAACCAACAAATAAATAACATATGTCATTTACAATACCAATAACTCCAACTTTTCTAATGCGAGACCTATTGCATTTCCAATGCTTGTTTAGTGCGCATGCGAGTCATTTCACGCATGCGCAATAAGTCCTTGTTATCCATTTGAAACTCCCGGGGCAGTTAACCAGCTTGTGACCGCGGCGCGTTGCTGGACCAGGAACGGACTTTCATCCCTTGAGAAGCCCAGCTAGAGGACAGGAGAGGCGGGTTCAGGTACTGCGCGTTGTGTAATTTGTCGGTCATTAAGAGGCTTTGTTATAAACGCATCTAACTGTGCTCACCACTTGCTTCTCAGTGGGCCGCGTAGCTGAAGGGCTCTGGGGCTAGGCAGGCAGCCCAGAAGCGGGCAAGCCCCTCTGAGTTTATTTATTTAATGCATTCTTTAAAGCACGGACTTTACCCGAAGGTGTCAGAGTGCTGTACAATAGAACCAGAGTGTGTGATGGCACTCCCCTCGGCCCGGAGAGCACACATGGCAACCTCATGGAAGGCGTCTCCTAGGGCCTCCCTGGCAGCCACAGTGCTCTGCGTTGCCGCCGTGGGGAAAGCATGTGAGGTCTAAGTGAGCAGGAGAGAGGGGCTCGTCGATGCCTGCATGTCGCCTTTGTAGTTTTGCAAGTATCGTGTGGGTGAACCAAATGATCGCAGTACCCAGGTGTCCTGTTTAATCCCTGCTATGCTCAGCTGCGGGGTCTTTTTATTCACAAATCTTACGTAGCTCTGGCCATAACGCGGCCTGGTGCGAACAGGTCAAACTGATGTACCCCCTAGTGCACCTTAGTACAGCAAGCCATCACGCCCACGACGCGCCAATGCTAATCCTCCACTTCCCTTGGCCTTCAAATGGATATATCACTCTTTCACCCCCTCCGTTTTATTTTAAAAATGCGCCCTAGAAAGTCAGTAATAACTAAGGCCTGTAGATAACTCAGCCCTCCCTGGCCGTTCGAGGACGGGTGGCCAGAGCAGGACAAGGACTTGACTGTCTTTTCCTTCTTACCCAAATCAGACAAGCACATTCTCCACTTATGCGCTGCCGCTGCACTCCCCCCCCCATTCCCTCTTTGTCTCGCTCCTCACTTATTGAGAACACCGACGACTCTTACCCTCTATTTTCTCCATTCCTTCATTTCCCCCCCTGTGAAATGGATAAACAAAGCAACATTTTTGCTGGAAATGTCTTTCTAAGATTTTTTAATTCCAAAGTTCAGCCTCGAGATGGAGAGGGGAAAAATGGTTCGAAATATAAATAATTTAATTGAAGCAAGCCAGAGTGATCGCAAAGTGGCCTGATTGGGTTTTATTTACAACCCAACACATTAGGGCCACTTTACAGAGTTTGCCAGTTAGGCGCTACAGTTGTTTTCTGCTCTTTTCGTTTGAAAAGTATTGTTTTCCCCGGGTGGGGAAGTGCACTATTCATGTAGGTACTCAATACTCTGTGATGCGTGGAGTGTTAAACTATTAATACGATATGTGTCTACTTTTTTGCTTACTTTAGTTTATAAAATGTATACCGTTGCTCTGTTTTCAGGAATGTGGTCTTTATAAACCATACTGCTGTTATGTACTTAACTTATCAGGCAAAAAATCTTATTGATTTCTGAAAAATCTAAAAGAGTAAAGGTTACCATGTTGTTCCTGCTTATATTTGACACGCTTTACGAAATCTTGCATTCACTAAATCTTGCATTCACTAAGAGTGTTTGCTTTTTCTAGGATGTTACTTTTTTTTCAGGCTGCATATTACTTACTCTTTTCTAGTGCATAATTTGAATTGAGTCGCAACCAGGTTTTTATAGCGGGGCCCAATCGGGTTGTAGCTGAAAGCACTGCAAGTTTCTCTCAGCGGGGCATTATGGTGTTCAGTAAGAGAGAGAGAGGATGTGGCACTACGGCCAGAGCTGTTCAATTTGGAACTGAGGAACCATGGTTAAGCCTTAATGACAGACCATTCTCTGGAGGGAGCACATTTCCATATTAGAATTTAGATGGCTTCACTGGACCTTTGAAGCCCTGCTCTCCTAGCACTAGCAGGTGGACCCTGGCAGTGGAAGTGTGGGTTAAGCTTGAAGGCCTGTCCACTACAATCCATACTGAAGTTCATCTCCAGCCTTGTGGGTAATCTCATGAAGCAGCACTCCCTAGAGCAACATTGACTGTCACTGAGGTCACAGGACCATTGAGGCCAGTCCGCCTCACCCATTGGTATTGTCATTGTTTCAGCAGTAGCAGGGCAACTCGCCAGGGATTAGCAATGCAGGATTTGCACACACACCAAACTAAATTTTCAAGCTTCACGTTTCAGACACGGGCATTCTTAACTAATTGGTTAAGCAGAGAAGCTTGGAAGAAATGATAGGTTTTCTGATTTTACATTGCTCATTCAGCCTCTGGATGAGCATCGTGTGACCTCTCGTAGTTTACATCAAAGGTTAATGTTAATAATGTGTTCCATTTGTGGTGCTTTAGTTTAGTGTGGGCGACAACCAGGAGCCACATGAAAGCTTGGATTCTTTTTTCTCAAGGGCCCTCATGCGGCACCAGAGCTAGGCATCTGGCCCAAGCCTCTATTGGCCTGCACACTTTTTAGTTTAATCTCACATCACTTGCACTCAGCTGGAAGGTGGATGCTGCCAAAGGGAGTTGGCTTTGCTACTTGTGATGAAATTGGAAAAAGTAGGTCAGGAAACCAGATTTTATAGGCAACACTCACCTGCAACAATCTGGTGTGTACTGGCTGCAGTAAAACTGCAGATACTTGTCCTACTACTGTGGGGCTGATCACATAGACCTCCCCCTTGTAGTTATGTGGTGTTCTGATATGATTAATTGCTACACTAATTTCTTGGTACTTGCAATGTTTGTAGATTGTCCGTCATTTTAAGCCACCTTTGTCATTGCTCTAAATTCTCCACTTTTCCTTTAGATAGTTTAGGACTCCCAGCCATTGCCACCCTTCTTTGTTTATTTATTATTTGTTCCGTGCCTGACAAATGGGATATTTGGATGCTGTTGCCATGTTTAGTGCTCCTGTACCCAGGGGGTTGGGACACAGTTCGGGACCATGGCCTGCTGGTACAGATGGTGCATGCATTGTTTTTAAGTGGAGAACTCTGGAGAAGGGTGCCTGGTGAATAGAGGCCTGGGGGAGGAGGGATATGACTTTTCCGCCATTGGAATGTTTTTCATTTTTATTTTTTTTCATAGGCTGTTCACTGCTCTAGTATTTCAGTTGCACACAGAATATTTTGAGCGGTTGAATTGCATCAATGCACTTGTCTTTCTGTCTGTGCGTTATAAAGTGTTGGAATATGTCCATTATTGTTTCCTGAGGCAAGCATGTATTCCTGAATCAGGCTGCATGATCCAGTGTGTAATAATTGTATAGCTCTTCAATCCGCGGTGGCACAGCTTCCAGGATAATGTGCTTCATGGCAAAAAACATGTAAAGTCCCAAATGGAGACCTATTGGCTATGCTGATGCTTGTTCACTACAGTGAACTCCACAAAGAGCTGATCACCCACCTGATGGTCTTTGAGGCAAATCTGTATCGAGGATTCACACTTTTGGGTTCCAAGTACTGCACCAGTCAACACATTGTTCCCAGCAACAGACGTATATATATAGTTTAGTTATTGTTGAGGGATGCCTCGCAGCCAAGAGTATGTCCATCACCTCTGGAGTAAGATCAAACATGTTCAGCTGTCCCCTCTCATTCTCCATGCATGGACATGGATTTTGCGAATGCCTGGCCTGAGAACCCAGCTCTGCTACTGCAATAGCAGGTCCTCCCGTTGACATAGCCTCATCAGAGTACAGATACTCCAGCATTACATTCTGTGCCCAATTTGGTTCCTCTTTGAAAATTTGATCCAGTTGGTTCTTATATTTTTGAGAACGTGAGACAGGAGTGGTATCCACAAGAAGGCATACAGGAGTCCCACAATCCACCTAAGGCGGAACGCATGTCTGAGTGACAGATGCCTTTGAAACACCAGTCTGCAGAAGTGCTGACATTGCTTGTACTTGACGGTGGCAAACAGAGCGAAGGTTATCCTCATTTGTGGAAGAGAACCTGACCTGGCTCCATGTGTTATTGCCACTCTTGATCCTCCTAGGCTCTGACTGCTGAATTAATCCGCCTAGACCTCTGAACTTCTGGTCAGAATACTGCTCTTCCCCTCAGGCAGCTCCACCGTTAACTACCTACCCCATCGCTGCAAGATTCGAGGCTTCTGTGCCTTCTGCTCGTCTCCCCTTCTGTTTCCTCCTTATGTCTGCCCTTTAAGTTTTCTTTTTTTGCTTCCCATTTCCTTGCCTTTTCCTGTTCCTATTTTTTTTTTTCCTGTTCCTTTCATATTTCTCGCCTCTTCCCCATGGTTTTCTCCACTGCGGCTCCTCCAGCATGGTCCCGCCCTCTCCCTGCTAACCCTCTACTTAATAATAATTTGTGGCATATATGCGCGTCCCAACCGCGGCCATCACCAGGGACCCTGGACCTCCGGCCGCCAGTGCAGCATCTACTCTGCCCTATAGGCACTCAACACAGGCCAGGACAACTGCAAGGGTTCTTAATCTATTCACACCCATGGACCTTTTATCTGCTGCCACTGTCGCCACGCCGAGACCCATGACCCACCTCAACTCACTGCCACAATTTCACTGCACCCCAAACCCTGCAATGTATCCTCCTCAGTGTCCGTTCCCTCCACATACACACGGAGGAAATCTGGGACCTCCTCGACCACACCTTCTACGATGTCGCCCTCACAGAAACCTTGATAAACGACTCCTGGAACTGGTGTTGCAATCGCCACCCCCAAAGGCTACAACATCACTCAGAAGGACCCCCCAGAGGAGGCATCACCATCGCTCACAAATCCAACATCCGACGGAGCAACCACACAGACAGGCCCACAGACCTGATGGAACACCTTCACTTCAACATGCAGACCAACCCGACTACCACCCTTCGAGGCACCCTCATCTATAGACCCCACGCACCTTTTTCCAACTCAATCACCAACATCATCCAGCAAGCCATCACCTCCACGTATTACACCTTGCTTAGAGAACTCCACTCCCACCTCAACAACCTCCAAGACCCCAACTCCTCCTACCCCCTCAACATTGGACTCCCAACAGATCCTACCACAACCCACACACTCAAAACCAACATCAACCGCAAACGTCCACACCAGCTCCAACGCAGGAGTTGGAACACCAGTGACCAGCTCACTGCCTCCCTCAGAAGTGCCACTCCCACCTACACGGATGACGACCCAGCCAACGCTGCCTGAACCCTGCACAGTTGGCTCACCGACTGCGCCAACATCACCCACCCCTTAAAGAAAACTATCAACCCACAAGCCAAGAGAGCTAGCTGGTTCTCCGCCGAACTCCGAGATTTGAGAGTAACTTGCAGACGCCTCAAAAAGAGATGGAAGAACTCCAAAACCACAGCAAAATTTGACAACTTCAAAGCAGCCACTGCTGTTCGCCACAAGCTCATCAGATACACAAGGAAGAAAGCACTCCAGGACAGACTCTCCACCCACGCACACAACAGCAAGGAACTCTCCGGCATCATCGGAGTTTGCCTAACCCAACAGAGAGACGACCAATATTCCCCCCCCCCCCCCCCCCCCCCCCCCTCACCTGTACCTCTGAAGCAGACCCGGCACCTTTTTCCACCACAAGATCAAGACCATCTACACACAGAACCTATAATCACCATTCCCTACTCTACGCAGCCATCACTCAACAGCTGTACTGCCCTCTCCATCAATGACACCCTGAAGGCTATGAAGTCAGCCAACTCCGGGGCTCCCACAGACCCTTGACCGTACCACATCTATCACAGAGCTTCCAACATCATCGCCCAGAGCTTCAATGAATCGTCAACGTATCCTTCAAGACCGCCTCCTTCCCCAATGACTGGAAACACGCCGAGATCAACCCTCTCCCGAAACAACCCTTGGCAGAGCCCCACCAACCTCAAAAACGTCAGACCGTTCTCTTTACTCCCTTACCCGGCGAAGCCATCAAATAGCGTAAACAGGCAGCTTGCCTCCTTCATAGAAGAAAACATCTCCAACTCCTCCCAATTTGGTTTCAGGAAAAACGACAGCACTGAAACCACCCTTCTTGCCGTGACAGATGACATCCGCTCCCTCCTCGACAGAGGAGAGACTGTGACCCTCATCCTCCTGGACCTCTCCGCAGCCTTTGACACTGTATCTCACCGCACCCTGGCCCACAGACTACAAGACGCAGGAATTCGGAACAAGGTCCTTGACTGGATCTGCTTATTCCTATCCTGCAGAACGCAGCAGTTCACACTCCCACTATTCCTCTTGGATCTCACACTGACTGCCTGCGGAGTTCCCCAAGGATCCTCCATCAACCCCGCCCTGTTTAACGTCTGTATGGCCTGCTTGCACCCTTTTTCAGATCCCACAAACTCAACATTGGAGATATTGGGTTCGTTGGATAGTGAGGATGAGTTAGGTGTCGTCTGCATAAGATACAAACAACTTCCAAGAATGAATGGCAGCTGTCGCCAGGTTGATGAGCAGCTGCCTACAACTCAATGGACAAAACTGAAGTGCTCATCATGGACCCATACACCTGGAATGACACATGGTGGCCTCCTGCTCTTGGGACCCCCAAACCCGCCCCACCATCCCCCTCCTACCCCGGACCACGTACGCAATCTCAGAATCATCCTGGACTTTGAACTCAAAATTAACTGCCAAATCAATGCCGTCTCCTCTTCCTGTTCCCACACCCTCCGTCTACTATGAAAGTCTTTTCAACTGGATTCCTCTCTAGCACAGGGAACCGTCACCCATGCCCTCACAAACAGCAGACACGACTACAGCAACACACTCTACGGCTTGATCAACGAAAACCTCACCCACAAACTTGAACGTCCACAACACCTCCACCAGACTAGTCCAAAACCTACCTCGAGACTGCCACGTCACCCAACACCTGCGGACACTACATTGTCTCCCCGTTGAGAAGAGAATCTCGTTCATGCTTCTCACCCACATAAGCCTCCAACTCCAGGTCTACCTACCTGAACCACCGACTCTTGTTCCACGTACCCCAAAGATTGCTCAGCTTCCCCTTGATACAGTGTCACGCATCAAGAAGAACACAAGACATTTCCTTCTTCCTCGCTGCCAGGGCATGGAACATCCTCCTTCAACAGACACAAACACTCTCTATGGTTCATGAACGAGTTCATGACCTGGCTCTTCAAATTAGGCCCCCCACCCAAAATCGCCTTGATACCCTTCCGGTGAGTAGTTGCGCTTTACTAGCTCTGATTTATTTATTGGCCCTTCACTTTTTTAAGTTGATGTGGGGCTGGAACTCTGCCAGAGGCCACTTATCTCCACCTCTCACAGGTGGGCACCCCTAACCCGTAAGCAACGCATTCCTCACTGTCAAGTCTGTATAGGGATGAGAAGAAGGCTCTTGCAGTGTCTTCCAAAATATCAATTTAGTATGAGATGTCCCCTTGATGTTGGGCCCACAAACACTTCAGATCTTTTTCCATAGCCCCCATTTGCCATCATTTCTAGCAGCCTTAGAGTTGGTCTCAGTCCAGTACCCAGGTTTCACATTGAAGGATGCTGCATTGAGCTTTAAACATTTATTTAAGCTTTAATGTTTACTAAAACTTGCGGTTGAAATGTCTATTATATTTACCTTTTGGACATTATGTTTACCCTCCTCCCAGTAAACACTTAGTGTTCTGCTTTGTGAAGTTTGAGTGTGGCAGGCAGAAGCCACGCTAAGCAGGTGAAGTATTTTCAGAATTTACATAACCACATTTCTTGCTGCTTTGTGTCCACAGTGAGTTTGGCAAATGTCGTGTTTTGGTATTTCTCTTCGCATTTCTTTAACATGTGACAGATTTTGCTCTCCTTTGATTTCCTCCCCCCCCCCCCACCCATTATATATTAACGGTTGTACTTTTTTTTAGAGTTGAGCGTGACGGGCAGAATCCACATGACAGATGATGTATCTTTAAAAATCATCCACCTTGATTTCTTAAACATGGTTATTCAACTTCTTACGTCACATTTTCTCTTGTCCATTATACATTGAGTTGATGATTAGTCTCTTGCCTGTTTTACATTATGTTGCTGCTTTGTTTCTTATAGTGTGAGGTCCGAGCGTGGCATGCAGAGGGCAGCTGTTGGAATGGCACTGTGGACCATGAATACTATGTAGCCCATTGTACCAAATAAAGTCTATTGCTATCCAACGAGTGCATGGTGACCTACTTCTATTGCTTGCCTTAAGGCCTAGGTTACTTCTCCATAACCCCCAACCCCCCCCCCCCCTCCTCATTCGATTTCTCTGAATTCCATGTATGCCAAATAATGTTCACTATTCAATCACTATCACACATTGTTGGCATTCTCACCATTTTTTACTTTTCTGTGTCACATCTGCTTAAGTTTGATTATTCGTTTTAGGATCCAAGGACAACTAGGCGAGAGACAGGTGATCTTTTATTCATGTAGAAGCAACAACAGAATTGTTGATGGAGTAAGTTTTAAATGCCTGGTAGCCTGCAGTCAAATTGGTTTCCTAGAAGGGTCTTGTGCTATTACACTTACATTTGATGTTATTTGTTATTGTCTGACCGACTTTTCCCCAGACTTGCGTCCTGCCAGTATACCGTATGATTTCCCTTTAGGTCAGGGCATCTATAGCTTTGGGGAAAAAAACTTTAATTTGTTCTTTTTAAGCTGCATAATTGTTGTAGACACAGCAATATAATTTCCTGCTAACCCAATCATTGACAGGGAAGGACCGAATACAATATGGCTGCCGCCTTCACACCAGTGAACGAAGCAGCTGCACAATGGCTGCTGCACCCTTTGATTTCCCCCCTGGCGCTGCGTGAGGATAGACCTTGAGACCGAGATTGAGGTGAGACTCTGATTTGAGCACCTTGTTAACCCTCTGTCGGCTGGCATTTCCGGCACCAAGACTGCAAAACTTCTATCCGGGTTCGCGCTGATGGCTGTTTTGAATGGTTGCCACATGTATGACGCTTGCTGCGATCTACCTGCGACTGCCTCCCAATGCGGTGTCCTTTTTAGTTGCTTGCGGTGGCACTTTTATCGTGGTGTGATGAACCCTCTTTCATGCCTCTATTGAAGGGAGGCTGTCTGGCGGCAGAGACCTAGCATTCTGCCTCTATTCACCCATCACTAATAGCACTCTCCTTCTGGGATGTATTTGCCTGTTCCCCCCCCCCCCCTCCCCCACCTGCTTGGGCATGCATGAGTAAACTGCCATCCAGACCAGCACTAGAACCACGTCTCGTGGCACCCTCCTGGACTCCAGACTTCATTCGCCACCATCACTGACCTCATTGCACCCCACGCCATCTCCTCCACGGACTATATACTCATCACAGACCTGATCTTCCACTTCGACAACACAAGCGCCCCCTCACCCCTCCCAATCCACTATTCTCCTGGAAAACCTCGCCAACATCGAACTGAAACAGCTTGTCACCACACCTACCCACTAGGCATGACACAGCCTCAACCCCCATCTTGACAGGTGGGAACAACATCTGTTTCGACCACACCACACAACCCCCATGGATGGACCACCACTGTGTACACTTCCTTATCAATAAACCCAAGACGCCCACGATGAAACTGGAGCATGGTCACAGAGGAGCAGCTCAACTGCACCCTCACCTGCCCCCCCACCACCACCACCACCACCACCACCAGGACCAACCCAACCTCTCAGCAAAATAACTCTTCAAATTGATCACCAACTGTGCAGATGAGCTTGCACCCCTATGTATTCCCGATAGACCGCGCCCCAGTAAGGCCACATGGATCACCATCAACCTCCAAGATGCCTCGAGAAACTGGAGTAACAGCAAATCTGCGGAAGACTACCACCTTCAAGAACGCCATGACGGAATACCATCAACACATCACATCCGCCAAGAGGACCTTCATCCAGAACGAGATCCTCGCCAACTACAGCAACTCCCAAGGAACTCTTCAGCGTCATCCAAGAATTCATCAGCGAAACCACGGACATCACCACCTCCCAGGACCTCTGCAACATGCTTGGCTCCTACTTTCATCTGAAAATCAAGGGACTCTACGAAAACTTCAACGACCGGATGCCTGACTCCGAAACCACCCCCTCCTCCAGCAGCGCCAGCCAGCCCACCATCTCCTCCTGGACCCCTGTCACCACCAAAGACACCGCATCAAACCTGAAAAGCATTCACTCCGGAGCCCCCACAGACCCTCGGACACCCGCGCATCTTCCACAGTCACCATCGCTCCAGAACTACGACACACCATCCAAGCCACCTTCAAAACCAGCATCTTCCCTGAGGACTGGAAAAGCTCAGAAGTCAGACCCCTATTAAAGAAACACTCAGCAGACCCCATGGACCTCAAGAACTAAGACACCTCTCACTCCTCCCTTTTACGGCTAAGGTCACTGAGAAGACCGGTAATGTCCAACTAACAAAATTAATTGCAGAGAACCAATTCCCCCTCCCACCCCCTCCTCAATCCGGATTCCACAGCATCAAGACCATTCTCCTCGCATCCACAGACGGCATCTACACTCTCCTCGACCAAGGACCCACTGAAGCCTTGATCCTACTCGACCTCTCAGCAGCCTTCGACACTGTTTCCCACCACACACTCACCGCCAGACTCCACAACAACGGCATACAGGAAATGGCCCTCAACCAGCTCTGCTCCTTCCTCACTGGCAGAACCCAAACAATCAGACTACAACCCTTCCTCTCCGAATCCACTGCAGAGTACCCCAAGGATCGTCACGAAGCCCCTCGCTCTTCAACATCTACATGGCCCCCCTTGCTGCCATCATTGGACAGCACGGACTCCGCATAGTATCCTACGCCACTGATGCCCAGCTCATCCTCTCCCTTCACCAGCAGACTCCACTTTCAGGAAGGAAGGAATGAAGGACGGTGCATCCCGGATGAGCAGCAGCTGCCTGAAGCTCAACTCAGAGCTGACATAGGTCCTCTGACTCTTCCCACCCCCCTTGGCTTAATACAGCATCTAGTGCGGCTGCTCATCTAGTGCGTCTGCTCCCAACCCCCACTGACCTCGTCCGGAACCTCAGCATCGTACTCTACTCCTCCCTCTCCAAGACCCAACAGGTCCACGCTGTCGCCTCCACCTGTTTCCAACAGCCTCTGCATCCTACGAAAGACCTTCAAATGGACTCTTTCCCCTGACCCCACACCCCCGAATCAAGAAAGACTGTCACCCAAGCTCTCATAACCATCAGACTTGCCTAAGGAAACGCCCTCCACGCCACTATCAACAAGTCTCTGACCACACAGAACACCGGAAACCAGACTTGTCCTCGCCGTCCCTCGACATGGACACATCACCTAACACCTGCTTGAGCTCCACTGGCTCCGCGTTGAGAAGAGACTAACTTTCAAGATAGTCACCCATGGCAACAAATGCCTTCAACACCGGACCCCAATATCTCAACGACAGAATCTCCTTCCATGTACCCAAGAGGAACCGCCGTCCTTGCCGAACCCCTGTGCATCTGCAGAGCAAGAATGGGTAGGAGAGCCTTCTATATCACAGCCAAGACCTGGAACGAGCTCCTGATCGACATCAGACATGCCCCACCCTGCACATCTTCAGGAAGAACCTCAAGACCTGGCTCTTTGACTGACTGGAGCTGCCCCCGTGCCTTGAAACCCTCATGGGTGAATAATGCACTTAAAGAATCCCTCATTGATTGCCATATAGCAATATCACCTGGTGTATGCAGCCTCGCAGTTGAGCACTGGGCATGGAGCCCAAGTAGCCTTTTGCACTTTGGCAAGGCTCGCATTATGGTTCTACTGGTGGATGGCCACTATTGACAGCCAAGAAGTCATATGCCTATACCTGGCATGACTTGTTTGGGTGCCTCACTCTCTCCTCTGCCTGTTTGCTATACTACTATCTCTCAAGTGTGCTGTTTTCTCTCTTGCCTGATCTATTAGATCTCCTCCTAGTGTGCTGTGTTCTCCATACTGACCCGACGATGATACTGTTGTCGACTTTTCATTATGATGTGGTCTCTCCACTCCGTATAGTTAGACTAATTGTTAAAAATCTGCTACATTGTGTTCCCTCATTGTGCTTTCTTCCCCCCCCCCCTGTCCACACCCTCATCCACTCCCGAATTAGCCTCAAACAACTTGTCACTTACTCTACCTACAACGCTCTACCCCATTTTCACATCTAAAAGACCTAGTCAAGCTCAACCTGGTCTCAAGACTTACCTACACTGGCACCATGCCCCCAACTCCATGCGCAGAAAGTGTAAAAATATATCCGAAAAACAGTGGGACAATATCCAACGCTCACCTCCCAGATCCAGAAACGGCTGCTAAGAACTACTCCCAGTGGAACATAGAATGAGTTGACCTAATTACCACTGCCAAGCCAGCCAGATCCACATGACTTTTCAGAAGAGCCAGCTGGTTCATTGCTGAGTTGAAATCCTCCTAATGCAACTGCAGGCAAGTTGAAAGGAAGTGACGCACTAGCAAAGAGACAGGCAACCATAGCATCTTCAAGACATCTCTAAATCATTTCCACCCCACCCTGAAAGAAAAAACGTACGCTTAAGCAGACCGCATAGAAGCCAGCACAAACCGCAGCAAGGAGCTGTTCATCATCATGAATGAGATCTCCAACCCTGCAGCCACTAAGAACCACACCATCCCCTCCCTAGAAATGTGACACCCTGACTAACTACTTCCATTACCAGATCTGTCAACTATGAACACTTCAAAACCGTAACTCCGTATCGCCGAACGCATCAGCCTGCTCACATCCGTAAACTGCACCCTCAACACCTGATCACCAATTGGGACCCTCACAAGTTAAGCCACAATCTCCATTATGAACTCTGTGTCCTCAGGTTCACACACAGACCACTGTCACCAACCCACCTGCAACCTCGGAAGCAGGACTATTGACGATGAGCTCAAAGTCTGAAACACGCTGAATTGCAGCCCCTCCCGAAGAAATCATCTGCTGACCCAGCGGAACTGAAGATCTAACGGCCCATTCCCACCAGATGGTCTCAGACATTCAACCAGCAACTCGCCAAACAACTAGAACACAACAGTCTCCTGGACTACTTTGAATCTGGATGCTGAACCAATCGCAGCACCAAGACAGCCCTCATCAAAGCCACCAACGACATCCGGGCCCTCCTGGACTACTGCAAAATGGCAGTCCTCCTCCTCCTGGTCCTCCTCCTCCTGGACCTATCAGCTTTCTTCAACAGTCTCCAATCACCTCTTGATCAACAGACTTCACCACATGAGAATCCAGTGAGACCCTATCAAATGGATCACCTCACACGGAAGAACTCTGAGAATCCTTCTCCCACCATTCACTTAAGAATCTGAGAAGATCTACATCCCACATGAATCATCCATCAGCCCCTCCATCTTTGACATGCATATGATCCCGTGGCCAACACCGTCAGATCGCACAGACTCCACATCATCTCCTATTCACTTGACACCCAAATCATCCTCTCGCTGTCCGAAGACCCCTCCACCACCAGAGGCAACTTCCACAGATGTATGATATATGCTGCTGACTGGAAGGACAACTATCCCAAGCTCGGCAGGAACAAGACGGAAGTCTTGATCTTTGGGAACAACATCTCATCATGGAGCAATGCACAATGGCCTGCTTAACTTGGCCGATTCCCCCGCCTGACAGACCCCGTATGCAACCTCTGCGTCATCTGGAACAGCAATCTATCTCTGAATAAGCAGTTAAACACATTCTCATCTGCCTGCTTCCACACCCTACACATGCTTGGCAAGGTCTTCAGTTGGCTCCCACTCAACACTGAAAGGACTGTTATGCAGGCCCTTGTTGCTGGCTGGACGGTGTGAACACTCTGTACATAGGACTCACCGCACATCTCCTGAAGAGACTACAGTCAATACAAAACTCAGCTGCAAAACTCTTCCTCGATCTCCTCAGACAGACCAGCATCACACCCCACCTCCATAAACTTCACTGGCTCCAGATCCAGAAGAGATTCCAGTTAGAGATGCTGATCTACTCATACAAAGTCCTGCACAGTGAAGGACCAACACAAATCAACAAAAGCATAACTTTCCACTAACCGACCAGACACCTGCCATCTTCTTGCCTCTTTCTCGCACACAACTTCTCTGATCTGCCAAGTTAATAGCCGATGACGCTCCTCACACCTGGTGCCCAAAGCTTGTAACGGCCTTCCACTGCACCCCCTGACTACCCCAATCACCCCGGCAATTCAGGAAATTGCTCAAGTCCTGGCTGTTCGAATCAACAAATCACCACAAAGCAGTTAAGCAGCTCCAGTGCCTTGAGACCCTCACAGGTAATATGCCATGCTTTATATATCCTTTCTTGATTAAGATGTCGTAGACTGCCTCAATGGCTCTGTGGCGCTTGGATAAGTGTGGGGAACTGCCGAAGTCTGAATCCTGCACTGTATCTAATTGGGGTATTGCACTGCAACGATGATTATCAAAGATCCACCTCATGTCTGCCTTTTCTGGCTGCTTGTGCTGCCCTGTAGCAAGTGGCCCACTTGGGTTGTGCCTATACCCTCCCATGGCAAACGTGGCTCTGCAGTTGGAGATGGGGTTTGACAAGCCCTCACAACTCAAACTGGCCACAAAAATACTAGTATATTGCACCTACCGCAAACCAACTCTCCCATCAATAACAATAAACCACCATGCCCATCATCCTCAAAGCAATTCAAGGCTCCAGGGAAGCAGTACAGACAAAAGTGGATAAGTTCTGGGTGGATGTAATCTTCCTGCACTAAGATACTCACAAAATAGTAGGTAGGGTGGCTAAAGCCTGGGTCTCCGTGGTTGAAGATGAAGTGACAACCCTTAAACTGCAGGTCTCTAGTTGCTCTCCACAATGGATACACTGGAAGAACGAAAAGAGGGTGCCGAAAGCAATTCCTGAGAAACAACCTGTGCCTCATTGGGTTCCCAGAGGGGGTTGAGACCTCCTGGACAGACTGTTTTCTGGAGCAATGGTTCTGTTCTTGTGTCCCATTGGATAAGCTGTCTTTGTTTTTTGGATGAGAGGGAGTATCGGGTCATGGCTAACAGGCCGCCTGTAATGGTCTCTCGCCCCATGATAGGCTGCATCTTCAACCACCACTATCGGAATGTCCTCTTCAGGGGGATCAAGATCTGTGCTTCAACACCAAGCTCATGGTCTTCAGACTACACCCGGGCGGTCCTGCAGCACAGATGCTTGTTTGAGGGTGTTCAACAAACTCCTGGCCCATCATATCCAATATATGCTCCTATTCTTGGTCCGTCTGAAAGTAATTTTCAACTCTTCCTGGTCCGTCTGAAAGTAATTTTCAACTCTTCCACCTATTTCTTTGACATTCCCCAACAAGCATGGAAGTGGGCAATGGGGCAACGGTTACTCCGATCCACCAGAATTGAAGATGCACAAACTCTAGGGCAGCTGGGTCCCCTAGAGCTCTCTCGAGTACCATGGGGGAAAGACAACCCACTCAAGCAGGGGCCGACCGAACCAGCACAGGAGACAAGGGTTACTGGCTAGGGCTCGACAAATCCACTCGCCAGCTCGCATTTGCGAGGTAGAATAAAGGAAGAGCTAATTTTAGGTCCTACTCACCCTTTCTGGCGAATAGGCAAACTAACTAACTTTTGTCCTCTGTCTTTGAAAACGTAGCAAATGTGACAAGATGAGATTTGAAGGGATTTTTATTGCTCACCAAGCTAATGAGCAATAAAGATGCCTTTAAATCTTGTCACATTTGCTCCCCTTTCAGAGACTGAGGTCAAGTAGGTTGCCGTTGGGTCAAGGTGATTTTTCAAGGTATTAGACCTACAGGACTAATACAATTCAGATTTTTCGAGCCTTGTGAGCTCATCTCCTACTGGGAGTGAACCAGAAGCTCTTGACCCAAAGGTGTCGCTCTCTGGCACCCCCACAATCTTTCAGACTCGAGATGGCGATCATGAGCCACTCACTTGACCCCCGCAGATGGAGAGGTGCAGAATAACCCTTTCATGGATGGCCAACCATTGCTACATAAGCTGTGAAATACTCTATTGCCGTATTACATATAGTCTTTTTGGTTATGGGTTGGAGGGAGTGTTATCCTGTGTTCTTACGTTCTTTTGTTGTTTTATTGTGATAATCAGAAATTGCTGTCAGATAGCATGATCCTTCTATTGGGCAACAGGGAGCCTAGGATGTAATCCTGGCAACCTACTAGTTTCTTTATATTTGAATGTTTGGCGACAGATGCTTCATAGTTAGGAGTATGTGTTGAGAAGGGCGGTGTGGTGGGATGGGTTAATGTTCTGTTTTCCTTTATTGTTCTGACTTTCTTTTGTAGGCACCAACAACAAATTTCCTCCACTGGGTCCACTCACATACAACATGCTCTATGGCTCCACTGAGTCTATCCCTATTTGGACCGGGAGGCCTCTCAAGAGGAGAGTGGCCAGTACACCCCTTTGCAGCCCTGCCACACATGGTAATGTTAATTTCCTAGAATGTAAACTATGTTCTTTATCGATAAGGGATTGCCTGTACTTTGTTATATAAAGCAGTTTCGCTAGGATGTGGTCATGCTCCACGAAACACATCTTTTAGGGTCCCACTGTCCCTTGCTCATCCGGTTTGGCTGTGACTTGAGTTTTTCATGCTTGTTTCTTCAGAGGTTCATGAGGAGTTGCGATCTTGCTGCACAAGGCCTTCCCAATGGCATTGTCCTCCTCCTACATTGACCTGCAGGGGAGGTACATAGAAACGGAGGGCACTCTAGAGACTAGACACCAGAACTTAATATCTGCCTACGTTCCCCAACATATGTTGCACTGGACACTGCAGGCACCCCATGACCTTGTGGTGCCCCCGCTACTCGGACTATCTGATTGGTAGATGTGGTGTTTTTTTAACGCTGTCTCCGACCCCTTTCTGGATATTTCCGAGGCCCTTTGGCTGTGCCTAATTACACTCTCATCCCAACTTACATTGTAGTCCTACTCAAATGTCCTAAGCGATGCTTGGAGATTATGGAACCCCTCACGCTTGTACACTTACGTGTCAGCAGAGCATAAACTGGGTTCCAGACCTAGAGACCCTCACTGGTGAAGCTGCTGTGTTCTACAAATCCTGATTGAATCAGTCAGATTTGGCTCCCATCCAATGACTTCCTGCCCGGAGGCATCTCAGATCACACACCCTTCATCTCTGTAATGGAAACACTTCGGTCTACTTAAGAGCTATGTGGCGCTTCAACGCCTGGCATGTAGTAGACCTCAACTGTATTGATGTCATAGCGGAGGAACTCCAGATCTCATTTAAGCTAAACTGTAATACTGAGCCCTCTGCTGGAACCCCTATGGGTGTCCAGCAAACCCACCCCAAGGGGGTCTGACCAAGGGACATGTAAGTGGAAAGGAGATACTCCAACTGCTACAGTTAAGGGATTTTAAAGACCAGATCCTCTCTGGAGTGGTGGACTTGTGGCTGGGCCTCTGTGACATTGAGCGACAGTTGCAGGACCACCAGTCCATAGAGAGAATCTGTTCTGGCCACCCTGAAGCAGATCTTCAATGAGGATGCTAGGCGGTGCGGGAGAGCGTTGACCCAGCTGGCCTCCGAACATAGAGACCAATCTAGCAAGCTATTATATTTTCCGGCACCTTATGCGGCCTTGACTAGAACTGTACCGGCCATTCGTAATTCTCTTGGAACGCTTCATGAAAGTATGCCTGAGGTAGCTCAGGTCCTCGCGGTGTATCAAGACTTCTAAGTGGCAACCCCTCTACCCCCACAGGAGCTGCATTTCCACTGCTAAAGGACATTCCCCCTACACTTGATTCCCTGCTGTCTCTGGCCCGAGAACTTGACCAACCGCTCACAACTGTGGACATAAACATAGCTATTTCAGATCTCAATTCGGGCGAGACACCTGGCACAGACTGGTTCTCCGTAAAATTCCTTTAAAGCAACCTGGCCCGTTTGTTCCCTCACTTACTGGCCCTCTAAACTGAGGTGGCAGAGCATGGATCTTTCACCCCCAAACCTGGGCACTGCCATTATTGTGTGATTTTTCAAGGCCAACCAACCGGCAGAATAATGCACCTCGTATATGGCCATCTCTCTCAAAAAAATAAACATCAAAGTGTTTGCGGAAGTCAGAGTGATTACATTAAGTCAGACACTGAGTTACCTAGTCCACCCAGAACAAATGTTGGCTCAAGCCTGGCAGGATCCCCTGCTGTTGTGCACGGAGGGTACAACTCTCCCTGTCCTAGCTGTCACGTTTGAGCAGTTCCCTGGTCTTAGCCCAAATTGACTTTGAAAAGGCCCTTTACACTGGGGCGTGGACCTTGGAAGCTGTGCTGAAGCATGCATGTTTTGGAACCTACTTCCTCACTCATCAGCCTACCATACAATTCCCCTGCATCCCAAGTTCAGGTAAACTGAGCCCTATCCCCCGCCCTTTTCAGTAGTCTGGGGCTCCAACCAGGGCTGTCTTCTGTCTCCATTACTTACCCTAGTAATCTAACTCTTTGCACGTATTATCAGATGCAACACCCACATTTGGGTTGGCTTTAAGAGGAGGATCCTGAAAAGCGCAAAGCTCTGTAAGCGGATAACATCCTATTATTTCTGGCTGACCTGCAGTCTTTCAGCACCAGACGCCTCAACCCATATTGTGAAGCATGTGGTCTGCAGAAAAACATGAACAAGTTGCTGTTGGTACCAGTTGAAGACACGAGGACATTCTTGGCACCCTGCGATCTCGATATGTTGTCTCCTTCAAATATTTAGATCTCTAGATATTCTCCGCTGCCAAGCCCTGGCCTGGACTCTTAGTTTTCAGCCCCTTGTGATCACCCTGCCCATTTCCTGTGGAAATGGGGCCTCCTGCCTCTAATCGTTATAGGACGGGTAGCCTTATTTAAGAGGATGTGCATCCCACGCTTTTTGTATGTCATTGTGATCTTCCTCCAAGAGACAGAGCGGGGCTGCCCGAGGACAGCCCTGTTGTGCCTCTTGGAGGAAGTTAGATGACTGACACTGGAGAGAAACGTTATTGGGATGGCCACATTGTTGGGCAAACAAGATATCGTCCGTAACTGGAAGTTGCCGGAATCACGCCTTATTGTAAGGGTGGAGGGGGTGGACTGGTGAGCCAGCCATGAGAATCCGATCGATGAGGTCCAGGTAGGCCGCCGAAAGTATAAGATGTGCAGCTGGTGGCAGATGCATCATGAGCTGAATGTTTAACTATATGGATGATAATGTATCTACTATGTCTATATCTCTAATGCATTTTTATGTATTCTTTTAGAATTATGTTTGTGAAATGCCAAAATCTTAACTTGGATGTAACAAAATAGGGCTTAGGGTTGGTACCCGTTTTGCCATTGGCTTGACAGGTAACACAGGTGTTGCAAAACTCCTTCACTTTCTGGTACATGTTTGGACAGTAGAAGTGGGCAACTTTCCTACTCCAAGGCTTTTCATGGCCAAGATGCCCAGCTAAGGGGATGTAATGGGCCAATGAGAATTGGAATGAGAACTCCAATGTTTTGTGGGAGCCTCTGACATATCATTGCTTAGGTCAAACTTATCTCTATTGACCCTGGTGATTTGTTTGACCACCACGCCATCACCATCCGCCTGCCTAGCACCCATGAGCCATGAACAGCACAACCTGTGATTACCAAACAATGGGTTAGACACCAAGAACCTTGGTCACGGGAAAGTGGCAGCACATTGTGAGACTTCCTCCACTATATCTGATATTCTTGATGACCTGGTTCAACGGATCCCTCAACAAGGAGAGGAGAGCCCTTCGCCAGACTGAACAAAACTGGAAACACCCATCAGCAACCCATCTAAAACTTCTCCGCCAGACCAGGAATTCCGACAAATAAAATCTTCAACTCCAAAATAAGAATTCTTCTGAACAGAGTTTGACTGCCAAAAATCGACCTCTCAAGCTGGTTAACTTGGTCAAATACCAATCCAACAAACTAGCGAAAACCTCCAAACAAACACCTGAACCCCTAATATCTAGCGAGGAATTTTCATCCTTCTTCTGCAACAAAATCTCTGCCCTAGGAAATGAACCTTATCCCTAGCTAACCATCAAAATCTGCCGGCTCTACCTCTTATCTCCGCGATGTCTACCCATACCTCGCACAAAAAACAAGCGCACTGGTCCAACTTTAAAATCTAACCACCTGTGTGCCTGTTGCCTTAGCCCAGCTGCCGCTGCAGCTGGAGGAAGTTGGAGGCCCTCCTCCACCAGCAGGCTACAACCTGCGCCTCATCCCTGGTGGCCAGTGGTAGGCCCTAGGTTGCTCACTGTTACTGTATTGCTTTTTTGTTGTCATTGTTTGTTTTGTCTTAGTTTCATTCCTCCTTTTCCCCTCTTGCGCTATTCTGTGCCCTGTGACCTCTTTTGCTTTCTGTACCCCTCCTTGTTCCTCACAAAACACTTTCCCACCCGCTCTCATTTGTCTGCTCCCAGCTGCTCCTCCCACCCACCTCCCCCCCCTCTTATGGCGGGCACGCCAAAGGCGTGCCTAAGGCAAGCCCGTCTGTGCCTGGACCGCACCCAGCTACAGAATCCCTGGCCCCCACGACACCAGATGCTGCTACGATAGCAGTACCCCTCCACGCACTCCACATCAGACGATCACACACCTGCTTCCTAGACGCCCGAAGCGCACCAAATACCCTTCTCCTGCCAGAACTGCAGCTTCACCAGCATCCGATCCGCTAATCCACCCACCAGGAAAGAACTCCACTACCTCAGATGCAATCTCCTCAACACCAGCAAACACTCTGTTGAGCTCTGGGGGCTACTTGACTCAACCTCCCCATATGTCGCCTTCCTGACGGAGACCTGGCTGAACCCCGCCTCGGCACCCAACATCGCCATAGCCATCCCGGACGGCTACAAGATAACCCGCAGGGACCGCACCAACGGAGCAGGAGGAGGAATCGCCATCGTCCACAGGAACACTCTCTTGATCAACACAGACGACACCCTCAGCACTGCGTAACACCTGCACTTCCAGATCCACACCGATTCCCAACACCCTCAGAGGAACCCTAGTCTATAGAACCCTCGGACCTCGACCACAGTTCAGCGACTCCATTGCTAACCTACTCAGTACACACGCACTCGCCTCCAGACTAAATCCTTCTCAGGTACCTGAACTTCCACCTCTAACAACGACGACTGTAATTCCACCACCGTGATCGATAACCTCTAACTCTAACAACTCGTCACAACACCTACCCGGTCCGCTGGCCACACGCGTGACCCCATCTTCTCCGCAAGTGCCCACTTCTCCTTCAACCACACGACCGAACTCCACTGGACGACCATCGCTGCATCCACTTCACCTTCCGGAAACCCACCGCACCCAACAGATCCCCCGCTGCTGCTGGAGCAAAGTCACCAAAGACTAGCTAACCACCACCCTCGCCCGTAGCCCACCGACCCCCACCGCCGCCCGCAACCTTAGACAATGGATCAACTGCATCAACACCCTCTCCCCGATCAAGAAACCCTCCAACAAACACACCAACAAGCAAGCCAGCTGGTTCCCTCAAGGCCTCCAAGCAAACCATCCGAAACTAAGACAAGAAATTGCTCCCTGAACAGACCCCGGACAGCAACACAGCTGTCCGGAGAAGTGTGGCTCAGGGGTTAGAGGCGGCAGACCCGGAAGCTGAGATCGGCCCTGGACCAGGGTTCAATTCCCCGCCTCGGCGGGTCTTGGGCTAAAAATTCCACGGACTCGATAATTCTCGCTCCGGTGCCTTCTCGACTCACGGGTTCACACTCTGCGACTCTAGGCAATAGCTTGCTTAATCTCCACAACGGCCCCTCGCGGCGGGATGCCTGGCTTTCACCTTGTGGATACCCTGCTGGGGTTATCTCACAGGGGAATACCAGGACAGGTTCCCTAAGCAAGCGCCGGGAAGCCCACTGCGGGTAGCTGTGCGCTATATAAGCTCAAATACATTTACATTTACAAGAACGCCACCTGCAGACACCCATCACCTCATCAGATCCGCCAAAAGAGCCTCCTTCAAACACCGCCTAGACAACGCACACAACAGCAAAGAGCTCTTCAGCATCGTGAAGGAACTCTCCAACCCCAGCTCCAACAAAAACATCCTACCTTCGCTCGCTCACCAGCCCCGATTAGAGACCCCCCCACCCCAAGTGGTCCAGGAATCTGTCGCGGATCTGCACTACTGATCTAGAAGAAGAAATCTCCCTCTTCCCATCTCCCCGGACGGCCTCTCTACCGCTGAACTCACAGCACATTACAACACAACAGTGCGCTCCATCTTAGATCAACTCGCCTCCATGAAATAAAAAAACAGTAACATCCCTTCAAGAACATGGTTTAACAAGGACATTGAAGATTTAAGAAGGAAACTCTGAGCCTAAGAAACGGCTCTGGAGAAAGAACGCCTCCTCCACCCACTGTGAAAAGCTCAAACTAGCAAGAAGAGAGTACAAAAACCACATCACTAAAGAAAAAAACAACTTTTTTTTCAATGCGCTCGACAAGGCAAAAAACAGACCAAGAGAACTATTTGACATCATTAAAAAGCAAACCTCCAAACCATCTAATTCCCTTGTCCATCCCTCTAAAGCCTTATGCGACAACTTCATCAACTTTTTCAACGACAATCCACAAGATCGAACTTTCCCTTGACATTAACCTACCTCCTCCAGGCAACAGCCTTATAACTATCTAATCCTCCTCCAGTAGGCTTCCCGCACGTACCTGGTCCGCCTTCGATCCCGTTTGGAAACTGAGATTCTCAACTTAATCGCCTCATCCCACAATATGGACCCTCTACCCTCCCAATTGGTCAAAGCTCTGAAATTCGCCCTCGCTCCTATCTGGTGCGAAAACATAAACCGTTCCTTGAAAAACGTTACCATACCCGAATGCCTCAAGATCGGACAACTTACCCCTCTCCTAAAAAAAAAAAACAGGCCTTGACTAAAAAGACTTGAACAACTTTAGACCGGTCTCCAATCTCCCCTTATTGGCCAAAATTTCTGGAAAAATGCGTGCTCCACCAACTGAATAAACAGATTGATGTTGATCTAGCAGGTTGATTATGTCAATCATGTTTCAGAAAAGGCTATAACACCAAAACTGCAATCCTTAACATTGTCTACAACATCAGTCACTCCCTTGACTCAGCCCACTGCTGTCTACTCATCCTCCTCGGTCTGTCGGCAGCATTCGACACAATGGATCATAATCTTCTCATCAAGGCCCTCAAGGAGAGAGTTGGGGCTGAAGACCAGGTTCTACAATGGTTCTCATCCTTCTTCCAGAATCGTTCCCAGAGAGTCAAAATCAAGTCATACACCTCCGACCTTCTCCCCGTGAACAGAGGCGTCTCCCCAAAGCTCTGTTCTCTCTGCAACTGTTCAATATCTACATGTTTTGCAGCGTGAATCTTTCTGGATTCACTATGCTGTGCATATTCCGCAATCTGGTGTTTGGGTCCGGAATCGTAGTCTTTTTTTTCTTTTTTTTTTTTCGTAGCCCAGGTGGTCGTCGACGTCCCACCATTTGGTGTACCTTCTGTGACGTCGGAATGCTTCCGGCGGAAGCTCCCACCCTTGGGCCCCATCTTCAGATTCTTTTTTCTGCCGTTGGGTCTGGATCGTCGCATGAAGCTCCAGAAGTTTTGTAGGAGAAAAATAAGTGAATTTCTTCAGGAAAAAACTCGAAGACCAGGAGAAGGAGATCATCAGAGCCGGGACGACGGAGAGTAACCTCGAGATCTTCGACGTCCGACGGAGAATGCACACTCAGGGGACCCCCTGAGCGCAGTAATGGACAACACACCATTTAAAATCTGCTGTAATTGCCATCACAAGTACGTGCAGAGAGACCAGCACCCGGTCTGCAACCTCTGTCTGCCTATCGACCACGGGAGCAAGGACTGCAACGCCTGCTCAGACTTCACGCCGAAGACGCTGATGATTCGTGAAAAACCGCTCACCACACGATACAGGGCAAGGGCAAGGCCCCATCGCTGTATGAACTGGGCCTCTCCACCGACGACTAGGACAAAATCGCCGAAGGTCCAGATGTCTCCACGGTCACAGAGACCGATAAGAAATCATCAGACAAGGTATGAGAGTCTACGACTCCGAAACCCTCGACAGGGCCTCAAAAACCTGAGGCTGACTCTCAAATCAGAGTCTAGAGCCTCGCAGGGAGCACCGGGGTCGAAATCTTCGACGACCGAAGCTGCGGTCCCCGAAAAACAGCCCAGCGGATCCTTCGAGAAGGACTCTCAGGCGGTAAAGACCAGCGGAAAACAAGGGCTGTCGGAGCAAGCTCCCGAAAAAGGAACCTGGACTTCGAAGGAGCCGAGAGCCGCTTCGACGGGGCCGTCTAAGAGGGTGACTGAAACGCTCGACGCCGAGCAGGCCGCACAGATGGAGAGAAAGAAAAGAAGGCTCAAGGCCGAGATTGACAACATCATCCAGAGGAAGAAGGATTTTGAAGACAACATTAAAAGCTTCAGGTTCCCCTCTAAGCCCACGACAGTCCTCGAAGAGATAGAAGAACACGAGGAATTCGACGCCGAAGAGCTGCCGAAAACTCCGGAGCCCTCGGAGCAGGGAGAAGAGGAGGACCTCTATTACACAGAGGGTGATTACGGGGACCCGCGTTCGAGCTACGACTCTGGATCCTTGACGGCTTAGGACCAGGATTGGCAGGACATCGAGGCCAAAAACCCGGAGGAGGCTGTGGAGACATACCCCTCGAGGCCTTTGCCGCCAGATGACATTGGGGCCTACTATGAGGTCGTCAAGAAGGCTGCAGCAGCTTATGAAGCCAAATTGGAGGAGGAGAAGGCTAAGGCAGATTTCCTGCTTCCAGCACAGACAAAAAACAACTTCCTGCCCATGCTCAAGAGTATTATGGCACAGGGCAAAGAGGCGTTCAGAGAACCAGCTACCTGCAGGTCAGTCACGCCAAGGACGGAGAAGTAAAAGTTCTCCTCCCAGGACCACCCTTACATCCAGGGGTCAGTTTCAGCAGACTCAATTATAGTTGCAACGGCCAGAAGAAGGGCCACCATCTGACAAGGGAAGCAGGAGAATGGACCTAACAGGCAGAAAAATTGAGAGAAATGCAGCAATGCACTGGAGGATGGCAAACTCCAAGGCCCTTCTCAACAGGCGTGGTGTTGGGACAATCGCACTCCTGAGTTTATGTTTTTTCTATCAAAGTAAGGTCTTTGACGTTTAGTTGGTGCTATCCGGTAATCCGTTAGGGACTGTAGGACCAAGTGAAATGCTGAGTTGCGCTATCCCAAACGTGGGTAGCAGCACCGGATGCACACAGTAAAAGAAAATTTTCAGCGAAGTAATTAATTAGTAATTAGGGCGTTTGAAAATATTTTATTGCGGATCAAATTTTAACTTCATTCAAAATGTTGTATTCACATAATGAAATTGATACATCCATCTTCATTTCTTTGTTAATTCAAAAGATTCCCCATGAATTCCCAATGCATTTCGGGCTGTACATTAATTCCAATTTTTTCATGTTGTTTTTACACTTGTCTGCTTACAGCTTCAGTGCTTGTTTGGCCCTGTACAGCTGCGCCCGGTGTTACCCAACTCCGACGTCTCACCCCCGGTTTTCACGAGTCTTTCCACCCCTGTACACGAACTCCGTAGACCCCGAGCAGTCTGTTTTCCACTCCTGTCAATCACGTGAACGTACACGTCACACGTTATTTCACGTAGAAAAACACACACGGCACTTCCGCATTCCATCCCGCCGATCGCACATGGAGGGCGACTTTGTTGCCAGTGCTCCGCACTGATACCGGTAAGCCATCGCTGTTTAGTTTAAATTGTAGCCGACTGGTGGAATCCATTCTACAACCATCCGCCTAACCCGCCTTCCCCTCTCCCGGGTTGAGACCTTCCCTAAACATTTAATGTTCCATGGTTTTATCAATTTGGACGGGTTTTATTAATTTGGACGGGTTTCCATGTTTACCAGTTTAATGTTGCTGACATTTATTTCTTCCACCCGCCTTCACTTTTCCTCCACCGAACGGACCCCAGTCAGTACCTATTCTATTTAAACGGTCCCAGACATCTTCATCCGGGTTGTTTAACTTCATGTCACTCTTGATATACTTTCGGGAGTTAAATGTGTACTTTATTCATTTATTTAAACCGGGTTACGTTTTCTGATGATTATAACCAGATTGATGCTTAAGAGACTTATCGATTTCTTGAAATGTGTTGATTTTCATTGCAGACACTAGATAACGTATTAAATATGTGTATCATTTTTCTTTTTTGCCAACAGTATAATTAAATCCCCTGATGAAGGGCCCCAAGCCCGAAATGCATTGGGAATTCATGGGGAATCTTTTGAATTAACAAAGAAATGAAGATGGATGTATCAATTTCATTATGTGAATACAACATTTTGAATGAAGTTAAAATTTGATCCGCAATAAAATATTTTCAAACGCCCTAATTACTTCGCTGAAAATTTTCTTTTACTGTGTGCATCCGGTGCTGCTACCCACGTTTGGGATAGCGCAACTCAGCCCTTCTCAACAGGCACCAGTACCATCATTGGGACGAGATGAACCAATTGCTCAAACACATCCTAGAGGAACACCAGCAGAGAGCCGCTCACCTCGTGGAAGAGGGGAAAAGCATCGCAAACTCGTGCCTGAAGACCGCCTTGGACGGGGCAGAAACATCCAGCAGGCTGATGGCTATAGGAATCACAGAGAGAAGGCAAGCCTGGCTCAGGATCTCAGGCTTCAAGACAGAGGTTCAAAACAACATCCTGAACACCCCTTTCAATGGAGAAACACTGTTCTGAGCCCCAGTTGATGAGAAACTCACACAACTGAAGAAAGACAACGAGACAGCAAGGTCCATGGGGGCCCTGCAACTCAGGGGGATGAGAAGAGGCACTCCTACGCGGAGGCCGAACGGAAGGGGTGGAAACCAGCAAGGACAACCACACCAGGCGTTCCACCAGGGTCAACAAAGTGACAACCAAGGCCACCAGGGCCAGCAGAAGCAAAACTGGAACTACCAGAACAGGGGCCAGTTCTTTCGCAGGAGAGGAAACGGGCGGGGCCAGAGAAGGAGAGCAGGTGAACAACCCCCCCTCTAAGTGACTTCACACAGGAAAAGGTGGCCACCCACTCAAACCCTCCGAGGGAAGAGCACGGAAAAGCAAAGAGGAGAGGGCTACACGGATAAGACACAAAAGAACATGTAACACCAGTAAGAGGCAGGCTGAGATTGTTCCTCCGAGTGGAGGAAAATAACCACAGACAAGTGTATACTCCACATCATACAGTTCGGATATGGCATAGAGTTGGAAAAGAGACCACCAAACAGATAGCCAAAGAAAAGAGAGCACTCGGGAAGGGAGCTGCATTTGCTCAAAGAGGAAGCTGAAGAACTCCTCCTCAAAGAGGCCTTCGAACCGGTCCCATTCAAAGAACGGAAAAGGGGAGTGTACTCAAACTACTTCCTGGTGCCAAAAGTGGACGAAAGCCTAAGACCCATCCTGGATCTACGGTTTCTAAACAAATATGTAAAGACTCAAAAATTCAAGATGACGTCCCTACAAGAGGTCATCCCACAGGTAAAGGTTGGGGACTTCTTGTCCACCATAGACCTCAAAGATGCGTACCTGCACATCCCCATGAACAGGAAGCACAAGCACATGCTAAGATTCACAGTAAATTAGGATCACTACCAATTCAGAACCCTGGCATTCGGTCTAAAGTCCGCACCAAGGGTATTCACCAAATGCCTCGCAGCAGTGGCCGCACATCTGCGAAGAGGGGGGATACACGTGTACCCCTACCTCAACGACTGGCTCGTAAAGGCAAGCTCTTACAAGACATGCAAAAATCATGCAGAACAGGTCACAAGAACGCTAGCAAGCCTGGGATTCTCCATACACTGGGGAAAATGCTTGATGGAACCGGAGCAAGTGAAGATCTTCCTGGGAGCTCAAATCAACACCGTCCAATGCAGGGTGTTAACTAGCGAGAAGAGACACTCAGCCTACTGAGGGAGAAACGTCATTACCAGAAGGGGTGAGCTCTGACAGCGAGGACAGTGAGCAAGATCTTGACAATGATGGCAGTCATGCATACACCTGGTCCCCAATGTACGCCTGCAGATGAGACAACTCCAAGAGTGGCTGCAACAGCAATGGTCACAAGCTACAGGAAGTTGGGAGGATCTAGTGGTTGTAATGCACAAAGTGCAGGAAGAAATAAAGTGGCGGACCAAAGAAAGGATAACAATAGGAAAGCCTCTAACGCCACCGGACCCAACCGTGACCATCACCACAGACTCATCCCAGAAGGGATGGGTTGCACACATGAACAAGCTCAGAGTGAGGGGTCTATGGAGCCGAGGGGATGCGGTCAAACACATCAATTTCCTGGAGCTGAAAACAGTGCTTGCCCTCAAGGCCTTTCAGAAACAACTGTACAACCAGAAGGCGCTGATACAGACGGACACCACAACAATGTTTTACATCAACTAGCAGGGGGAACACAATCATTCCCTCTGTCAAGCTTGGCACAGGAGAACTGGAGATGGGCAATACCACTCAAAATAGACCTGCTAGCCATACACCTGCCAGGGAAGGACCATGTAGAAGCAGATTAGCTCAGCAGGTAAACTTCAGCATCCGATGAGTGGCAACTCCACATACAGGAAACCGAGACTATTCACGAGGTGGGGCACTCCGACAATAGACCTGTTTGCAACAGGCCAGAATGCAAAATTCCAGTACTTTGCATCCAGACAACCAGAGGCACTTTCCCAAGGGAATGCCCTATGGATAAGCTGGTCAAAAATATTTGCCTAAGCTTTTCCCCGATACCATTGATTCCCAGTGTTCTCAAAAAATGCATGAAGAGCAACATGACACTCATCCTGGTGGCACCACAATGGGCCAGGCAGACCTGGCACAGGTTTCACCCCACAAGTTCCCAAAAAGAAAAGACCTACTCTCCATGGAAAAGGGAGAAGTTCTACACCCAGAGCCGAAGGGCCTCAGCCTATCAGCTTGGCGCCTGAGGACTTGGAGTTTGCACATCTGAAACTACCAGAGAGCACCCTACGGGTGCTGCGAGAGGCAAGGAGGCCCAGCACACGCAAGTGCTATGGGGAAAAATGGAAAAGATTCACTCAATGGTGCTGCAAGAAAAAACTCCAGAGAAAGCTAACCAAGGAATCAACAGTGCTAAGATACCTCACGCACCTAATAAGAGCCAAGCTAAGCTCATCCTCGCTTATTTACATCTCAAGTAGTAAAAAGATTCCTGGTAGGGGCTAAGAGAATAGCGCCACCAAAAAGGATGCAGGCTTGGAACCTGAATGTGGTACTGACTGAGCTCATGAAAGCACCTTTGGAACCCATCCACAAGGCATCAATGCAAATGCTGACAATCAAAGCGGCCTTTCTGGTAGCAATCACCTCGCTACGTAGGGTGAGCGAACTACAGGCACGAACACTGCAGGAACCTTTATCCAGATACAGTGACAGGGTCGTGATGAGAACAGACCCGCACTTCATGCCAAAGGTGGTGTCAAGGTTCCACATGAATCGGCGTATTCAGATTTCTAGCTTCTTCCAGAACCCCACGAAAAGCGCTGAGTGTGCTCCACACTCTAGACGCAAGAAGGGCAGTGATGCACTACATTGACAGGATGAAGGAACACAGGAACACAAAACAGTTCTTCGTATCCTTCGCAAACAGTTACATGGGTAGACCAGTGACTAAGAACACTATAGCTCGATGGATCGCACAAACGATACAATTCTGCCGCAAGCAGGCAGGAGCTAATAGGAGGGGCACAGGCCCACTCGACCAGGAAGAAAGGAGCAACAATTGCCTTTCTGGCCAACACACCAATTCAGGACATATGCCTGGCGGCAACATGGGCTTCAGTGCACACATTCACTAAGCACTATTGCGTGGATGTACAGATGAACAAGGAAGCACAAGTAGGACAAAGAGTGCTTCAACATATATTCAACAACCAACGCTCATCTTCCACCCAGCTGCCACAAAAGTAACAAAACCGCTACAAAATCTATGCACAGCATAGTGTATCCAGAAAGATTCACGCTGCAAAACGAATAGTTTCTTACCTGTCGGTGTAGTTTTGCAGCTTGAAGATCTTTCTGGATTCACTAGCGAACCCACCAGCCTCCGCCAGAAAGATGAGGCTGGAGGAGAAGGTGGAAACACATGGAAAGGAAAGCAAGTTGAAGCTTACAAGATACGTGAACATAGCCATGGATTCACTACAAGCACAGAAAAGAAAAAAGAATCCGAAAATGGCGCCCAAGGGTGGGAGCTTCTGCCGGAAGCACGCCGACGTCACCGAAGGTACACCAAATGATGGGATGTCGACACCCACCTGGGCTACGGGGGAAAAAAAGACTACGATTCCGGACCCAACCACCAGATTGCAGAATATGCACAGCATAGTTAATCCAGAAACATCTTCAAGCTGCAAAACTACACCGACAGGTAAACTATTAGTTACCCCTCGCTTTCATTCTGAATAAAGCCAACATCCCCTTCCGCTTGTATGCAGATGACACCCAGATTTACCTGGATTCCTCCTCCATCAATGACATCCTAAGGCTCAATAATACTCTCAAAGAAGTCCAAGAATGGCTATCCTCAAACCACCTGAAACTCAATCAAGGTAAAACTGAAATCCTACTGATCTCAAACAAGGAAGAAAACCCGCATGTTTCAGAGTGGCTGAAAGCTATTGACACTCTCAACGTGATGCCCACTCTGAATAATTCTGTAAAATCACTAGGAATCATCCTAGACCACAAATTATCCATGGCGAACCACATTAAAAACTGCCAAGAGCTCCTTCTTCAATCTGAAACTACTCAACGAAGTCCAACCCTACATTCCACCCGCAGATCTCAAACAAGGCACCCAATCTCTTGAGTTATCCAGACTGTACTACGGGAACGCACCCCTATCTGGTACCCCCCTCTCCCACCTAGCTCCTCTAAAAACCACCTTCAATGCATCGGCCAGAATGGTTTTGGGAGTGAAAAAATTTGACCACATTTTTCCTGCACTCAGATATCTAAAATGGCTCCCAGTGGAAATGCGTGCCAGCTTTAGAACAGCCTGCCTGACTCACAAAGCCTTGCACACAGGGAAACCAGAATACCTTGCCTCAAAACTCAAGAAAGCCGGTCAAGCAAGAACACTCAGAAGCTTAAACTTCCTCCTGCTCATCCACCTAAGAATTCGGAAACAGAAAACTGCAAACCGCTCCTTTGCTGGGAATGCTCCGAAAATCTGAAGCGCCATCCTGGTCGACATCAGAACTGTTTCCTCCTTTCTAAAGTTTAAATCCCAACTAAAAGACCTCTACCTCAAACGTGCCTTCCCGAATCCAATTACATAACCCTCTAATCCGAACTTTTGTTGCCTCCAGATCGCACGTTCCTGCAACTGACCTCTCCCTCCCCTTTTCCTGGGGTCGGCCTCGCTACGGATATGACTTTATCCTCACTGCCTCAGGGCCAGTTGAATCTCTTACTGGTATGCGTATTCTATTTGTGGTCCTGCTGTACGCTCACTCTGTGCGCTTTCGATTCATTATATGACTTATATGTGTTGGACTTGTTGTTTGCTTAACCTTCTGTGTATTGTATTCGCTATATTGACCTACACATCTTGTTGTGAAGCGTTCCAATGCCATCGGGTTTGTCCAGCGTTATAGAAAACTCAAAAAAATGTAAATAAACCTGTGCAACTCCCTTGCCACCTTCCATCGCAAGATCGCAGACATCCACGACCGCTTCACGGTCTAACCGCCACGACAACCACTGAGATCTCTGTCGGCACGTCCACCATCCGCACCGACCCCCTGCGCTACTGGACCAACATAAACTACAATGACACCATCAAAATCATGAACACCATCCCCTCCGGATCTCCGTCAGACCCATGCCCACACCACATCTTCCACAAAGCCAGCACCACCATCGCAAACCCATCTCCGGAAGGCCATCAACATCTCCTTCAAGACCGCAACCTTCCCGAAGAGGTGGAAGCACGCCGAGATCAATGACTTACTCAAAAATCAAAGGCTGACCCCAAGAACTTCCGCCCCATCGCCCTGCTCCCAGCAAAGGACATCAATTAAGACGGTCAACAGACAACTGACCCGCTACCTCGAGGAGAACAGCACCCTGGACCCGTCCCAGTCTGGGTTCCGCAGCAACCACTGCACCGAAACTGCCCTCATCGCAGCCACCAATGACATCAGAGCCCTGCTGGATTACGGAGAAACCGCGGCCCTCATCCTCCTGGACCTGTCAGCCGCCTTCGACAGTCTGCCACCGCACCCTACGCACGCCTCCGTGACGCTGGAATCCAAGACAAGGCTCTGGACTGGACTACCTCATTCCTCTCCGGCAGAACCGAGAGCCACCGAGATCTGTGGCGTACCCCAGGGCTCATTCCTCAGCCCAACATTGTTCAACATCTACATGGCGCCGCTTGCCCACATCACCAGACTGCACTACCTCAACATCATCTCCAATGCCGACGACACCGTGCTGATCCTCTCCCTCACCAAGGACCCCCTCACTGCCAAAATCAACCTCTACGAAGGAATGAAAGCCGTTGCCAAGTGAATGAAGAACAGCAGACTGAAGCTAAACTCGGACAAGACAGAAATCCTCCTCTCCACTCCCTAGGCCTGGGACGACTCCTGGTGGCCGACCGCACTGGGAACAGCTCCAACACCCACCGACCATGCACTCAACCTATGGTTCATACTCTAGTTTCTCCATGACAAAACAGGTCAACGCCGTCTCATCCCCTTGCTTCAACGCCCTCTGCATGCTCCACAAGATCTACAGGTGGATCCCCACAGAAACTAGAAGAACGGTCACACAGGCTCTCGTCAGCAGCAGGTTGGACTACGGAAACGCCCTCTACGCAGGAGCCTCGGCCAAACTCCTGAAAGGACTCCCAACGCATTCAAAACTCCTCCGCACACCTGATCCTAGACATCCCTCGCCGCAGCCACATCATACCCCACCTGAGACCCAGGACCTCCTAACCTTTGGAAAACTCCTCAAGACCTGGCTTTTTGAGTAGTAGCAGCATCCTTACCCCCCCCTTCAGCGCCTTGAGACCCTCATGGGTAATTAGTGCGCTTTACAATTGTATTGATTATTTGATGACTAACACTCCTCTCGAAATCTTGCCTCTTTAAACCTGAACAATCACTTCAATGATCCTCCCCTTCTAACTGCCTAGCTGCTGCCTCTCAGGCTATCATCCCTTCCTGCACCTCAAAAATCAAAGCCTCTCTCCTACAGGGCTCCATTCCTGATTCTCTCAAGGCTGGCCAAGTTGTCCCCATGCTAAAAAAAAAACCTATGTTGGATCCTGCTTCCGCTGACCACTGTAGACCCAAATACAACATCCTACTCCTAGCCAAAGTTCTGGAAAAATGTGTGCAACAGCAGCTGAGCCTGCACATCAACCACTCCCACCTTCTAGATTACTTCTAATCCGGGTTCAGACCTGGACACAGCATGGAAACCATCCTTCCCACATTGTGGATGACTCCCCCCCCCCCCCCCCCCCCCCCCCCCCCCAAGCCAAAACCGGTTTGCTAATCCTCCTAGACCCATCTTCTGCCTTTGATACGGTTAACCACGAATTTCTCCTTGAGCGCCTCAAACTCAGGATGGGTTTGGATGGCACAGTCTTGAATGGTTTAGATCCTTCCTCCAAAATCGCTCCGAGTCCTCATCAACGGTAATCTATCCGCTCCCTCTCCGGTTAGTCCCCCAAGGATCAACCCTCTACCCTACCCTCGTCAACCTTTACCTTGAACCACTCACTGAGGTGCTGCCAATATCTCCTACCTTATGTACCCCGACGATACACAGATCTACATCAAAATCTCTTCCCCTGGGGACATTTTCTCCCAGAATGAGGCCCTGAAGTCCATTGGCTCACCGCCAACCAGCTTAAACGCAAATAAAACTGAATTTATTCTAATCTCCCCACCCACAACTAATTCAGATATCCAGGAATGAATCCAGACCAACACAGCACTAAACTGCCCTTCTACCATTGTTGACTCTGTGAAATCCCTTGGAATAACCCTGGGCGGCACCCTGAAAATGTGTGGCCATATGAACTCTTTAGCCAAAACGGCCAGATTCCACCTGAGTTACCTCAGAAACCTAAAACCCTTCCTCGATGTTTCTACTTTATAACTGCAATCCAGGCACTAGTCATTTCCAGACTTGAATATGGATGCTCTACTCTCACAGGGCTACCCAAGAACTCTGTCCCCTTTGAAAGACTGCCTCAACGCCGCCGCTAGACTCCTAACTGGCTCAAAGAAATTCAACCACATCTCTCTCCACCTCAAAGTTCTGAACTGGCTTCTCCTAGAGGCCAGAATCCAACTTAAACTGGCCTGCATTACTCACAAATCTCTTTACTCCAATTCCCCTGCATTTCTCACCCGAAAACTTGTGATATCCGTAGAAGCCAGAAACTCCCGATCTGCCAAAGACCTATTGCAACCAGCACGCTTCCGGAAGAAAAAAACCTACAATCCGGGCTTCTATGAGCCCGCTCAAAGAATTTGGAACTCTCTCCCACCCGCCATCGGAAGACTTCCATCCTTGGCGCACTTTAAAAAGGAGACCAACTCCTTCTTAATGGGCAAATACATCATCTAACGATAACATTTCTATTACCTCAGTAACCTGTTCCACCCTTCAGCTCTGCATTATCCACTGCTCCTACGGATGATACCAATTCCTGCACTCCTGGGCATCCCACCCAAGAGTTGAGACTGCGTTCCTTCTTTTATAATGTATCTACTTTTAATTTTTATCCCAGAAGTACCCGTGGCCTTAGACTGCGGTTTTTTTCTTTTTTTTCCTTTTTCTTTTATAATGTATCCACCTATTTTACCCAAGCGGTCCCTCCCTACTGTACGCTTTGTCTACCACCCGTAATCCCGTTAAGCTCTGGAATACCCTCACGGGTCTGGTTTGCACTCTATGAACTATAAAATATCCATTTTCATGTGAGGCAGCTTGCGGTCTCGGGATCTTTGTCTGTTGCACAGCTCTTCCACAGAGGAGTGCCCAGATACCCAGGGCTCAGTTTCCTCTAGGTCTGACCAGTGTTCTCCCAGAGGAGAGGAGACCTAAACTTGTGGCTGCTCTGAAGTTTGTTTCCCAGACTTCTTACCTTTTCTCTTGCAGTGTTGGGGTATTATTCCAGGCCCCAATACCCCTTTTCTTTTCTGCCTTTGGCTTTGCTTTGTGTTCCTTGTTTTTACACCAGCCCAATCTGGTATTCCCAGCATGGTTGCGTGGAATTGTTATCTCTACCTCGGCCCGTGCTGAGGGCTCCAGATCATTCCCTAGATGACACTGTAATGGGATGGCAAAAGACCCAACCACCTTTTAATTTTGTCCAGTAACCCCTCCCCACTTTAAGGGCACGGTAGCCATGAGATGAACTTTAGTATATTTCTCACCATTGGTGACTAGTTAAGTTTGTCCAGTGCAATACTGCTCTAGGGATACCAGTTTTTTTTAGTCGCCATGGTTACACTTGCACCTATATCTCTGTGCTTCTACTCTAACCCCATTGATGTGTGGCTGTCCAGGTCACGGAGCCAGACAGCCAGAGCAGTTGCTTCAACCCCACACTTTTTAGATTACGCTAGAATCCCATCTGTAAACTCACCACTTCATTTGTAACTGGGGGTGTACTAGTAGAAGCCTTTTTGGGACCAGGAAAGCCCCCAATTAGGTGTCCATTTGCCTTACATTTGAAACATAGTCTTTTTGAAATCCCGTTTCTTACCCTAGTACCCACCCTTGGGTTGCGGACTGCCTCTGGGCCCACCCTCCAGGACAGGTTTTTGTGGTACCTCAGATGTCTGGTTTTTTTTTTGTTCTTAGAATGTTCCACATGCTCCCAGTAGAGGGAATAGCAAAAACTTTCCTTTGCTCACCCCCACCATAAGACTTTGGTGACCCCCTAATCTTGTTTTGATGGTTTCCTTCTTCCACTAACTCCTCAGGAGAGGCTAAACCTATGTCTACCAAGTATTGATCAAATATTTTAGACTTGTAGTCACCTACACACCACCCTACACTTACACCCCCTCACTTGCATTCATCAATATGGCTAAAATCAAAAGATCCAAGCTAAAGATCCCCCACTGAGGGACCTGTCCAGCATTGCAACATCGGCCCGACGAGGAGCAGACCAATGATGAAGCATGACATCCCTCTGGGTGTGTGATAGCATTCAGATCCGATCACTCTCCAACCCACTCATCTTCCCCAGGATCCCTTGGGTCTACCAGCCAGTTACTTCTGACATCCTTATCATCCCTCCCACCCCATGATGAACTGCAACGTCCTTTTGTGCTAGGTTGTCATTTCTGAGGTCTGATGCTGGACCTAATATATCTCTTCCTTGTCCCTCCTTTCATTTATAGTGATTCAAAAGCTAGCCAGAGGAGTGGAACGGGTGATCCCTGTTTTAGTCACCGGGTGTAGCGATGTTATGAGAGATGTGAGGTAGTGTCTTCCCAAGAGGATTGGGATATCTGAAGAGGGAAAGTAGGAGGTGAAGAGCAGTGGTTAGAGGTTACATCTGAAGATGCAAGAATAGCTGGAAAGGGTGCTGCAAGGTCTGCATGTACAATGGCCAGTGGAGGTGACTTGGGGCGGGTAGGCCAGAGATGGTGCATAATGTGCAATATCTGCTGGTGGTACCACCACTACTCTCTCAGTGGGCAGGGGCAGATGAATTGGTGGGTTGTATGGACTTTGACTATGAGGAGGATAGCTGGGAGGAGGACTAGGTCTTGGGCAGTGAGGTGATTGATAAGGCGTAGCAGGGGAGGTGGCAAAAAGGGGCCGGAGGGTCCATGGGTGGTGGTGGGTGGGTTTGTTAATCGGTGTCCACTTAGTGTTTTACAGGCTTAAGGCACAAATCCACTGACCCAGGTCGACGGGCAGGTGATGCCTACTGTTAAGGCAGCAGAAGCAAGGCAGCAGACTACGGAGCGGGCACTGACTTTAATGCCAGGTAAGGATGTATGGGCGACTTTGTCTGCCCCGGTTATGTTGTCAATTGGGGTGGAGGCTGGGAATGGAAAGGAGTAAACTACATGTTTGCGGATGTACTGTTAAGTGAAGGACACTGTTGGGCACGGAGGAAAACGGGTCCGCTACAAAAGGGTACACAAAGTGTCTGCCCAAAGGGACGGAGCATCTTGTACACAAACCGGTAAGTAAGCATGAGAACAACAAGGGGACATGGCTTAGAACATGAGAACTAATGCTGTGGAACAGATTGTGATTAGAGGTAGAAATGTACGGTCAAAATAGGGGATTTCAAAGAAAGAAAGGAGTTGAAAAAAGTTGTCATACATGTGACAAAGCCATTAGGTGCACACCACAGAACAAAAAATGGCAGGAATTATATGTCGGAATGTTTTCACTGTTGCATAGTGAGCTGGAAGCTAAAGAGAGGTCTAAGGAGAAAGAATACGACCTGTTCAAACGACCTAGGGTTTCCATAACAATTTAAAACTGAACAGCAGCATTTTCGCTTTTCGATAGTGTATATTTCGAAAGGATCCAGAGCAGAGTGTGGCCCTGTTTAAATAGTTGGATGTTGTAGGAAGCTGGCTCTGTATATGGTATACCACTTGGAGTTTATACCATGCACAGAGTCGAGAGTTTCCCCCCAGAAGTGTTCAGGGCTCAATGCAAACCCAAAGTGCTCTATTTACTCCACTATTGGAGCTTTCATAGTTTCACATGCCTGAATCATTCTCCGTCGTCGAGACGGGAGTCTCCGTTACATAAAAAAACAATGCCCAGTAGTATAGCAAACTGAAAAGAGGCCTAGGCCCATTTCCCTTTTGCAACCCATAACCTTCGTTATGTACAATAGACCAAACTTGTCCCTGAACCAATAAGAAACTCCTCACCCTCTAGAACACATTTTTGAGAGAACCTTTTGCCCCTCAGATTTTCTAACGCACGTTTTGCTAGGGCGTCTCCTTTGAGCTCTGTTCAAACTCTTCAATTTCTACTCAATCTAGATTGGATTTGAGTTTTCTTCTTCAGATTTAATTACTACCTATTATTTCTCCAACTGTTACAATGAGAAAAAAGGTTTATTTAGAGCCTGTGCCACCTGTTCAAAGAAAAGGCACTATGCAGACGACCCTTAAAGGATTGCATCTACTGCCTTTATCCAGATCATCAAGCAAAGGCTTGTAAGGTATGTCGTACCTTTTCAAAGAAAAGTTTGAGGGCTCGTGAAGGAAGGCTATTATTTTGTCTTCAAAAGCTTAAAGCCAGGAAGGAAGTCCTGTCTAGGGTCTTCTGGCTGCAGTCCCTCTAAACCTCCCCCAAGCAAAGAAAAGGAGAGCATGGGTCATACTTCAGGGTTAAAACATACCAAGAACTGAGGACTTCAGGGCTAGGCTCTGGCCTTGACTTTCCATGCCCTACTGTGAGCAAGGGCCTGGCCAAAAACCTAGGGGTTTGGTTCGATGAAGACTTGAACTTTTCTTCTCAGATAAAAAAAGCTGACAGGGACTTGTTTGGGGACCCTTAAAATCTTGATATTCCTCCCTTTGCTGCCAGTGAGCGCTAAGGAGACAGTGGTCAGAGCAATGATTCTGTCTCGCCTAGATTACACTAACGCCTTGCTGGCTGGCAGTCTGTCTTACTTGACCAGGAAACTTCAAGTAGTCTAAAATGCGCCCTCCAGACTTCTACTGGGATTGCCTCATAGACAGAGTCCGCATTAATTTACATACTCTGCATTGGCTCCCGGTGGAGTCTCGCATTTAATTTAAAATGCTTTCCATGGCTCACCGTGCTCTGCATGGTCTTGGCCCTAGCTTTTTGTACAAGCGATTTTATAAACCCTCACGGCACCTGCGATCATCTGATCAGCTACTAATGAAAAATCCTCGGTTCATCCGCCAGATGCTTTGCGGGAACTCATTTGTTCGCAAAGCCGCCCTGGCTTGGAACCTACTACCGATGGCTCTAAGGAGTATCCATGACCCGTTGCTTTTTTTTTAAAAAAAAAACTAAAAACCCTGCGGTTTTAGATTGACATCGGAGTATGGATAATTTTTAATTCTTTCTGGAGTTAGCGCCGGGACACTTTCAGTAGCTGAGCGCTGTATAAATTTAATATAACTTAACATAACAAGAGGAAAAGCTCAGAATCCACAATCACCCACTGAAGTCAAACATTCAGTCAAGAAGCCGGCCTCCACACCTTCTGAGGGGACATTGGAGAAATCTACACTGTCGACGGGAGCGTCGACGAAGATGGCAGCGTCTATGTAATCGGAGGTAAAACGTACGTCTAAGACTTTATCACCGTCGGCGGCAGTGTCGATGCCGAGATCTGTGGTGACGACTGCATCGACTACAATGACTACAGGTAACAATTGCAATGACGACAGTAACGGCATAGTCGATGGTAGCGTTGACAACGATAATAACGTCTGTGGTTGCGATGCCGAATTTGTCGATGAGAGGAAAAAAAACCAGAAAATGGGTTCTTGCCAGGAAGAACCAATCACCAAGTAAGGTGACCCCTTTGGTAACATCTCACCTGTTGGAGGAGTCGGAAGAAGTGGAGGAGGATGGCGGTCCTTTTGGTTATGCTAGTAGCCTGTCGCAGTTGCAAATAAAGTACCAAGAGGGTGTCTCGGAGTACGAATATGAGGGGTTTCAATGTCGTCCCCAGCAATAATACCGCCATGAGGAGATGGTGAGTGTTCCATCTTCATTGCTAAAGGATTTGCAGTTCATGCTGGAGGATTATAAGACATCCTGTTCCTCATACCTCTAAAGAATTGCAGGTGACTACGCCTCAACCACGCTCTATACCAGGTACGCCAGTGCGTAGGTGATAAATTTTACCAGAGCCCTTGCCTAGATCTCCACCAGCAAGATCTCATCTAGAGCCAGTGACCACGAATGATGAGGAGAGTACATCAGTGGTTTTCATAATTTAATGGCTCACCATGTCCACAGACAAAGCAGAATGTTTCTTTTACGACTTTAAGGAACATTATCGTAGTACATTTCGGTCCCTACCGATTGTCGATCATCTATGGAAAGAGGGCCTAAAACTCCTGGAGACACCGGCAATGGTGACTCAAGTACTTGCCAGACTGGACAAAAAATATAAGGCACCTTCGGATGCTCCAGCTTGTCTTCTAGGCCACCCCAAGCTGGACTCCGTCATAACCCAGGCGGCTCAGCAGAAGACCAGGAATCCGTCCGCTCCTATTACGATACCTCCGGACAGAGAGCATAGGAGATTGGACAATGCAGGGAATAGGTTTTCCTCTGTCTGCCCTGTTAGTTAAAGCTTTGAATGCCCTGGCCATTCTAGGCAGGTACGATAGGCAGATGTGGTGTGACCTCTCGCCTCCTGCATTCCAGAGGCTGACAGATCAAGATTCTGCAAGAGGGATAAAGGACTTCGGCTGAAGTCCTAGATTGTGCTATGGACATAGACATCACAACCACAGCCTTCAGATCGTTGGGAGGAGCGGCGGTCCTGTGCAGACCAGGATGGCTGAGAGCAACAGCGTTCAGGCTGGAAGTCCAAAATAAGATCTCGGACCTTCCTTTCAATGGAGAGGATTTATTCGGAAATCACATAGACTAGGTACTGCAAGGTATCAAAAAAGATACTGATACAGCGAAAACATTAGGAACACTACAATATAAGAAAGTTCCTTTTCAAGGCTCTAAAGGTAGAGGCCAATCATCTTTCAGAGGAGTATACCAGCAGGGAAGATATTCATCTTCCTCTACATCATCACAGCCTTACCGTAAGTAGTATACGCACCGTCAGTCAGGAGGCTACCCAAAATCTACACCTAGAGGGTAGGGGAGGTAGTCGGGGGAAAGACAACAACCAATGACAATGACCGCCTTCAGGATCCGGCTACACCTATCCCTCTTACGTCACATGTCCCCTTGGGTTGAAAGATTGCTTATTATCTCCAAAATTGGCAGCAAATAACTACGGACCAGTGGGTCCTCAACATAATTCAATTCGGACACACTCTAGAACTTCCACAAACGCCCCCTTGTACACCACCGATACATCAAGAGGTCAGGCACTTACTTCAGATGCGTCAGGAGATTCGGACAATGCTCCGAAAGGGAGCAATAGAACCGGTGCCGAACTCCCAGAGGGGAAGGGGTTTACTCATGATTTTTCCTAGTCAAGAAAAACACTCTCCAATGGCGTCCTATTCGAGACCTCCGATCCCTAAACACCTATCTCAAAAAGCAATCTTTCACAATGGTTTCTCTTCAGGACATCTTTCTGCTGTTAGACCCAGGAGATCATATAACCACAGACCTACAGGATGCGTACTTTCACATCCCCCATCCATCCTTCCCACCAGCAGTACCTTTGCTTCATGGTTGCCGGAGAACATTACCAATTCAAGGTACTGCAGTTCGGCCTGAAATCAGCCCCAAGAATATTCATGAAATGCCTGGCTCCAATGGCGGTTGTTCTAAGGAAACAAACACTAAGGGGCAGATTTATGAGGCCGTTGCGCTGCAATTGCGTCACTTTTTTTGACGCAACTGTGGCGCAAACAATGCGCCCTATTTACAACGTGACGCATCTAGGAGATGCGTCGCGTTGTAAAGCACTGCGCCATAAGGAGGCGTTCCTGCGCAGGGAGGGGCGTTCCTGCGTAGGAACGCCTCCTGAAAGTGGCTGAGTGAAATCTATGAGATTTCACTCAGTCACTTTCAGGGCAATGCTGTGTCAAAACCCTGCGCCTGCTTGAAGCAGGTGTAGGTCTTGACGCAGCATTATGTAGATGGGGCACCCCCGAGCCTTGCTGGAGCTGCGTCGCGCTTGCGATGCAACTCCAGCAATGCGCCACATTTCTGGCACAGATGCGTCACGCATCTGTGCCGTTTTTGCACCATGGTGCGCCGCATTATAAGTGCGGCGCACCATGGGTGGCTGAGCTGTGGCGCATGTTAACTGGCGCATCCCTGGGGATGCGCCAGTTAAAATAATTCTGCCCCAACGTATTTCCTTACCTCGCTGACTTGTTGGTTAAGGCACCATCAGCAGCATCCACCCGATCGCCAACAGCGGCTTGCGTGGATTTGTTTGCCAGGTTAGGTCTGACTTTAAACTAGGAAAAATCATCCCTTCAACCGACAAACATCACCTTCTTGGGAGTGATACTGGACACAAGGCATTTCCCCTCCAAAGAAAGGCAACTGAGAATTACATCTCTTTTCAAAGACTTCACAAATAGAAAGTGCCTTTCAGTATGCAAGTACAAGTCATTGCTGGGAACGATGTCATCTTGCATTCCTCTCGTACCTTGCTGCAGGTTAAGGATGCGTCCGTTGCGAGAGCAGCTAGATATACAATGGCTTCAAGCATAGGGATCCTTCGAAGACATAGTCAAGGTAACGCCGAACATGGTTCAAGCGGTGAAATGGTGGCCCCAAGAGTGGAACATCTCGCGGGGCCTTTCATTCCTCACAGAGCCAGCCCCACTGATAATTACTACACATGCGTCCCTAGAAGGATGGGGAGCCTTCCTTCAGGACCTTAAAGTCAGCAGCCGCTGGAAGTTGCACGAGCAGAAGATGCATATCAACTTATTGGAACTCAGAGCCGTCCGCTTGGAATTGCTGGCGTTCCTACCAAAAATAAGATCAACTGTGTGAGAAGTTGGCCTGATATGCAGTGCTCACTATTCTAGTGATCACTATGCATCAGTCCAAACGACCCTTATGGTGATTGGTTGTAAGTCAACCTTAGACCAGCTATCCTAGTAGCGTGGATACGAGCAGTCTTCGGGCTAGACTCTAGAGGGCGTGTTAAGCCAGCTGTTATACCATCACATACCCCTTGAACACCAAGTGAAAGGACACCACACAAGTGTTATGAAAATAAACAGTGTATTTATTAGAATCACAACAGCCCTGTACTCTTTGAGGACAGGGTACTAAGCACACAATGAAACTCTTAGGAAAATACTTCAAGTGCACAATCAATACAAGTGCCCGAGGGCACAAAGTTTAGTGGTCTCGGGCGGACCCGATAAGGCAAGTCGGAAGCGATAGGGACTCAGGACCCTTAAATAAGGAGGCTATGCGGGCACCGAAATGCCTAAGTTACCTAGCCCCAAGGGCTGTGGCTGCACAAGTCTTTACAGACGTCGGGAGTCTTCGCTGATGAGCCAGGAGCCGGAAGGAAGGAGTTGCTGGCCGGCGACCAGTGTAGATAGTTCGTAGAGATCCAAGCCTGGATCAGAGATGGATGACACCTGAAAGCAGAGGGGACCAAGTTCGTACTACTAGCCAGTAGTCAGAGGGTACCAGGAGGGCACCGGATGATCGTCACCTCGACTAGGTGAGTGGGCGACGCTAGGCTCTGCAGTCTCACGGACCAGGATGGAGGTGCGAGCTGTCCCACGAAGGTTGATGCTGTCGGCGTCGCTGGGCCCAGGATTGGGGCAACAAGCCTTGGCAAATTTCAGGGCCACGTGGTGGGCCTAAAGTGGCGTCTTGAGAGGACCAGGAGGGTCCGGGGTGCTCCTCTCTCAGAAGGGAGCAAAGGCCAGTCTGGAGCAACCAGACCAGCAGCGTTGGTTGTCGGGTGTCGTCAAGGAGGACACAAGCCAGCGGCTAGTGATCAGACAACGTGCTGAACAGCAGAGAGCAGAAGAGCCCCACGCAGATCGTGGAGATGCTGGGAGGCTGCACTTCGGTGCTGGAGCTGCTCAGGGTCGTGGCTTCTCGGACCCCAGAGCACTCACCAGAGGATCCCTCTGTGCTTGTGCCGGTTAAGAAATCGTGCAGGTCTTGATGATGGCCGGTCCCTCGAGGTCTCGTTGCACCCACAGATCTCAGCTGAGCTGACGATGTGGGTAGAGGTCAGAGGTGCCAGGGAAGCCGGTTCTCGTCGAGCTTTGCCGTCGGATTCCTGAGGAAGGACTTGCAGCAAACCGCAGAGTTCTTAGATGGTGCCTGCGGATGCAGGGTGACTACTCCTTAGCCACAAGAGAGAAATCTTGAGAAGAGTCGAGAGGTCCTTTCGTAGAAAGTATTCTTGATTCAAAGATGATCTAATTTGGAAGGGTCCCCGCTCCTGCCTTTATCCTAAAGAAAGGGGTGGGTACGTGACTAGTCCTGCCCTAGGGGTGGGACCAGGAAGGGGGGTGGTTACACCCCTCTCCCATGCCGGACTTTCCCCAGGTCAGGGGTTGGGGCGCCCCTGGAACTAGTTCTAGCCGGCAGATGCGTAGTGAGCACCGGGGTGCCACTCCGCAGTCACCTTCTTGTAAAGCCCTGCCTACCCAGGATACACAAAACCCTGTCTGGGATGGTGCGAACACCGCCCCGGACAGGAAACACTTTGTCCAAGCTCTCCTTGCTGGAAGGACTCCCAGCAGCAGGAGGTCAGACTCGTGTCTGTGGTGGCAGCATCCATTTTGTGGAGCTGAGGCTTCAGTTAACTTTAACCGGGATTCACAGTTACGTACATGTCGTGTCCCTCTAGAAGGGCGGAATGCTAACCCCGTCGCCAGCATTGGTGAGGGGGCAGTATCCCGATTCGTATGACACCTTACTCGACATGTCTTGATAACGCGATACCGAAGTTAGCGATATGGTATGCGTTATCATGGAACAGCCATTGGGTCTTGGTTCCGCAAGCTGCAACCGGGCTCGGCTCGTGCCAGAGCCCAATTCACACGATTCCACGCACTCTGCCTTCAGGATTGTCAAGGCCTGCCATAGGAGTGACTGATAGGAACTCGGTGTCCATTTTAGGGTTAGATATAGGGATACTATACCTAAAGCAAAGGGCGAGTACGCCGCCTTGCCCCAGCTGTCGTGCAGCCAGTTGTGTTAGATTTAGATGGCCATCCAGCGGTGGCATAATACATGCTTCAGCCCCTGGTAGGCCCTGGGTACACCGATGCCCTGAGTTACAGGGTCTGACAAGGTGGCCCAGTTCCAATTGGAAATGTACCTAAGGTACATGGAATCCATTTTAGAGAGGGAGCAGTGGGCCTGGGGTCCTGATTGGCAGGGCCCCCGGTCAACTAAGTCGGAAAACCAGCAAAACACCAGGCAAAAAGTCGGGGGTAACCATAGTCGGGTATCTACCTTCCTACACACTGTGTTAGTAAGAACGGACGACACAACAGCTATGCATAACTTTAACAAACAAGGAGGAACCAGATCACTCTCCCTGTCGCAAAAGGCCCATAGAGTATGGGAATGGGTACTGCAACACTAGATATCCAGAACAGCGGAACATCTCCCAGGAGACCAGAACGTCCAAGCAGATACACTCGCCAGGCTCAAATCTACCTGCCACGAATGGGAGATCACCAAGGGGTTCTAGACAACATCTTCCAAAGATGGGGGGGAACCAACAGTAGACCTCTTCGCAACAGCAGAGAACGGGAAATGCTGGTTCTTCGCAAGCTGGCTTCCCCAACGGGGATCCTGCGGGAATGCGTTTCTGATGGCATGGTAAGGCGTCTTTGCCTACGCCTTTCTTACAATTCCCCTCCTGCCACGAGTTCTTATGAAGATCAAGAAGGAGCCGTGCCGGGTGATCCTGATAGCCCCATGGTGGCCCAGGCAGCACTGGTTCACAGAGCTTCCTCTACTGTCGGAGGTCCATCCGATTCGCCTTTGACCAATACAGGGGCTTCTGACTTTGTCCCAGGGACAAGTGCTACATCCAGATCCGAAATTATTGCACTTAGCGGCCTGGCTCCTGAGCACTGTAAGTTTCCCCATCTAAAGATCTCAGAGGAATGCAAAGACATCCTATCAAAAGCCAGAGCGGAGAGTACGAACAAGACCCACAGAATGAAATGGGAAAGATTCTGTCTGTGGTGCCAAAGATGTAACATTCTTTCTCAATTTGGCAGCGCATGAGATTATTACATACATTTTACTTTTGGCTCATGCATCGATAAAGGTACATTTAGCTACAATATCACTCTACAGGAGGACTTCCTCAGGACCAACTATATGGTCTGGAAGAGTCATCCAACAATTCATGAAAGGATTATTCCGGGTTTTTCCTCCAGTAAAGCCTCCACCACCTCTATGGCAGTTGAACATTATTCTTTCTCAAGTAATGAAACAGCCCTTCAAGCCAATACACAGGGCAGATCTTAAATTTCTATCATGGAAAGTTCTCTCATAGCGCTCACTATAGCCAGGAGAGTGGGGGAATTACAGGCTCTCACGATTCAAGACCCTTTCTTACAATTTCAAGAGAATAGAATGATACTCGGGACTAATCCAAAATGTATTCCAAAAGTTCCAATTGACTTTCATTTAAATGAGCCACTAATGCTCAAACTGTTCTTTCCTCAACCAACAACCGCAGCGGAAAGAGCTCTCCACTTGCTGGATGTCCAACGCTGTCTCAAATTCTATTTACTAAAGACAAAACCCTTCCGCAAATCTTCACAACTGTTTGGTGCCTTCAGCACACCCAGGAAGGGCTTCCCTTATCAAAAAGAGGAATCGTCAGATGGATTTCCAGTGCAATAGAGTATTGTCATCAGACCATTCGACAAGAGCAGTGTCCACCTCCACTGCTTTGTTTGCGGGAGTTACCTGGATGTCTACACCCTCCATTATGCCACCTACTGTGGGAGGAGGCATAGTCGTAGCCTGGAGGAAACCCCCCCCCCCCACTGGCACAGATAAAACTTTGTTAGTTGTAATCTGCAGTACAGTGGAACCCCCCTCCCCCCCTCACCCTTCCCGTACCACCCCATACTCGTAATTATGCCCTTAAGTTAGCAACGTTAAAAATTTTGGTCTGAATAATATGCAAACTGACTAACTTATTAATTTTTTGTTTGTGTTTCCTTTTCCAATAGGTACTATGTGTTTAATTCTTCAGATGGATACATTTACAATTCTGTCAAACAGAAGAGGCAACCTTACTAAAGCTTTAAGGGTTCCAATGTAATTATTAAAAATCTTTTGAGTATTAAATGCAGAGGTATAACCCCATTACGCTCTCGGAGTACCGAATACGAAAATCGTGATAATCTTAATGTGTTTACAATAATATAAATATCTGCATTGCTCATTGTTCAGGTTTCATAAGTAAGTTTTATTTCATATTTATCTACCAATTGTAGCCCCCTTTGTTTCCATAAGTGGAAAGTTTACAGTAAACATTTGAAAAGTGATTTGTGGTTTTCCGTTATACTGTCTTGGGTGTATCAAGCTGTATATGCAACAACAAGGTCAGTTTCCCAGTCGTCACTGAGCGAGAGTCTGACTTTGCGTACCAACGGAAAAAAAGGACCATTATCACCATTTAAACGCATGGGAAACTACTACCATTTAAAAAAATATATATATATATATAATGTATTGTAATAAAGGCTTGTACAAATATCTATTTTCGCAAACTGCCAATTTATAAAGTAATTGCAAATAAAAAAATTAAAGTGTTTTTTTTTGTTTCCTGTTACTGACTGTAAAATAAAGTGTATCGCTGTAATTATTATTTATTCATAATTATTGTGGTTTTAAAAATAAAATGTCTATTGAAATCTCACTGTTTTCATTTTTCCCTCTAAAATACATTTCAGTTAGTAGGTAAAAATTAAGTATTAACTGGGTATTAATATAATACCCCGCCCATTACCCCCATATCCTGTCACTAAAGGTGAATCTAGAAGTGCTATTAAACATTATTGAAATTTAATGCTAAAATAAAATGTATTTAGAGACCAAGGGGTCTATAACAATCTCTATTGTAAACCCTCCGACCTTAGGTCAGAGGCTTTACAACCGAGGTAGCCCATTTCATTTCTGACCAGCTGATTACCATACAGCCGGTCAGAATTGAACTGGCCTGTCATTACAGCTGGATTGCTACTGGCTCCAGGAGCCCATAAGCCATTCAGAGACCGGCCTGTAGTCCCATAGGAAAGTAGGATGCTTGGTTTCCCACAGTCTTTCTGACATGGTAAGCCTGATGGAAAGCGAGTTTTTTTTAAACCTGTTTTTTTAAACATTTGAAAAAAAAAACACATTGTTCAATTTAAGTTGTTTGCAATGTCTAAATTAGAATATCAAAAATGTATTATTTATATCTATGTTCCATAAATAAAAATTTTAAAAAAATGGACACTAAGGGGTCCAATACGATGTCGGGTGGGTCGCCAACGCCATGGTGGCGGTGGCGATCCTCCCGACATAAATGCCCGCCTGCTACCCTTTTCCCCCCGACACGTTACGATGGTGGGGGGGACCGCAGCGGAGGCAAACACCGCCCACCACTTTTCGGCCCCAGTCTCCTTGCGTCCGGGGCGGAAAAGGGTTCATGTTGTGCCATATTTGGATTTGTGTGAATGGGTGCCTTTCCGCGGCGGCGATGCTGCCACGGAAAGGCAGGTGGTCTTTGCTTTGGGGGATCCCCTGCGGGCCCCCCCGGTGAAGGCTGAAGTCGGGGTGCACAGGGGGGTACCTAAGGTACTCCCCTTTATTTGCATGTACAAAGCAGCAGGCACCGCGCGGTGCCTGCCGCTTTGTATAAGCAGATGCGAGAAAGCATTTTTAGCATTGTGGCGGGCGGTGCAGAGTGCACCGCCCGCCACAATGCTAACAATGAAGGATGTGCCCGCCACTGTGGCGGGTATATCCTAATTCCCCCAACGGAACCCCTGCCCTTATGGCGGGCGGTCCAGCATACTGATAGGGCCTCATTAGGAAGGCCGGGCAGACTTTGTCCGCCCGCCGCCCTAAGTATTTTGACATCTTTAAATCAAAATGTATTTTAATTTTTTTTCTCGAAAGACCTATTAGCCAAAACAACAATGAGATCATTAAAATATCAGTCAGCAATATTGCGGCCCAACACTTTTTGGGGGGGGGGGGGTATTTTACAAACTAGAGTTCGACAGTTGAATCTGCCTGAATACTATGCTTCCAAAAAATGTTCAGGAGGAATGCCATTCAGTATGATGGGAGCCTGTGTTTGCAACAACAACACAAATGCCTATAGTGGGTAAATCTCACTTGACAAAATGACAACATGTAGAGTGGACTTAACAGAGTCCACGAAGTGTCAAACATTTTTAGGTGGTGGACATACCAAGTAAGTAAGGATGTCAGAATACAAAATCTGAATGGATGAGTTGTAAAATGTATCTGCAGATCTGTATGGATCGCATACGAAAAACGTGGGGCCCCATTACGATGTCGGGCGTATTGCCTCTGCCAAGCTGGCGGTAGCAGCTGCCGGTCTGGTGGAGGTAATCCTTTTAACAGCCATTCCCAAATCCACCCCGCCATATTAGTATGGGGGGGGGGGGGGACTGCGGTGAATGGAAAAACCGTACGCCGCTTTTCTGCCCCGGTCGCCTTGCCATATTACAATGTGCAAAAATGTATGCCTTTTCGTGGCGGCGTTGCTGGCACGGAAAGGCATGTGGTGTTCACTCGGGGGGGGGGCCTGCAGGCCCCCAGAGTGAGTGAGGGAGGGATGGGGTGTGCACACAAGGGTACCTGTGGTACCCCCCAGCATTTGCCTAAACAAAGCAACAGGCACTGCGCGGTGCATGCCACTTTGTTTATGCAAATGCGTGCACTCATTTTTAACATTGTGGCGGGCGGTGAAGTGAGCACCGCCCACCACAATGTTAAAAATGGGGGATGCTCCCGCCACTGTGGTGGGCGCATCCTAATGCAGACTTCGGGACACCCACCCTTAAGGCGGGCTGTCCCGTCTTCCATAAGGGTGTTGGGCGGGCAAAGCCCGCCCGGCATCCTAATGGGGACCAAAGAGTACACTTTGACCTTATGGATCCATGGCACACATTTCCACATTGACTACTTTTGGGTGTCAGTGAGACAGCTTTGTAAGGTAGAGTTTGCATAAAATGTTAAACCGCAAAATATCGTCATCTTGCAATATTAAGAAAGAATATGTTAAACTTAATAATGATATACTAGTGATATACATTAAGGAATGTTTGAAGTCAAATTTTATGCTTTTACCAAAAGTATTCAAAAATTTTGTAAAATGAAAATTCTCAACAGTAAAATTTAAATAAGTCAAGTGATAACACAATTGTAGTAACAGCCAATTGCAAAATGTTTTTTTTTTCCAGATTTCAAAAAGTTATCATTTCTTCCAAAAATAAAACACACACACATATCCTTCTAAATATCTAGTAGCTTTGTGTGGCAAGTATCACCAGCACTTAAACTGCCGCCCCCCCCCCCCCCCCCTGGAGGGGCTCTGCATCCAGCGCCTGCTAAACTGCTGAGGTGGGCTCATCCTGCACGCCGCACGAGACTCCATTGTCCAGGAGCCTGCGCGTGATCCCACCTGTGCGGAGGCACGCCCACCGTCATTTACATCAGTATCTGTTTTCCGCAGCGCGGGACGAAGCCCGGACAAAGGGCGGGCTGTCCGGGGACGACAGAGGACGGGCCGGGCCACACCTCGAACGCCCTCTACCTCAAGGTAACTGGGCAAGTCATAGGTACGCAAAAGGTATAGAGCGTACTGTAACCTATATCCGTCCAGGGGTGTGGGATTTATACTCCACTGTGACTGAGGATGGCTAAAAAGAAATCCATGTAAGGAGGGGAGGGGGGGCTATTGAGGCAGCCAAACGTCAGAAACTGAGCAAAAAGAAGAAAGTAAAGGGAACACCTAAGCATGCTGGGATGAACTGCATTATGGACAATATTAACCCCTTCACTGCGGCGGCTATTCGGCCGCAGTGCTAAGGGGGCGGGGTGGCCGCATGCTGGTGACGGAACTGCTCCGTCACCAGCGTCGGTGGCGCTGTGCTTATGACTGAGCGGTTCCGTCATGGCCAGCCCCGCTCAATGGAACTCTCGGCGCGGAATTTGCGCCGCGCCGAGCTGGCCATGACGGAACCGCTCAGTCATCAGCACAGCGCCACCGCAGCTGATGACGGAGCGGTTCCGTCATCAGCAGGCAACGGGTTAACAATACTATTGATGATTGCCAGGAAATCCTATCTTCTGATTTAGGATTCCTAGAGGTCGTAGAGCCGGCTAAGGATTCAGGGTGTCCAAAGCCTAATCCATCAGATGTTGAAGGCCCTACTATTACTATCCCTGAAATGTTCAGAGCCAGTGCTAAATCGAGTATGACTGCTCGGAAACAACAAGGGTAAACAGGTTACACAAAGGGGGAAAGGGTAAAGGTTCTCCCTACTGGTGAAAGTGAGGGAAATTTCCAGGTTTTACCTGTGATCGATATTATTCCAACTCAATGCTCAAACAGGTTCACGGTACTGGCAGAGATTCAACAGGAGATAGAAAAAGATACCCTTTAGTAGTGGAAAGAACACCTCTCCTTTAGTAGTCATAAATGATGCTTGTGGCCACATAACCCCAAGAGACAGCCTAGGAACTATTAGTGATTTAGTTAATCTAGTCTCACTACTTAGGGACGAGATTGAGGGCATGATTTAATTAATAATTAATTTAGCTGTAACTACAAAAAACAATCTAGGTGACCCTAGGTTTCAACCAGGGGTTTCTCATAAGACAGCTACTGCCTATCCAACTAAACTTTCTCAAGGTTCCCTCCCATTAGTAGGGAAAAGCGTTCCCACAAGTAACAAAATGCATAGGGCGGATTATGCAGAGGGGGAAGTGACAAGTATATGTAATACCCCTATTCCTACCAACAATAGGCCAGACCACTCCACGATCCAAACCAAGGCAGTAAATAAGCCTAGCGTCCAGAGGACACAGAGGGGCTCCAATTGGGGGGGCAAGGATCGACAGGGCCTATACTATCAAAGGAGCCAAGAATGATGGCAGGGGCACAGCATCATGGTTTCCCAATAAATTTAAACAAAGGGCCGCCAAATTACAGCTCAGAGCCCACTAGGGTCCAAACACATGTAAAGGGTAATTATGCCACAAATACAATATTCATGACAAATGTGCCCAAGTGCAAAGAGAGACCTGATTGCCCAAGGGAAGGGGTAGACTCCCTGACTAACAAGGCCATTCACTGGCTGCGGAATGTCAGAGGGTGTCGATCGGTTATTAGGGACGACATAGTCAAAGCTAGGAGATTCAACCATCCTGGGGCCACTCATGATGTTGTTGAACTAACTTTGTCTTCCGATAACCTAGCTGAGAATCTGTTCATGCTAGAATTCAGATCAAGCCCCCCCCCCTATACATTTTGAGTATACAGCTGAGAAAGATGCTCCCTTTTCCATTCTCGCCTCCCTTAGTCAAGGATAATAGGCATGGGTCTAATAGATGTAGGCTCAATTCCATTGATTGACTACCCAAAAGGGGGACGGACGAAATGACTACCCAAAAGGGGGACGGACGAAATGACCAAAGATCCCAGGTTTTGGCAGCCCTAGACCATCTGATTGGCGCTCAACCAAGTGAGAGCAACATACTAATTGCAGGGGACTTGAATATGACCTTTGAACCCATCTCAGTAGGTGACGGGTACTCTGGAGAAGATGTGGATTCCGAGTGTGGAATCCCCAAACTGGACTTAAAACCAGTAGGCAGATGGACATAAAGCATAATCCAGATGAACGCTATATGTAGCGAAAGGGGGCTCAGAGCACTGAATGGAAGAACCGCGAGTGATGGCCATGGTAAGAACACCTTCGACAACGGCCGCTCGCAAAGCAGGATTGATTATGTTATCTGCAACCTGGCAATTTGACACCTGATGAGCGACATGAAGGTGGTTACTAGACAGGAGAGTGATCATAACCCCTTGTGTATTACTCACCTCATATGGGGGTGGTACCTGGATGGACAAGAAATCGTCAAAGAGGTTCTAGCAGAGATCGTTCCAACGAATGACATGAGGCGGGTTAAGTGGCCCCAAATTATGACGAAGAGCAAGGTGCTAGAGAGCATTAGTGAAGACCTGGATAAAACTACTTCTGCTATGGAAACCATATTGAGGATAGGAACTGAGAGTGGAAATGAACTGGAAAAAAATATTGATCTGCACTGTGACTTTTTTTTAATCTAGAAAGGGACATTTTTATAAGGTAGTCCCCCATTCTTAAGGCAAGAATAATCGCCCAAAAATAACGGGGTGGTATAACGAGGCTTGTAGGATGGCAAGATCTTCTCTGGGAACAGCAATTAAAAATAGAGACCCAATGGTCATTAGGGAAGCAACACAGAAGTACAAGGCCAGCATACATATGGCCAAGAAGCAATGGGACGACCAGCGCTGGCAAGACCTCAAAGCTGCCAGCATTGCCAAGGACTCCAGATTATTTTGGAGTATCGTTAAATGGGGTAAAGGAGGTCTCCCCGAACCACCGACTAATCATGTTTCGCCGAGCAGATGGTTAGAATACTTTGGACCCCAATATTCATGCCGCCCTGAGGATAAGACTAGGGAAATTGTAGACACTGCTATATTTTTAGTCCCTCCTTTCAATAACACAGATGTAGCAGTAGCTCTGGATTCAGTTCCAAGGGGGAAGGCTCCCGGACCTAATGGCGTTCCTGCTGATGTTTTTCTGTATGATAAAACGCAATGGGGCACGTACATATTGGAGCTGGCTAATGCGGTGGTGCTTGGGGCACCAGTACCAAAGTCTTGGCAAGGGGCTGTAATAATCCCTGTGTATAAGAAAGGAGACAAAACACTCCCTGTGAATTACAGGCCCATTAGCCTAATGGATACGGTACAAAAGGTGATAGGTATAATGACCCTAGCAAAAATTATGGTTTGGGCAGAAGAAAACAATGTTTTGTCATCCTACCAAGCAGGCTTTCGTAAGCTTACTAGCACCATATAACAAATATTCAGGTTCACGCTACTTCACTGGAAGACAGTGAAGCTAGGGAAGGGTAGCCTCTATGCTGCTTTTATCGACCTTCGAGCAGCCTTCGACATAGTTCCTCGGTCACAGCATTGTAAAGTGTTAGCCGAGATGGGTATGCCGCAGGAAATTCTGTCATTAGCGATGAGACTGCATGAGTAAAACGATGCAAAAATTCAGTGGGGGAGGCATGGGCAAGTCACCGCTGAGTTTCCGTTACAGCGGGTGGTACGCCAAGGCTGTGCCATGGCCCCCACGCTCTTCTCATTATATATTAACGGTGTAGTGGAGCGTATGTTGTCTGGAGTCGTAGATGCTCCCACTTTGGATAGAGCGAAAACGCCATTTCTATTATTTGCAGACGACACGCTCATTATGTCCAAAATCCCTAATGGACTACAGCGTGCCCTGAGGATTTTTGAAGGCTTTTGTGTTGATCGTGGGCTAGAAGTCAACGTAACCAAAACAAAGCTTATGGTATTTAACCCACATGCCAGCTTCAAAGGGAATTTTTATATGGATGGCCAAAAGGTGGAAATGGTCTCAGACTTAGTCTACCTGGGTATCCACATAGCAAAGGGCGTAAAGTGGGGGAAGCACACAGAAATGGCGGCCCTCAAACTACGTCACAATGCAGGTGCTATAAGTGCTGAGCATAAAAAATCTTTGACTAAACCGATCCTGCCAGCACTTCAAGTGTACAAGGCTAAAGCACTCAGCTCGGCACTTTATGGTGCCGAGCTTTGGGGTTATGACAATTTAGCCCCGTTAACACTTGCTGAAAACAAATTCCTGCGTAATCTTACTGGCCTCCCTAAAAGCACACCCATGAAGCCATTGCGCTATGAACTAGGTAGGAAAGCCATATCAGACCTGGCTAGACTACGACCCATTTTATATTGGCGTCGTATTTGGGTCACTCCTAAACTTGCTCATTATGCGCAGGGTTTTTTAGATGTAGTTAGAACTGATAAAATACATATGATAGGCTGGCTAAAGGAATTGTGCAGAACACTGGAGAAAATTGACATGAAGGGGCTGTGGGAGAACCCAGAGCTAGCCCAGTTCCCGTCAAAAGACATTCTAAAAGCAAAGTACTGGGAAATGGTAGCCCCCCGGAATTGGAATGATGCAGACCCCTCCTTCATGGAAGGCCGTTTCTTTGAAGGGGAAGTTTCCCCGTCCCTGGAGTCCTATTGGGACATAATAACTAAGCCTGAGGACAGGAAACTTTATTTCCAGCTTAGAGTGGGGTCACTCCCAATTAGATCGCTGACGGAAAGATGGGCTGAAGCTAATTCCAATGTTTGCTCAGCTTGTAATAGTGAAATCGAGTCTATTGCCCATCTTCTTTTTGTTTGTGGGGCCTATTCAATCCCTCGATGCGTTTGTCTAAGGGCGATGTGCAAACAGCTTGGTACGAGAGAGAGCAAGGTGGCTTTAAGAATAATCTGCACCAGCACTTTGCCTGTTATTTCTGTGGCGGTTGCCAAATTCTTGGGGTGGTCATGGTCCATCAGAAAGAAATTCTTATTGTAAATGTAGGTCTGCTGAGATCAAGCTGGGCATCTTACCCCCTAGCCAAGTGGAATGCTTTGACTACCTACTCTGGGTATTTACTGGTTTTATAATTGTAACTCTGTATGTTTTTATTACTGATTTTAATATTTGTGAAGCCATTCTTTTAAAACTTTTTTGTGTAAATGACTTTTTCTTTTTTCTGTAAATCCATTTTATTATGGACCAAAATGGTTTTTAAATGTATTATGCTTTTATGAGTTTTTACCTCGAATAAAGCAAATTTGGCTTCATATAAATGTACCTATATATGTATATGAATATATATATATAGAGATATACATGTATGTCTATATATATATATTTATATACATATATTTTGTTATTTAGTTAGAGAAAGCAAAGCAGAAATATAGTTATTAAGGTAAATACAATGGGGAAAATGTTATCCATTGACATGCTCCGACTGTCCCACATACATCTCCAATATTCTAAAAATTATAAAAATGAAAGATGTTTTTTGTTATAAATTTTTTTTTATTAAATCCTACAAAACATGCTAAGAATTTTTTTATAAAAAAAACATATTTAAAAACTTCTATATTTGCAAGTTGTCTGTAATAAGAAACATAATCATATACCTAAAAGGATTTCGATTATATAGTATAAACATTTTTTAATTTTACATGGTATAATCAGGATAAATACAATATTATTGAGAGCAAAATTTGAAAACTGAAACATGTAAATTGTAGGATAAACCATACAGACAATAGTACGTTAGTGGGAAAGTAGGATTGTGGATGGGTAAAATTAAGTTTTCGAATTCCAAACAGCGTAAACATTGTAAAAGTGTTATTTGATGTAGAGGTAAAATGTAGTTTTGCAACAGTAATAAGTGCAAGAACAGTGAAATAATTGTTTTGCATAAGGTTAACGTTTATTGCTTAATATTACATTAAGTGGAAGATTACAAAGATTGGATTATAATTTAAAGAAAATAAAACACATAAAAAAATTCTAAATATCACTAAAAATGTGTTTATAAATACATACATTGAGACTAAATAATTAAAGTATAATGTGAAGAAGAAATATTTAAAGTGATAATATCAGAAATAATAAAATTTAAAAACCAGCATTGACATCATTTTTTTAACTTTGAATACAATGCGGCCAATAGAAATATCTATAGTACTGTGGGTGTATTTAGTACAGAGATGTGTCGAAGCAGTCAGACAGATCCACATCAGGCTGCATTTGGTGAGATGGGATAGGAAAAAGCATCAAACGATGGATTACGATGCAACGTTCAGCCATGCATTTCATACAGCTTTTTCTACATTTATAAAGCTGGTAGTATTTTTGTTTGTTCTGGTCACGATCAGAGTTTCTAACAAACATATACATACTCAATGGTGGAATCCTCAATTGGTGTACCACATGGACATGCTTGCATGCTGTTACTAGCATGGGCTGTAGGGATGTTTTAAAACAAACCTGTTCAGATTAAAGCTTGTGATGCGGACCTTTTCCAGCCTGCAACACAAGTGTTTATAAAATAGAGAGGTTTGCACATGAATCAAAGGCAGTCGGTTCACAAAATAGGTGGGTGGGAGTGCTGACTAATTGTGAGTCGATCACATTCTTGCAGCAATGGCGTTAAAACAGTCTTCCAAATGCAATCATTATCCTAAATAATGTTATCCGTGTTAATGTTAGTTACATTCAAAAAACAAAACAAAAGGAAAAAAGTCTTTACCATAACATAAGAAAATTTGAAAAGTTAAAAAGACTGTTAATAAATGTATTATTACATCAAAAAATGAATACGCTTTAGTAACAGATATTCGAGTACAAATACCTTTACTAAAGTATTAAAATAAGATAATTAGTACGTTTTATAAATGAATATAAATAAAAAGTGAATACCAAAATAATAATTTAACATTCTATTTGTAATTATTGAAATACATATAAAAAAGAAATAAAATAAGAAATGATACCAAATATTAATATATATGATTAAAATAATAATCTGTGATATTTTAAAATATGTTATTTAAAAATATGTAAAATTATTAAAGTATATAACTTACAATGTGGAAAATTATCTTACTTTCATGTGTACATATTTATATATAACAAAAGTCACGCTAATGATATCAAACAAACATTATCTGAAGTACATATAAAGCTTTAATGTTTAATATTTAATTATGTGTTATAGATTAACATTCTATTTAATTTTGACAAAGACAGCAATTTACAGGCTTTTAAAATAGAAATCGCTAACTCAGCAGAAATAACTAAGTATTGCACAATATACGTATTTCTCCAATTAATATTAATAAACGACAAATAATAATTATTTAATAAGAAATATTTTAATCCACATCACATACAGCTGCACAACAGTAACCAGTCAGCTATAACATGGGGGTGTAGTAGGATGTCGGAAGGATGTTCGCCGCCGGCTGTTGGTGGGATACACTGGACATGCGAATGACATTAGTCTGCAAATGAGCAACGGAAACCTGCCAGTCACATTGTCATTGCTGTGATAACAGCAGCAGTGGTAAATCACAAACACATTTTTTCGACCAGTAAAAGTCCTCAGACTTAACAAGTGGCAGTGCTGGACAACAAAAAAGAAAAGAGACGGTAATGGAGCAGGGTATGACAACAAAAATTATGTCGCCAGAGTACGCAAGCATTTCATCTTCATTGGAACCCCCATTGAAAGGCTTGCAGAGACTGCTACAGAGGGAACAATGTGGCCCACAAATATGTTAGAGGGGAGCACACTGTAAATATCAATTTTTATATATCCACCTACAAAAATTATTGAGTTGGAAATATAAAAAGAAATCGAATATTGAGGACATCCATATCATTGGACAAAATATTGACCCTAAGGTAAGTAATATTGAATTTTTTAATATCCATGTCAGTATTATAAAAGTTAATAATATGGATATTTGTATTATTGTAATGTATATTATTTTGTTTCCGTTTAAAGTTTTGGTTAATTTTTTTTAATTTCTTTATTTATAATTACAATCTTTCTCTATTCTTTAATAATTTGAAATAAAATTAATGGTATGTTTTAGTACCGGAGCGGGGTTGTGGGTTTATAGGGCAATAGGGTGAGAAGTAATTTAATAGTAATTAACTAACGATTTGAATGTATTTATTAGTATGGATAATGATGTAATGTATAATTAAATATGAAGTGACAATTCATTTTTTCAATTGATAATTCATTATTTTTAAACGGTAAATAAGGTTTTTAAATGTTAATGAAAAATGTAATAGGTAATTAATGTTTTCATTTGTTAATTTACAATTTTTAATTTGGTAATTTAATTTTAACTTGGTAGACAATATAGATGATAGGGAATTAATATTTTAATTGGTAATTTGTGTTTATGATTTGGAAATTATTTTTTATTATTTGTTCATTAAAGTGTCATAAAAAGTATTTTTGGGTTTGATAATAAATGTTATTGTTTACATTTTCATTATTGTGATTTAATTTTAACCTCCTAAGCGCTGCTGACGACCAATGGTCGTCGCGAGCGCTACCTCCCTAGTGCTGCGCAAGTCCATTGGACGTCCATTCAGCACTAGTTCCAATGGACAGCCCAGCACTAGGGAGGGATATTTACACGCAGCTAAGGTGTTAAATATTATTTTTTTGTATTGAAAAATATTTTTTTGTTTCAGATTGAAAAAAAATTGAAAAATATTTGTCAATTAATATTCATTTTTAGGTATTGTTAATTTATTGTCAATTACATTTTTAAATTGTAATGCCTTTTCATAATTATTAATTTTTTGTAAATGATGTTGAAGTACTTAAAAATGTAATAATTCTTTAATAGAAATCTAACATTTATTTATAAGTATGTGATATTTAAATCCTACGATATCCAACGTTACCTTACTGTTTCAGTACCTGGAGTTGGAATAGTAATTTTAAACCTTAAGATTTTAAAAGTTTTACCTACATTTGGACCCTCTAGAGTTGGAATAGTAATTTGTACCTCTATGCTGTCCAACGCTTGCCCAACAGTAGAAATCTTTGGAGTTAGAATAGTAATTTTAACTCATACGTTAATGAACTATTTCCCTACTGTTGAACCCTCTGGATTAGGAATAACATTTTTTTACCCCTACGCTATACTAATCTTTCTCTACTGTTCCACCCTCTGTAGTTGGAACAGTAATTTTAACCCCTACGCTATAAAATGCTTCCAATACCGCTGACCCATCTGGAGTAGGAAAGTAATTTCGACCCCTACGCTATACGAAGCGTTCCCTTCTGCTATAAAATATGGAATTGGAATAATAGTTTGTAAAGCCTACGCTATCCAACGCTTTCCCTACTGTTCAAAAAATTTGGAGTTAGAATAGTAATTTTTACCCCTACGTTAACCAACGCTTTCCCTACTGTTCCACCCTCTGGATTTGGAATATTAAAGTTTTAACGACAACAAATCCCAACACTTTATCTAATGTTGCCACCTCTGAAGTTGGAGTAGTAATTATTACCCCTACGCTATCAAACGATTTACCTACTGTAGCACCAAATGTTAAAATTACAGTATTGGGGGGGGGGGGATTGAATAGTTTTTGAAATTATTTAGCTATTTCAAATTTGTATTGATATTTTTGATAATTTAGTGTAATACTAAAGTTGAAATTATCGAAAGTAAATGTAATTATTTACAAGTATTAAATCAAATTAAATATTTTTTATTTATGTTATCGTTTTATGTTTAGATGTATATGTAATTTCTAACATTTTTTACTAATGTAAGGGTTAATAAAATAAGTTTTAAACGTTATTATCAAATAAGTAAATATTAAATATGTTATGTATATGTTTAATTATTGATACATAATGGTATATATATATATAAATTGTTAATTTAAAATTTCAAATATTTGTAAGCATGTTATTATTGTTTACAAATATTATTTGATGTATTCAACCCTTTTTTTAATTTAAAAAGAAAAAAGGATTTTATAACATGCTTATTTTTTTTTTCAATATTTTTGTACTTAACATGTTGTAATTAGGATGTCAATCTTGTTAACTTAGATATGCCTGCGGCGATTGTTTTTTGTAGGTCGACATTTAGCACGAAAAACTCTGGAAGTGATTTGTTGGAGGGGTGTGGGTAACAGGTGGCAAAGCCTGTACAGTGCCTGAAACACAGTGCAGGGAAATGCAGGACATGGTCCTTTTGACATTGCAAAGTTGTTGCTTGCAGAAACATCCGCCGCAATGTTAATGGCTAGGCACGTCCCGCCGCGTTTGTATTTGGAATGCAGAATAAAAATAATTAAAACAAAAGTTATGCCGTTGCTCTTCAGGGTGGTCTTGTCCTGCTACCATGCCAATCGGGGTTATTATGAGAAGGCAAACCTAATGAGGCCATTAGTGCCAAAATTGTATTATATAATTTACTGAATTATTTCTAAAATAAAGAAGTAATAAAAAGCAAAATTTTTAAATTATTTATAATTTATTAATTTCCGTCAATCTCTATACACCAACAAACTATATGCTGCTCCAGAAGCTTAAATCCCAAAAGACAGTGAATTATAGAAGCAACAATTATTAGTTATATTTTTGATATATTATATATTATTTGCTTGATTCCGAAATTGCATTTATTTAGATAAAACCCTAAATACTTCGGCAAAGGAAGATTAATGGGGTATTGAATTTTTTTTATTCATTTTAATTATGTCAATAATTACCATTATAAAAAAAAGGAATAACAGAGATCTAAAATTGTAAAAAATTATATTGTATAAAATAAGATAAATAATTTGATAAGGAAAAAATTATAGTTCAATATTATTCAGTTGGATATATAAGTAAAATATAGTAATACATTCAAAAATACTAACAACTGTATTATTTTACCTTCAAACAAATATTCTTGATTAGGATAATGTTGCACGCCTTAAATTTTAGTGCAAATATTGCATACACAATTTTTATGAATAGCAAAATTTAATGTATCAAATTAATTCTGAAAAACAATATGTCATGAGTGCCTGAATTTTACTGTAGCATATATCTAAGAAAGTCTGTGTGTTGCTGTACCTTTACTTGTATCTTATGCAACCCCAGCAGGAGACCTAACTTATAAGGACAACACAGTACAAGGCCACTGACAACAAGCATCAGTTGTGCTACTAACTGAGATGCAATTTGGTATGACAATGCAGTATCAGTTTTCTGTGTCAGGTACTATAAACACACGGAAAGTAAACCATGAGAGGAAATTTGATGAGGAAGTCACATGCCTTAAAAATCAGTTAGGTCAGACAATGCAAGTGGTTAACGTGAACGATCATTTGCATGACTACAGAACATAACACTTGAGCAAAACAGCCGGAACATATATAACTTCTTCTGAACATGAAAAATGTATTGGTGTTAAGTATGAGAAATAACTGAAAAAGTTAATTTAATAAAAGCAAAAACATTTAAAGAAAGGATAGAGGAGGTATGCTGATTTGATGCACAGTTGAGTCAGGCACAGTCACAGGCCATGTTAAAGACAATCACATGCACAAGTGATGGGCGAGTCACTGGCCATGAGGACATATTGCAGATAATGGAATTGTTAACAAGGCACTTGCCTCGTTCAAAAAACAAAAGAAAAGATAAAAATATTTCTAATAAATAAAATTCATGATCAATTAAAAAAAAAACATGAATTCATTAAGAAATCGAATAATTCAAAAATAAAAACAAAAAAATACACAATAAGCGCTATGGATTTCGAAAATGCAAAATGTAAATTACATTTGATTGTTCACTCCTAAAAATCATACACAGATGTTAGAAAATGTGAACAATTTATTATATAAATCACAGAAATGACATACATGAAATATATACAGTCCATTGTAGCACAATGCAGTTGTGCCCAATATTTACCCTGGGATTTCATTTTGACCTTTGCACAAAAAAAGAATAAATACAAATGAGAAAAAATGAAAGAAAAATATAAATTCATCCATAGCATATAAAGTTAAAAAAAGAAATATAAAAAAACTTTGCGAAAAAAATGCTTCATTAAAACATAAAAGAAAAGAAAAATTTAAATAAGGTATCACACATGGAAATAAAAGATGGAGTTCATCCATGCACCGTGTACTAGGGAATACCAGGTGCTTGCCACACGGTGCAGGGATCCTAAAGTGGGCATCCTAGTTATCACATTAAACACCAACCGTAGGATGCAAGGTGAAGTAGATTTCAAACATGCTTTCAATGTGTGAAAGCAGGATATTAAAAAAAGAAAAACGTTAATCGTAAGCCAGACAGTTTAAATCGCAATCAATATAAATTACATACCAGTTGATATTGAGGAACAGGTTCCTGGAGAACGTCGGAAGACAGCGTGAATAACCAGCCGGTTTCAATTCAGAAAGGCAGTCTTATAATCAGCCAGTCGTAAGGGAAACAGACGGTTTCAGTCAGAAAGGCTACAACCTAAAGTAATATAATTTTTTTAAAAGCTCATAATGAAGGCCTATATTTTAGACATAAAACAAATAAAAAAGTATGAAAAATGATTAATGTGTTGATTACTAGGAAAGGTGGATTTTAACCACCCGCCACTATAGAGGTGGATTGGTACCGCCCACCAGACATGCAGCGGTCCAACAACAGACAGAAGGATGCGCCTGATAAAAAGGGCGAGCGAATCCTGGGCCTTTGATATTGCAGGAAGTGTTGGGGGAAGCAACAACAACTGCAATGTTAAAGGTGCTTGCACCGCATTTTACTGTACAAAGTGGCAGGCTCCACAAAATGACTGACAGTGCATGGAAATGAAGGGGTGGTACCATGGGTACACATCAATGCAGGTACCACCACCCGCCCCACAAAAGGAGCCGGCAAATAAGCACAAATGGCTCTTCACAAGAGCCTTTAAACAGCAGCACCAAAGGCATGGAAAGGGCTATTATAGGACACAGCCTAATATGGGGGATGGTGCCTGATAGGCAACGTCAATATATTAGTGGGCCTTTTCCATGCACGTGACAATAGGTGTTATTGCCACCAACTGAAAAGCGGAGGACAGAATTTGTATCCGCCACAATACCCTACTCCATGGTAATATAGCGGTGGGTAAATCTGCATGTGATGTCGATCATAAAAAGAAACTAATATAATACATATTGGTAAACCATAAAGGTTATCATGGTAGTAAACATCGAACTGTAACTATGTATTACACAACAAATATGATTCATAAAAAAAATAGTGGTAAACTTAAATACCTCCCCTCTACTATTAAAGTAATTGAAATGAAACATATTTAGAAAAGTAAAGTTCCCTTATCCGATAACAATAGCTAGAAAATGCAAGCTTGTCTCCCCAAACGCGTGCAAACAATAACAGGGCTAGATGAAAAAATATACTGGAAAAAACAAATAAAAAATGGAAAAAAATAATGTGTACATTTGAAGTGAATATAATCAAAGATTATAAGAGTAGAGGTGTGAAAAAAATATATTAAATTCGGAAAATATGTCATAAAATAGTATAACGAAATTATAAAATAAATAGAAATTAATATACTAATATACCAAAATGTTGAACTATATAGTGAAACTAGTTTACTCCAGTTTTTGTTACTTATTTGTAACAAAATATATACACAACTGTTCAAAAAGTTATATAAACTAAAAAAATTATGAAAAAATATAATGTATATAAATGTATTTCAAGTTGAAGTTATAATTTAAATAATATTTTTTAACATACATTTGTTAATTGGAATAAAAAAAATCAGATGTAAAAATCTCCCACCCTTGATCAAAGAATTTACAGCTGCATGGTAATATGCCAGTAAAATTAAAGTACAAGTGCCTCATTTTCATAAGTTGTGAACCAAGAAAGGTTTTGGATCCTACGTCTACCCAGCCCGGATCTCAACTACAAAATAAACAGAACAAGGTGGCTGGATAGGGAAAATTTTTCTCAAGTTTAGGTCACGCAGTCAATTTATACTACGTAGCCACGGTCATCTGTACCAAAACAAATTTATTTAGTTTTTATCTGGTTTCTCAATGTTTTTTTTTTTTTTTTTTTTCAAAACTACATGGACAAACCAAAAAACTGTCACAACAGTGAGTACATGAATACAATGTTTACATATATACACACATAACAATATACATTATTTACAAGGTGAGAGAAACACAATTAATTAAGACACTTTTCAAATGACACACCAAAAAGAACCAATAACGTGATTCAATACTCAGACATTAGTAGCATTTATGTGCAATTAGAAAATTCATACATAACAAAGAGGGTACAACCAGTCCATGGGGATGTAAAACCAGGGGACAGGCGGGGACGGATGGATTGGTACACCTGCCTGCCTGACAACACTGTGGTATAATGTTTATAATGGGTTGCACCGTTAGGGTCCCAGATGGTATATTATTTCATTTCCTAGGTGCACCCTTTTGAATAACCACAGGGTGGAAGTGTCGACGCGTTTCGAACCGGATAAATGACGGTTCTCTTCAGGACGGGGACTGGGGTCAGTGTCTGCACGTGGCAAAGAGTGTGCCGTGGTGTCGGTAAAACGCCAAGGAAGATGAGATTTCTGTGGTTGGCCTGTTAGAGTTCTTTCATGAATTGTTGACCGCCTCACGGTACCAACACGAAGGAGTAGAGCTGCTTACATGTTGATTAATTTTTCAAATAAGCTGACTTATTGGCTTGTGACACGGATGGCGTCAGCTGTCATAAGATCAGTTCGGTACTGGGCGAGATTAGTTGTATTTCGATGGCATTCAATCACTCGGAAACTCTTGGCGCAGACAGACCGTGCGCCAAGAGTTTCCGAGTGATTGAATGCCAACCAGGCCAACCACAGAAATCTCATCTTCCTTGGCGTTTTACCGACACCACGGCACACTCTTTGCCACGTGCAGACACTGACCCCAGTCCCCGTCCTGAAGAGAACCGTCATTTATCCGGTTCGAAACGCGTCGACACTTCCACCCTGTGGTTATTCAAAAGGGTGCACCTAGGAAATGAAATAATATACCATCTGGGACCCTAACGGTGCAACCCATTATAAACATTATACCACAGTGTTGTCAGGCAGGCAGGTGTACCAATCCATCCGTCCCCGCCTGTCCCCTGGTTTTACATCCCCATGGACTGGTTGTACCCTCTTTGTTATGTATGAATTTTCTAATTGCACATAAATGCTACTAATGTCTGAGTATTGAATCACGTTATTGGTTCTTTTTGGTGTGTCATTTGAAAAGTGTCTTAATTAATTGTGTTTCTCTCACCTTGTAAATAATGTATATTGTTATGTGTGTATATATGTAAACATTGTATTCATGTACTCACTGTCGTGACAGTTTTTTGGTTTGTCCATGTAGTTTTGAAAAAAAAAAAAAAAAAATTGAGAAACCAGATAAAAACTAAATACATTTGTTTTGGTACAGATGACCGTGGCTACGTAGTATAAATTGACTGCGTGACCTAAACTTGAGAAAAATTTTCCCTATCCAGCCACCTTGTTCTGTTTTTTTTTTCATTTTCATAAGAGCAGTCGTAAAGGTTTGAAACGGTCATTCCAGATAGCTTGAAAGCTAGAAAAAAAACACTTGAGCCAAATCTGTTTTTGACAATAAAGAAAGTGAAGGATAATTTTGTTTGTGAGACTGAGGAAGACAATTTAAGGAAGGATATTTAAGCTGGCATGGTGATCACAAAAAAAATTAGGTGGAAAATTAGATTTTTTAAAGTAAATATTAAGGGGCCCATTAGGATACCCTTGCAGAAGACGAGACCGCGCGCCTTAAGTGCCTTAAGTGCGGGGGTCCCGAAGTCTGCATTAGGATGCGCCCACCACAGTGGCGGGTACATCCACCATTTTTAACATTGTGGCGGGCGGTGCTCACTGCACCGCCCGCCACAATGTTAAAAATGAGTGCACACATTTGCTTAAATAAAGTGGTAGGCAGCGCGCGGTGCCTGTCACTTTGTTTATGCACATGCTGGGGGGTACCACAGGTACCCCCGTGTGCACACCCCACCCCTCCTTCACTCTGGGGGCCAGCAGGGGGCCCCCAGAGTGAAAATCGCATGCCTTTCCTTGGCAGCATCGACGCCACGGAAAGGCATCCAATTTGGCACATTGTAATATGACTGGCGGTGTCTATGAGACACCACCAAGAAATTATTCATTTTCCACGACCGGGAGGGAAAAGCGGCGGAAGGTCTTTCCGTCCGCCCCGATCTCCCCCGTCATACTAATATGGTGGGGGGATTCGGGAATGGATGCCGGGCGTATTGCCTACGCCAGGCGGAGGCAATACGCCCGACATCGTAATGGGCCACAAAGTTTGCAAGTAATTCTAGGTAGTAAACTTTTTGGGAGTTAGACACACGCCAAACCTCCGTGTACTAGCAGAGATGTATGTTTTAAAGAAATGTGTAGGTTTGGTAAGGTTTCAATAGATGGCCACTGAGCAGGGTCCCCCCGGCAAAAAAATTGCATTTTTTTAAAAACTGGTGATTATGGGATAGGTATGTTTAATGTCTCATCTAAAATGTTTGTATTTTTGAATGACAAGAGTAATTGGAACAACCACATGAGTGAGGTTGCAATTGTAATCGGAAACTTTGGAGAATGCAGGGTGGGTGGAAGTTGATGTAACCACACGAATAGCGGAACTTTCCATCAACGGAATGTGAATGAAATTGATTGTTTTTTAAAAAAATGTTGATGTTAAAAATGGGATTCTGGGTAACAGAACATGGTAAAAGGCATACAAGTTAGAAACATCATGGATTTGCCTGGATAACTAAATGTCAAAATTGTATAGCTTTCAGATGTTTCACTAGGTACCAGCAGAGGTAGGATTAAATATAGAAAGATAGGCACTTTAAAAAAGAAAGGGTATGTTTCCAATGCAAAAATGTGGTGGGTGCACGTTATATTTTACACCGTTTCCTACTGCAAGCACTAAGCCTACACACACAAGCGAGCTACCGTTTTTATAATGAAACTTGTGGAATAACTGGTGGGTAGAATTTTGTAAATACAGTAAGATTTCCATCTCAGAAATGGGAGGAAAAAAATAAATGTTTTTAATTTTTGGAGCTTGCAGGGAATTCTGGGACACAGAACCTGAAAAGAGCCACACAAGTGACCACATACTGGATTTAACTTGGAGGCTCGTTAAGTAAATGTAAATGTAAATGTATTGGCATTTATATAGCGCACTACTTACCCGTAGGGTCCCCAGGCGCTTCGACCGCTGCGAAACCCTTCCTGGCTTCCCTGAGAGATGGTCCCTTAATGGGTATCTCCAGGGTGAGACCAGGCATCCCCGGCGGTCTGGTGGGGCCGTTAGTGAAGATGAGGCAGGCTAATGCCCAGAGTTGCCGAGTGTGATCGCTGATCAGAGTGGGCACCGAGGCGAGAGAATTATCGAGTCCGCTGACCCTGGTCCAGAAACCTGCCGCGCCGGGAATCGAACCCTGGTCCCGGGCCGTCCTCTGCTCTCGGGTCTGCCGCCTCTAACCAGTGAGCCACACTACTTAAGATGTCCTGATGTTCACCAGCTCTGAGCCGGCGGTGGCGACATCAACCACATCATAACGATTGAAAACCACGTTCATATTACAATGGCGGGGGGTATCAAAGTGACGCAAAGTGCGTACGCCTCTTTTCATCTGGCAGACAATGATTCAGATTGTCAGCCGGGCAGAACTAGTATGGTGGTGGTGCATAACAAGCACTGCCATCCATAATAGGATGGTGTGATAGAAAAACATGATTTCCCCTATTACGTAAAAGAGAGCACATAGGGTCCCTACATTGTGCCATCTTAATGTGAGGTTAAGACAATACATAACTGTAGACAGCACAACAAACATACAGTTTCAGAGTGACTTTATGTCGTGACAAGTGGTCTATTACACTAGATATATGTAAACACATGTATATATTAGGTTTTTAGAATTATTATAAGAAAAGTTTGTATATATTGTAAATTTTGTTTGTGTTACAATAATGTTTAAGTAAGTCTGTAATAATTGACACTGATATGTATTTTCTTTTGGTTGTCTGTGTTTATTGTGTAGGTGGCACTAAGCGCACAACACCATGGCTCCCTGATGAAGGCTTGTAGCCGAAACGCGCGTATCATTAAGAGACTTTTGTTTTTTTGTTTTTTTCATCTTTAACCATTGTCTTCTAGCCATGTTAGATATAAGAATATGTCTGTAATTGATTTACTTGTTATTTGAAATTATTTATTTAGTGTATTAATTGAAAAAGAAAACAAAGTACAAAAGTAATATATGTGTTAAAACAAGGTTTACCACATCAAATACAAAGAATATTTAATAATTTAAATAAATAATAAAAAAATGATTATTTTCAATAAAAAGTCTGTTTGTGCAATTTAGTGTATGTTCAAGGTAACACAGTTCCTATTCCATTTTATTGTGTCTAATTATGTCCACAGTTTAAGTTATTTTTTGTTCACTAAACCTGAATATTGCAAACAATTGATGTGAAGCACTTTCCATGGTGGCTTCGCAGATGTTGAAAAGATGGGACTAATTGCTTTGGGAGACCGTTGTGGACCCCAAAGTGGGTTGAAAGGGTGGGGGGCTGCACTGGTCAGGTACATGTGGTAGCAAACCTCAATGCCATACATAAGGTGGCGTGCCACTTGGTCCATGGCAAAGAACAACATGACTGTTGGGCTTTGCGGCGGGGGCAGGTTACAGTGGCACACTTGGAAAAGTCAAAGATGCAGGATGAGACTGCCACGTTAGCGGTTGCATACTAATTGGCAGTGTGGGACCTCCGAAAGCTGGCAGACAGTAAAAACACCGCTAAAGTAGTCCAGCAAGCATACTCATGGGGCCCATAGTGTATAATTTTTTTTAAATTATAGGTTAGCAGGGTTTTGCGAGGTGGCGTAAGTGCAAGGAGTAAAAATCCATATTTAATGGCCAAATGGGGGGCAGTTTTATTATTTAAAAATGTTGTGGGACCACATTGTGTTTTGGTCTAATTCCTGTTGATGGCACTAGTCCGTCACACATAAGTAAAGTAGCATTTTTATAGGGAGAAGTATGGATAAACAGATTAATAGACGAACTGCTACTCCAAATTAAATTCCTTTGGAGAAAAAAAATTCATAAAGAAGAAAATTGGGAAATAGGAAAACATGAAAAAAAATCCCAACTGAATAACATGCTTGCATTGGTAGCCACAATATTTAAAATATGCAAAAAACGCTGCTTGTAAACTCTTCATTTTGTTTAAAAAAGATATTGTTTTCATTTGTACCTGTTTTACTCTGTTTATATTTAGCAAATAAATTGCAAGAAACACAGTAAACAATGATAAACAAGTGCAAGACGCAGTTCAGTTTTTCAATCTGGATTGGTTGGGTTTTTAGAGAACCTATAAGTCCTATATATCCCAAAAAGAGAAGGATAATGACGATTCAATGTTACATTATTTGGAAAAATTACAAAAATAACAGGTGAAACATTAACACAAATGGATATATTTTTTAATAATTTAGTGAAATATTTACTATTGTGAAATATACATTAGCGGATTTAGAAAATTATACATATTGATGACTTACAATGTTTGTCTATTTTTCAGAAATGTATAGTTTACTGGGATCGAATTTTGTTTTCAAAGCAATTACTACCAAAACATGGAAAGAGGTTGAAAAAAAAAACCGGAAACATAATAATATGTCACAGTGAAAAATAAAAATTTGAAAGAAATATTTATTTTACTGTCAAAAGTCAAGTTGCACAGAAACTGTAAGATTTTTTTTTATTTTTTTTAAATACTTTATTGAAGCGAATGAGGCAATCCACAGTGCTAAAAACAAAGGACCGAGCAAGTACAAAAAGATGTCAGATGCTATATATAACATCACGCTGAAAAACTGGTGTACACAGTAGTATTGCGTATTTGGGAATTGAGAATGATACAAGATACATATTTTTTAATAAAGGAACAGAAAACCACAAAAAAAATTAACATCACAGAAGTTGAAAGCAAAGTGAAAAAAAATAAAATCATATCCATGAGATTGCAAAACCAATACAGCCAGCCGGCTCGCGATGTGTCAACTACCACCATAAGCAACCTCATCAGCTCAGACCCAGCAAACGCCACCAAGCACCCCACAATCCCCGAATGGGCGGTCATATATAACCAGCACAGATATGCATTAACAAAAAAGGGCAGTGGACTGAACAAGCAAGAAAAAAACCACCATGAATATCAGTCAAGACACAGTAGTTGTTACGAAGGGCAAAGCACCACCAGACGACATGCACCCAGCTCCATGAAGCGAGGGGCAAATGCAAGCAGCACGAGCAGCCTTACGTAGTCGAGCGCGGCGTACGAGCCGCTCTTGCTCTAGCCCACCCCAGTAGGAGTGATAGGATGAAGTGACTGGGATGGCGTGTCCTGAGCTCGTTTCGCGATGTATTGCCGATATGGACCCCAAATGTCAGTTGGGCGGGAAGAGGTTGGAAGTTTGTCCGAATCTTTCACACTATTCAAATTGCAGTATGCCACACTCCCCAGCCATGAAGTGATCGTCGGGGCGCGTCGCGCGCACCAGAGCAGTGCCACCTCCCTTTTAGCCAAGAGGAAGCAAATGGACGCCAGTTTACGAAGCTGGCGGGGAAAGTTTGCAACATAGCCCAGCAGCGCAATTTCAGGTGTGACAGTTAACGACAGTCCCAACATGTCCCCCAAATACCGGTGGACCTCTATCCAGTAAGTGTGTAAACTTGGGCAAGTCCATGACAGATGTGCGAAGTCCGCCTGCGGGGCGTTACATTTGGGGCAGAAGTGGGGCCTATTGGCATCGATTCGATGAGCAAGCGCCGGTGTGTGATACATCCTTCGCAGGAATTTAAAGTGTATGAGCTTGTGTCTACTAATCATGAAAACATCCCTGGTCATAGCACAACATGCCTCCCATTGGTCGTCAGAAATCTGTGTACCCAGATCACGCTCCCATGCAGCGCGCACCACCTCGTCTGACGTTGGAAGAGAGGACAAGCACAATTCATAGAGTTTGGACACCACATGCGCCCCCGATTTGTTTTGTATAATGAATGTAAGTGCGGGATTGTCTTCAGGTGGAAGGAGGAATGTGGGAAATTCAGCCCGTAACATCGAGCGGAGTCTCGTGAGATTGAAGGCATCCATGAATGTTCGGTCGGTGAAGCGGGGGTCTTCTGTCAGAGAGAAAGCATGACCATCTAGGAACAAGTCTCCGATCGTGAATACCTGGAATTTAGACAGCGAACGACGGACGAACGAGTCGCCAGTGATGGGGAGACAGTGCGGGTTGGGTAAAGGAAGAGCAGAGGAGTACAGTTTGTCTATGTGTAGTAAGGTTCTAATCTTGCCCCAAGCCCAGGCCGTTGTAGACAGCGGGTGTATGTCATTTGGGTCCCGTGGGAGACCCTTGGGGAGGACTGCGTTAAGTGAGACTGGGAGCGCCGCATCAGCCTCCGGTCTCAAATGTGGGATTCTGTCATCCGGATGGAACCAAGAATGAGCATACGAACACTGTGCAACCAAGTAGTAGAGATAGAAATTCGGAACCCCAATCCACCTCTCTCATACGGCAGCGTAAGTGTGCGCCAGGCTACGCGGGGGGTTTTACCCCCCCACACCAGCCGTAACAGGGCAGTGCGTAGTTGTGTGAAAAAAAAAACTTGTTGAGAGGGATCGGGATATTATTGAAAAGGTACAAAAACCGGGGAAGGACTACCATCTTGACGATGGCGATCAGGCCAGCCATAGACAGAGGGAGACGGAGCCACCGGTCCATATTATCCTCAAAAAAATACAGGGCTTGTCCGTAATTCAGACGAATAATGGACACTATGTCAGGGTGTATGTGAATCCCTAGGTATTTAACAGAGTCCTCGCACCATTCCAGTGGGAGGGAGCAAGGCCAACTGGCCGCCTTCCTCGAGACGAACGGATCCCTCGACCTCTCTCGGTCTGGTTTCCGGGCCAACCACAGCACCGAGACCGCCCTGATCGCAGCCACCGATGACATCCGAGCCCTGCTCGACAACGGAGAAACAGCGGCCTTCATCCTCCTAGACCTCTCCGCGGCCTTCGACACTGTCTGCCACCGCACCCTAGTGCAGCGCCTCAGCAACGTTGGAATCCAGGAGAAGGCACTGGAATGGATCATCTCGTTCCTCGCCGGAAGGACACAGAGAGTCCGCCTCCCACCGTTCAGATCAGAAGCCACCGAAGTCATCTGCGGCGTTCCTCAAGGCTCCTCGCTCAGCCCAACCCTCTTCAACGTCTACATGAGCCCCCTCGCAGCCATCGCACGCCAACATAACCTCAACATCATCTCCTACGCCGACGACACCCAGCTGATCCTCTCCCTCACCAACGACCCCGCAACCGCCAGAGCCAACCTACACGAAGGGATGACAGAAGTAGCCAAGTGGATGATGAACAGCCGCCTGAAACTGAACTCGGACAAGACGGAAGTCCTCATCCTTGGATCCTCACCCTCCGCCTGGGACGACTCCTGGTGGCCCCCCGCCCTGGGCAGCACACCCAAACCAACAGACCACGCACACAACCTGGGTTTCATCCTGGACTCCTCCCTCTCCATGACCAGACAAGTCAACGCCGTCTCCTCATCGTGCTTCAACATCCTGCTCATGCTACGTAAGATCTTCCGGTGGATCCCCACCGAGACCAGGAAGATGGTCACCCAGGCCCTCATCACCAGCCGACTGGACTACGGCAACTCCCTCTACGCCGGAACCACCACCAAACTCCAGAAGAGACTCCAGCGGATCCAGAACGCCTCAGCATGACTCATCCTGGACATCCCCCGTCGCAGCCACATCTCCGGACACCTGAGAGATCTGCACTGGCTCCCGGTCAACAAGAGAATCACCTTTCGTCTCCTCACCCACGCACACAAAGCCCTGCACAACCAAGGACCAGCATACCTCAAAAGCTGCCTCCACTTCTACGCTCCCACACGCCAGCTTCGATCGACCAGCCATGCCCTCGCCGCCATCCCCCGGATCCGAAGAGCCACCACAGGAGGAAAGTCCTTCTCCTACCTGGCTGCCAAGACTTGGAACTCCCTCCGACCCACCTCCGCCTGACCCAGGACCACCTTGCCTTCAGGAAACAGTTCAAGACCTGGCTGTTCGAGCAGTAGTGGACCCCCCCCTCCCCTAGCGCCTTGAGACCCTCCGGGTGAGTAGTGCGCTATATAAATGCCTTGATTGATTGATTGACCGTGTGGTGGCGGGGGTGAGCGGAAACAGTTGCGATTTGTGCCAGTTGACTTTGAGGCCCGAGTAGTCGCCAAATCGAGCGACAACGAGGGTTGGAGGTTGGCCTCCGGGGTACGGACATACAGGACCATATAGTCCGCATAAAGCGAGACTAAGAGAGGGCCGGTGCAGAATTGGAGCCCCCTATGGAGATGTTTCTCCTGAAAGTGTCGCACTAGGGGGTCCATAGCAAGGATGAAAAGGAGTGGGGATAGGCGGCACCCCTGCCAGGTGCCTCTGGAGAATGTGAACTTCTCAGTAATGGTACCATTTAAGCGAATGCGAGCCATGGGTGCCGTATACAGCAGCTCCACCGTGGCTACAAACATTGCGGGCATGCCCATCCTCCGCATCACTTGTAGAAAAATAGGCCACTCCAGAGTGTCGAATGCCTTTTCGGCATCTAAAAAACACAGCAGCTGCCGGAGTGGAGGGATCGATCCTGTGTAGGACCGAGAAAAGTGTACGGAGATTCAGGGAGGTACACCTGTGAGGGACAAAGCCGGACTGGGCCGGTGAAATGGTAGTATCCACCAGCAGCGCTAGCCGCATTGCCAGGACTTTGGCCAAAATCTTATAGTCGAGATTAAGCAGCAACAGCGGACGATAGGGGCTACACACCGAGGGGTCACGACCCGGTTTGGGCAGCAAAACAATGACCGCCTCTCTGAGCGTGGGGGGGAGAACACCTGACTCCAGAGCTTCCGCATACACCTCGACAAGCCTGGGTACCAATTCCTCCTTGTATTCTTTATAAAAGTCGGCCATGAAGCCAGGAAGACCAGGCGCCGAAGAACACCTCAAGAAGTCAATGGCTTCAATTATAGAGTACGGTGTGATGGGATGGGCCAAAAAGTCCTGCATGTACTTTTCCAAGTATACCATGGCAATTTCATTAATATACGACCCCCGGTAATGCAGATGTGTAGAGGTAAGAGTAAGCCCAAAAAATATCACAAATATCAGGGGTGGAAAAATGGTGCGTGCCTTGTGCGTCAATTATGTCAGTGATGTATGCAGCTTGTCGTGGTGGGCGAAGCAGCTGAGCCAATAATCTGCCCGGCCGATCCCCCTCACCGTATCGGCGTGCCGTGTGGTACTTGCTCAGAAACAGCAACTCTGTGTCCACGGTTTCCCTGAACTCAAAAAGCAGCTCGAGAAGCTTAGCTTCGCGTCTCGGTGAGGAGTCAGCGAGAATCTCGCTTTCCACCGTCAATAGCTCCACCTCCACTCGGCCAAGAGTAGCTCGAATCTCACTTCATGCCCCCACATGCTTGGTGATGCAGACTCCCCTAATGGTGGCCTTGAACCCCTCCCACAAAGTGGCCCAAGTGGTCACAGAGCCAGTGTTGATGTCAAAATAGTCCTCAATGGCAGTACGGATTTCCTCAGTAAAGACCGGGTCCGCAAGGGCTCTTCCCGGGAAACGCCACTGCCGCTCATACCCGCCCATCCTCGGAACCGCCACAGGTGAGTGGTCAGAAAGAGAGCGCGGAAGTGTGCAAAGATCAACCACCCATCCCGCAAAGCCCGGAGAGAGTAGCCAATAGTCAAGTCTGGAGCTGGTGTTGTGGAAGCTGGAGTGGTGAGTAAAAGCTGGAGCATGAGCGTGTAGTCTGGCCTCTATATATAGCAGCGAGAAGTGTGAGCAAATAGCTGCTATCGCCGCGCGGGCAAGTGGTTTGCGATCTGGGGAGGAAGACGTGCTGTCCCTGCCAGAGTCCATCAATAGGTTGAAGTCGCCCCCCAACGCCAGCAGCTATATGTTTGAGTGGAGCAGTGTTAGGTGCAGGTCGTGGAAACAGGCCAGGGAGTCAGTATTAGGGCCATAGACCCCCACCAAGGCAATCTTGTATCCATACAACACACCAGAAAGTACCGCATGTCTGCCTTCTCCATCCACCTTACTGTCTGTAAACACAAAGGGTATTCATTTGTGGACAAGAATTGAAACCCCCCGTGCATACCTACTGTAAGTCGAAAACACTCTATAGGTACACGAAACCCCTAGCCAATGAAGCGGTGTCCGCCCCTACCAGGTGGGTCTCCTGCAGGAAGAGGATATCCACCTTATGGCGGTCAGCATATTGCAGAACCTGTTTACGTTTACGAGTGGTGTTCAAGCCATGAACATTCCATGACATCAACTTTAGCCTAACCCGGCCATATTGTGAAATCCATGACAGCAATCGATGAGCGGTCATCAAACAAGCCGATCCCATAAGCTTTGCAATCTAACAGAAATAAAATTGGACACAAAAAAAACACACCCCGTCCCCCACCCACCACCCAGCCTCCCAACACCCCTGGAGAGTCAGAACTCAAACAAGCTCTGAACAGCTGTGCAGAACACAAATAGCAAAGTGAACATGGTATTAGAACGTATCTGCAAACTGAAAGTTAACAAACCCCAATAAAATTGAAACATAGGGGGAAGCAAAGCCACCCCATGCGGGCGACCCAGCAGAGCGTCAAATGAGATATTGGCATGTATTTGAACCGAACAGAGCCGAGCTGTCAACTACCATATAGAAGGATCCCTGCATAGAGTAGCAGTGGATGATCAGCCTGGGCCAGTCTCAGCGAACAAGTCAGCACTGGCCTGCGTTTCAGATTGAGGTGGAGAGTGAGGCCTAGAGCCGGGAGCCGAGCGTGGTTGTTTTTTGTAGCCATAACAGAAATCTTGGGCCTCTGCCGGAGAGTCAAAGATGCGGAATCGGCCGTTCACCTCCACTTTCAGTCGTGCCGGATAGAGCATGCTATATTTCAAGCCAAGATTGCGGAGGGCGGCTTTGACGCTAGTGTATTTCCTTCATGCCTCTTGTACCATGAGCGTTTAGTCCAGAAAGAAAGACAGCCTGCTACCCTGCCACTGCACTTCTCCCATCTCACGTGCAGCTCGGAGCGCAGCGTCGCGGTCTCGAAAGTTCATAATCCTTGCAATGATGGGACGGGGCGCTTGCCCTGTGCGCGGCCTAGGCCCCAGTGACCTATGCGCCCGTTCTACTACAGAGCCAGACGTGAAGGTGTCTTTTCCGAACAGTTCAATGAGGAGGCGTTCTACAAAGGTATCAAACCGGCCCGTGGCAGTTGTCTCCGCCACACCAAGGATACGAATATTATTTCTCCGGCTACGCGCTTCCAAGTCCTCATTCTTAATGGCCACATCTTTAAGAATTTTCTCGACACGTTCCAGCCGTTTCAGTGTTTTAGCGGACCAGTCCTCAACATCCGATATTCTGGACTCCGCCAAGTCGAGGCGGCGGTCATGGGCTTGCACCGTGGAACCAATGTCCGACAGTTTTTTCTCCAGGCTGTCAAAGCGAGTATCCAGGGCCTTGAAGCCAGCGCGCATTTCCCCCATCATAGCGGCCATCATGGACGCTGCGTCGCCACCGTCCGGTAGGCCATGAGCACCAGATGCCGCGCCAGGCGGGGGGGTCAGCGGTGAGGAGGGGTGTTTTGTCGAAGCTAAGCTTCCGTTGGGCAGGGTCCCTTTTTGCCATCCCCAAGGCCGTGTGGAGAAGCCGCAGCCGCAGTAACAATGGCGAAAGTGCCGGGCAGCAAGTCAGAGGGCAGGAACCAAAGAATCAGATGGCAGCCTTACCACCGGCACCACCAGGGTGTGGGCAGGCCCGGCGTTGACAGAGTAATGAAAGCAGGACCCAGTCCGCGTGAGCGAATTACTGAAAACGGCGGTCGGGAACAGCCAGCACAGCCACCTTAATGTGGGTCCCTCTGTTTCACGGGCTCCACTCCACACTCAGTGTCGTTAGGCAGGGAGCAACCCTCTCACGGCGACCACGCCGGAGGAAAGTGGAGAGACACGGTCTCCAAGCAGGCTAGCGTATGGCGGGCCGCTGTGTGTCGCCGGAGACCGCCGCCAGGATCCCCAGCCGTCCCACCCCCAACACCCACCGCCCCTGGCCAAGCCCCACAGCCACAACCCGTATTCCCGCACGGGCCAGAGATGGAGGCCCCGGCCCCGGCGCTCCCTTGGGCCAAAGGCCGCTGTCGCGCTCCGGGAGCCAAGCGCCCCTAAAAAACGGGAGCCGTGAAGGAAGGGAGATGCCCGTGTGAGCCCAGCGGGGGAAGCAGCGGGGAAAAGAGGCACGGCGGCCGAGGGCCGGGCAGCACTCACCCATCGCACCAGCGCAGAAGGGAAGATGGAGCCGCGGTCCGGAGGCCTCGAATCCCCTCCGCCGTATACGCAGCCCTAGGTTGCTCCCGTGATGTGGAAACTTCGCCCGGCTGCTCTAGAGGACATCAGCAGTCGGCTCCGTGTGTTTGGGGGAGGCAGGTGTAGCGGATCGCATCCCGCTCGCTGCCGCTGGGAGCCCGCATGGAGGAGCTTCACGGCAGAGCGGCCATGTCGTTCGGCGCCAACTGGGTCTCAAAGAAACTGTAAGATGATGGTAATTTAATCAACACAAATACTGATGCAGTTTACAAGAAAAAAACAAGACTCCAATGAAGCAATGTAAAACAAATATTTTCAGAAAAAGGAATTTTTATAAAAGTATTTTTAAACATTTATGGGTATTTTGAAGGGGAAAACAATACCACTGGGTACCTTTAAATCATCCGTGTGTTGGGAATAAGGGCAGAAAGTTTAGATTAAAACATAGGTGGAGGGGGCATGACCAAGATGGCGGCTTAGGAGGACGTGTTTCACAGAGGCTCTTCATGCCAAATCCCCTAATCGTGTCTAAAAGCACACCATCTCGCCTTCCAAGCCCCACACCGACCACAAGCGGTAGGCAAGATACTGACAAAGAACTCAGCGGCCGCGGTGGGGGTCGGGACGGAGACGAAACCCAGGAGGCGGCAGAGGCGGCCGTTGCCGGCCCGGCTAACGAAGTGGCAGTAGCGGAAGGGCCCCTGGTGGCAGCTGAGAGGACGTACTGGCACTGCGCAGAGGAGGATGTGTGATGCAGGGTGAAGATCCGGCCGCGGGCCACTGGGGTACGACCCACAGAGAGAGGCCCTGGACCGGGCGGCTGGGGGAGCTACTATAGGCTCAGGCTTGGGCCTACTCAGCGGTGAAGTGGCGGCTGCGGGAACAGACGGACGTGGAAGCTGCCACACACGGAGGTGAGGAGTGAGGCAGGGCGGACCTGAGGGCAGAAACTCAGGGGGCAAATACTCGAGCCCCCGGCGCTAAAACAGACCGAGGTCGGCGCCGGCGCCGCTGGGACACGCGGCCGCACCCCTGGGGGCAGCTCCAAGAGGCTTAGCACAGATGGGGCCTAGTTCGGAGTGAAGAGTCCTCGCCTGGGAAGGTGCGCATCGGAGGTGGGCTCCGGGTCCAAGGGAGAGAGATCGGGGGGCACCACACGAGCCCCCGGAGAGGGACCCCGGGTGAACCGGTACCTGAAGCCGGAGCACTGCAACCCCTGCCGCAGGCGGCCCCACGTCGCAAACCTTGGCCCAGCTACAGCACCAGCACCACGAGATTTCGCCCTAGGAGTAGGCAGAAAAGAAGGCCCTGGAGACCCAATAACGGGGCATTGGAGTGAGGGCCCACAGAGCAATGGACGACAGACCCTGACACCCGGGGCAAAAGCTCGGGGGCATTGCACGGGTCCACGGGGATCGGCGGCGGCAGGGGGTGAGGAGAGGTGACCACCCTGCGGTCTAGACGAGATCACTGAGGTACGAGGGAAGAAGCTTGGCCCGTGAAACCACAGAATAGCACGGTCCGGGAGCCGGGGCCAGTGGGGACAAGGCAATCTCCGCACCACAGCACCACTCAAACGAACAACTCCTCATCCCCCTCACACGGGCCCGCCATTGATTGTGGTCTCGCTGGGGATGGCGGCACGCCTGGGAAGACGGCCAGACCCGTAAGGGAATAGACTATGTCTGCCACCAGCCGCAAGCGAGGCCGCACCATTCCTGAAATGCTGGCCAAAGGGACTTCCAAGACCGACAAAAGACATGATAAATCGGCACAGCCGATTCCTCCCAAGGGAAAATACAGAGATGAAGGGGAAGCACCAGCAACTAAGGAATTCATGGAGGCCCTCTTTACCTATCTCTAGGACGACTTTCAAACCCTCAGACAAGAAATTGCAGGGGACTACAAAAAATTACGCCACGGCGTCGACGACCTCAGTGAACGGGTGGCCGCGACCGAGCTCGCTGGGAAGGCTTGGAGCGAAGAGGTAGACATTTTGCAGCAGGAAATCATTAGACTTAATGAGCAACAAATGGACCTCCAAACACACACGGAAGACCTTGAAAACCGCTCAAGGCGCAACAACATTCGGGTCCGCAATGTGCCATCTAAAGCGGAGGAAGACAACGTGGCGGGGTACCTGCAGAGCTTATTCCGAGCGGTGCTAGAGAAAGGAGAGGACTGTGAGATTAGTATTGACAGAGCCCACCGGGTGGCCCTGGCTCGCCAAAACCTGGCTCCCCCTGCAGACATCCTGGCCTTTCTGCCAGACTCCCCCTCAAGGAACGCATGCTGAAAGCGGCACGCCTAAAGCAACCTCTTCGATTTCAGGGTCACACAGTGGAACTATTACAAAACTTGTCAGCAATCACCTTGCAGAAGCGAAGAGCGCTCAAAGTGGCCACCACCTTCCTACGCAATAAAGGGGTCCCGTAATCATGGGGGCACCCCTTTTGGCTAGTCTTCAAATGGAATGGGGACCTGCACCAGCTAAGGTCCCTGCGAGACACTTGCGCCCTGCTGGGCATTCGACAGGAGGGGGACCAGCAGGATGACGACGACGAGAGGTGCTCTTCTCGGGTCCCGTCCGGATCCCCGTGAACGACCGGTGACGGCTGGCAGAAGGTACGACGTGGGCGCTCCTCCAGGAAGGGCCTCAAATCGAATCAGGAGACCATGGCACAAGAAAAGGCTGCAGCGATCCAAGAGGTATCCAAGAACACTAATGCCAACTCATAGATGGATTTAAACGATGTTGTTATCCAGCTAAGTTGCAACGCCATGGTTGGGGGACGGGACGGGGGTCCTCAGGCCGCCACTGCCACGCATCCCACATACTTTACACTCTACCACAGGCCTGGACTGACGTTACATAGGCCTGGGACAATGTTCACAACTTGGGGTTTCACGTTTAAAGTTGGGGTGGAGGGAGAGGGGGGGGAAGGAGTTGGATGGGGGGGATCCGGAGTAGGTGGCGGTGTGTTCCTTCCACTCAGGCAAAGGGTACAGGAGGGTGGGGCAGCTTCGACACAGGACAGTGAAAGAGAGAGATAAGGTACATACCTCCTCATGGCTGACGAGTTTATTCAGGTTCTTACTATTAATGTTAAGGGGCTCAATAACCCAATCAAAAGACGGGCAGTACTCTCCTATCTGGAGAAATCTGGGGCAGCAGTATGCCTTCTCCAGGAAACGTACTTGCTGGCAAAAGACTGGCATCGCATGAAGTCAAGAAAGCAGGATTGGCCTTGCTCTTTGCTAAACACTTCAAAGGTCGGGTGGGGGACAAAGTAGCAGAAATCAAAGGCAAGCTATTAGCCAACACTGTTCTTATAGGGAACCTATCGATCACTGTAGGATCCATATATGCTCCAAACACCAAACAGGAGGCGTTTCTTACAGGGGCACTTTCGGAGGTCATGAGTACAAGCTTGAGGTAACCATTGATAGGCAGGGACATAAACCTAGTTATGGAAAATGAGAGGGTCGGGTTGGAGGTTCGGCGACTCCGGAGCTCTCTCTACTGAGGGAGAGCTCTGGCTCGCCAATAGGGGGTTCTTGGACACGTGGAGGGAGGTCCACCACACACCACACAGTACACCTTTTATTCACATGTGCACCGTACATATGCCAGAATTGATCACTTTCTTAGCTCAGTGGAACTGGCCCCCATGGTACAAGATTTGGAGGTTGCCCCGGAAGCTCCGTCAGAACACAATGAAGAAGTATTGCGCTTACAGGTCCCGCAAATGCAACCACGTAAGGGTAACTGGCGCCTCAGAGAGAGTCAGCTTTCCCGCAAAGGGGTCATTCAGCAGCTCGCACAAAGCATCACGGACTATTTGGGCCAGAACGACAAGGGGAGGTGGCTATGACAACAGTCTGGGGGGCACTCAAGGCAGTCGTCAGAGAGGGGAGCTGATAGTGATCTCGGTTGCGGACAGTAAGGAACGGAAGGAACGTCGTCAGGAGTTGACGGCACAGGTGCTAGAGTTGGAGCGGGTGCACAGCCAGACAGGGGCCCCTAGGATCTGGCGCAAGTTGAAAGCAGACAGGGCACAGCTTGCGAGCATCGACTTGGATCGGGCGGAATATGCTGCATTGCGCCTCAAGCACACGTACTACGTGGGGGGGGAATAAGACGGGCCACTTGCTTGCCAATAAACTTAAAGCGAAAACGGTCCGATCTAAAATCCAGATCATCCACGAGGAGGGTGCTGGGGAACTCCGGTAAGACGGCCAAATTACAGAGGCATTCAAGACGTTCTATGCTAAACTCTACAAGGCTGATCCGGCTTCCGACACTGAGTCGGGAACAGCATACCTGGACGAAGCTAGGGTAACGGACCTTAATAAGGTGAACGCCCTGGCTCTCAACGCCCCCATACAGCTGGCGGAAGTGATCTCCGCTATTGCACGCCTCAAACCAATTAAAGCGCCAGGCCCAGACGGATTTTCCGCAGGCTTTCATAAATGCTTCTGCCCACTTCAAAACCCAGTATTCACGAAACTGTTCAACTACTTTGAAGGGCCAGGATCGATCCCACCAGAGATCCTGGAGGCTGACGTTATTGTCCTGCCGAAACCAAGCAAAGACGCGACGCAATGCGCGGCATACCGGCCGATTTCTCTCCTCAATCTCAACTTAAAGCTCTTCTCCAGGATTCTAGCCGCAAGGTTGGGTCCGTGTCTCCTCGGTATAATAGAGCCAGATCAGGCAGGTTTTATACCCTCCAGTCAAAGCACAGATAACACCAAGCGCCTGATGCACGTGATTGATAAAGCACACAATAACGCAACGGACTCGGCCCTTCTATTGGTCGACGCCGAAAAAGCGTTCGACTGGGTGGACTGGATCCATCTAGACAGGACGCTGGAGAGATTTGGAGTGGGTGACAGGTTCAGGGCCTGGGTGGCAGGCTGCTATACGTCTCCCCAAGCGACAGTCAAGGTGAACAGGACGAGCTGCAAGCCGTTTGCCATCCAACGAGGCACGAGGCAGGGCTGCCCACTTTCGACACTGCTGTTCGCCCTATATTTAGAACCCTTCGCCCAGCGAGTACGGGACAACAAGGCCATCACTGGCATTACATTTGGGGGTAAAGAACACACTATAAGCCTATATGCAGACGACATCCTGATCACCGTGGACAACCCTAGAGTCTCAATACCAGCATTTTTAGAGGAAATGGAGCGATTGGGGAGGGTGTCAGGCTTAAAAATGAATGTCGAAAAATCGATAACTCTCCCCTTGGGGCGTAACGCCCGTCAAGCCAATAGAGGCTCACTGCAACTGGGAGGATTGTCCACACAAACGGTGATCCCTTATTGTGGGGATCGAACTGACGCACACAACAGACCAGATAGTTGAATTGAACTACACCAAGCTTCTCACACGCATCCAAGGGGATATTCGGAGATGGCGACAACAGCCACTTTCGTGGTTTGGCCGGGTGGCCGCTATCAAAATGTCCCTGCTGCCAAAAGTGCTTTACCTATTCCAAACCATCCCGGTCACCCCTACTATAGCCATGATTAAAAAACTGCAGGACTCAATACAGTAATACATCTGGGCCGGTAAACGTCCTAAGTTTAGGCGCAACCTGATCACACGGGTCCCCGCAGAGGGAGGGTTGGGTGTACATGACTTACAGCGGTACTTCCAGGCAACACAAATGCAATACCTCCTGGAGTGGTCCAGGCCGACCTCAGAGAAGCGCAGGCTGTTTCAGAACAGAGCCATGACAGGGATGCCGCTCTGGCGAATCCCATTTCTGGTGCGTCCAGATAGGCCAGCTTACATTTAAAAATCGCCCATCAACAGGACACTCCTCCAGGTCTGGGACGCAGTGGCGGTAGCCAGAGACCTCACGTCCTTTCCCTCGCCAATAACACCTTTGTACGACAACCCGGCGTTTCCGCCGGGAATGGTCACTGGTTCCTTCCCGCAGTGGAGACAGGCAGAGTGCAACTGGGCCGGACATTTGTTTGATCAGCAGGGCTTCTTGACACTGAAAGCTATAACTGATGGGTACTCCATTGACAAGCCGCAAAATTTCCATTTTTTCAGCTACGAAACTGGCTTACCCATAAAGATACCATCCCACATGTAGGCCGCCATCTCAAGCCATATGAGAAGTGGCTCCTGGCCAAATCCACGGATAAACGGGCAATCACGGAACTGTATAAGTTGTTGACCCCCCCCACCAGTGGCTAAATCTGCGGGACAGACACGGTGGGAACGGGAGCTAGGACGCGCACTCTCGGACAAGGAATGGCAGGACATGTTCTACCGGGCGCATCACACAGCTCGCAACATGGCCAGTCGGGAATCTGCGGTCAAGGTGGCATACTATTGGCACTTGACCCCGGAGAGACTGCACCAGAGCAATCCAAGTCAGGATCCCATGTGCTGGAGGGGATGTGGACACATAGGGACCATGCTCCACCTGTTGTGGGAATGCCCGGAAGTGCAGGAATACTGGGAGGAGGTCCTCAAGGGACGTAGATGAGTATTTTTAGACAGAGATTCCCCACTTCTCAACGTACGCGATCTTGGGCCTGCCCAACAAACTTAGTTTCCCACTTAAGTCCATTCGGGGGAGGCAAATAGGGCTTGCGATAGGGGCAGCGAAACAACATATGCTTGCACTCTGGGGCATGTAAAGGAAGCCCACACACAGGGGCTGGCTCCACCGGCTATGGTACATAATGGGGATGGAGCAAAAACAATCCTGTCTTACACAAAGTTCAGACACCTTTAAAGAAACATGGTCAACTCTGGTCTCCCTGCTGTCCCACAAATTCCATGAGCTTACGTGCCCAAAATATCTCAGAGTCCTCAGACTGGTAGATGAGTTCCACAAACCACCAAGAGACGAGAAGCGAAAGGTATGAAAAGGGTCATTCAAAAGCCCTACGATTGCACAACGAAACACTCCGGAAGGGGGGGAAAGGGGGAAGGGGGCAGTTCAAGGGAGAAGACAGTTGGGGTTAGGGAGGGTTTAGGAAGGGGGTTTGACACGAGAGCTATTAGATACAGTTTTTTGCGGGGCAGGACCCACACCACCATGCAAGAACTCATGGCATCTCGCCCCAGGGATCAACCTCCTGATACTAGAACAGGGACAAGGGGCTATAAAAGCATTTTGTACTGTGATTGTCAGATTGTTGCAATGTTTTGTCTAAATGAAAATAAAAATAAATGTGATTAAAAAAAAATAGGTGGACAAAAACTTACAATGGACCTAAATACAAACTACCACAAATAAACAAAATAAGGATGAGAAAAGGGGGTGGAAATAGTGGGGGGATAGCCCTAGCAGAAAAAGGGGTTAAAATACAACTGCTACAATATTTACATAGTGCTTCCCAATAGACTTATAAAGTGCTTTTAAAAAAATCAATTAATCAAATAAATGGCACTCTAGTTTATTACATTAGCACAGTTAATTAAAACTAATGCAATAACATGCAATCATAGCACCGTTACACTGTTGAAAAGCATATACAGAGAAAAATATATATATTTAAATTCATAAACATATGAGTAACAAGGCAGTATTGTAGTTACTTTTCTAATCTTGTGACTGGTAAACAAACCCAGAATAAAATAATTTAGTACAGAGACGCTATTAAAAAGTGCAAATAAAGTCGGTGATGAGTTCATTCGGGTGGTGGGCTGATAGGGTGCGGACAAGAGAGGTTAAAAGCAGACTGTCAAGGAATCTCACATATTTAACAGAACAAGCAAGCACTTGACTACATGGGGAAGTAAAAAAGTAAAAAATTAAAACAGAGACCATATACCTCACAAGATGGACTGAAGCACCTTTTTAAATATAATGGCTTCTGGCGAAAATGTAAGGGAGCTTTAAAGTAAAAAAAACAGAAGATGCTACCATAATTAATAAATCCAGTTGCACATTTTGAAAGCGCCTCCTTAGTTGTTGGAGCGCATAGGTTTAAGGCAGTCAGCACAAACCTAGAAGTACTCGATTAAAGAACAAAAACCATATTGATTGTAATTTGCTGGATTCATCTTTCTCATTGTTATAAGTATTGTAATATGGATCAATACTTAGAAATATCTTTGTAGGTATAAATATATTAATTGTTTATATAAAATATTGTGGCAATATTAAAACAAAAAATACCTCTTTTGTAAAAATCTAAAAATGATTTAGGAACAAAAAACGTGGTGACATTTTTTTCACTTTACTGTATCCATATGCTACATACGAAAATAGATTAACAATTAATGATGAAAACTGTAAATATTTGCAAATTTTACAGGCGATAAGAATTTTATGCTCAAATACACGTACAAATAGCAACAGCGCTTTACGTAAGGCATAGACAAAAGCCTGGCAAAAAAAATAGGTTTCAGCTGAATTTATAAGCGCAAATACAGCAAAGCACGCAAGGGAAGATCAAACCGACGAGCGCAAATACAGCAAAGAACGTTAAAGAAAGGGAAGATCAAACCGACGGGGAAGCTCAGCTAGTTAGCTTCGTGCTGTATGTTTGATCTCCCCTCTGACGTAGGGGAAGATCAAACCGACGGGGAAGATCGGCTAGTTAGAACACCGGTGATGGCGACCAAGAGAATCCCGGGTCCGCAGCAGCGCTGGATCCGCTGCGCGGCGTGCTCGGGAGATCAAGTTCTAGTAAGAGGAGTTTAGAGGGAGCAGAGTAAGTGGTTTAAAAACAGCAAAAGTGACACTCAAATACTTTACAAACTGGCACAAAACACGCTCCCGGCTTTCCGCCTCAGGAGGTACAATCTATCTCCCTGACGCTGGTATTCAGCGCCTTTAAAAGGCTCAAAAGGGGCGTGGCCTCACTAGGGGGCGTGGCCTCGTCGAGCGCCGGTGATGGCGACCAAGAGAATCCCGGGTCCGCAGCAGCGCTGGATCCGCTGCTCGGCGTGCTCGGGAGATCAAGTTCTAGTAAGAGGAGTTTAGAGGGAGCAGAGTAAGTGGTTTAAAAACAGCAAAAGTGACACTCAAATACTTTACAAACTGGCACAAAACACGCTCCCGGCTTTCCGCCTCAGGAGGTACAATCTATCTCCATGCCAATAGTACCTGCCACAAATGTTTATATTGCACTTATTGCATCTGAAAATGAAACATATGCAGTAAAAGCTAATTTTCTACACATACCACATAACAAAAAATTATGTTAACAGCTCCATCTTTTAATTCACATAGGTTTTTATTGGAAGTTTCAGTAGTAAATAAAATACACATAGTACTGACTCAAAAACATACAATATTACAGAAGAACAGTACAGTAAAATAAATCGAAAAGGGGTAAAAAGCAATATACAAGAGGTCACATAATAATACATCCTTAGGCGTGGACAGCTCCATCTTTTAATAGCACAAATTAGGAAGATATTCTATGTGTTTTAAGACTTCAAAAGCTGTCTAGTCAGGCTGTTAACCAACATAGACTCGGCATCATGTGGAGTTACATCTCTGCCCATTGGTGCTCTGACTTTCTATGGTTTGTTGGAAAAAAAAACGTTTTATTATGACTTTTCCTCTGGCGTAATCCAGAAAGACTCAACTGTAAATGTAATTTTAGTAACCCCTTCTACCTCTGGAACTTCACTAGTTTTTAGCTAAACTCACGAAGGCTTCCTTGGGTGGCACTCCCAAGCACAAAAAGCCATCGACAGGGCATGGGCAATGCTCAGACATCATTACACAAAGAGCGTCCGAGTCTTGCTCTGCTTTATAAATGGGGCGGAAAACACACAAACATTTAAACCACGTCCACATTTGAAAAGAGGTCCAAGAAATTGAGTTTTTGCTTGGGTGAAAGCAAGGAAGATAGGCTCTCTTTACGAAAAATCTTCACACTGAATGGAGCATAAACTATACGAGCATGTGTCTGAAACATGAGGAGAATACCTATTCTCAAAATTAAATACCAAGAGAATCTGAATTTTGGGTGTTATCTGAAAGGAAAAGGAAACATTAAAATGTCGGTTTTTGCAAGCTTAAAGAGTAAAGAAGACAACAAGGCTATAAATACATTTCCCTCTATAACATGACATCACATTATTACATAAATATCTTTTTTTTTAAATATTTCTTCTTTGTTTTAAAGTTTGAAAAAAGTGCATTTTTTTACCACACTAAGGGGGTTATTTGGAGTAATTATCACCCACGGTACCACTCCACTATACACTACACTCACAAAAAGGTAACAGGATGGTTTAAAACTATAAGCGAAAGACGTACTGTGTAGGTGTATGGAAACGGGCAATAGTCTTGTTAAGACGAGAACACTCACTCACTTAAAAGTGACATGCTTCATCATTGGATTCCCTCTTACACACTGTGACTGTAAGGTACGCAGTGAGGGCTACAACTCTCCCTCAGGAGAGGAGCGTGTGGTGTTTTCAATCATCCAATGGAAGATGGAGTGAGGGGCAGAGTGCAAAATACAATTCAAATAGTGAATTAAAACTAACTCATGGGAGACAAAAAAAAAAAACCTTTAATAGGTGTCTCCAATGGCTAGAGCTAAAAAAGCTCAGTGAAAAATAGGGGTATGGATTTTCCCTATTGAGGTATGGTCAACATGTTTGTGCCTGTGTGACCTACTGGTTCATGGCATTCTTCAGGACCCACTTGTAGACACTCTGCTATTTTCATGTGAAAAAATTATAAAAAGTGAAAAATATCACACTCTAATAAGATGACATCAATCAATGTGGCACCAGCTGCAGTCCGGTCCACAGTCTATAAAAAGTATGAACATTCATTAGAAATTATTTTGTAATATATTAACCAAATACATTTTCCACATTATGGGGCCCATTAGGATCGCGGACGGACCCAGAGTAGGAGGGAACCTCTGGATGGCCTGCGGAGTTCCCTCCTGTGAAATTAGGATGTGACCCCCACCCTGGCGGTCACATCCTCTATTTTTACCATTGCGGCGGGTGGGGATTCAAGCTGCACCCGCCGCAATGGTAAAAATGCATACATTGCATTTGTATGCAGAAAGCGGCAAGCAATGTGCGGTGCCTGCCGATTTCTGCATACAAATGCAGGGGGGTACCATAGGTACCCCCCATGTGCACCCCCCTTCACCCAGGGGGTCCGCAACGGGCCCCTGCAGTGAAGTTCCACATGCTTTTCCACGGCGGAAAACCCGCCGCGGAAAAGCATTTTTTAAAACCCATCCTAATATGGCTGGCGGTGTCTGAGAGACACCGCCACCATATTAGAACTTTTCCGCCGCGGTTTTAAGCCAACCGTGGCGGAAAAGCAGCGGACTGAAACCAGGACCCACCAGCCATTCTAACATAACATAACATGGGTATTTGTAAAGCGCACGTTCACCACTACGGGCCTCTTGGCGCTGAAATAACAGATGTTTGTTGTTACCCAACTCAATGGTACTCATTTTATCGACCCCAAATGGATGAAAGGCTGAGTGGACCCGCCGGGATTTGAACCTGTGACCATGAGGTCGAACACAGGCCCCTGCAGTAGACGCATTAGTCCACTGAGCCACCAGACCCGGCTGATTCTAATGTGGCGATGGGTCTTTGGTGGGTCCGCAGCGGATTTTCCGCATCCTCTGGGCCGGCGGTGGCTTCCGCCGGCCCAGAGTTATTTTTGTCTCCCATGAGTTAAGTTTAATTCACTTTTTGAATTTTAATTTGCACTTTGCTCCTCACTCCGTTTTCCATTGGATGATTGAAAACACCTCATGCTCCTCTCCTGAGGGAGAGTTGTAGCCTACACTGTGTACCTTGCGGTCACAGTGTGTAAGAGCAAACCCAATGATGAAGCATGTCACCTTTGGGTGAGTGAGGCTTCTCGTCTTAACAAGACTATTGCCCGTTTCCCTTCCCTACACCATACTTCTTTTGCTTATAGTTTTAAACCATCCCGATACCTTTTTGTGAGTATAGTGATAAAAGTGCATCCCATCACTCTGGGACCTGAGAGTGGGATAACGTTAGCCTCTGTGCCTTTAAAGAAATTCAGATTCTATTGGCATTTAATTTGGAGACATGCTATTAATTACAAGATCGGATGCTACCATTATGCATGTTGGTAGCCCTCCAAATCCACATGGGACATGTGTTCAATTGGCTTACAGTAATGCTTAGCAAACATCGAGGAGTCCGACCAGCCAGCTGCTCTCAAAACATCCTCCAATCTGCTGCTTTTCCAAAAGGATTGACTAGCCATAGCCCCCCTCATAGACTGAGTTTGAAACTTCTGTAAATCAACAACAGCTAGTTGCATAGTCCATTTTACCCACTTTGCAATAGTTTCCTGTATGAGTCAAATTTTGGATAAAATATGGTATCAGACATTATTTTATTTTATCTTCTAGTAATCTCAAAAGTTGACCCCAAGGGATCATAGACTCTATTACTTACCTCCAAAGCTTTAACATCAGACACTCGTCAATAAGATATTAGACAGAGTAAGGAAGCCAGTTTCATAGAAAGTCTTTTCAGATCTAAATATCTATTACCAGGCCCAGAGGAAAACATATACGCTAAACTAAATTTACATCTCATGGCGTTTCATACCTAGGTCTAGGGGGCTCCTTAACCGGATGGTCTTAAGCACTCTACAAAGCAAAACGTTTTTTCCATGCTCCTGCCATTGACCAGACTGTGCCTTCAGATATCATAGACCTATAGCAGTTCACAATTTTATAACTAAGGCCTCTTTCAAACTGCTCTACTAGAAAATTAACTACTTCACCTATAGGAGTCTGCACAAGATCCAAATCCCTTTCCAAACACCAATGAACCCATGTATTCCATATTCCTTTATACCTGTAGTGGGTTCCTGGAGCTCAGGATTACTCAAGGAGTTCCTCAGCTCATCTTCACGAAAGGCCAGACATCTCTCTAGATCTCCTGATATTATCCATGCAAGAAGGTTCAAAGTCCCTGTCTGAACCAGAGGATGTTCTTCCTCTGGTTCAGGGAAATTTGCAAGCAATCTCCAAGGTCATTGGAATCCATCCCTATGAAACCGAAAATTGAGTTATTAGAGTAAGTGAACCTCTCTCCAGCCTCACTTTTGGAAGAACCCTCTAAATCATTGTGAAGGGCAGGAACGTGTAAGTCTAAAGGAAGGCATTCAATGCTAGAGCACCCGGTTCTGGCATCCAACAGTGGTACCTCTTCAGTTGAAAGGTCAGCCGGCTCACAAAGAGATCTAACTCCAGTGGGCCCCAAATCTGAGACAGTTTCCTGAAACATTCCCTGCTCAAACTTCATTCTCTCAAATCCGTAAAAAAACCTTGAACTCCAGTTCACAGTCAGATTTGCCTTCTCAGGCAAATATTCTGCGTTCAAGCTGATTTTGCGTTCTAAGCAAAATAGCCTCACATTTTTGGCTAATTCCGACAGGCCTAATGATCTTGTTCCTCCTAATCAATTTATATATGCCACCACAGAAACACTGCCCATTTTAACAAAACTGCTCTGCCTTGCAAACATTGTCTGAAAATCATGAGGAGCATAGAGACCTGCTGTCAACTCCAAATAGTTTATGTGATGCGACCTTTCTGCATGTGGCCATGATCCACCAGTTTCTTGTACACCCAAGCGTGCAACCCAACTGGTTAGACTCACATCCGACTTCAGCCTGGAGATCATCCAAATAGTGCTTTGCCATTCCAGGCATCTGAATTCTCCAACCACTAATTCAATTCCAACCTGGCTTCCTGATCTAGAGGCACCTTGTCCCCATACCATAATCCTCCCTGAAGTACCTTTTGCCTTTATACTTTGCAAAGCACAATAGTGTAAGGCACCAGGAAAAATTGCTTGAATAGAAGAGGACAGAAGACCTAAAAGTCTTGCTAGTTCCCTCAGAGTTGAAGAGTCCTGTTTGAGAACATATCTTATTTCTTTCGGAATCTTGGTTATCTTCTTTAAGGGCAAAAGCAGGACCACATTCACTGTATCTATTGTGAAGCCTTAGAACTCTAGAGATCAAGAGGGGGTAAGAAATAATTTCGCCTTGTCTACTATGAAGTCCAAACTCTCCAGAAGGAACCTGACCATGTACAAGTCCTTCATAATATGTTCTTGAGATTGGGACATAATGAGAATATCATCCAAATAGACGATCATATAGACACCTTTTATCTCCTCGTCTACTACTTTCTGCTGATCAGCGGTCAGGCTTAGCTCCCTTAGAGGGACAACTTCGATGGGTTTCTCCACAAAATCTATTCTGAGACGTTTGATGGTTTCTAAGACCCAAGGATCCTGTGTAATTGTTTCCCAGGTGTAAGTAAACAGTTTTAGGCAGCCTCCCACTCTTACCTGGGAAGAAGAAGGGCAGACTGTTGAATTCACCTTGGTATCCGGCTGAACTTCGTCTACATGACTTATTCCCTCTTGCATGTTGGAAATGGCCTCTCTGGAGATAGAAGGTCAGGGTTTAGTAGTCTTAATAGCTTTTACTATAGTCTCTCTGCCTGTAGTTTGAGAACTGGGACCTTTAGGAGCCCTGTCTGGCAGAAAGTCTCTTTTTACCGGCCCATCCAAAACACCTGGGCTGAAGACCCGGTGCATATTTGCCTGGGCCTTTTCGAAGGCAGTAAAGGTTGCGATGTATTTGTATAGGTTCTTGACCATATCCTTGTCGAAGAGTAGGCCCTTGGGGTTTATGGAGGCTTCTTTCTCCGCTAGATTCCCAAGTTTGGGTTTTATCCTCATCAGGACTAACTTACGTCTCTCATCATTCAGACCTGCGTTTGCATTTTCAAGAAGAACCATAGCCCATTGGCTCCAGTCCCTGAGGAGGTATGGATCCAAAGGGAGTTCATTGACATACGCCTCTTTGGCCATGCCAATGATCCTTGCCAAGGGCTGGAACATGTCGAGGAGGCAGTCCTGGCATCATTTGAGGGATCTTTCAAGCTACTTCCTGGGGTCTCTGCTCATCTTGAAGCGGAAAGTGATAAGTTCTGGGTCCAGGTCTGGGGTAAGGTGCACCTTATGGATCATGTGCCTTGAAAATTCAGCTTTTAGGACATTCTGTACTTCTTTCTGTAGTGGATTCCTGATCCACCGTTTGATAAACTTGCACAGATGACCATGGGACCACCACATGGCACTCCTGGGGTGCTTAATATTGAATGGTGAGAACATCTCCTCTCCTAGGCGGTCCTTGACCACATCCTTGGAGGTAGAAGGGATCTCATCCTCAGTAAAGAGATCATCACTATCAATATCCCCCCGATCAAGGTCAAATACATATTTGTCTAACAGCACTTCACTCTGGGGTTCCTCCTCTCTCAAATCAGCTTCTTGAGTGCCACTAGGGTCACCTAATTCTATTGTACCACATTGGACATCTCTCAGTTTTGTGCCGCATAGGTGCTTAGACCTCCCATTCTTTTTGAGGTGCTTGAACCGCCCATCCTCTTAAAAGGCATTGACCCTTTCTCAATGTGTTTAGACTTCCTCCTTCTCTTACCTCCGTTATCCCCACAATCAGAGTCTCCCTCTGAGATAGACCAGTAGTCATTATCTCTGCCATTAGATATTTTCTTAATCATAAACTGATCAATTGTTTCGCCTACACAAGTACGCATTTCGTGTTTTTTAAATTTGTTATCAACTCTTCAATAATCTTCCCCTGTGAACTCTCAGGGGACTCTCTCTCGATCCAACATATCAAATAATGAAGGGAGGAGGGTGGGCTTCACAATAACATAATGAACCCTGTAAGGGTTTTTATGGCAAAAGCAGCGCAAAGTTCTTTCAAAAAAGTTTAAAACAGACCTTCAAGGTAGTGAAAGTGCTCTGTTGGCAACCGCTTGATAAATGCTCTGAAATGAGGAGGTAATGTACAACAAATAACTGGACAATCATCTGTACGAGGAGAAACTAACTGTCAACTGCCAGTGTGAAGTTACAGTGTCTATTGATGGCTGCTCAGTCTAATTGTAATCAATATGGCAACGCCCAAACAAAGATGGTGGTATGCTGTGCATTAGGACGGCAAAGCCATTGCCCAATGCTTTCCTCTAGTTCCTGTCCAACCCGCCGTTGCTTCAGGAGACGCATCAGGTGGATGCGGTCTAGAGCGGGAGCCCCACTGGAGCTTGAGTGGGCCCGCTGAACACCCGGCAAGCTGCAACGGCAGCAGGTGTACATGCTACAGGGGGCTGCGGTAGCCGAAGTATTGCAGAGATGGCCTCAGCAGTTTGGGTCCCTGGATGTTGAAGCTGCAAGGAAGCGATGCAGGAGAGTACAACTTTGATCGAGGTACGCTTCAAAGTAACGCTAGTTTTGCCGCCAGGGGTGAAAATAGACTGCAGGGTTTGTACAATATTTTAAATACCTAGCCTAATGATAATAATAACTTTCAACAAGGTACTAAGAAAGGGCAAACCAATGAACTGTAAAGAAAAGTATTTCCTTAAATTGGAAAGAGTGTGAAGAAATACTGTGTAGATAACAAAATGACAATCCAAAGCAAAACAGTAACTGTAAAGATAAGAAACACGAGGAGCAGCATTTAAAAGAGGCAAATTGTTCTGTGCATGGACTAATTATATGTTCTCAATGTTCTATTATAGACTGTTTGGTTTATGATGTAAAGCTCTTTCAAGTGCTTTGTGGATTGTCATTAAAGGAATAATGCAAGTTTGGTTCTATCTAGGAAACAGTTGATACAGCTAGTGAATTCCTATTACATATATGATGTACAGCAAATAGAACCCTTCTAACCCCCTCGTACTGGAGTTATAACATAGGCCTAATTTGGCTACTGGACACAACCGAGATAAATGTCCCATTGAAGGAAGAAGTACTTCAATCAATCTTGGTTATTTCAGGGTATATCTCCAAACACCACATACAATTACAAAATGCAAAATCACTGGATCATATCAAATTTACAACAGCAATAAAATCTCTGAAACAATGAGAATCAAAAAACATATCACAGATGCAAATGGAGCTTTCGATTCCTCCGTAGCCAAATCACATGCGGAAATTGGGTTAGTCTGAAAATAATCTTTTACTAAGGTCCAACTTAAAACTCTACTCCATTTGGTAGTGTGTAAGACCCAGATTAAGACACAAGCGTCTAATTCATTAGTCAGTACTGCCAGTGTCCCACTTTATAATAAAAACATTTGTGGGTGATGGAGCAAGGTTGGAAACAAACATTTTGTACACCCCTTGTTAAATCACTTTTTCCATAACAGTAACATGAATTAATCGCGTGGTTTTGAAATTAACCAACATAGAATAGAATGCACATACAAAAACACACGTGCGATACTAAATTGCTTGTATTGCGAATCATAATTTATTAATTATGAAATGTGTCTTGTTTAATCTCTGCGCATTTGTTATAATCTAATTGAAAATCGAATGACTGTGCGTTTTGTCTGTCTTATTGTGGCATAAATATGGAGAGTATGGGGGAGGTAAACAGAGGGGCTTTATTTATTTCTAAAATGTACGTTATTTGTGTTTCTTTCTATAACAGTTCCCGTATGTTGCCTATGTGGCCTAAAAAAAAGGATGCTGACCGAGGCTCCGAGTGTGCGATGATGTACGCATGAGCAGCAAAATGAGAGGAGAAGTGCGAGCAGCCTGTGCCTGTGCAGAATGGGTCAAGGACAGTGTGGTCTGCATATTGGAATAGATGCCAATTTTTTTAATGTCAGCATCGTGAACGTGGAAATAGGACATCGAATAACAAATTAAAGGACACAAGCGGAAGAGAAATGATACAAACAATAGAAACTTTATTTTCTAAATTATAACGATGACTGCTGAAATTGAACAATAAGGTGATGAGGTGATGCTCATCCATCCCTCAAAGTGACCAATCACGGACAACTAATACCCCAAAGTTACAACCTTTAGATATATTAGTGAAAAGGGTATAAAAGAGGACATTTGGGAGGATGAAGAGAGCTTGCTTTTACGATTTTATCTTTGCACCCCGCAGGTGATGGAGCAAGTATTCGCATGCCACGCGACTTGCTCGTATCAAGAACCTCAAAATAATGTTAATTGACTTATTCAACATGTTTGTCTTACTAATAGTGCACATTTCACACTATACGCGGTGTCCCAGCGACGCTTGCCTATGTGTTTACTAAACAGTAATAATGCTTGCTTAAAATGGTCGCTGCTTTGCGGGAATTTAGTCTGCGCATGCGTCGGTCATACCCATGTGATGTGACGCACTCGCAGTTCTGGAGGGAAACTGTTGCTCATGCGCAGTGCACTTAAGATGGCCGCTTTGTTTCTCACATGCTATGTGCTTGCTGTGCTGCTTTCGCAAAGCTGTTTGTTCTGCTTAACTCCTAATGCTATAGTTATTATAAAGTAAGGGGTGTGGTATAGCCAATCACGGTATACAGTGTATTCATTTTTTTCTGAATTTCTAAATTGTTTTCGCTTACTTTTCATGTAACGCATCCATTTGGGCCGGAAAGACAGTCACGACTCCATATTTGAAGTCCCCATGGTCCCAGTCACGTGATGGGGGAAATGAACCTGGCCGCAGTGGAAATCAGCCAGCTGGCAGCCAAAGCCAAGATGCTCCTAGGAATTGACCCGTTACCCAGCAAGCCGAAGCTGAACTGTACCTGCATTTGCTACATTTGTATATAACCCACTGTGTACCCTATTGTATTGTAAAATTCTGATGCCATGGGAACTGGAATGTAAGGGGTGGGGTCGAAAATGAATATTAAGTCTGAGAAAGTTTGAAATTTAGGTAAAAAGATGATCTACCCCTCTCCTCTGACCAAGCAGAATTTAAGGAACCTTTCACTTGCAACATTTGTGGGTGGTACACTGACCCAAAAATAGTATAACTAGCCTAGGTTTAGCTAGAGAAATTGTCCGACTTGTCCGAATAGCTGAGCTGTCACTGACCCAACAAACTCTATAGGTGATTGATACAGAGAGCAGCGGAGCACTCTGTCTGTAATTTCCACAGACTCTGTCGGGGTTTGGGAAACCTTAAATGCTGGCGAAGCACTTTGCTGGGAGATTCGAAAACCCAATCGGGATTATTGGCAGATTCCTTGCAGAAGAGGGGGTAGCGCAGGCGTTGCATCCGAAGCTGCAGGTGTTGGTCGTACCCTTTGGTGAGCCCGGTCCTGATCCAAATCCTGGGGTTATCCTGTCCTGACTGTCCATGAGCCGTACCTGCTCGCCTACTGGCAGCCTAAGTCCTTGAGGGTCCTTTCCTGCCTTTTCCAACTGACCCGTGGCCAGGGTTAGTCTGCAACCTATCCTAGGTAAATATATCACGTGTGGGTGTTTGTCTATCTAAACTTTCTCTCTCCCTAATAAAGCATAATTGCCTATGTCCTTGATCATGTTCCTATAAATAAGATTTTTCATGAAAACGTGTCTATTAGTATGCTCCACTCTCTCCCTACCCTTAGTTGAATATTGACCTGTATGCATATATAGTTTGTTCCATTCTTACCCTCCCTTTAGCGAATAAGCATATCTGGATGAATAACATTTCATAAGTTTCATTTCTCTGAACCGTTAGTGAATTTTGAAAGTCTACTTTGATTAGGATGTTCCCTTTATTTACCCACCTTTAGAGAAGTTGTGCAAGACTGCTGATCAAATATAGGGTGTTCCTTATTTTCTCCTTCCTTTATTTATGATTTTCTAAATGTTTCTTACTCTTATCCATAGTTACACTATTTTCTTAATTTTAGTAATAGACAGTCTAATCTGTGTAAATGTGTGGCTCATGGCATCAGAAGAAGAGATTTGAAAATTTAGATAAAGGTGTTGAAAACTTCTTGCGTTTGTGGTTATTATAAAGAGTGCGAACATATTTTATGCTATTGTATTTTGTGAAGACTGTTTATCTTTTCAGCTAGCTCCTGATCCATTGTGATCTTAGGTACCTGTGACGAGGATTGGTAAGTCAGGTACATTGGAAATAAATAGAAAGAAACAGGGTTACTGGTAGTAGAGTGTAGGTTACCCGATTAAACAAGTGTGGTAAATAAATTATGGGCCCAAGTGTGCATATTTGGTAATAAAATAGTTGGGTGACCTGCGCGCTCTATCAGTAATTTTCTGGTAGCAGAGGATGGTTAGGACTAGTTAAGATAGGCAGATAGGTTTCTTGCTGATAAACTATGAAAATTTAAAAGTGCTGCTAAAAATAAAAATTTTCAAAAATCGATCGATCAAAAGATAATAAAATAAAATTGTTTTAAAATGCTATGAAATGTTTTTTTAAGGTTCTGATGAAATGCTGCTATATGATTTTTATGTATTAACCAGTTGTTAGTGATTGTTATATGTTGTCTGCATTCCCCGGGGGCAGAATAGCGGGTGGTGAGGAGAATCCACCTTGCAGAGAGGTCACTTACATCAAGGAAAATGAGTGCATGGTTGGGCAGAACCGGAAGCGCTAATTAGGGTTTTCTGTATGAACAGTTGAATAAATGATAGCAACGAGTTCGCTATTGAAACTTCAGTTGTGATATAACCTAGTAAGGGTCACACGAGAAGGAGTAGTAGCATCATCGGAGCTTGAGTGATAGCAAAGGAGTTCGCTAGTGAAACTTTAGACTTAGTATATATCCTGAAAAGAGTGGATGAGTCAAAGAAGTAGCAGGTTCTCTAATGCTTGTGTGAAGGGTAGACAGAGGGGTCTATCCGCAGTATATGAAAAGTAGACAGAAGAGGTTTACTTGCAGTGAAACAAATCTTTCTTTTTAGACACTTGAGTACAGTGGCGAATGTTATACGTTGTAAACTAAATAGAGCACTTGCACTAACGAAAGAAATCACGTTTCCGTTACCTTGTGAAAGAGGGAGTCAGTTACGGAACTGCACTGACGTCACTCTGTGCCGCGCTGGTATTGGTCAGAACAGCGGGTGTGTAGCGGAGCTGGTATTGTAAAGGAGGGGTGAGTGCCGGAGCGTGAGAACACGTCTCACGAAAAGGCCGCGCACCAATTGGTTGAGATTATTTGGAATCACAGTGTTGATTGGTTGTTGAAATTTGCAAAAAGCCCTAGCATTGGAAGATAAATAGTAAACATAAGTACGTATTTTACCAAATTTTACGTTTCATAAATATATGTGGTATTCGCTTAATCCCAAGACTCAACCTGATCCTAGGTACTTAGGGTTTGCAAAAGATCAGTGGAAAGGTCGTAGACTAGACGGAATGTACGGAAGCAAGAGAAAAAATGACTTTTGCCGACAAGGTTAAGAATTATTTCAAGAAAGACAAACCTATAAAAACGAGAGAAGGAGTTATTATTCCACCACCTAATACTCCCGCATCATTCATGATGTTTGACAAAGGGTATCATACCTGTGTGTGGTTGGAAAATTGGGTGGAATATACCAAGGATGACGGAATTTTAGCATTTCCCTTAGATGGTACCTTTAATGGTAGGATTTTGTTTAATTTAAGGACTCGAATGAATGATTTGCATCCTAGACCTAGATTGACGCAATATGAGGCTTTAGAAGAATGGGCAATAGAGGCGTTTGAGCGAGACAGACCCAGAATTGATAAGGGCTTAGCAAAATTTTGTCCGAAAGCACATAGAGAGACCCGAGAGAAAAAAATGACACAGTGGCGACAGAATATGATGGTAGAAGGACTGTTCCCAGTACGTCGTGTAGATGAACCTGTAGGAGGGAAAAAGACAGGGAAAACACGACACTTAATGACAACGGGTGTTTCAGAAGATGAATACCTGGAGGATTTATTAAAGAAAAATCCACCTCCATATGATGAAGAGTTTAGGTCCCTGAGTACGAAAAATCCATTCCTCAGACCTCCCAGGAACAGAAGGGCAAATGCATCTGAACTGATAGGTTCAGGTTATAGGCCAAGTAGCAATAAAGGGTCAAGCATGTCTGATCCAACTGTTCCAAATTATAGGCCGTCTTGTGATGAGGGATCAAGTATGACAGTCCCAACTGCCCCGAATCTTTACCCTCCATTAATTCCACAAATAGTACATGACACCTCCATAGAAAAGGTCCTACAGGACCGAGAGAGAGAGGCTTTAATTAAACAGAGAACTGAATTAATACAGAAAATAACGCAGTTAAATTAAAATCCTGAGGCTCTGACAATTCCAGTAACTATTGGACCAGTTGTTCCTCTTTATGGGGATAGACAGGCTAGTCCGAAAACTCCAGTTATTACCCCAGCGGTGGTACAGCCAAGAAAAGAGCCCTTAATTGTTGATGACCAGACAAGCGAATGCGAATCTGTATTTTCCCTGATGGATTTGCCCATAAGGGAGCCTGAAAGCAGCTCACAGAGAAGAAACATTCAGACAGGTGCAAGGGAGGTCCAGATAGTCAGCTTCCGGTATCAGAAGTGCCACCGTAGTGACTCCTGAAGAAATCGATCGATGGACCCGAGAGTCAGAAAAAGGAAATCCTCAGCCAAAACCACTAGACATTTAGAAATTAAGAATAAAATTGGAAGAACTGATGGCTGGGAATGTGGGACTGGACAGGCTAAACACCCTTAGTGAGGAAGAGTTGTTGTTTATCTGTACGAGCCTTACCAGAAACACTAGAGTGTTCCATGAGAAACTAATGGACACAGCAGCTAACATGGGAATAGATGTCAGCAAGTCCAAAGTATTGCAAAAGCCCTACAGAGCAGAATTGTCTGACAGAGACTTAGAAAACATGAACGTGTCAGGGAAAACGGTTCAGATAAGAGAGTTATTGAATCTGTGGCAAAAATGGGGAGACTTAGATAAATGGAAAACCAGGTGGGTCAAGAAAAAGGAAGATAGTAGATCCAGACAAGTGTCCTCTGAATATGTCTTAAAAGAAGCTGACAAAGCAGAAACATTGTATCCCATGCGAGAAGTGCCAGGGGGAAAATATGTACATGTTCCATGGTCCCGACATGATATTGTGTCATTCACAAATGATTTCCCAAAATTACGAGAGAAACCTGGAGAGTGGTACAGACAGGTTGAGAGATTTATTAAGGTTCAAAAATGCCTCCTGAAAGATCTAGATGGGTTCTTTGACATTGTAGTTCCCGTAGATTTGTGGGCAGAATGTAAAATTGCTGTTGATTGGCCAAGTGAAGAGTTCCCCAGAGACCCAAGGACAGGAGCTCCCTCAGGAGAGGTGATGAGGAAATATGACCAGGTCATATTATACTTGAAAGGAAAAGTGCCTGCAAAAGAAACTGATTGGACCCAAATAGATAGAACTACTCAAAATCATGATGAAACTGTACATTCATACTATGAACGACTGTTACAAGTGTTCAAAACGTACAGTGGACTAGATAACATCGAGATGAAGGATATGACCCATTTTATTTATCGATTCGTGTAAGGGCTAAGACCTGAAATTTCTCAGTGGATTAAAGACAATAAAATCTGTTGACAAGCCAAGCCTATAGATGAGGTTCTGAAGTACGCCAAGTATTGCGAAGATGAGCTGGAAAATAAACGAAAAGAATTAAAGGAAAAGGTTATGTGGGCACAAGTAAAATTAGCAGAGCAGCAAGAAAAGCAGTTAAGTAAAACAAATATTAATACCCAGAATTCAGGCCCTGGGGGTGGAGGAAAGCCTCGAGTAAAAATGAGTCGAGAGGAGGCCAAAAAGAAATTCCCCTGTCACAGGTGCAGACAAATAGGGCACTGGAAAGACGAGTGTCTGGCGGTACAGAATGGTAATGTACAAACAAATGATTTATATCCACAGGTGCAGAATGAGGGACCGCGAAAGACCCAACAACAGGTAAAACTGCCACAGCTGCCTCGTGCACCTAGGCCAAACTATAGGAGCAAAGCACAGAAGGGTGAGGAAGCAGAGGTGTGGGAAGGAAGGGATGACAGAATTGCAGCAGTTTCGCAATTCCTGTTGAATGATACATTCCTCTGTGATGAACCTTACTGACGGTGCCTGAGGGGGAAGGACGAGGAGTGCGTGCTTGGCGCCTCCTTGCCGGTGGACCAGTCAGGGCCATACATTGAAGGAAAGGTTGAAGGAATTGATGTCACCTTTCTGTTGGACACTGGTGCTACCCGTTCTACTGTAAGAACAGCAGACGTTCCAAACCTACCCCTCTCGGGAGAAGCAATCCAAGTAGTGGGCGTTTCTAATCAGTTAATTAGTACCCCCGTTACAGAGCCAATGGAGATCACAATAGGGAACTTCAAAGAAATGCACAGATTTGTAGTCTGTGACTCGAGTCCTGTAAATTTACTAGGACGTGATTTGTTGTGCAAAATGAATTGTACCATCTTTTGCACACCAAAAGGGGTTGAAATTCAGACCCCAGATGTAGATGGAATTTACAAATTGATGTTAATGAGGCCTGATTCAGAAATTAAAAGACTGACAAAACAAGACTTACCTGAAGAACTCCAACAGACAGTGAACCCCGAGGTATGGGATTTTACCGGAAAGGATGTAGGATTAATGTCAAATGTTGACCCAATTAAAATAGCCATAAAGGAAGATGCAATTTACCCAAATACCAAACAATACAGGATGAGTGCAGAAGTAAAAGCAGGGGTTGCTGTTGAAATAAACAGATTGTTAGACGCAAACATTATACAGGAAGTGATGAGCAGTCCTTGTAATTCACCCATAAGTGGAATCCAGAAACCTATTGGAAAATACAGGGTAGTGCAGGACTTGCGCAAGGTAAACAAAATCGTTGTTCCTTGTTGTCCTATTGTTCCAAACCCTGCAGTGATCTTGTACCAAATTCCATGGAAAGCGGAATGGTTTACCGTTATTGACTTATGTCACGCATTCTTTTCAATCCCATTGCATCCAGACAGCAAATTTCTTTTCTCATTTGAATTCAACAGTCATGTCTACATCTGGAATCGTGTTCCCCAGGGGCACACAGAGAGTCCTTCGATTTTCAATCAGATTCTGAAAAAGTGCCTTGAATCTTTGGTTTTACCTGGAGAATCAGTCCTGGTGCAATACATAGACGACCTCTTGGTGGCGTCTAAAAGTCGGAAAGACTGTGTTGTTGACACCATTGCCTTACTGAACTATTTAGGTAAGGGAGGGTATAAAGTATCACCAGATAAATTGCAGTTCTGTACCTCATCAGTGAAATATCTGGGGCACCAGATAGAGAAAGGTATTAGGAAGGTTACCACAGAAAGAATTAGGATCATTCGAAACATGCATCTACCCAATACTCAGAAAGAAATCAGAATGTTCCTCGGAGTTGTAGGATACTGCAGACAGTGGATTGTGGGATTTGCAGTTCTAGCAAAACCATTGATAAAAATGACAAAGAAAGGAGCAAAAGACCCAGTAGAGTGGGATGATGAAAGCATGTCAGCGTTTACAAAATTACAAGATTGTCTGTGTACAGCTCCTGCATTAGGGATGCTTGATTACTCAAAGGAATATTCCCTGTTTTGCGACACACGAGATAATTATGCACTGTCAGTCCTAACCCAAGCGCATGGTTTGACCAGGCGTCCGGTGGCATATTTTTCTGTCACTTTGGATCCAGTGGCTGCTGGATTACCTGGATGTCTAAAAGCAGTAGCTGCAACTTGCATGAGTCTTGAACAGAGTGAATCCATCGTTATGGGGCATCCGGTAACTGTGTATGTTCCACATGCAGTTGTAATCTTACTGACCCGAACTAAAACTCAGTACCTCACACCTAGTCGGCTGAATAAGTATGAGAGAATTCTGGTGGGTGCAGCAAAAGTAACCATTACTCGATGTAACATATTGAATCCAGCTACCTTATTACCTGATTCACTCATTGCAGAAGCGAAAGAAGAGGTTGAGCATGATTGCATTGACCTAACAGAGTTCAGTACAAAGCCACACCCAGATATTAGGGAAATGCCCCTGCCTGTTGAAGATATCGAACTGTTTGTGGATGGCTTGTGTCTAATACATGAGAATGGAGGTCTGAGTGCTGCATATGCAGGGTGCACCCTAGCACGTGCAGTAGAAGCATCCTATTTGTTTGGAGTCAAGTCTGCACACAAGTAGCCAAATTGATTGCATTGGCAAGAGCCTGTAAAGCTGGAAAAAAACAAAAGAGTAACCATATATACGGATAGCCAGTATGGTTACGGGGTTGTGCATGACTTCGGCCTATTGTGGCTGCAAAGAGAGTTTCTGACTTCTTCAGGTACTCCTATCAGAAATGGGAAGGTGGTACAGGAACTACTGGAAGCAATCCAGTTACCAAAATAATTGGCAGTGGTCAAGTGTGCTGCACACAAATCTGGAAATGACAATGTGACAGCAGGTAATCGATATGCTGACCAACTGGCCCAATATTGCGCAAGATATCAAATGTCAGTTAATATCAAATTGGGAGGCGGAAACAGCTGCCAACTTATGGTGTTTGAGGATGTGCAAACATGGGATGAATTGAAAGTATTGCAAGATGCTGCAGGGCTAAAGGAAAAGAACAGATGGAGAAAAACTGGGTGTCAGAAAAGGAATGAGGATGGTGTCATGGTGTCCAGTGATGGTATGCCTGTGTTGCCAGATAGCTTGCTTGCTCCTATGGCTAGGCTCATACACGGGGATACACATGTGGGAAGGGATGCTATGGTCCGTCTGTTTAAACAAACATGGTACAATTCGAAATTCAGAAACATCGCAGAGGCACTCTGCCAAAGGTGTCTAACATACCAACAATGCAATCCTGGAAAGAGAACAGTTGTTTTTCCTGGTACAATTGGAAAGGCAGAAGGACCTTTTATAAGATTTCAAATTGTCTTTCTTCAGTTACCCCCTTGTGAAGGAAAGAGGTATGTCCTTGACATTGTCTGCCTATTTTCAAAATGGGTAGAAGCTTATCCTGCCAAGAAAAATGATGCCATTACTGTAGCCAAATTGTTATTTTGAGGGAACTAATACCTAGGTACGGTTTTCCAGTCACAATTGAATCAGACAGAGGTGGGCATTTTCAGAATGAAATAATAAGCCAAATCTGTGAAGCATTCAAAATTACCCAAAAACTGCACTGCGCATATTGCCCAGAGGCTTCTGGAGTGGTAGAGCAACTGAATGGCACTATCAAATCAAGATTAGGAAAAATGTGTGAATCTACTGGAATGAATTGGATAAAAGCATTGCCCCTTGTCTTGATGGGACTCAGAAGTATTCCAGATCGGAAGACAGCCTGAGCCCCCAGGAAATCCTGATGGGAAGAGTAATGCGACAAGCATGGGTACCAGGACACAAATTGATAAACATTTCTGATGATTTGGTGCTAGAGTACTGCAAACAGCTGGGTGATCAAGTGCGTTCTATCTCTCACCAGATTGGAGAAGACGCCGTCGCCAGGCCAGGAACTCCGGTCCATGATTTGAACCCTGGCGATTGGGTTGTACTAAAGAAACACACTCGATCGAGTTGCCTTGCACCGAAGTGGGGAAAACCAAGACAAGTGATTCTTGTTACCACAACAGCGGTGAAGTGTGCAGGTGTGCCACGGTGGATCCATGCCAGCCATACGAAAAGAGTGACAGAAACTGAAGAAACTGAGGCTAAAGGTTGTGCAGCTGAGGGGTCTCCAGACGTTGGTCCTGAAATAGCTGATGACGAGCAACCGAGCACCAGCCAAGATGATTGGATCCCAGTAATCGACCTGACACTCGATCCAATAAGAACGAGAAGACAAACCTACTTAGATAGAGAGTGGGATAGCGAGGGCGAGACAGGAATAGAAGGGGACAATCAGATCATCGAAATCCATGTCAAACCTGATGATGAAGAAGGTCAGATAGGGACAGAACAGGTCATCGACACACCTCCAAGAACTCCTGAGATTGAAAAGGGACAGACAGAAATAGGGCGAAAGTTCAAGCGGAAAAAGATCAAACGTTCAAAGTGCTTGAACAGGATCAGATAGAAATAGACGAATGCGTTCAGGAAACAGAAGGTGAAACAAACAAAAGTCAAACACAGCATTTACCTGAACCAGGCCAGCTTAGTGACCAGGCAAAAGAAGCTGAAATAAGACCTGGGACTAGTCAGACAGAAAGGGAAAAAGAAATAAATGTGCCACAACTGAATGAAAACACAAAGAGCATTAGAAGAAAGCAAAATCACAGTGCCAGTTAAAAGATTCAAGAAGAAGAAAAGTGAACCAAGGTTCATAAAAAGACTAAGACTAAGACTAAAGACTGTAGAGGAAAAGCTTGAAGAAAGAAAACAGGCCTCCAGTGAAAGGGAGAAATCTGGAGCCAAATCTAAAAGAAGAAGTGCCCGAATAAAGAAACAGAACACTAAATATCAGAATCCTGAATGGGCTTATCTGGTGTTGGAGGAATTTGATGACCTTGACCTAAGTGACGAGAGTGATGAAAATTTGATTGCTGATCAGAGTACCGAAGAAGAAGAACCAACCTGAAGTTGCCCTGTGTAAGCAACCTGTGCAAAGTTACAAAGAGGGGTTGAAAAACTTCTTTTGTGCCAAAATGTCTGATTCCAATGTGAATGGAAGGCCTAGACATAGTTGTTGCAAAACATGTTGTCAAATACGTTTATGTAGTGTAGCACTAATTTTGATACTATGGATAGGACTGACTATAACCATTCCTTCTATGATGAGTAAATACCCCAGTCTGTACCCTAATAATAACTTACCTGATGACACTGTAGAATCACACACTAGAAATACACCACAAAGCTTAGATGTACTTGACAGACCTCTTAGCCTGAAACAAACAAAACAAGTTTAGAAGCACCAGATGAGGAAGGAATACACTTTAATAAAATCAGAAACAAAACCCATTTAAATGTTTTCGCAAATCTATTAGTACATTATGTAGAGACAATGGAAATAGATGACTGTTATGTATGTATGAAGCTACCGACTTCAGTTGCTGAAGGTGTGACTTACCACCACTTACCCTTGACCTATGGAATTTCCTGTAGCATACTGACTAGCTTATTTTACAGAAAAGGACCTTTACAGTATTATTACTCAAATCTTGACGTGACATTTTCTGAAATTCCTGTTCGAAGAAACCTGAACCCTGTACATACGACTAGAGATGTAGCTAAATATATGAGTGACTATTTTCTAACTGTAGGAAAAATTAACATAGATGACGCACATAAAAATAACTTGACTTGTTCTTTACATGAAAAGGAGGAAGAATTTCTGGACATGGTAGAGAAGAGAAGAGAAAGTTTTCAAAAGAAAGCCAAAGACAAAACTCAGAAAGTTCCTAAATGGGCAGAAAATATAGGGAGCACCTCAAATTGTGGAGCAAATGCTGCCTTGTTGCTGGATTTCGAAAAGAAGGGGAAACTTTGTCTTCACAGAGTAATGACTAGTTATTATAATAACATATTCATTGGTTCCAGTGAATGCGAACATAATTACAAGGTAATTGGGGGTTGGGGATTCAAAGATGGGTCAGAGCCAGTGTTTCCGGGAATTTATTTTATATGTGGAAACAAGGCTTATTTCAAATTGCCCGACCATTGGTACGGAAGTTGTTACTTTGGTATTGTCTTCCCAAAGATATACCATGTGGGGAAAAGCACTGGAAGCATTGCAAAGACTAATACATTAGCACGTACGAAAAGAGAAAGTGCCGGAGAAATAGTGGGAGATATTTTTAGTGCATTGATACCTGCAGTGGGAGTGACTCTGAATACACACAGAATTTGCAAATTGTCAACAGTAGAGGATCAGTTATCTACTGACACTGCTGGAGGGTTCCTGATGGTCAACATCAAGACCTACGCCTGCTTCAAGCAGGCGCAGGGTTTTGACGCAGCATTGCCCTGAAAGTGACTGAGTGAAATCTCATAGATTTCACTCAGCCACTTTCAGGAGGCGTTCCTGTGAGTGAAATCTCATAGATTTCACTCAGCCACTTTCAGGAGGCGTTCCTGCGCAGGAACACCCCCCCTGCACAGGAACGCCCCCCCTTCGCAGGAACGCCTCCTTATGGCGCAGTGCTTTACAACGTGACGCATCTCCTAGATGCGTCATGTTGTAAATAGGGTGCATTGTTTGTGCCGCAGTTGCGTCAAATAAAGTGACGTAATTGCAGCGCAAAGAGGCGCAACGGCCTCATAAATCTGCCCCTTCGTATTTAGACACTCCGCTATAATCCAGCAGCTCTCCTTTGGTCTTCACTGAATCCTTGAAGCAGGGCAAATGTGTGTATGAGTGACTCGCAGTGTTATGGGCCCCATTGATGAGTAATGTGTGAATAGCTCCCTGGGATAAGGTGATGATTTTACAGAGAATTTCTAGAGTCGCGCTGCATCAGTTAATTACATGGTAGCAGAGCATAGGTCGCTATAGGTTAACTAGAATGTATAATGTATAGGGTAAAGCATATGAAATTTTGATGTACATAATTTATGACTAACATATGTTGAGTTCGTATCGCATTTTATGTAGTCTGGAAAAGGCTTCTGGAAATTGTGGGAAGCTGGTTACTCTGTCTGCAGGCAGAGGAAGTGTGGCAAGTGAAGTCTCACATCACATAGTCTGTTTCAAAGTAGTAACATTGTCGTATGTTACAAGTTTAGGGACCTTTACGTGTAAAAGTGGTGAATGTATAGCGAAGACAACCTGTGAAATCTTAGGTCCGAGTATAGGGATCATAGCGTATTCTGTCTTAAAACTCTACCTGGAGAGAGTAATAAAATTCAACCTAAGCTTGAGAGAAGGGTAAGGTAGAGGGAAGTGCTACTTTATCGGCGAAACTAAAATTCTATGGTAGAGAAGAGGTAAGCGCTCTCTACTGGTAATACAGAATACTTGTGTGACTGAGGAAACTGTCACTTTGGTTTTAGCGAAACAGACGAATGGAGTTGTTTTATGTGGTTACTAACTGATTTTAGTTGTATAAAAGTGTAAATACAGTGTGCCGATACATTTTGTAAAGGAGGGGTCAGTCGAAGCTGCAGAAACCGGAGCAAGGCTGACATCAAAGGTGTTGCGCTGGGATTGGTCTGCATGACCAAGACAGAGCAAGTGTTGATTGCTGCACCAGTAAAGCAGCGAAATAATTGGTTGAGCACTAATGAAATGTATCTTGTTCTAATTGGTGCGTTAGTGTGAACCACGCTGTGATAGGCCTGGAGTTACAAAGCAGTTTTTGGAAGAGTGCGCGATCGTTTGAAAGGCAGGAAATTAACAGAGAAATGGAGTTTTATTACGGAGCGGAGAGAGAAAAATCTTTGTGGTTTCAAAAACTAAAAAATTAGTTTAAAAACAATAAGATAATTGAGACAAGAGAGGGAAAATTGCTTCCTCCACCTAAAATGACTGCATCATATATGATGACAAAATATGGCTACCATACATTCATAAGGTTAGAGAATTGGGCCAGACATACCAAAAATTATGGTGCATTAGCTTTTCCAGAAGTAGGATCTTTCAGTCTTGCAGTATTAAGAAATTTAAGTGACAAACTGATGAAGCTTGAACCAAGACCTAGACCGACTCAATTTGAAGCATTAGCTGAGTGGGAAGATGAGATGCATGATTTGGAGCGAGAAAGTTTAGAGGATTACATAGGACCAAAGAATAGATTTTGTGGATTTTGGAGAGAAACTCATGAGAATGCGTAGATGGAGAAATGCTAATATGTGTGATGGGATGTATCCAATTAGATTTGGTTGATGAAGGAATAGGACGAAAATGCATGGAAAAGAGAAATAATGTGGAGATAGGAAGGAAAGGTTACAAGGGTTGTGAATCAGAGGATACAGTGCTGGAGGAGATATTAAATAGAAGACCACCACCATATCAACCAAGTTCCATAAGTACGATCTCAGATGCTCCACCAATGGAGATAGGTTTGCAGAAACCCCAAGGCAATTTTCAAATTTTAGAGATCTTCCAGAAAGAGTAGAAATGAGATATGATTCTAATGCCCCATTAATAGAAACTAGACTTACTAGTACACCTAAGCAAAGTGGTGAAACTAGGAGAAATGTGGTTAGATTAGAGAGGCAAATTGTAGAACAACCAAATACTTCCGAATATATACGTTTAACAAATGAGCTAACTGAAAAATACAAGAACTCATTAAAAAGCTGTGCCTGTTCCAGTAACAATAGATCCTGTAATCCCAGTGTTTGAAAATCAGGGCATAAGAGAACCGTCTTTAACCATTCCTTTGAATCAGAGTTTGCAAAAAGTGTGATAAAAAGTTAATTCAGATTTGTCAAAAGTTAGGCGTACTAGTCCAATAACACCGCCTGATCTAACTTTTAATCAAAGTCTTCCGTATAAGTTTCCAACTGGTGCGGAATCTGATTCTGTGACTCCTGAGAAAAGTATAGAGAAAATTGATTTATCACAAACCCCAGAAGGACCATGAGAACAGGAATTAAGTGATTGGATTAAAACTTTAAAAGTAAAGGAAAATGAACGAAAAGTATTAGATGTGGCTAGACTAAAAATCGACAAGGATGAATTAATAATTGGAACGATTGGTACAGATAGATTAAAAACCTACCAAGTTGATGAATTAATGTTTATGTGTAAAAGCATTACTTGGAAATCCCAAAATATGCATGACCGATTTGAAGGGTTAGCAAGTGAAATGGATGTAGATTTTACAAAATATAAAGTGTTGCAAAAACCCTATAGAGAGGATTTTACAGAAAAAGACATTGAAAATATGAATACAGCAGGAAGAATAACTCAAATAAAAGAATTGATCGTGTTGTTGAGAAAAGGGGGATACATTGATAAGTGGAAAGTAATATAGGCAAAGAAAAGAGAAGAAAGCAATGATAAATCAATGTTAGCATTCCCAGTAAGAGAAAAGGAACATGTAATAAATGAATTTCCTATGAGAGAAATACCAGGAGGAGGATATGTACATTCTCCGTGGTCTAGACAGGATATATTATCATTTATGAATGATTTTCCCAGATTAAGAGAAAAACCAGTAGAGTGGTATCGACAGGGGGATCGATTTGTGAAAGGTTCAAAAGTATTATGGGAAGATTTAGACGGATTGTTTGATATAGTGGTACCAGCAGATCTACGGTCAGAATGCAAAATCACTGTGGATTGGCCTAAAACTGAATATCCACAAGACAAAGTAACAGTTCTGAAGAATAAAATTCCACCAAAAGAGACAGATTGGGTAAAGATTGACAGAACGTTGCAAGAAGCAAAAAAATCAGTACGTGCATTTTATGAGGGACTGTTATTAGTGTTTAAACAGTACAGTGGATATGAGGAGCTGAATGAAAAAGATATGAGTCATTTTGTATATCGCTTTGTGTTTGGATTTAGACCAGAAATAGGGGACATGATCAAGCATAATCTGATGGGATGGCAGTCCTGTTCTGTCGACGAAGTTTTGAGACATGCAAAATATTGTAGTGATGAAATTGAGGTAAAACAAAGAAAGCTTAAAGAGAAAGCGATGTAGGCACAAGTAAAAGTTGCAGAACACCAACTAGCTCAATTTGAAAATAAAAGTGCAGAAGGAAATCAGAACAGAATGAAGGGAAATTTCTTTAAACCAAAATTATCAGGGAATATAGATGAGCTTAAGAAGAAATATCCATTTCATAATTGCGGCAGGGTAGGGCATTGGAAAATAAGAGTGTAAGTATCCACCGAAGGTTAACCCCGAAAATACATCATTGAACCCGCAGGTGTAGAATGGGGTAATTCAACAGCCACCGCCACAGCAGCAGGTAGTTAATCAGCAAAGTCAGATGCCACAACCTCCACTTCCACACAGTGTAAATCTACAGAAATACAGAGCAGAGGCAGGATTCTGCGGATGAGAATAGGTAATAAGAAATCCAAGAGTGAGTGTGAGTCCGCAGTATTGGTTGAAGGAAGATGGGAGTGAGTCGGACTACAATTTCTGACGGTGCCTGAGAGAGAAGAGTGCGTACTTGGCTCTACTCTGGAGGTAGATCAATCTGGTCCTTTTGTGAATGGGAAGGTGAATGTTGTAAATGTGACTTTCCTAGTGGACACAGGTGCTACCCGTTCTACCGTTAGATCAGTAGAAGTCCTAAATCTTCCTCACTCTGGAGAACACATCCACGTTGTAGGTGTAGCAAACAGACAGATCAAAACATCCCTAACAAAACCAGTTGAAGTAGAAATTGGAAATTTCAAAGACATGCACCGATTTGTGGTGTTTGACAGTAGTCCTGTTAACCTTCTTGGTAGGGACATTCTGTGCAAAATGAACTGTGCCATTTACTGTTCACCAGATGGCATTGAGCTTCAAAACCCAGATGAAGATAGCTTGTATAAAATGACCATGTCACTGATAGAATCAGAGAAGAATAGTGTGTTTCTTGTGTTTGATCGAGAGAAAGAAAAAGTGGTAGTCAAAGAACGAGTGTGGGATTTCACAGGAGAAGAGATTGGATTAATGAAAAATGTAGATCCTGTGAAAGTTTCTGTAAAAGTAGGCGTGAGCTACCCAAACATTCCTTAATATGAAATGACAGTAGAAATAATTGAAGGAATAATGTGATTGAACAAGGAATTTTGAGAGAAATAGAAAGTAGTCCTTGTATTTCACCTATAATGGGATCGAAAAAGATGAATGGAACGTTCAGAATAGTGCAGGATTTGAGAAAGGTTAATAAAATAGTTGTTCCATGTTGTCCAATCGTGCCAAACCCAGCAGTAATCTTATACCAAATTTCACATGATGCAGAATGGTACACAGTCATTGACTTATGTAATGCGTTCTTTACTGTTCCATTACATCCTGAGAGCCAGCCAATAATTGCATTCCGGTTTGGAGACCGTATTTTGGCATGGTGCTGAATTCCTCAGAGGTATACTGAGAGTCTATCTATCTTTAATCAATTGCTAAAGAAATCATTAGAGAGCTTAAGCATGCCTGGAGAATCAGTTCTTGTTCAGTACATTGATGACCTGTTAGTGGCATCCAAAACAAAAGATGCATGTGTTTCAGACACAGTTGCAATACTAAATCATTTGGCTGAAGAAGGACATAAGGTGTCCCCCTCAAAATTACAGTTTTGTCAGAAAGAAGTACAATATCTAGGTCATAACATTGCTAAAGGATTTAGACAAGTCACCATAGAAAGAATTAAAATGATACAAGGAATGCAACTTCCAAAAACTCAGAGACAAGTGAGAATGTTTCTAGGAATGGTAGGTTACTGTCGACAATGGATTAGTGGATTTTCACTAATAGCAAAGCCTTTACAGAGGTTGACAAAAGCTGATATAAAAGATCCCATAGTACTGAATAAAGCAGAAATGGAAGCCTTTGAACAACTAACAACTAGTCTATGTGAAGCACCCGCATTAGGAATGCCTGACTATGAAAAAGAATTTGAACTGTATTGCAGTTCTGATTCAAAACTGGGAAAGCCAATTACATATTTTTCTGCTGTTTTGGATTCAGTTGCAAGGGCATTGCCTGCATGTTTAAAAGCAGTAGCTGCCACAAGTGTAAGTTTGGAACAAAGTGAAGGTATAGTGATGGGATTTCCTTTGAGAGTATATGTACCTCATTCAGTGGAGATTCCCCTCACTAGGACAAAAACACAGTACCTCACCAATAACTGAATGACAAAATATGAGAAAACAGGACTAGGTGCAGACAATGTAACAATTTCACGATGTGTGAATGTGAATCCATCAAAACTGCTACCTGATGTTATGGATGCGGACGTAAGAAATTAACCCCTTTCATGCGGCCGCGATTCCCCTGGTGTGCTGTAGACAACACGAACAGGGGCGGGCCTTGACGAACCCCAGCCGTCATCAGCACACGAGCACCGTAGTGCATGACGGCTGGGGTTCGTCATCAGCATGGAAGGGGTTAAGTTGATCACAAATGTTTTTATGTTCTTGAATATTGTACCAAACTAAGGCCTGACATCAAGAATGAACCATTGCCTGAATCTGATTATGTGATATTTTTTGATGGCTCATGTTTAAGAACAGATGAAGGTGCTTTGAGTGCTGCATATGCTGTATGTACAGTAGCGAACGTATTAGTAGCATCTTGTCTGAAAGGAATTCGTTCTGCTCAAATAGCAGAGTTGATTGCTTTGATTCGAGCATGTGAACTGGGAAAAGAGATAAGGGTCACCATAGTGACGGACAGTCAGTATGGATTTGGGGTTGTCCATGATTATGGTGAACTGTGGTCCCAAAGAGGTTACATGACTTCTGCAGGATCCCCCTTTAGAAATGCTGAATTTGTGAGAATGCTGATTGGTGCAGTTCAATTACCTGACAAAATTGCTGTTGTGAAATGTGCAGCTCACAAGAAAGGAGATGACTATGTCACCAGAGGCAATAGGTATGTTGATTAAATTGCAAAATATTGTGCCAAAACCCTTGCATCTATAAATCAGGATAGACAAACTGAACATGTTTCAAGTTCTTTAATGCTAACCACAGTAGTTGAGACATGGCAGGAAGTGGGGCAAATGCACGAAGAAGCCAGTGAAGCAGAGAAGGACAATTGGTTAAAAGCAGGATGAAGACAGAGAGAAGAAGATGAAATTTGGGTTTACAAAGATGAAAGACCAGTAATGCCTGATAACATGATTTCAAACATGGCCCGAATGTACCATGGTCAAGCTCACATTGGGAGGGATTCCATGATAAGAATGTTCAGACAGACATGGTATAATCCTAAGTTTAGGTTGATTGCTGAAAGCCTGTGTCAGAGATGTCTTGTTTGTCAGCAATTGAATCCAAGAAGAAAAACCGTTGTGAGTTTGGGAACCATAGGACAGGATGGAGGTCCATTTACCAGAATGCAATTGGATTTTATAGAACGTCCACCTTGAAACAGACTTCGATATGTACTTGTGACTATTGAGACAGATCGTGGAACACATTTTCACAATGAATTAATGCAAATGATTTGTGAAGCACTGGACATTCGTCAGAAATTACACTGTGCTTACAGACCAGAGGCTTCTGGGGTAGTTGAACAAGTAAATATAACAATGAAAAACAGAATTGCAAAAATGTGTTTGGCCACTGGACTGAAATGGCGACATGCTCTGCCACTTGTTCTAATGACCTTGAGGAGTATTCCTGATAAAAGGACAGGACTAAGTCTGCATGAGATTTTGATGGGAAGAGTGATTATACAAGCATTTGTGCTAGTTGATAAACTGTTGACTATTACTGATGATATCATACTTGATTACTGCAAAAATCTGTCTGATGTGGTAACTTCTGTGTTCCATCATGTGGGAACTGAGGCAAACACGAAAGAGAAACATCCAGCTCATGATCTAGTCCCTGGAGATTGGGTTCGGATAAAAGTTCAAAGGAGAAGAAACTGTCTAGTGCCTTGCTGGCAAAAGCCCAGACAAGTTGTTCTGGTTAGCACGACTGCAGTTAAATGTGCTGGAGTAAAGAGATGGGTGCATGCCAGTCACACCATCCGTGTGCCTGAAAATCCACAGGAAGGGGGTGAAAGCACCACTGATTCAGACTCTAAAGGTGAACCAGAAAAAGATCCGGATACAGAAGCTCGACCTGTTCGTCGACATCTGGAGATATCAGATACTAGCTCTGCATCTGAAGGAGAAAGTGAAATATTTGGTAGAAACTGATACCAGTAAGGACACTGAGCTAAGTGGAAATAAAACTTGCAATCAAGAGGATACTGAAGGACAGTCTGAAAGCTCTGAATACAGGAACTGAAATCTTGAAACTGGTGAAAAGGAAATAACTCACGATGAGGATGAGCTTCCAAGTACCAGCTATGGAGAAGTTCCTAACAGAGTGAAAGAACTGACCAAAGAAAAAATAAGTTCAGAGAAAGAATCAGACATTATAAAGTTCACCATAAATAAAACTAAAGAGCGATCTGAGACTGATGACAGTGATGATGAAACTCAATTAAGGAGAAGTTCAAGAAAAAGAGCTTGGAGAGTGGAACGAAACACTGTTGAACCTGAAATAAAAAGAGTTTGAAAAGGAGATAATTGGCCTAAAGGAACTGAAGGACTGAAATTTAAACTTGCTAATAAAGCAAAAGTACTAGAAGATCAAGTAAATGAAATAACCAGTCAAAAAGAGTTGTTGGGAAAGAAAATAGAGATTTTGCAAAGGCCAAAAAGAGTGAGGAGACCAAATCAAAAATACAAGTCACCTGAGTGGACCTACATGTTATTACCTCCAATAAGTGAAGTAAATAGTAGCCAAGAATACTTGAGCTACCAAGGTGAAGAAAAAGAAAGTGAGTGAACTGTGACTTAAAGAAAGAAAAGAGATATTTGAAAAGCTTTTGGAAAAACTGTGGAAAAGAAAAGTGTATATGAAACAAATTTTGGAATCTTGATTGAAAAGAACATGGTAAGTATAAAACAAGGGAAAAAGAGAGCCAGTTTAAGGGTGAAAAGATTGTGAAAATCGCAGTGTAAAAAAAAGGGCTACTAATGAAGTAACCTAATCCAAGTGTTCTATTTTTAGAAAATGGTGTAGAATGCGGTTTTTATGTACTGGGTTGTTAATGTTAATATGGTTGATTCTTGCTATTATTATTCCTTTTAGAACAGACTTTGAAAAAATTGAAAGCAAATGAGAGTATGAAAGAAAAGAATAATAATTTGAAAAGTGAAGAATTGCATGTGTATAGGCCTGAAATTCATCAAGATAACTCTATCAGTGTTTTCTCACGAAACACGTTTTCAAGATTGCTATCTGAGTATGTGAGGGAAAATGGATGCCAGCAACTGTTATGTCTGTGTGAAGTTGCCAGCATCTGTGTCTGAGGGTGTTACCTATAACCACCTTCTATTAACGTATGGAGTTACATGTAGTGTATTAACAAGTTTATTCTATAGAACAGGGAAATTAGAGTATTATTATTCAGATTCTGATGATGTAATTACTAAATTGAAGATTGTAGCTGAATTGAATCAAATTAAACCTGCTAAAGTTTTTGGAGAATATTTTTGGGGAACACAAGAATTGACGCATGATTATGCATTCAAACATAATTTGACTTGTAAAATGGAAATGAAGAAAAAGTCTTTTTAAATATGGTTTAGGAAAGAAGGCTACAATACAAAAGGAAAGAACAAGTGAAACTAACTAAATCTACGATGTGGACGTTTGCAGATGATAATATTGAGGGACATAAAGTAAATGTGCCTATAACTATAGACACCATTATTAGGGAAATTATGTTTTCAAAGAGATAACACTGTGTATGACAATTATTTTGTGGGAGCAAGTCAATGTGAAGATACTTATATCATAAAAGGGGGTTGGGGATTTAAAGGTGGAAATGACCCAGTTTTTCCTGGTATCTATTTTCTTCGCGGTAACAAAGCTTATTATAAATTACTAGACCATTGGTACGGGTCCTGTTACATAGGCTTGGTCTTTCCTAAAATTTTTCATGTAGATAGAGGTACTAACGGAATTAATGAAACAGGTAAACCTTTAAGTCGTAGAAGAAGAGAAAGTGTGGTAGAAATAATAGGTGATGTTTTTGGAGCACTGATACCAGCAGTGGGTATATCCTTTAATGCAAATAGAATTCGAAAATTGGCAACAATAGTAGATCGTTTATCAAGAGACACAGCTGGAGGACTTTTAATGGCAAACACTGAAATAGTTGCTATGAGAAGTATGGTGATGCAAAATCGACTTGCTCTAGACATAATTTTAGCAAAAGAAGGAGGAGTTTGTGGAATTTTAAAGGTGCAGCACTGTTGTACCTACATTCCAGATAAAAGTCTAAACATTGAGAGATATATTACAATCTTACAAAGTTGCATAAGGAAGTTGAACCACTGGTGGTTGATGGTGTTCTTGAGAAACTTGGTAGAAGTTTTTCAGCAGTTAAAAATTGGTTTGATGAAATAGGTAAATCAATTATATGGAAAGTACTAATTCCAGTAACAGTAATAATAATAGTGATTTTAGTTTTGAGATTAAGTTGTCAATTTAGAAAAAGAAGAAATGTCAAAATATCTTTAAAAAAAGTAATTGAAGAAAAACAGAGATGAGAAAAAGGTGAGATTGAGATGGAAGAGTTAAAATGTTGAGATGAAAATGTAAAAAATTTTAGGAGTTATTTGGTGATAAATCACCAAAGGAGGGAGTTGATGGAGCAATGTTGGAATCCAAAATGTTTGTATTCCCCTTGTAAAATCACTTTTTCCATAACAGTAACATGAATTAATTGTGTGGTTTTGAAATGAACCAACATAGAATAGAATGCACATACAAAAACACACGTGGGATACTAAATTGCATGCATTGCAAATCATAATCTACTAATTATGTTATGCGTCCTGTTTAATCTGTGCGCATTTGTTATAATCTAATTGAAAATCGCATAAATGGCTTTTTGTCTGCTTTATTGTGGCAAAAATGATGGAGATTGGTAAGTAAACCATGCCTATATGTTGCTTAAAAGCTAGGTAATGACTAATTAGGATACCTTAGTATGGGGTGAGGTAAACAGAAGGGCTTTATTTCTAAAATATACGTTATTTCTGTTTGTTTCTATAATAGTTCCCTTATATGGCCTATGTGGCCTAAAAAAGATGGATGCTGACCGAGACTCCGAGTTTGCGATGATGTACGCATGCGCAGCAAAATGAGAGGAGAAGCGCAAGCAGCCTGTGCCTGTGCAGAATGGGTCAAAGACAGTGTGGCCTACATATTGGAGCAGATGCCAGGAATCAGAAGCATTTACAAAGCGGCAGGCACCGCGCAGTGCCTGCCGCTTTGCAAATGAAAATGTGAAAGTGCATTTTCAGCATTGTGGCGGACGGTGCAGAGAGCACCGCCCGCCACAATGATAAAAATACAGGATGTGCCCGCCACTGTGGCGGGCACATCCTAATGGCACCCCCGGGACCCCCGCCCTTATGGCGGGCGGTCCCGATTTACGATAGGATGACGGGAGGGCAAAGTCCGCCCGTCATCCTAATGGGCCCCTTAGTCTCCAAATGATAATTAAATGAATGGAGAATTAAGCTGGTCTTGTTGTCCTTTAGTTAACTTTTACTAGCTGATCCATTGACAAATAATAGTGGTTTGCTTAAATGTTTTCTTTAAATCAAACCATGGTATTAGAAATAAAACTGCAGATGTAAATAATGTATAAAATTTAGTATTTAGACACTCTGCTATAATCCAGCAGCTCTCCTCTGGTCTTCACTGAATCCTCGGATCAGGGCAAATGTATGTATGAAAGCTATCACCTTCGGGAATCAGAAGCAGCAAACCGGTGGGTGGTTCTTTGACGGCAAAAAAATTGAAACTGTGACATCATATAAATATCTGTGTATACACATTGATTCCAAGGGCTCTTTTGTAAAAACAGAAAGAAGCAGTCAAAGCAAAAGCATTGTCCCTCGAAGCAGCAATGATGAAAGTTTCGGCACAGTTACTTGGCCCAAGCTTATCCCCCCTCCTGACAGTCATGAAGGCAAAGGTTACAAACTGTTTAACCTATGGCCAAGAAATAATGCCGGGGAGCAACTCGTCAACGCTGAATAAAACAACAACCAGAATCTACAGACGAGTCTGGCACCTTCCGAAATTGGCATCTCTGGCTCAGATCAGGCTCGAGTTCGGTCTTCTAAAGGGTAACTAGTCATAATATCGAAACCAAAATATCGAATGGACAAAATATCGTGTAAAAAATATCTAGTATAGTAAATATCGCCTGTAAGAATATCGAGGTAGAAAATATTGTTATATATAATGGTAAAAAAATATCGAGTACAAAAATATCGTGTCAAGAATATCGAGTAGCATTAATATCGTTTATTAGTAATAGGAATAAATATCGAAAATGTAGAGATAAAAAGTAAATAATAATTAAAAAACAAAAATATTATATAAAAATAGAAATTATTAATGTTTAGGAGTGGGATGTTGGGTTAATAGGGGATAAGGGTGGGGAGTAATTTAAAAACTTGATATAAAAATATATAATATTTTGTTAATAATTATATATTTTATTTAAAAAATTAAACATTTAAGAATAATGTAATTATTGAAATTTATGTTAATGTTTAGGAGCGGGATGTTGGGTTAATTGGGGATAAGGGTGGGGAGTAATTTAAAAAATAGAAATTAAAATATAAAATATTTAGATTATAACTAGATATTTTTTTTTAAAAAACTAATTTAGAGAATTTAGCAAAATTTAATAATTATTTAGAAAAATTTACAAAAAAACTGTATTATTAAATTTTACAAATAAATTAATTAAAATTTATAACAATATTCCCAAAAATATAATTTTATAATAAAAAAAGTTAAAATTAAAAATATATATAAAATAACGTAAAATGTTATAATAAATTACAAATATTACAAACATTTAAAAAAATAATTTTACAATTTATAAAAATCAAAATTTCAAACAAATTTCGAAAAATAATTACTAAAATTTCGAATACAAAAACATTTTCAATTAGGAAATAACTAAAATCAAAACAATTATTAAAAAATGTAAAAATTATCTAAAAAGATTAGATAATATTTACATAATTTGAAAATATTTATAAATTGTAAAAGATAAAATATATATATAAAAAAGAAAATATTATTAAAAAAAAAAAAAATTAAAATAAATAAAGATATTTTTAAATATATCTAAAAAATGTAAATAAATTGTACAATTTCTAATATATAATAATACTATAAATCAAAAAATACAATAAAAATTAATTATTAATAAAACATGAAACAAATATTATAATACATTATTAATAAATATAAATCATTATAAAAAAAGGTTAGAATATTAGTTTTTAAAAATATAATATAGATAAAGTTTTAATACAAGTTTTACATTATTGAGGATTTTTTTTTTATTAAATTTTTGAAAACCTTTATTAAAAACAGAGCACACAACTATTTAGCCTGACATCCCGGAGGCAAGGCACCATGGGTAACAGGAGAACATTTAGTGCAAGAAGATCAGTGAATAATCATTGAAGGTCAATTTTATATTTAACTGAGAACTTAACATAAAGAGCGCCCGAGGGCGCGAAAAGACGGCAATAGAGTCCAGAGAGAGTCAGGGTGTCAGGGACGGGCAGGGGAGGAAGGTAGGGGAACAACCATCAAGGAGAGGATGTAGAATGGGAAGGAGGGGGGGAGACAACAGGAGTGCACAGTATATTAAAGCTCAGTTGAAGTTACAGGTCAAGGCGACAAGTGTTCATCCAGTGAGACAGGTTCAGGTGGCAAACACACGTCTCCTCTATATGCGTTCCAGGCCCCCCATACTTTATTCCAGGTGCGAGGTCTCCCTCTTGCCACGTAGACCGTTTTCTCCCTAAACATACACCAATCCATATTGGCTTTCCATTGTACCACCAGGGGGGCCGTGGACGCACCCCATTTCTGCGCAATGTCACGTTTGGCCACCATGTTCCCCAGGGTCACCCACCTAGTCTGTGCCACGTTGTGGTCGGAAGGCTCCCACACGTTAAGGAGACACCTCCGAGCTTCCGCATGGGCGATCACACCAGTGACTTCCCCCATAATACGGTGCACCCTCCTCCAGTAGGAGGCTATTGCGGGGCATTCCCAGAGGATGTGGAGGAATGTGGCGGGGGCTCCGCAGCCTCTGCGGCAGAGTCCGTCAGGCGAATATCCCATGCGCACCAATCGGGGACCTGTCACATACACCCGGTGCAAGATCTTGAACTGCACCAGGCGGAAGCGAGAGGAGATTGCAACCTCCTTAGGGGAGGAAACTGCGCACTGCCAGTCTTCGTCATCAAGTTCTAGACCTTCCGCCACCCACTGATCCCGCAAACCAAGGAGAAGATCTGTGCGCACATTTATCAGTTTCTTGTATGAAAGGGAGATCGCGCTGTCAGGTATGTGCCCATCCAATATTCTATCCTCCAGGGGGGAGCTCTCAGGAATGACGCCGTCCGGCGGTGTGGCCGAGAGTAGCGCATGCCTCAGCTGGGCGTAGCGGAAAAACTCTGCAGTGCCCAGCTGGTATTCGGTTTGCAGCTGGGGGAAGGTCTTAATAGTGCCTCTGGAAAGCATGTCCTCGACTCTGCTGATGCCAATGAGGTCCCACTTGTCAAAACCCTTGGTGTGCCACAGTCTACCCAGAATATCCGAATCAAACAGAGGGGTGAATCTGGTCAGCTTGCCCTGCCAGCCCTGTGCCTTGGTAACCGTCCGCCAAATGTGAACCGCCGTCCGCGTAGGACCCGACATCCGTCGATCAAAAGACCTCGAATACAGGGCCCGATAATAGTTGCCATCGCCCAAAAGCCATCTATCCATGGCATAGCCGGGGCTATCTGCAGGACCGTAGAACCCATGGTTGAGGGCGGCAAGTTGCGAGGACCAATAGTAGCGGCGTACATCCGGAAGAGCGATGCCGCCGTCATACCATGGGAGTGTGAGTTTGTAAATAGCAACACGAGGTCGCCCGTCCCATAGAAGGGTCCGCAGGAGACCTTCAAGCTCACGGAAATAGTGCGCCGGAACCGGATCCTGGGCGTTCTGTAAGGCATATAAGAACCTGGGCAGGGATACCATCTTGAACAACGCCGCACGGCCAAGAAGAGAGAGCGGGAGCTTACGCCAGCTGTCCACATCACGCCGTAGACGCTGGAGGGGAGGGAGCAAATTATGGTCGTACCGCTTCCTTGGGTTGCCCGAAATGTAAATGCCCAGGTACTTGAAGCCGTGGCCGGCAATCTGGATATTACAGCCCCTGGGAAGCCGTGGGGTATCCCCCTGAAGGACGTACAGGGACGACTTGGCCCAATTTATAAGCAGGCCAGAGTAGCGTCCGAAAAGCCTAAGTACGTCACAGGCCACAATGAGGGACTTACAAGGGGAGGTTAAATAAAGCAGGATGTCATCAGCGTACAAGGAAACCCTGTCTTCAAAGCCAGGGGCCCAAGTAATGCCGTGTAAGTCCGGATGCGAACGCAGCAGGGCCGCGAGCGGCTCAAGGGCCAGGGCGAAAAGTAGGGGCGACAGGGGGCAGCCCTGCCTGGTACCCCGATGTAGGGGGAATGACGCCGATAGGCGGCCATTGACCGTGACGTTAGCCAGCGGCTCAGCGTATAGCAGCTTCACCCAGCTTACAAAGACCGGCCCAAACCCGAGTTTGGACAACACTGCCCAGAGATACGGCCATTCGAGGGAGTCGAAGGCCATCGTGGCGTCAAGAGACGCAAGGATAGCTGGCTCCGTAAGGGTGTGGGCTCTAGCCATAACGCCGTGAAGGCGACGCAGGTTGAGGGCGGTATTACGATGGGGGATGAAGCATGACTGGTCGGGATGCACGAGGTCGCCAATGACACCTATCAGTCGAGTGGCGAGTAGTTTGGCAAGGACCTTGGGTTCCACGTTAAGGAGAGAGATGGGACGGTACGATCTGCAAATGTCCCGTGGCTTACCCTCCTTGTGGATGACCACGATGGTAGCCAGCCTTTGATCCAGGGGGAGACAGCCCTTTTCAAAGGACTCCAAAAACATTTTCCGCAGATGCGGGGACACCACCTCCGGCCGAATTTTGTACAGTTCGACCGGGATGCCGTTAGGTCCCGAGGCCTTACCAGCGCGCAGTGACCGGATCGCCAAGGCAACCTCGTCAGCGGTAACCTCCCTATCTAAATCCGCGCTTTCTTCATCGGAAAGGCGGGGAAGTTCTATGCCAGAAAGGAAGGCCGACGAGTCCGCCTCAGAAAAGTCCGACTTAGAGTCATAGACCTCACGAAAGTAGCCAGCAAAGGACTCGACAATGGCGCTCGGGTCCGTGAGAATTACACCATCGTCCCCTAGCAATTCGGGCACCACACGGCTGGCCATCTCCTTTCTGTCCAACCAAGCCAGTAATTTCCCGGCCTTGTCTCCCACATCATAAATACGGCCCTGCTGTTCTTTAGCCAGAGTGAGTGCGGCATTAGTGGCCAGGTCGTGGTACTCCGCTTGCTTCAATGAGAGGGAATGCAAGACCGAGGGGTCTGGCTCGGGACCCAGTTGGGACTCAAGTCGCAAGACCTCTTCCTCAATACTCAGCAAGTCGGCATCCCTAGCCCGTCGGGCCTCCGCAATGAGCGCTTGGGCCTCGCCTCTGAGCACCGTTTTAAAGGCCTCCCACAGGGTAACGGCCGACCCGACCGAGCCCACATTTTCGGCAAAATAGAGATCAATGGCCTTGGCCAATAGGGAGCGCGTCTTGTTGTTGCGGAAGTACCACGGGCTAATCGCCGCCGGCCGCTCCGACAAGGCCACGCCAAAGTCGAAGGAGACCCACAGGGGTGAGTGGTCGGAGATGCCTCGCGCTAGATAGCGGGCCTCAGAGACGGCCGACGCGTGCGATGCCAGTGTAAGAACATAGTCAATGCGGGAGAGGCTCCCATGCACGCCCGAAAGAAAGGAAAAGTGGCGGTCCGTCGGGTGAAGAAGACGCCAGCCATCAACAAGGCCCATAGACTCGAGAAAGGAGGGCAGCCACATCTGCGAGCTGCGGAGGTCACGGGGTGGCTGGCGGTCGAGGGAACCAGAGCAAACTGAATTGAGGTCACCCCCCACTATTAACAGGCCAACCGGCATAGACAAAATGGCACCACCAAGGTCCTGAAAAGTACTGGATTGCATCCCCGGGGGGACATATACAGAAAGCAACGAAAGGGAACGCCCTTCCCATCTGCCCGCCACGGCGGCGTAACGCCCCCTGTCATCAATCAAGGTGACATCTATCTCTAGGGGAAGGGACGCGCGCACAAGGATACCCGCCCCCCGGGAGCCGGAAGAGAACCCCGAATGGGCCACCATTTTGTAACCTTTACGATTCAAAGCTTTACATGAATGTCCTACCAAGTGTGTTTCTTGAAGGAGGACGACATCAGGCCTATGACGTTTAATCAATTGTATTACCACCCCTCTTTTAACTCGGTCACCCAACCCGTTAACATTCCAACTGAGAATTCTTAGCTTTTTACCCCCCATCACCCCGCAGCCCGCCCCACCCAGTCCCAGAAGACACCGATAACATACAAAGTTCAGGAGCATAATCGACCCATTGCCAGATAGAAAGATAGAAAAAAACAACAAACAAGGTAACTCGTCCCAACATACCCCCCACCCTGCACCCCTGCATCAGACTAAAAAGCCCTCCCAACCAGCAGTGTGCCTGTCGCCCCATTAACTATCTACGAAAAGACCCCAGAGGAGTAAGGAGGCACCATGAACACGTCCCGCCACCCACCATGTAAGCAACAGGAGAGTCAAGTCAAGTGGCAGATACCAACTTAGGCAGTCATGTAAGGCGTGGATGTCCCAAGCCCAACGCTCAGTCTTGCCGCTCCGCACCACCAGAGGCACCTCCGTCTTGATCATACTGTTCATCTCGCCGAGGAGAAAATGTGTCCAACCATTCACTGACGTTATCGGGAAAGTCAAAAAAGAGGGCACGGCCCTTATGTTCAACACGAAGTTTAGCGGGGAACATCATAGAGTACTTGTAACCCATTTCCCTGAGTCGCCGCTTCACTCCCGCATAGCTCTGATGTTGGCGCTGTACCATCCTAGTGAAATCAGGGTAGAAGTGCACCTCCGCATTCTGGTAGTGGAGTGGCCCCTGCCATCTAGAAGCTTGCAGGATCACGTCCCGGTCTCTGAAGTTGAGGAGGCGCGCCACAATCGGTCGCGGTGCCAATCCTGACTTTGGCGGGCCACCAGGCACTCGATGGGCTCGTTCCACCGAGAAAAAGTTACTCAGTCCAGTGGGCGCTAGGTGGGTTTTGATCAATTCCTCAACAAACAGAACCGTAGCAGCCTCCTCGGACCCCTCCGGCACGCCGACAATGCGGACGTTCTGCCGCCTGGCTCGCCCTTCAAAGTCCTCCAGCCGCCTCGAGAATAGGTCTGCAGTCATCCGCAGGTTGCGGACCTCGGTCTGTAGCTCGGTCACATCAGAGGTGAGGCTGGAGGTCTTAATATCCAGCGCCTTCACACGCTCGTTGGTCTTGCCCAAGTCGGCCCTTATAAGAGTAATATCAACGGCCATTGAATCGACCTTGTGATCCAGAGTATCGAGTCGTTGTTGCATATCGGCCCGGTGACTCGTGATGGCACCCATGATGTTCCCAAGGGTAGGGTCCGACCCATCCGGCGAGCTCGTCGGAGGGGGGCCCTTAGACACGGCTCCCGATATAGGCGGCGATTTTAGGTTCACATAGCGCTCAATGCGATTCAGTTGTGTTTGCGACTTGCCTCGACCACCTTTGGTCGCTGTCCTGTCCGAGTCGCCTCTGCCCGCCATGATGGGTCCGAGGAACAAAGGCAAGGCGCCACTCAAGCCCGGGTCCGCAGCGACGGACCGGCAGGGCCGAGGAGGCAGAACCCAGGGTGCAGAAGGCTCAAGCTGGAGACACCATCACTCCGCTAGTAGGGACAGCAGGCAGCCGCTACGCATCCCAGTCATGCGAAGTGGCGAAATCCGGAGGGACAATGGCGCCGTCTCGGCGCGGAGTTCAGCTCGACGTATCTCTGCACAGGAACCACCGATTTGGAAGCCTAAGGCAGTCCCCGCCTCAGTAGACCACCAACAATGAGGTTCCACCGACGTGGATCAGGATATTGGGCAGGATATTTGCGGTGGGTCGGACGGTCCACGGAGCTCCGAGCTTACGCGGCCATCTTGGTTGCCCGCGAAGCTCCTCCCCATTATTGAGGATTTATGAAAAACATTTATATGCAATAAAAAACATACATATTGGAAAGTATTAATAAATAAAGGCCTTTATATAACAATTATAAACAAAACATGTTTTTTTAAAAGCTTACACAAAATATTATGTGGGAACATTTATATTGGATCAGTGTCCACCACATACCTTGATATATGCCTGACTGGAGTTGGAATACAGAATAATAATTGGTTAGTGTCCACCACCTTCCCTGATATTTGCTTGATTGGAGTTGGAATAGTAAATTGTAATTGGTTAGTGTCCAGCACCTTCCCTGATATTTGCTTGACTGGAGTTTGAATAGTAAATTATGATTGGTCAGTGTCCAGCACCTTCCCTGATATTTGCTTGACTGGAGTTGGAATATTAAATCATATTTGGTCAGTGTCCAGCACCTTCCCTGATATTTGCCTGACTGGAGTTAGAATAGTAAATTATAATTGGTAAGTGTCCAGCACCTTCTCTGATATTTGCCTGACTGGAGTTGGAATAGGAAATTATAATTAGGGCTCCTGGTTTTATGGTATTTATTTTTGGGCCATTTCCGTCTGTATTTATCCATATTTATTTTTTGGCCATTTTATCTGTATTTATCCACATTTATTTTTGCCCCACGCAAATGACGACGCTACAGCTAGTATTTTTCCACATTTATTTAAATTGACAATGCACACATGCGCTCTGTTGTTATTGGTCAACACAATACATTCATCTTAAAACTTTGCTATTGTAGTACACGCAGTTGTGCATTTCAAGAGACTTTGAGGAGATTGAAGCTCTTTCTGGTTTGTTAATGAAATGAAGACTACTAAGGACATGGCCACAGAGGGAACAAAAAGCTGAAACATGCTGCTTCCATATTATAAAAAATTAAATTAGAACTGTAGCTTAGCACTCTTTTTAAGACATATTCAAGGTCATTAGGGCTAAACTGCACAACAAATATACCTTTGTCAAACAATATGAAAATAGTACATTGAATATTCTCCTTATGTAGCTACAGAGAACTTGTGATGCCTTGCCAGGGGTCCACAGCATGCGTAGGGGGACTTGCAGCAGGGACAGCTTCCAGAACAGAGGGAAGGCTCCAGCCCAAACACGTCCCCAAAAACACATGTGCAATTGCTTCCAAATGGACACGAGCCGAGGGAACAACAAGCTAAAACGCCATTGCAACTCTGCCTCAGGGGACAGATTAATAGCGGCCTCACAGCGACCCTGGATACTACCACGTGAAGCCAGAACCCCATGTTCTGATTTGAGCTTATCTCACATTTTTGGCACCAAAAAACTTTGAACTTAGAAGCAAAAAATCACCTGCTTCAAAAGGCCTCGTACTCAGGAACAGGCTTGTCTCAACCATACATCACTGACAGGTCCAATCACATGACCTTCAGAAAGATGCTACAATATCATTTCATTCAGAATCATTCCAGAACTCATTCCACTCTCCTTAGCCATTCTGCAAACACAGCTGGGCAGCCTGAGAGCCTATTGCTTGGGATATACAACGAAATTTACATTTATTCATCTATTCACCCACAAGACCCAGGACACAGGCTCATGCGATTGAGGTTATGGGAAACTGCGGTGTGACATTCACAGGAAATTCATTAAAACTGCTGAATGAATTAATTAGCAAAGTGCACATTACTGAATTGCAGGGGCTGCTGGTTATGTGGTTAACAGAAAACGCGTTTCAAAACAGTCTGTGATGCCATCAGGTGTGTTCATAAATTCAGCAGGGTGGCATGGATGTCATTCCCAGGGAGTGCATTCAACAGGCAGAGTGTGTGCGTGATGTCATCAACGGAGCACATTCTACAGCTCTTTGTAATGCTATCAAAAACAATTAGAGGCGCAACTAGAGCCACATTACTAAGAAAACATTTGGGGGGGGGGCTGAAGCTTAAGCAATAGGCAGAGTGGAGCTGCAGGGGCTCTTAGTTAAGGTGAAACAACACAAATGCCTCATTAACATACAAATGGTCTTTTAAAGACCTGTGAAGATCTCGGTTGCGGCTGTGTGTGCACAGGAAGAGGTCTCATCCCAGGTTGCCACACACGAAGCCCTTTGAGTCCAATGGGTGTTGGGCGCCTGACAACAATTCCAAAGAGGGTTGGGATTTCATTACTGAGGAATGTATCGCACATTGTATTTCTGATGCTTTCACCGGGTCAGGGTTACCATTGTCTCTCACTGACGCCATCAACAGGCAATGTTGATGTTTTTGTGATGTTTTCAGCAGAAAATGTTTTCCTTGTGCGTTTTTGATAATGGAGTGATGAAAGTCGAGGATCGAGAAATTAAAAGTGTTATATGCCCAATTTTGACAGAGATTGTTGCTGCAATAAAATGAGGTATGATTATTATTATTCTCACTGAGGTATGTATGCTGAAATAAAAGAATCACACTTTCCCATCTAAGGGACACCACACGTGAACAGGGATGCAAACACACCGGTGGCTGCCGCTTTATACATTCGGTGGGGGAGGGAGGGCAGGAGCCCGAGGTTGCAGAGGGAGAGAGAGAGGCAGGAGCGGCTTTGAAGAGGGTAGCGTTCAGGGTCGCTCCTAATCTGTCTCGAAATTGAATTGTAGGAAAACTATTTCGAAATCATGATTATCCTCAGAAGAAAACTTCGAGAAATCAATTGTCTAAAATCTTCTCTCCTGGGCACTCCTTCGAATAATGCTATAGTTTACCGTATCCAACTGAACCCGGTGCTGCTGCTTCATATGTGGGGTGGGAGGAGGGAGGGCAGGGGACTGAGGCTGCAGAGGGACAGAGAGAGGCAGGAGCGGCTTTCAAGGCATAATGATCTGTCACCGAGGCCTCATACATCGGGCAAAGTTACCAGGGCGGGGCTGGGTGTGTGAAGCACCCCACACACTGACGATCAGGATTAGCTCAGGGTCACAGTCGTCACTAAAAGACCCTGAGCAAATAGGTTCACAGCACGTCACTGAAAGGAATGCCCAGCATCGGAACAGGGGCCTGCACAGCAACTCTGAACCACGGCAGCGCAGCAAAATATACTCGTATTTTGCCGTTTTTACATATAAATACAGAGAAAAGAAGAATACTTTTCCGTCTGTATTTATATGTAAATATCCGTTTAAACGGAAAACCGGGAGCCCTAATTATAATTGGTCAGTGTCCAGCACCTTCCCTGATATTTGCCTGACGGGAGTAGGAATAGAAATTTATAATTGGTCAGTGTCCAGCACCTTCCCTGATATTTGCTTGACTGGAGTTGGAATAGTAAACTATAATTGGTCAGTGTCCAGCACCTTCCCTGATATTTTCTTGACTGGAGTTGGAATAGTAAATTATAATTGGTCAGTGTCCAGCACTTTCCCTGATATTTGCCTGACTGGAGTTGGAATAGTAAATTATAATTGGTCAGTGTCCAGAACCTTCCCTGATATTTGCCTGACTAGAGTTGGAATAGAAAATTATAATTGGTCAGTGTCCAGCACCTTCCCTGATATTTGCTTGACTGGAGTTGGAATAGTAAATTATAATTGGTCAGTGTCCAGCACCTTCCCTGATATTAGCTTGACTGGAGTTGGAATAGTAATTTAGAATTGGTCAGTGTCCAGCACCTTCCCTGATATTTGCCTGACTGGAGTTGGAATAGTAAATTATAATTGGTAAGTGTCCAGCATCTTCCCTGATATTTGCCTGACTGGAGTTGGAATAGTAAATTTTAATTGGTCAGTGTCCAGCACCTTCCCTGGTATTTGCCTGACTGGAGTTGGAATCGAAAATTATAATTGGTCAGTGTCCAGCACCTTCCCTGATATTTGCTTCACTGGAGTTGTAATAGTCAATTATAATTGGTCAGTGTTCAGCACCTTCCCAGAAATGTAAACATAACTGTGTTATAATCTTAGAAAAATAAGTGGATTTTTTTTTATGTTTATGGTCAATTAGTATTTATAATATGTACAGTACAAATTAACATTTAATATAAGTACATTGGAAAATAGGAAGTATTGAATTACATTTATTTATATTTATAAATGTTGTACATTTTCAAAATAATACTTTTTACAGTTTTTCTACAAAAAAAGGAAAATTTTCATACATTAAATTTGGCTAACAAGTAGTAATATATATATTTTTTTTTTAAAAAAACCTTTATTATATTGTTCAACATAAGATACAGAAGTAGCCCTGCAACAGCAGGGGCCGGTACCACATGTATGCAACACGGATCAGTAATGCCAATAACACAGCTATTCAGTCGACAACCCATGGGTCCGGCAGCGGTAAAGGATAGACAGTGTATCGGAAACATTTCGAATCAAGGATATGAATAAGGTTTCATTTTATATTTAACCCCACCCCCAAAAGAATGAGATAAAGAAGAAAATACAGGATATCCGGAGCTACACACTCGGAGGTACAAAAATGCGGGTAGGTGTTAAAAGTAGTCGTGAATCAGAATAGATCAACAATATAAATGTAAGCGCCAGTTAGTTCACTAAGAGTAAAGAACAACGCTACCTATCTATCATCGCAGCCAACTACCCCCGACCCCGCCCACTCATTTACTTCAGGATGAAACCGAAAGTTATCGCTACCGGACCCTGCAAGAAAAGAAAAAGAAAAGGGGCCATAGAACACAAAAAAGGCAAAATAACAAACCCCCCTCATACTCCCCACCCTGCTGCCCCGCAATGGCTACGGCCTACTCCACTAGCAGCGCGCCTGTCGCCCAGAGGAAAACCCGAAAGAGCTGAGTAAAAAGAAAAGAACAGGAAGGAAAGAAAAAAGGGCCATAGAACTAAAAGGAACTAAAACAAGAAACCCCACCCCCATACCCCCCACCCTACACCCCTGCAGATGGCTATAGCCCAACCCCTCTAGCAGTGTACCTGTCGCCCCAACTAAACTAAAATCCTACGGAAAGGAAATAGAGAGAAGTGGAGGAGGAGCGAAGAATAGCATACGATTATACAATTTCTTCCCCCCCGAGCCTATTAGAGAGGACCTCCCCCCCCGACAGCATACCACAAATATACAGTAGTCCATAGGGAAACGTAGACGGACCAGAGGAGACCGGAAGGGACCGCCCCATCCCCCATTAGCAACAAATTAGTGAGACCGAGTTATCAATGAAAGCCATAAAAAACAATCGCAGTACAATTAGATTAACCCTGGCCCGTACGCTCACGAGAGTGAATTCTGTCCCACCATACCATCAGATCACAACACACAGCAGAGAGTGTTCGACAAAATGTCCACAGCACCCGCACAAAGTTCGGAAACAATAAATCCGACATCGGCCCCTGCGATCCCTGGGGGACCCCCAAGAGACAGTCTTCAGATCGCCAGGCCCCGCTTACATAGTTACTGTGCTCATAGTGAACCAGGCCGTGGGAAGATGCAAGTATGAACCTGTCCAGTTGCGTCTGAACCACGCCGTCCACAAACACAAATGGCGCTACGAACTGGGGCTTGACCCTCTCATCGACCCCGGCGTGAACTGCTGTTGTCGGGTGGAGTGCAATGAATCCTGTGTCCAGTGCGGCATTTAGCTTTGCATATTGCGTATCCAGGGAGATTCGAACGTCAGCTATGGCCGCCATGATGTCTTGTAACGTACCGCTATCTTTGGGATAGGGGGGTTCCGGGCGTTCAAAGCATTAGATCCCAGCCTGCAGGTAAACACTCTCGGAGACCCAATGGACCACACTACAGTCGGGGCAAGTCGCCCATCGGAGGAATGTCTCTCCTCACCCTGCCCAAACGACACTTCACGTGTAGCGAACACACCGCCCAGTTTTTGGTCCCACCACGTAACGGCAGCAATGAGGGCACTTCAATATCCCAGAAGCAGTCGTATCTCTGGCAGGAACTGCAAAGCCGGTCTTGTGCCAGTGGGGGAGTCAACACAAGCCCCTGCCCATCCGTAATATGCAACGGCTTGTTCCAAACACTTCACACAGTCATTGCTTTACACCAGCAGTAGTGCACTCCTGGAGTTCTCCGGTCAGGCGACAACCTTCCACCCGGGCATACAGTCACACAGACTTCCCTATTCGTGGGCACAGGCACAGACGACCTGGGAGGTACTGGGCCAACCCCCCTGCCATCCCCCGCTCCGCACTATCGTTATGTGGTATAATCACTCCTCACCGGCTTTATTTGCGGGGGGGCTGCTGCAGATCCGAAAAACACTGCCGACGGACCCGACCGGTGACTTCCGGTTTGGGTCCCCGATGTTATGCCACTCGGTGGCGGGCGGAGCGTCAATTCTAGGTCCCGGCTTCAGTGATCAACAGGCCTCAAATCGAGACGGGCCAAACTCCGGCCATCGGCCGTCCCGAAGCTCCGAAATCGGCCCCCGACGGTCTGCGCAGCTTCCGGCAACGGTCCCCGGGCTCGGGGGACAGGATAGGCGACAGGATGGTAGGCCGGCAGACGAAGCTTGGAGGAGCCGAGTGCCTACGCGGCCATATTGCTCGAGCTCCAAGCTCCTCCTCCACAAGTAGTAATATTTATTAAAAATAATAATCACATTTTGTATCAGTTTGTTAAATTTATATTTAATAATGTTAATATATTATATATTAATATTATTAAATATACATGTTTGATGTATACATTTATATAAATTCACAAGAAAGTAAATATATGTTTTACAGATTTAATACAAAAACACTGTAAAATACTTTGATAGATATTTAATACAATGTTCTTAATCAAGAATACATATACATTAATTAATGTGATATGTATACAATTGTTTTGGCAACAAACATAATTCATAATAAAAATCAAATTGTTAAATAATGACTTAGTTGGATATCATGTTTCTGAATACATTTTTATTTTTTACATACAAGGTTATAATAATTAATAATAATAATTAATAATTTACATCAATGATTAAAATTAATTTACAATTGTTAACTAATAACATTTATTTCAAATAAAGAAAAATACATTCTGCAAATACTAACTCAATGTAATAGTTGTAATAGTATGTATTTCCTATTGCCATATTTAAATTATATTAATAATAAAAATAAATAATATTTATTATTTATTAATATTATTAATTTACAAATGCAATAATTATCTATATTAACTTAAATAAAGGAAAAAATAATTATAATAAATATAAGTTAACATTAAATAATTAATGTATATTTATTACAATGTTTTCCCTTCTCACTAAGGTCCAACCCTACTCTCTCATCCTTCCGTAAAGTGCTGAAAACATTCCTCTTCAGAAGTTAGTTCCCCACCGGTCTCCTCCCCCTGTCCCTCAGAGTTCCATTTCCTCCACTTAGCGCTTGGACGCCCTCGGGCAGCAGTCGCGCTCTACAAAACCCCTTCACTTCAATTCACTTCACTTCACTTCACTTCACTTTACAATTTTTAAAATTATTATTATTAAATAATATTATAAAAAAAGTATTTAATATAAATAAAGGATATTTAATTTAATTAAATTGTAAATTTGTCTTACATAATTTAATTATAAATTATAAGTATGGGTATGTATTTTGTTTCTTATTAGAACATTGTATTTACTATGTTTACGTTACTAATATGGTTTACGGGGACTACTTTTTTACAGCGTAGGGTTATTTTGCTTCATTCCGGACTGGAGAAGCTCGCGGTTGGAAGCTGCTTCGCGTAGAGAAAGGTAAGGTGATTTAAAACTAATATTTCTTACAGAGTAGTAGTGCTTGAGGGTATAATCAAAGTGTGTAGTGTTATTGTGTGTATGTAGTCGTGGTTTTGGAATGTATTAGGTGAAATTTCGTTGTTATGGAGGCGTCGTGTATGTTTCAGACCTAGTGTTATTTTATGCTTAGTATATGTGTTTTGACATGTTTTACATTAATTTTAATGTGTATTTTGAAATGTTTGGGGTTTCTGTGGGTGGGTTTCCTTATGTATGCTTTTTTACAGGTTCCGGAACTTAGCAGTATAATTCCATGGAAGGATGCGTTTTTTTTTGGGAGAAAACTAGTGTATTACTCAGAAATGTAATTTTGTAACATTTCTCTCCTTTTTTCGTGATTTCCTGGAGCGATTTTTATTTTTTTTTACTATTTTTCGGGTTTTTATGGTTGTTCGTTTTGAATGCATTAGGAGAACATAGGGGCCCATTAGGATGTTGGGCGGATTTCCTCCGCCAGGGTAGCGTAGGCCACCGCCACCCTGGCAGAGGAAATCTACCCGACATCCTTCCCTGCATTCCCCCCGCCATATTACGATGGCGGAGGGGACCGCAGCGGTGGGAAACACCGCCCGCCTGTTTTCCGCCCCGGTCGCCTTGCGGCCGGGGCGGAAAAGGGATAACATGGTGGCGGTGTCTATCAGACACCGCCAGCCATATTAGAATAGGCATTTTGCAATGCCTGTCCGTGGCGGCAATGCCGCCACGGACAGGCAAGTGGTGTTCACTCTGGGGGGCCCCTGTGGGCCCCCACAGTGACGGCCGAAGGGGGGTGGCACATGGCGGGTACCTGTGGTACCCCCCTGAATTTGCATAATAGCAGCGGCAGGCACCGCGCGGTGCCTGCCGCTTCGAATATGCAAATGCGTGCATTTGTTTTTAACATTGTGGCGGGTGGTGCAGTGAGCACCGCCATCCACAATGTTAATTTGAGGAATGCCAATGACGGTACCCCCGCCCTTTAGGCGGGTGGTCCCAATGTCCGTTAGGGTGGTGGGTGGACTTTTTCCGCCCGCCATCCTAATGGACCCCATAGTCTTATTTTTTTTAAACTACGTATGTGTATGTTCATATTTTAAATGAATTCAATACACTTTGTTTAGTACACATTTCTTGGAGCAAAAATATTAATATTTTACTACTTTGCCAGTTTTTGTAGGGTGTCGCATTGGATTGGGAGAATGATATGCGTTACAGATTTTTTCTAAGGTGTGTGTATACCACTTTAAATGTAAAAGTGTCCACACTTGTTTTATCGGGATTTCGGGCTTTTGAGGGTTTATAACATTGCATTTGTACTGGATTGTAAGGGTTTCTATGGATTATATGTGGCTGGATTACGTTTTCTTCTGCTACATAAATAGTGAGTATTTTTACATTATTTTATTTGGGTGGGAAATGTCGAATTTTTTGTCATTGCCATGTTTGATGTTATAATAAATATTGCATATTTGTCAACCAAATGATTTAAAAAAGGATATTAATATGTTAAACAAATATGTATTATTTATTTTCCAAACCAAATGGTAATTATTTTAACATTTAAAATGATTATCATAAGCTACAGTTATTTTTGGTCTGAAACTTTATAGTAGGCTTTTAGCTATTAGTGATAGGTACTCTAGTCCTCTGGTTGAAGGGTATAGTGTCACTTGGCTTTGCAGGAGTCTGAACATTTGTTTGATTTGTTTTGTGAGTTTAGGTCCTATTTGTGTAACAGATTGTTCTATTCTTAGCTCCTGGTAGCTTTGTTCTTTTTGTAAAGCTTCTATTAGGTTATTGAAGGTGGGTTTGGCTCTGCTAGTGGTAGCTTGGAATGCATTGTGCCACCCTTCAACACTGTTATTAGTGTTTGCCTCTTGGTTTAATGTACTTAGATATACATTCCACCAAGGTATGTGGAATTTGGGTTGGCGTCGGTGCCCAGATCTATGTATCCTTCCCACCCAAGTATCTTCAAAATAGTCTAATAGTGGGGCCAGTTTTCCTTCATACTTTTTGTAGTATGTGCTGTCAATAATTAAGTTATAGTGTTCCGCTACATCAGTAACTGGAACATAGGCTAGTGCTATCAATTTTTTTATTTGGTATGCAAAGTTCTATCAGTTGAGTATTGAATGCTTAAGGTGGATTTCTGGAGATGTCTCCATATACTTTGATTGAAATGATAGTAGCAACCTTGGATTGCTGTGTGGGAAAATGTTTTCAAAATGCTATTTATCATAGCTAGCTCTAAATCAATAATTATTTTTTTGAGAAAATAATTATTGATTTCATTTTTGATAACATTTAATATTTCAGTGTATGTTTTTTGTAGGGAACAAACAGTAAATAAAAGGGATATTGTAGTGATGGTATAATTCATGTATGGAATATAGCTGATAAAATGGTTTGGGACATGGTTTAAAAGTCTCATCCATCATCCATTGGTCTCATTGTTGTATTTTTCTTAAATTTGTTGCTGTTGCAAACATAATTATTCTGTTGGTGGTGCTTTCATTGTCAAAAAGAATACATTTTTCATTACTGTGTGTTACGCTCATTTCTGGGGAAATAAAAATTTCTTCAAAGTTAGTAGGGTTAGGTTGTGTTGTGGTAGTTAGTCTTTTAGTGCGTGCTATTGTGCGTTTAAGGGAGTCAATTGAGGGTAGCTGACCTGAAGCATGGGCTGGAATTTTTAACAGTTCTTCTTTTAGGATTTGTGTGGTAGGTTTGTCACTCTGTGTGCTAGCAGTTTTTATGCTTTCCAAAGCATCCCTTATCTCTATCTCTGTGACATTGGGGGGGGGGGTGATTGTGTTCCCTGGTAAATAATACATTTGTCTCTTCAGTAGTAGCCCTCCCATAGCATTTGTTTGAGTAGTATTTGGTACATTTCCAGAATACTTTTCTTCCACTATGTCTTTCCTGATTATAAACATACCCCATATAACATAACAATAATTTATTCTTCTGTGACATTACAAATTCTGCACCTTCAGTCATTTTGTATTACTTGTTCTAGGAAAGAGTAGAAAGAAACAGATTTAAATCTAAAATATTCAAGTCAAAAGATCTTTATTCGGTATAAAACATCCATAAAAGTGCATACAGATTACAATTTCAGACAGTACAGTAAAATGATATAACAGCCGACATGGAGCATAATTCAATCAATTCCACAAAAACTCATAAATGTCCCACTATGTTTAAAAACAGCAGTATATACAATTTAATTTTTTTTTAAAACAGCTAAAAAATAGCAACAACATTAATAAATCAAGATCAATATTGTGCAAAATGCAAATGTGCAAAATGAAATATAAAGTGCGTAGTACAATAGTGCAATGTGCGGAATATTATACATCAATATGTAAAGTGGCTCGTGACCGAACAGCAGCTTTAAGAAAACAGCTCACTCTGAGTATTACTTCATCTGAGCCCAGTAGTAAAAAGGTCCTCAATGCTGTTCTAAAGTTGAACAACTTACATTTTCGACAGTAAGGCATTAAATAATGGGCGGTAAACAGTTTATAAAAATCACAGAAAAACAAAAAGTGCATGAGACTCTGTTTCATATTTGGATTACATGGACAACTTAAAGTTTCCAGATGTTTGTTGTAACCCAGGGGGAAGTTTAATAAGTTTACAATGCTCCCATCCCGAAAGCGAAACAGTAGGCTCCTGTTCCATCTACCAAGATGTAAACGTAGGTATCTCTGTGGTGGGCCAGGGTGACTGTTTGAGGATTCAAAATAACCCATATATTTTGTAACAGTACACTTTGAAAGGTTCTTCCTTTCCCGCTCCTCTCTATATAAATTATATAAGGCCCTTAGGATGATGGTCTTATGTGAGCGGTTTATTAAACTAGGTGAAGTAAACAAATAACCTTGCCCTACACTCACTAAACATTCTTTTACAGCTTTTAACCACGGAATACAGTGTGCCCTGTCACATTTCAAGCAATCCAAGATTATATCACGGGTCAAGGTGGCAGCCGGGTTAATCCATATCTTTAGCCAGAAGAGTGCTGGTCTAGATCTAACAAAATCCTCTATAAATGGGATGTTTAATTCACTGTGACATATATAGTGTGGGGAGCAAATGACCCCACCCAACACCTTCCGACAAAACCTGTTTTCTTCGGTCTGGATATGGATACAGTTTGTGTAACCCCAAACCTCAGCGCCATAAGTGCCCGTTGGGATGCATTGGGTTTGGTAAATCTTTACTAGTGGTGCAATCACGTCAGCATGGTTGGGTTGTCGTAGGGAGGTGATACAAGGAACAAACTTGTTCCTTGCATAAGAAACATGTGGTTGCCAAGAACCAGTGTTAGAAAATAGCAACCCCAAATAGGGAAAAGTGCAAGTGCTTTTTAGGACATTTGTCCCGGATTTAATCTCAATAATTTTATACTTTTTAGGGCCACAACTCATAATAAGAGATTTTTTAAAATTTGTGGTCAAGCCTAGGTCAGCCATGAAACAGACAAAACCTGAAATTAAAGTGCCCAGTGCCTTAGGTGTGCGGCCCATTAGGACTGCATCATCTGCGTAAAGAAGAGTGGGTATAGGGATCCCATTTACGTAAGGTACATCTTTTGTTAGGGTACTCAGGGAGCTGCTCAAATCATTAATATAAAGAATAAAAAGCAGGGGGGCCAGCACACATCCCTGTCTGACCCCCCTGCCGATGCTGATGTCATTGGAAACTTCGCCAGATTGATTAATGCGCACACGTGCTCTTAAGTCGCTATGTAAATAGGCTAAAAAATGAACCAAATAATCATCCAAACCATAATTAAGAAGGATGGACCATAAACGGGTACGGTTGACAAAATCAAATGCAGAATTTAAGTCCATAAAACAAAAATATAAGGGGGATTTTTTAGCAATGTTACACTTTGCCATTATCAAACTCAAGTTTAAGCATTGTTCCACCGTGCCCACACTACTGCGAAAACCAAGCTGGCTAGGGTGTAGGATTTTACTTTCATCTGCCTAAATTCTTATTCTTTTAAAAATGACCCTGCCCAGGGCTTTCAGGGTATTATCGATTAGCGATATAGGGCGATAACACCCAGGATCCAACCTGTCGCCTTTTTTAAAAATAGGTACAATAGTACTACACGACCACGTTTCGGGGATGGATTCATTTGTTAAATTATTGAAGACGTTACATAACAGTGGGGCCCAGAAGTTGAGTTCACATTTTAATTGATCGATCGAAAGCCCATCGGGACCAGGCGCTTTATTACCTGCACTTTCTATGATGGCATCCTCGACCTCAGACAGAGAGATGTTCAAAGAGGTTAAAGGGGAAGGGGTTACTGTGTGGTTGTCAGATGCGGCATAGATTTTGGAGAAATTATCAACCCACACAGGCTCGATGATATTACAATTAATTGCTGTTAAATTCGAACCTAAGGATCTTAAGTTCTTTACCTCCTTCCAAAACCCCGTAGTATCTTTTAGGTCAGCCATGCGTGCAAGGGATTCCCAGTGGGCCTTAACTAATTCATTTGATCTAATATGTAGGGTAGATTTATACTCTGCTCTAAGCAACCTTACTTGATGAATATCCCTGGGTTCAGATTTGAGTGCGGCCCTTAAATTCCTGTTTGCTCTAGAGCAAGAGGCATCGAACCATCTAGGGGTTTCCTCAAGTTTCCTGGGTGCCGGTTTAGAAATCTCACTTTTTATTGCAGAGCAGAGTTCACTAAATGATTTGATTACATCATCCCCATGTCCATCAGTAGTAAGACAATTATCAATCAATGCTGGATGTTTTTTAATAACCTTTGCCAGGACTCCCCTGTTATCCACACCCCTCCAAACTACCCTTAGTTTGTCCATTGAAACTTCCAAGTTTCTTGCTCCTATTTCGTTTTGTAGACATTTATCCCCAGGAAGTTGTAGGTGGATTACAATGGGATAGTGGTCTCAATATACTTTGCACACTACCTCGGCTTTAATTAAAACATTGGCAATGGAAGATGAAACAAATATATAGTCAATCGTGGTGGCACTCCCATGACCGATAAAAGTGGGAAACGGGGCAGTGCTTATTTCGGTGCCAGCGTGCTCCATGCAATTTACAAGTTCTCTAGTTGCGAGGAGATTTAATAATTCTGCACCTCTTCTGCAGGGGGGATTTCTGGAATGTATGTGTGCATTGAAGTCCCCTCCTAAGCAAATACCGTCAAATTTCCCGTATTTCCGTCCCTCCACTATTTCATCAATAAAATCAAACAAGAGTATAAAATTACGATTAGGTTGGGACAAAAAATCATTATTGTAGAAATTAATCAAACATAGCCTTGTCCTCTTAGTATATATCAATGCCATGAAGCTTAGACAGTTAGTTTGAAGTACTTCAACTTTGGCTTCTGCGGATATTTTAACCCAAATCGAAAGGCCCCCACTCGGTCGACCTAGAGAGGGGGCCAAAACAGTCCTATTATGGCAACTGTACCCTTCAAATAACAGGTCGACTGTGCACCAGGTTTCTTGGAACATTAACACATCGTGACAATTAACCCAGTCCTTCCAGGTTTTGATTTCCATCTTTGCCTTCAGGCCGGCAATGTTCCAGCTAAGGATTAACAAGTTTTTATAGGGCCTTAGACAGACATCCTGATTAGTTACTTGGGTAGATACTGTTATTTGGTTCACCCATTGATCACATTGTGGGGTTACAAGCAAGGAAGTGTCAGATAATGTCAGAGGTGGCTCAGAGGGTGCTTCCACTGTGGAGTCAAACCCAGGGGCCACAACAACAGGATCCTCAGCAATGACTGACAGTCAATCCAAGGTACCCAAGTCACGAAGTATTGAGAACCTGTTTTGCAGCGGAAATACAGGAGGTGGCTGCATCATTCTGTGTGGGGGTCGATAGAAGTAACTTAGCGGTAAAGGGGTCACCAGGGTAGATGGACCGGGTTGGACAAAGTTCTTATTCAACAGAAATTTTACGGTGCCAGGGTTCCTGAAGTCGACTATAATACAGTCCCCGTTGATGTTTTTAAAAAGAGGACCGACCCAGGTTACTCGGCGTGTAGATAAGATTTCTTTGGATATATCGTAGCCGACCCCCTTATGCTTAGTTAACAATCGATGCATTTATTGTGCAACTGAACCCACAATTCTCCTTGCCCCTCCCTGAGAGGTGGAATGCCAGCCAGAACCAAGACATAGGGACATGCCTCAGGTGGAAGGTGTAGAGCAGGGCCTTGATGTTTGAAAGGCCTGTTGTCCTCATACGGAGTCTTATTCTGGCTGGGGTTGGGAGGAACCTTCTGCTTGTTTGTGCCTATGACAGAATGACATTTCTGATTGTTCTTAGGAGCACTAGAAGCAGTAGAGGACGAGGACGATTGAGGGATAGATGATATACTTGGGGAAGCAGAAGAATTACCTTTCCTTGTGTTTGCATCCGCCGTAGATGTTGTGGTCATGGACGGACTAGTGACAATCTGTAGTTCTTTAACCCCGTTTGTTGTGGACAAATTACAGTTTTTTGTACAGTCACCACTAGGGAGGGCACGGGTAATAGACTCCAGGTCTTTTAACAAACGATCACCTCTTATCTTATCTAGGCATACCGTACCCTTTCTCTTGGCGTCATCATTTTTGATTAGGGTTTCCAGTCTGCCAAGTCTCTTAAAAATACTATTAAATTGTTTGATCATTTGACCATCTAATTGTTTAAAAATTGTGTCCGCGATGGTCTCAATAAGATTCCCCTTTGGTTTAGAATGAAAACTATTTTCATTAGGGGATTCTGTCTGCATAGAAATTGTATTAAAATTTATACCGTCATTTATAACAATGGTGTCATCCAAGTGAGGTCGAGCTGGCAAAGGTACTATTTGTTGTTGTTGTTTCTTCCCCCTAGTCCACATACTCTGTGGGGTTGGCTGGTTATTACTCCTAGGGGGCTGCTTCCTTTTATTTATTGTAGACTTTACTGGGACCCTTTTTCACTTAGCTCCAGTGTTCTCGGTGGTTTCAGTACACTCAGTGGTTATTGGTGATGATAATTGCGAAACGGGATCCAGAACCACAACTGGGGCTGTATTAGTAATGTTTCCATCTTCTGGTACGTCGGGCAGACTGACAACAGGATTTGATTTTACCACGGTGACTTCAGGAAATAAATGCATATTCTCATTTGGGCTACCCGTTGTACTAGGTTGATTAATAGTAAGTGAGCCCATAGAAAGCCTCCTCTCAGTTTCAGCAATCTCATTGAAGGCAGTGTCTATTAATGACTCAAATGACGTTAAAAGAGATGCTGGAGTTACAGTGTCCTGAGTGACTATGTCTGTGGTATTGCTTATAGCATTACGTTTGCCCATTGTTACAGCAACAGCTCACCTTGTTAATAGACGTTAGATGGGTGGCCCGCCCGACCACTGTTGACCTCTGAGGGCCTCAGAGGGCCCGCCCTTTGCCCGGGCCGGGTTTCGCCACGGGCTCTCCCGCGGGTGCGACTCGCGGGGCGAGAGGGCGCGGTGTGCTTTGTACCGCCTCCTGGCGCTCTGCACCCGTCACGGAGCGCCGCCGCCCCCGAGGCTTCTGGGTATTGTAGTGCCGTTGCCCTCACGGCCGCCCGATGGCGAGGAAGTCTCCCGGCGCTTTCCTCCGGCCAGAAGAACCAGAGGAGACAAGTGGGTAGGTGAAGAGCACCGCCGTTTCCCTCACGGCTGCCGGCTGGCGTGTTGGTGCTGCAGCTATGGTCCCCGCAGCGCTCGCTGCCGCGGTGTGCTTTGTACCGCCTCCTGGCGCTCTGCACCCGTCACGGAGCGCCGCCGCCCCGAGGCTTCTGGGTATTGTAGTGCCGTTGCCCTCACGGCCGCCCGATGGCGAGGAAGTCTCCCGGCGCTTTCCTCCGGCCAGGAGACCCAGAGGAGACAAGTGGGTAGGTGAAGAGCACCGCCGTTTCCCTCACGGCTGCCGGCTGGCGTGTTGGTGCTGCAGCTATGGTCCCCCTCGTGATTAATCGCAAATAACTTCATACGAATCCTTGAACTTTGGGAATTAAAATGTGACACCAACGCCCCATCATTTCCTTCTTTTCAAAGAGAACTTTGGAAATTGAAGAAAAGACATACTTAATTTTGCACTTCAAAAGAGCTTAAGATATCTTTACTTCTTACTGTAAAGGAAATCCCCAAATTGAACACAATGAGCAAGAAAGTAATCCGATTGCACTTTGTACTGGTACCCGTCAGCGGAACTTCGTGCCTTCATTCTCCTCACTTCTGTTGTTTTGACAGTTTTGGCGCCGCGTATCGCAGTAGAGCAGGGGTCTCCACCCCCTGAGTAGCTCGTGACTGCTCTCTAGACTTCGTTGTTATTAATGTTTGTGTTTTACACATTTATATTTCAGTATTTATACTTACAGTTGGTAAATCTAGTTATGAAAAATGCAGAAACTGTGTTTTCAATTCATTTCTTGTATGTTCTTCTTGTTTTCCTGTTGGTAGGAAAATTAAAAAATGATAAGCGATTTTTAAAAAAGGATTACAGTTTTTTTAGGACAAAGCTGTATTCAATGTAGCTTTTTAGTTTTTTTGTACATTATTAGATATCCTTACTTGTTTAAATTGTTGAGTGTTTGTCTTTGTTGGAGTAGATGAAGGATGTAATGTGAATATCTGTAGAGAAGATACAATAAACAATAACAGTTTATTAGTAAATTGATTTATAATTTTAGGGACTTTAAGGAAGAAAATACATATACTTACTTGTTTAAATTGTGTAGTGTTTGTTGTAGGTAGAGTAGATGTACGATGTAATCAGAATATCTGTAGAGAAGATAGAATAAATATAAAATGGTGTTTAGAAGATAGCTTTAGCATTTTAGGGCTTTGTAGGAATTTAAAAAATATACTTACATTTTTAAAATGTGCATTCTTTGCCTTTGGTATAGTAGATGTAGGATGTCTTTAGAATATCTGTAAGGAAGATAGAATGTGAAAGAAATGGTGCTTACAAAATTGTTTTAGTATTTTAGGGCCTTTTAGGAAAAGTACACATATACTTACTTGTTTAATTTGTGTAGCCCTCCAATTTAGTAGAGAAGAAATAGGATGTTTTCTGATTATCTGTTAAGAAGATAGAGTAAATAAAGAATGGCTATTAGAAAATAGTTTCTAACAACAGCAGTTGATGTATTAGAGAACATTTACACATACTTACAATCAGTAATTAGTGGTGAAGAAATAGGCGCAGGTTTTTGGATGTGTTTAGGAGATGTCTATATAAGAAATGTTGCATGACAGAAAATAAAGTTATTTAAACAGTTAGGAGATATAGTTACATTTTTAGCATAGTACTTGTGTATAATAAAAACAAAGATTAACTTACTTTATTAATTTGGTAGCAATCAGGATTAGTTATGTAGATTAATCAGGAACCATTTCGTCAAAGTGTTGCCTTCTTCTTTCTATAGAGTTAGGAGCAACAAATGGTAGTAGGCATGTACTCCTTTTATAGTGTTTATTTTTAGTGATCTTTCATTTTATTGGATGTTTTTAGAAAGAGAGCATTTTATTGGCTAGTTTGAATTTTTTTTACAATTAATTGGTTGTTTGTTGCTGTGGGAATGGTGATCTGTGAAGAGTTCTGCATTAAAGCTGGTTAGTTATATAATTTAATCGAAATAAAAGTAATAATAATGTGATAATATATGTTGAATGTTTTAGAAATATTTATATTTTAATTGCAATGTTTTCATGATATGTTGAAAAAATGTTACCACATATAAATGTATAAAAAATGTTATTTTACATTTTATATTTATTTAGGATTGTCTAATGTATTTTACAAGAAGATTTTTATTGTATTTAACATATAGAATGTTTATAATTGTAAGTCGATATTCATCAAAAGACGATATTTTTGTACTTAATATTTTAGCTGACGATATTTTTGTAGTGTTACATTTATTTTGGTAAAACCCGATATATTAGTTGTCGATATATTGGTTGTCTATATTAGTGATTACGATATTTTGTATAATCGATATTTAAAAGTCGATATTTTGTAGTTTGTTATATAAGTATAGGAACTCGATATTATTGTTGTCGATAATTTGTCAACGATATTTTGGCAAGTCGATATATTGTCCGTCGATAATATTTCAGTGATCCCTTCTAAAGCATGAGGGCGTCAGTGCAGGTGCATTCATCAAGTTGTGCCTCAGACTGCGTAGTATAAGGGAAGGAAGCCTGGAGACCAAGTTGTGGAAAGAAATGTCAGCAGGTCACCCCAGTCAAAAACATTGATGTTTCCTTGACCACTCTTTGAAACTGCTCGACGCCGCGGACTATTGGGGAACCAATCCGCCCCAGCAGGCACTTAAATTGTCCATTAAAAAAAGTGTTTGCCTCTGGTCTTTTCATCAAGACAGGGCACAATTGTCTAAATGAAAACATGCCTGGTCGATAATCACTGAGCTCAAACCCAGATCAGAGGCCCTTTATCTTTCTAGCACCTATGCAGCTGCTTGAAAGAAAAGATTTATGGCCCTGAGGATGGGCGAATGGCCCTTTTTAACACACTTCCTGCATGGCGTTGTTCAAATGAGGATACTAATTGTAGGGGCTGCGGTCATTACACAGAATCAATTGAGCATGTGGTGTGTGTTTGCCCAGCATTTCTCAAGGATAGAAGGCAGTTGTTGCAAGGTGAATGGACCAAGCACGGCGTTTGATCATGCCGGCAAGCTATTATATCAGCAATGAACCCCAACAACACAATGCTCAATGTTAAGTTCACAAAATTTGTTTTCCAAATTGCAAAAAAACTTAACTCCGTAGGTTTGCAGGAACCATTGCCACAATCTTCAAATTCATGACAGGTCTGGGACCCCCGTCACCTATTCAACTCCAAGACTCTTACTGGTGGAGCCTTTGTATGTTTTACTGAAAGTTGGGGGCGGGTTTTACACTCACCAACAATGTCATTACGTTTTTAAACATATTTTAGCTGCTTCTTGTGCAAAAATAATAATAACAATAATTATATATACACACTATTGCATTTTGTTAAACAATTTAAATTTTTTGTTGCACTTAAGATGAAACTTATATTTTGTTAGTTTTTAAATTGTCATGATTTTAAGTAATCGAATAATAAACAATAATGAATGTTAAAAAAAGGACATTTAGGAGGTTGAAGAGAGCTTGCTTTTCCGATTTTATCTTTGCACCCCGACATGCTGTCGAACTGCGCAACTTTTCCTATCGCGCAGGGACTTTGAAATTTTTCTGAACTTTAACTTTTGAATGGGTGCGGAGTCCTATGAGAAGGGAACATCGAGAGAGATAGAAAGGTGTTCATTGGGAACTATTCTGTCCTTATACTGAAGTCTGCGTTTCCAAAACTTTGGTAATATAAAATTCTACTTATTTTCAAACTGTTATGCTAATAAATAAATGTTTTGAATTTTAAACTTTCTTTTCTAGGTTATTTGATATTTAAATAACTGCATTTAGAATTATTAAAATAAAGGTCATACTAGGAGATTAAGGGGTCCATTAGGATGGCGGGCGGAAAAAGTCCGCCCGCCACCCTAACGGACATTGGGACCACCCGCCTAAAGGGCGGGGGTCCCGACATTGGCATTAGGATGCGCCCGCCACAGTGGCGGGCGCATTCCTCAAATTAACATTGTGGCGGGCGGTGCTCACTACGGGGGGAATGCAGGGAAGGATGTCGGGCGGATTTCCTCCGCCAGGGTGGCGGTGGCCACCGCTACCCTGGCAGAGGAAATCCATCCGACATCCTAATGGGCCCCAAAGTCTCTAAATAAAAATTAAATAAATGGAGAATTAAGCTGGTCTTGTTGCCCTTTAGTTAACTTTTACTAGCTGATCCATTGACAAATATTAGTGGTGTGTTTAAATGTTTTCTTTAAATCAAACCATGGTATTAGAAATAAAACTGCAGATGTAAATAATGTATAAAATTTAGTATTTAGACACTCCGCTATAATCCAACAGCTCTCCTTTGGTTTTCACTGAATCCTCGGAGCAGGGCAAATGTGTGTATGAGTGACTCGCAGTGATATGGGCCCCACTGATTAGTAATGTGTGAATAGCTCCCTGGGAGAAGGTGATGATTTTACAGAGAATTTCTGGAGCTGCGCTGCATCATGGGCAAAATACTGAATCTACATTTAATATACAAATATCTTACATAGGTTGGGGAAATGTCACCCAGATACAGTTCAATGGCTGGAGCTGGCATAAAATCCAAAAAGTTAACAGCAAGTGAGCCAGCCTTCACTTTACGATGAAAGTTTTCCTGTACAAAGTTCCAATAGAAAAATTTAAGTTTACCTCTCATAGGCCAACATTGGGCATATGGATTATTCCGTACTTCTTCCAGGCCTAGTTGTAAAGTCCTGTTTCCCACTGCATAGCCAGGATAAGGAAACATTAATGTCCAGGTTCATTACTTCCACTAAACCGTTCCTAAAACTAGCATGCTCAGAAGTGGACCACATTCTCACCAAATAAATGAGGGGAAGGAGAGCAGTCAAATGACCGACCTGTTTTTTAGGTGGCTGTGTTTTGAGGTCGATTACGCAACGGTTTAACAAAATGGTTTTCACTAGACGAGAGAAAAGTAACATTGGCCACACCACAAATTGCAGCACCATAGAAAGCTGCAGCTTAGACTTTGGGTCCATATACTTATATGTCTGAAGTCCCATGTTTAGAAATGAATGACTCAAGTATTCTAAAAGCTGCAGGTGCTTTTTGATGAACAATGAAATCACTTTTAAGGATTTGAAGTCTCCACAAGAAGGAATTGCAAATCCTAATCCCCAGGTAGTCAAAGCCTCAGATTCCGTTTAGGTGCACACCCATCTGTTCCATCCCACCTCTATACAACTTGTGCAGCTTAAGAGCCATGCTCTTGATCTTTGTAATATTGGTTTCCAGGCCTCATGACTCATAAAAGTCTGCAAATGTATTTAATAAGTTTTGGGGACCCACTGGTGTCCTTGAAATCAAAAAGGTACCATTCGCAAATAAGAGGGACAGATTTTGTTCTACAGCAAACCTGGGAACGTCTCTGACACCGTTATTGAGATAAAGAATGAAATCATCGATATATAAAGCGAAAAGGGTGGGTCCCAAAGTATAGCCTTGGCGCATAACACTTCCGAAGTTGATACGGCTGGTCAACTCACCATGTCTCATCCAACAGATCTGGGCATAATTATGCTTGCAAAGCCTAATTAAGATAGCTAATAAGTGGGGCAGGACACTCAAAGACTCAAGAGCACCCCAAAGCGAATTCCTGGGAACATGGTTACTGCAGCTCTCAAATCTGTGAATGTCACATAAACATGATCCCTGCTAAGTGAGTAAGGCAGTATTTCCAGGCTAAAAGGGCAAAATGAAAAACTTGATCAATGTTACTGATCTTTGCCCGGAAAACCTGCCTGCAAAGGAGATAAAGTCTGTGAATCACTCATCCAGTGTTGTAATGTATCCAGCAATTGCTTTCAAAATAATTACTGCAGATTGTCCAGCAAACTGATCATGTAATGATACTCTTACACCAATGCAGTGATGCTCAAGTGGATAAAATATGACGCTTAGCCTGTGTTCAGGATACGATTTTGTATAATCACTCTGAGCGCCGGGGAGAGCGTCCGACGGGCTTGAAAGTCGCGGCTCTACAAAATGGCCGCACTTCCGTTTCCGCCCGCAGCGCCCGGCCGGCAAACACTAGAACGTCACCACATATCTCCCCCTTTAACACTTTCACAGTAAATTCACCTAGAACATGATAAAATTCTCAGTCCTGGTGGTAGAGTCTAATGAGGGAAAAAATGGAACAGTCTTACTTGAATTCCATGCTGAAGTCCTCGAATTTCTTGGGAGCTTTGATCTCTCTGCCTGACCTTGTTCTCACAGCCTCCTGGCTGGTGCTCTCGCTTTGGTCTCGGACAGTGCTTCCTTCCATATTACGTGTTCTCGTTCTTAGTCCTCGCTTCTGTCCATCACGTCCTTGGCTCCTTGGTGTTGGAGGGTTGGTCCTTCCATCTTCTTCACCTTCCTCCTGGAATCGCTGGTCCTCATTGCCTTCCCAAAGCGGTTGGTTTCCTGACTTGTCCGCTTCCGCTGCTACTTCCTGTCCCGCTTCTTCGCAACTCTCCATGCCGAGCGGATCAGTCTCATCAAGAACTTCCCGCTTTAGGATTTTGTTGCACTTTGCCATCCTGTCTTGCGACCATACCTTTCCATCACTGAGCAGAGCCGATCTAGCATACGGTTCAATCACTTGCAACGGTGGTGTGAATTTGCTGTCACCTTTCTTCTTCAACACGGCCTGTTTTACTCTCAACCACTCGCCCTTTTTTAGGGCCACATCTTGGACATTACATTGTTTGTTGTATTGTTCTGTATACAAGGCTTGAGCCCTTTCAATGTTCCTCCGCACAACTGCCGGGGACCACTTGCTCTGGACTATTAGATGTTTCCACGCCAGATTGTCCTTTGTGAAAGGGTCTCGCCCTCGCAGTATTTGGAAGGGGCTATACCCAGTGCTGGCAGGAGTGATGCGGTACGCCCATAAAATCTTCGGGAGCTCCTTCTCCCAATCTTGTCCTGCACTTATCGCAGGTTGCACTGACCCCATTATCACTCTATTGAACCTCTCTGTCAATCCGTTCCCCGCAGGGTGGTAGATTGGAGTGTGTTTGACCTCGATTCTGTTGCGGGCCATGAAAGCACCCCACTTTGCGGACACGAACTGCGGTCCATTGTCACTGGTGATCACTTTCGGAATACCCTCCCTCATGAAGGTGGAGGTTAGGAACGAAAGCACGGCTTCCGTGTCCACTGTGTCACGTACTTCCACCTCCGGCCACTTGGAGTACCGGTCCACCAGTACTATGGCATATTTCGGGTATCCAGGATGGGTCTTAAAATATCCAGTGACAGCATCTCCCACGGCCTGGAAGGGACGGCGAATTTTCCCAGGGGTGGCCTCAGCAACATCTGTGTCTTGTCCGCCCTGCTGCATGGTTCGCACATCCGGACATGTCTTTCCACTTGGCTATCCATGGCAGGCCACCAGTACGCCTGCTTTGCCCTGGTCTTGGTCTTCAGTATGCCATGGTGTCCCTCGTGGAGGATAGTTAGGAGGTGTTCCACCAAGGTCTGCGGGGAACTACCTTGTCCCCTCTTAGTAAGAACACTGGATTGTCTCCTATCGACAGTTCTTCTTGAACTCCCCAGAACTTCTTCAGCTGGCTGTCGAGGTGTCTCTTGTCCGGCCACCCTTGTGTCACGTAGCCTTTCACGGCCTCCAAGGTCCTGTCTTAGATGGACGCATCTTCCCATTCCTTCTCGCTGATTACCATTTCATGGTCTTGCGTCAGCGCCACCATGTATCCTTCCCATCCTGAGGGTTCTTGGTCCGCCGCCTGTTCCATAGCTGCCGTCCTACTTAACAAGCATTTGCAATGCAATAGGTCTCGCATTAGGAAAATTTGTGCTATTGGTATTGTAAATTACACATTTTTTATTTATGTGTTGGTTTTGAAAATAGCGAAATTAATATCTTTGTCATTTACAATGCCAATACTGTTAACTTTTGCAAATGTGACACCTATAGCATTTCTAATGCAACATGTTTTGTATTTACGTGACTGGTGTATTGATATTACAAACAACAATGGCTTTGATTTTTTAAAAATAATTCATACTTAAATAAAAAGTATTGTAATTTATAATGGCAATAGCTTAAACTTTTGTAAATAACGTTTGTGAAGATTATGTTCAGTGTATTTTATTGTGACGAAAATCCAAGAACAGAAGTGAAATATTAACATCTTTTTGTGACATTTGTAATAAAGCTTGCAACATTGAGAGAACATATTTGAACCAGTTGTTGTTGAATGGTTTAACAGATTGATGCTGTGGTGGCGCTGAGTGATGTTATGGTGGCGATGAGTGATGCTGTGGCATTCAGTGATGCTGTGGTAGCTCATAGTGATGTTGTGGTGCCCCTGAGTGATGCTGTGGCGGTGTGATAGATAGATAGAGGGAGGGCGATAGAAAGATAGATAGATAGAGTGAGGGCGATAGATAGATAGATAGACAGAGTGAGAGCGATAGATAGATAGAGTGATGGCGATAGAGTGAGAGCGATAGATAGAGAGAGTGATGGCAATAGAGTGAGTGCAATAGATAGACAGATAGATAGAGTGTGGGCGATAGATAGACAGATAGATAGAGTGTGGGCGATAGATAGACAGATAGATAGAGTGTGGGCGATAGATAGACAGATAGATAGTGTGTGGGCAATAGATAGACAGATAGATAGAGTGTAGGCGATAGATAGACAGATAGATAGAGTGTGGGCGATAGATAGACAGATAGATAGAGTATGGGCGATAGATAGACAGATAGATAGAGTTTGGGCGATAGATAGAGAGCTTGATAGATAGATAGATAGATAGATAGATAGATAGATAGATAGATAGATAGATAGATAGATAGATAGATAGATAGATAGAGTGAGTGAGAGCGACAGATAGATAGATAGAGTGAGGGTGATAGATAGATAGAGTGAGGGCGATAGATAGATAGATGTGCGTGGTTGTGTGTGTGTGGTTGTGTGTGTCTGGGGTTGTGTGTGTAGTTGTGTGTGTGTGGTTGTGTGTGTGGTTGTATGTGTGTGTGGGTGGTTGTGTGTGTGGTTGTATGTGTAGTTGGGTGGGTGGTTGGGTGTGGTTGTTTGTGTGTATGGTTGTGTGTGTGTGGTTGGCTGTGTGTGTGGTTGTGGTTGTGTGTGTGGTTGGGTGTGGTTGTGTGTGTGGTTGGGTGTGTGGTTGTGTGTTTGTGGTTGTGTGTGTGGTTGTGTATGGGTGTGTGGTTGTGTGTGTGTGGCTGTGTGTGGTTGTGTGTGTTGTGTTTGTGGTTGTGAGTGTGGTTGTGATTGTATGTGTTGTGTCTGTGGTTGTGTGTGTGGTTGTGTGTGTGTAGTTGTGTGTGTCTGTGGTTGTGTGTGTGGTGATGTGTGTGGTGATGTGTGTGGTTGTGTCTGTGGTTGTATGTGTGGTTGTGTGTGTGGTTGTGTGTGATGTTGTGTGGTTGTGTGTGGTTGTGTGTGTGGCTGTATGTGTGATTGTGTGTGTGGTTGAGTTTGGCTGTGTGTGTGGTTGTGTGTGGGTGTGTGAGATTGTGTGTGTGGTATGGTTGTGTGTGTTTGTGTGATTGTGTGTGTGTGGTGTGTGTGTGTTTGTGTGGTGGTGTGTGTGTGGTTGTATGTGTTTGTGTGTGCGTGGTTCTATGTATGTGTGTGCGGTTAGAGAAGGATGTATGTGGTGAGGGCAGCAGATCAGCACAGCAGAAGAGAACAGGGAGTTAAAGAAGGAGGCGTGTGGAAGAGAGCAGCAGATCAGCACAGGAGAAGAGAACAGGGAGTTAGACAAAGAGGTGGGTGGAAGAGAGCAGCAGAGCATCACAGCAAAAGAGAACAGGGAGTTAAAGAAGGAGGTGGGGTGGAAGAGAGCAGCAAATCAGCACAGGTGAAGAGAAGAGAACAGGGAGTTAGAGAAGGAGGCAGGGTGGAAGAGAGCAGCAGAACAGCATGGGAGAAGAGAACAGGGAGGTAGAGAAGGAGGTGGGGTGGAAGAGAACAGCAGATCAGCATGAGAGAAAAGAACAGGGAGTTAAAGAAGGAAGTGGGTAGATGAGAGCAGCAGATCAGCACAGGAGAAGAGAACAGGGAGTTAAAGAAGGAGGCAGGAGGAAGAGAACAGCAGATTGGCACAGGAGAAGAGAACCGGGAGTTACAGAAGGAGGCCGTGGAAAAGAACTGCAGATCAGCACCAGAGAAGACAACAAGGAGTTAGACAATGAAGCGGCGTGGAAGAGAAGAGCAGATCAGCACAGGAGAAGAGAACAGGGAGTTAGAGACGGGGGCGGGTGGAAGAAAGCACCAGAGCAGCACGGGAGAACAGAACAGGGAGTTATAGAAGGAGGCAGGAGGAAGAGAGTAGCAGATCAGCACAGGAGAAGAGAAGAGAACAGGGAGTTAAAGGAGGAGGTGGGGTGGAAGAGAGCAGCAGATCAGCACAGGAGAAGAGAACAGGGAGTTAAAGAAGGAGGCGGGTAGAAGAGAACAGTAGATCAGCAGAAGAGAACAGGGAGTTAAAGAAGGAGGCGGGTGGAAGAGAGCAGCAGATCAGCAGAGGGAGAAAAGAAGAGAACAGGGAGTTAGAGAAGGAGGTGGGTGGAAGAGAGCAGTAGATCAGCACAGCAGAAGAGAACAGGGAGTTAAAGAAGGAGGTGGGTGGAAGAGAGCAGCAGATCAGCACAGGAGAAGATAACAGGGAGTTAAAAAAAGAGGCGGTGGAAGAGAACAGCAGATCGGCACAGGAGAAGAGAACAGGGGGTTAGAGAAAAAGGCGGGTAGAAGAGAACAGCAGATTAGCACAGGCAAAGAAAACAGGGAGTTAAAGAAGGAGGCAGGGTGGTAGAGAGCATGAGATCAGCACAGGAGAAGAGAACAGGGAGTTAAAGAAGGAGGGGGGGTGGAAGAGAGCAGCAGATCAGCACAGGAGAAGAGACCAGGGAGTTAAAGAAGGAGGTGGAGTGGAAGAGAGGAGCATATCAGCGCAGCAGAAGAGAACAGGGAGTTAAAGAAGGAGGTGTGGTAAAAGAGAGCAGCAGATTAGCACAGGAGAAGTCAACAAGGAGTTAGAGAATGAGGCGGGTGGAAGAGAAGAGCAGATCAGCACAGGATAAGAGAACAGGGAGTTAGAGAAGGGGGCGGGTTAAAGAGAGCAGCAGATCAGAAAGGGAGACCAGAACAGGGAGTTAAAGAAGGAGGCGGGTGGAGGAGAGGAGCAGATCAGCACAGGAGAAGAGAACAGGGAGTTAAAGAAGGAGGTGGGGTGGAAGAGAGCAGTAGATCATCACAGGAGAAGAGAACAGGGAGTTAAAGAAGGAGGCGGGTAGAAGAGAACAGTAGATCAGCAGAAGAGAACAGGGAGTTAAAGAAGGAGGCGGGTTGAAGAGAGCAGCAGATCAGCAGAGGAGAAAAGAAGAGAACAGGGAGTTAGAGAAGGAGGTGGGTGGAAGAGAGCAGTAGATCAGCACAGCAGAAGAGAGCAGGGAGTTAAAAAAGGAGGTGGGTGGAAGAGAGCAGCAGATCAGCACAGGAGAAGATAACAGGGAGTTAAAAAAGAGGCGGGTGGAAGAGAACAGCAGATCGGCACAGGAGAAGAGAACAGGGAGTTAGAGAAAGAGGCGGGTGGAAGAGAACAGCAGATTAGCACAGGCAAAGAAATCAGGGAGTTAAAGAAGGAGGCGGGGTGGTAGAGAGCATCAGATCAGACAAGGAGAAGAGAACAGGGAGTTAAAGAAGCAGGTGGGGTGGAAGAGAAGAGCAGATCAGCGCAGCAGAAGAGAACAGGGAGTTAAAGAAGGAGGTGTGGTAAAAGAGAGCAGCAGATTAGCACAGGAGAGGTCAACAAGGAGCTAGAGAATGAGGCGGTGGAAGAGAAGAGCAGATCAGCACAGGAGAAGAGAACAGGGAGTTAGAGAATGGGGCGGGTGGAAGAGAGCAGCAGATCAGAAAGGGAGAACAGAACAGGGAGTTAAAGAAGGAGGCGGGTGGAAGAGAGGAGCAGATCAGCACAGGAGAAGAGAACAGGGAGTTAAAGAAGGAGGTGGGGTGGAAGAGAGCAGTAGATCAACACAGGAGAAGAGAACAGGGAGTTAAAAAGGAGGTGGGTGGAAAAGAAGACCAGATCAGCACAGGAGAAAAGAACAGAGTTAAAGAAGGAGGCGGGGTGAAAGAGAGCAGCAGATCAGCACAGGTGAAGAGAACATGGATTTAAAGAAGGAGGTGGAGTGGAAGAGAGCAGCAGATCATCACAGGAGAAGAGAACAGGGAGTTAAAGAAGGAGGTGGGGTGGAAGAGAGCAGCAGATCAGCACAGGAGAAGATAACGGAGTTAAAAAGGAGGCGGGTGGAAGAGAACAGTAGATCGGCACAGGAGAAGAGAACAGAGAGTTAGAGAAAGAGGCCAGTGGAAGAGAGGGAGGGCGATAGGTAGAGGGAGGGAGGGAGGGCGATAGAGTGAGGGCGATAGATAGAGGGAGGGAGGGAGGGCGATAGAGTGAGGGCGATAGATAGAGGGAGGGCGATAGATAGATAGAGGGAGGGCAATAGATAGATAGAGGGAGGGCGATAAATAGATAGAGGGAGGGCGATAGATAGATAGCTAGAGGGAGGGGAATAGATAGATAGAGGGAGGGGGATAGATAGATAGATAGATAGATAGATAGATAGATAGATAGATAGATAGATAGATAGATAGATAGATAGATAGATAGATAGATAGATAGATAGATAGATAGATAGATAGATAGATAGATAGATAGATAGATAGATAGATAGATAGATAGATAGAGGGAGGGCAATAGATAGATAGAGGGAGGTCGATAGATAGATAGATAGATAGATAGATAGATAGATAGATAGATAGATAGATAGATAGATAGATAGATAGATAGATAGATAGATAGATAGATAGATAGATAGATAGATAGATAGATAGATAGATTGATAGATAGTAGAGTGAGGGCGGTAGAGTGAGGGGATGAGGGCGGTAGAGTGGTAGAGTGAGGGCGTTAGAGTGTTAGAGTGAGGGCGGTAGAGTGGTAGAGTGAGGGCAGTAGAGTGAGAGCGGTAGAGTGAGGGCGGTAGAGTGGTAGAGTGAGGGTGGTAGAGTGATGGCGGTAGAGTGATAGAGTGAGGACGGTAGAGTGGTAGAGTGGGGGCTGTAGAGTGGTTGAGTGAGGGCGGTAGAGTGATGGCGGTAGAGTGAGGGCGTGAGGACGGTAGAGTGAGGGCGGTAGAGTGGTAGAGTGAGGGCGGTAGAGTGAGGGCAGTAGAGTGGTAGAGTGAGGGCGGTATAGTGAGGGCGGTAGAGTGGTATAGTGAGGGCGGTAGAATGGCAGAGTGGTAGAGTGAGGGCGGTAGAGTGGTAGAGTGAGGGTGGTAGAGTGGTAGAGTGAGGGCGGTAGTGTGGTAGAGTGAGGGCGGTAGAGTGAGGGCAGTAGAGTGGTAGTGTGAGTGCGGTAGAGTGAGGGCAGTAGAGTGGTGAGGGTGTGTGAGAGAGTGAGGGTGTGTGAGGGTGAGGGTGTGTGAGGGTGAGCGTGTGTGAAGGGGTGAGAGAGTGAGGGGGTGTAAGGGTGAGGGGTGTGGGAGGGTGAGGGGGTGTGGTGGAGTGAGTGGGTGAGTGGGTGTGAGTGGGTGAGGGTGAGGGGGTGTGAGTGGGTTAGGGTGAGGGGGTGTGTGGGTAGGTGAGGGAGTGTGAGGGTGAGGGGGTGTGATGGAGAGGGGGTGTAAGGGTGAGGGTGGGTGAGAGGGTGTGTGAGGGTGAGAGGGTGTGTGAAGGTGTGGGTGGGTGATGGTGGGTGAGAGGGTGAGTGAGAGGGTTTGTGAGAGTGAAAGGGTGGGTGAGGGTGAGGGGGTGTGAGGGTGAGGGGGTGTGAGGGTGTGGGGGAGGGTGGCTGAGGATGGGTGAGAGGGTGAGTGAAGGTGAGGGTGTGTGTGAGGGTGATGGGATGTGTGAGGGTGAGGGGGTGTGAGGGTGTGGGGGTGTGTGAGGGTGAGCAGGTGTGTGAGGGTAAGGGTGTGTGAAGGTGAAAGGGTGGGTGAGGGCGAGAGGGTGGGTGAGCGTGGTTGAGAGGGTGAGTGAGGGTGAGGGGGTGTGTGAGGGTGGGGGGGTGTGAGGGTGAGGGAATGTGAGGGAGAGGTGGTGTGAAGATGAGAGTGTGAGGGAGGGTGAGGGGTTGTGAGGGTGTGTGAGGGTGAGAGGGTGGGTGAGTGGGTGAGTGAGGGTGAGGGTTAGTGAGGGTTGAGGGGGTTAGGGGTGTGAGGGTGAGTGAGGGTGTGAGAGGGTGTGAGGGTGAGGGAGGGTGAGAAGGTATGTGAGGGTGAGGTTTACAAATACCGGGCTTATGTAGAGGAAGGTGGCACCCGCAGGGTGGGATAGCTGCACGGGAGGCGAGGGAGGCTGCGGTTCGCTTTAGGGGCTTGTTAGGGGTAGTAAGCACTATGCATGCATTGAGGGAAGTGGGTAGAATGTGACGGTGAGAAAAAGATTGAAGTGGGGGCTTGACAGTCATGCAATTGGCGACCTGACTGTGGGGGACTGGTGGGGTGGGAGAGAGATGATCAGAAGTGGAAAGTGAGGGGGTCGTAGTAGCAGAGTGATTAGAAAGAACGGGGGCGGACGGAGATGATGAGACCAAATGGGACTGGGAAGTGAAGATTGTGATTCTGTACAGATGGAAATAGGGTGAGGGGCAAGAGAATAGGACGTGCACAGATGCGGTGGTAAACCCGGGACGTTTGCAACGCTATATAATCCCTGTTCATTGTCCAGGCTCTTACCACCAATGAATGTTGGCGCCACTAGTTCCCACGACTAACATCTCGTCACAAACTGTACGCATTCTTTGGCTTGGATTTTGGTGTGAGACGCCGGGATATGAACTATATCTTGTGATCATTTTTGGGGGGCCAACAAAGGGCAGTGTTGTTTAATTAAATTTAAACGCCAAATGTCGAAATAGGTTCGGATTAGCAAGACTGAGAACAGTGGTACAGATTGTTAGGTTTTGGGGCCACCAGTTTTGAGGGGCTAGCGCTGTATTTGCCGTTTAAGATCATATTGTAGGCGTCACGTGCATTCCACTCAGCATTTGGCCTTATAATCTTTATGGCATTGCAGGGGGAGACACATATGCAGAGGAGAGGCAGAGGGGGTGCCAGTCCCGCGAGCCCCCACCTCTATCCCTTCTCAGAGAAAGCTTTGTAAACACAAAGTACTGTGTGATATGCAGAGCCCCCCAGGGCGCAAACAAAGAGGCAGAAGGGGGCAATTTGAAGCGATAAAGGGATAAATATTCAAGGAGAGGCAGGATGAAGCGGAAGGAAAAGTTTGAACTGTTAAGAGGATTAAAAGCGGCCTCAACTCTCTCATCCGAGCCCCACCTCCCTCCAGAGAAAACAAACCTTCAAAAGAGCTCTGAGCCTGCTTGGCGGACCTCTTAAAATGGGCGGGAGACCTGGCCAGATAAAGGGAAGCACACACAGATGAGATATTAGGAGAGACAAGAGTTAGGGCTGGGGGCTGGTTGCTGGGAGGAGACGCGTGTGTGACCGGGGATAAACCCAAATTACCATCTCAACAAAGGCCAGTTTCACAGAAAGAAGATGTCAACGTGTCAGCCCAAAATTTGATTTTCAGCAGACGGTGGGAGAAGAGAAGTCGCTGATTGCCTGACCGCCTAGTCATTGACATCTGCGGGTGGCCCCTGCTTCGGCAGTTCTTTAAAAGCCATTAGCAAACATATACTTATGTGCCTGGGTCTCACGTGCAGCAGGAGAATTATAACACTATTGGCATGCCTAAGGAAGGACACACAATAAACGGCCCATTATATCACACTTTTCTTCTCACGAGACGCACTAAAATTTGAGAAAAAGAGGACCTCTAAAAGGGACACATTTGCCATTCAAATCCGTATATAAATAACGATATATACTCATTACTGTTGAAAGCTAATACATCACTCAAGGTCATGTACGGTGTGGGTGGGTGCAGACATTTTTACACTTTGAAGGGTTTTGGGTGCAAACAAATTTATGTGGTGTAAAGTTAGAAACAAGTTCACGTTTGCAGTGAAAGGGTAGGGGCATAATTGACGTAGACAAGATGTGTAGGGTATAGTATACAGGTAATTGGGCTTTTACAAAGCATTGTTGACTGTATGGCTAAACCTGTGTCATATAATGTTACGGCCATGAGGTCAAAGATTAGATTGCAGTCAGACACTATAGGCTAAAGTACAAGTCACTGGAGGGGTTATTCGCTCTTAAGTGAATACCACATGTAATAACTAGAAAGACATATATCACTTAGGAACAAAACAAGCTCTTGGCATTGCTGTGGGGGGGCGGGACGGGAGCGCATTGCAATAAAGTCTGATGGCGGGGGCGGGGGAGCAGCTTGGGAGGAAGCATTTCATTGCGGTGCGAGGCTGATGGGTTTGTGCACGCGCGTTTCACACGAGTGCATCACATGAACTGCACGTAATCCGTGCTTGTTCAAGAGTTTGTTTCGCCTTCTATACTCTCGCAGAAGCAACGCATGCGCATTGGCTTCAGCGAGACCTAAAAAATCAGCCACCTTGTTCCTATTTCCTGGAATGTACTCCACCTCATATACGTAGTCCAGTAGTCTCAAGGTCATCTTCACTATGCGGGGTGTCGCATGATCGTGTCCGCTGGAGGTGAGGTCCTTTACCAGTGGTTTATTGTCCGTGTGGAGCAAGAAATTAGAACCCATATGAACTGTCTGAAGCGCTCCATGGCCCATACCGCTGCCAGCATCTTCTTTTCTATCACGCTGAACTTTTCTTCGTTGGGCGCTAGTGACCTTGAGGCAAAGCTGACCGTGGTGACTTCACCCTCTTGTGACTTCTGCATCAACACTGCCCCCAACCCTTTGTCGCTGGCGTCAGTGGTCAGTATGGACAAGGCAGCTTGATTGAATCCCTTGAGGGGTACAGCGTTGCAGATCTCTTGTTTCAGGGCATCAAACTCCCTTTGCTTCTCGTTGGACCATTTGAACGTGTTCTCCTTCAGGAGTTGCCGCAGATGATGAGTTTTGGACGCGAAATGCGGGATGAATTTGCTGTAAAATTCTGCCATGCCTAAAAACGAGCGGATGTCCTCCTTCTTCGTTGGTGTGGGTGCATCTTTAATGGCTGCCACATTAGCTCTCTTCGGTTCTATTCCCTTCTCACTGATCTTGTGACCCAGGTACGTCTCCGATCTTACGCCAAACTTGCATTTCGCCCATTCCGCTGTGAGCCCATTTTTTTCCAGTATGGCCAACACGGTGTGTAGTTTGGTATTGTGGTCCTCTTTCGACTTCCCCATTATGAGGATATCGTCTTGGAAGTATTGTACTCCATCTATATTTTGAAACAGTCTATGCATTAGTTTCTGAAATACCGCGGCCGCCGATGCTAGTCCAAACGCCATCCTCAGGAACTTGTAGCGTCCAAACGGTGTTATGAATGACGTTAGGTGACTGAAGGAAGGATGTAAAGCGATTTGATGGTATGCGGATGAGAGATCCACAGTGGAAAACCACTTTATCCCTTTTGTCTTCGACAGCATCTCGTTGATCCGGGATAGTGGGAAATTGTCCACCCATATGTTCTTGTTCAGTTCCCTTAGGTCCACACACAGACGCACCTTCCCATTGGGTTTCTGCGTGACGACGAGGGGCGCAAGCCATTCCGCACTCTCGATAGCCTCAATAATCCCGCACTTTTCCAGGCGCAGTAGTTCCTCTTGCACTGCCTCCCTACTTCGGAATGGAATGTTGCGGACCCTGTGGCTCAAAGGGCGCACTCCCTCCTTTAAGCGTTTTTTGTGCGTGCATTTGGTCATCCGACCCATGGTCCCCTTGAAGACCTCGGGGTACTCTCTCTTCTATGCCCCTTCCTTGTACTCTTGTTCAGTGTCCGTCATCAGGACTTAGTTAAGTTGAATTCCTAGGGCGCCTTGATCAATCCATCCCAGGACTGAAGGCCCTTTCTCTGCAACGTATAGTTTTCCGTCCGCCGTTCGCCCCTTGAATTCGAACCTGAGAGGACAATACCCAACCATGGGTATGGGTTCGCCTGTATTTGTGACAGGACGTATGTCCGGGGACATTAGGCTTGCCTTCGTCTTTTGTTGAAAGTCTCTTTCCCACAGAAACCGCATGGTGAACGTTGCGCTCAACAAATACTTTTTAAATTAAATTAAATTGGATGATCGTGTATGGGGACCCAGAGTCTGCCACTATGTCGATTTCTACTCCGCCGATTTTCATTTTCAATACTGTTTTTTTGGATACCTAGCAGTTTATTCCAGGACTTGGTCATCTATGCACAAGACTTCCTCTTCTTCTTCTTCTTCCCCATGTGTTACTTCTTCCTCCTCACCGCCTTGGGCTACGTACTTCACTTCTGTCTTCCTGGGTAGGCGTCGGCATACCTTTTCATAGTGGTCCATAATGCCACAGTACGGGTGTTAGACCTGTCAGCCCTTTGGGTGGTCCCTCCTAATTAATTTATATTTATTTTCTCTTTTAGCCTCTGTATTTTTTTTTTGGGTGTCCACTACATATTTTTTTCTGGTGTTGATCCTAGGACTCTGGGCGCCTTATTAACACCTATTGGTAGTGAGGTGCAGGTGCTCCTATAAAATGAAGGTAGAGCTGGTACCCTCACAAAATGGTGGCCTGTAAACTGTCAAGATTTTACCTCAGAGTTTGGCTCATAGCTTAGTGTAGAGGGATCTAGAACCTTCTGGCCCATTCTAGTGAACTGGACCCAGGGTATATAAGGTCAGAACCTGGGCGGCCATTTTGTTTATCAAAGAGCTGGTTGGAGTACAGGCTGTGGCGTCAGGGGGATAGGGCACTGGCGGGGCTGACTAATCCTTAGGGTTGCTTCCCTACTGCTGTGTTTGCCCCTCTACATATAGACCTGACCCTGCCAAGTTGTCATCTAGATGGACCTTGTTCTGCTGTTTCTTTTCCCTATACAAAAGAAGGAATTACCACTCTCCTCAGATTGACCCAGAGTAACTGTGGGGCCCGCACTGCCTATGACGCTGTCCTGGGGGAGTGAGAATTGTTCTGAGGGTCTGGGGAACCCTCCTCCCCTGTTTCCTTCCTAGCGACATTGCTCCTGGCGGGGTGGTAGTGCGTGAATACTGTCCGACTTACTGGTGCTGAGGAGTGTTGAGGTGGGATGCTCACTTTGACTCCCTCTTCTGGACGGATCTACTGAGGCTCTGTTGTGGCGTGGGGGAGTAGCATGGCTGGCGACATCAGGCTGGGGCCCTGTGATTAGGTGTACCATTCAGTAAGTGGCGCGACTCCCTCCCGATGTGGGAAGCCGGGAGTCGAGCTGAGGCCAGTGTGGCTGCCCCTCACTGCCAAGGCTTCCCTGAGGGGGCGGCGCTACACAAGGTTGTTCCTCCCCTGGCGGCGGCCCAGAGGAGGTCCTGGAGGCTTCCCTGAGTGGGCGGCGCTGATGCATGGACACTCCTCTCCTGCACAGGCCCATCGGATCGCGGCTGTCCTGAGGAGCGGGACTAATACACTGAAGGTCTCAGCGGGGCCTTACGTTGGAAGCGCCTCTTTCCCAGCGCAGGCCCAGTGTGATACTCGGCCTTGCCTGGGAGGGAGCAGGTGCTTCACCAAAAGCCTGCCGGCGATGGCATAGCTTCTTTCGGCTGCCCGTGATGGCTGATTCCGAACTTAACAACTTCCAGCCACAAGTAAGCCGGGTCCTGGGGGCTGGTGAGGGATACGATGTTAGAGAAATCCCCACGGGGCCTAACAGATGGCCGGCTCTTCTGAATTCTGATAACTGATTTTGTGTAAGCCAGGGGAGCCTAAACTTATGGAACTTCCCTACTGAAGCTAGGAAACTGCCATTCATTGAATTACTGTTGGCCTATATAAACGTAAAACAGAAGATCAAATGACGGTTATTGACTGAATTCAATGCTCATCCTAGTTTGACCAGGAGTAAATGATTCTTTAGCAACGCATAATCCAACCTTATTTAAGAACATGTGCAAAATGATTTCCATGCTGTGAAGAGTGTGACACAGACATAACACAATTGCCTTTGAGATTAGTCCTTGCCACTTGTGCCAGGCTACCCTAGGTGGACCGGTGACCCCGGGTCCAACATATTGGTGTTCAGTGGTGGGATCAGGGCTTGTGCTTGCGTCCACTTGACAGTGACTTAGTGTGCACCACGTACTCTACACCTGGAGTTTTCTCCTAGTAATCTCCATAGTTGGAAGTTTTTGTTTTTTCCAAATTCCTTTCTGGTGGTGGGTTAAAGTAGCCTTACCTGATGCCTCTTTCTTGAAATACTTCAAAGTAACTGTCTGAGGTGCCGCTTGGTAAAATGAAGTTTGAGTTGGATGAGTTAGAGACCTACACAGCAGCCCAACTTAGGGATTTTTGCCAGGAAAAGGGGGTGTTCTTCAAGTGTGGTGCAAAGAAAGTGGAACTCCAAACCAGCTTGAGACCATGGGTGGCAGCTCACCCAGATGGGAAAAAGGAGGAGGAAGACAGGGATCGTGACACCATCATTGAAGCAGACATGCTGTACCAAACCGGAGGGGGGAATCTGTTGCCAGGTCCTAGGACACCTTCGAGGGCGGGCAGCAGTGTATCGGGAAGGAGCCTGACCTCAGCGGAGTTAGCTGACAGGAGGGAGGAAAGACAATTAAAATGGGAGTTAGCTAGGTTGGAAAAGGAGAGGGAGGAGAAGAGGCTTGCTCATGAATTAAGTTTAAGGGAGTTAGACCTCAAAGCCCTACAGATAGGGACCTCCAGTAATCCTGTTGGTGGCAGCGTACCTAAAGAAATTACCAGGGAACCCAGACCCTATTTATCCAAAGACGTAGTCGCCAGTTTTAGTGTAGGAGACAACATTGCCAAATGGTTGGCAGCCTATGAGGTCTCATTAAGAGCCCATGGGGTCTCAGAGAGTCCTTGAGGGGTGGTCTGTACAGGTATATGCCTCCCGTAGGGAGGGATGCACTTCTAGCCTTAGAGCAGGAGGAACAGACCAATTACGCCACTATGAAAGTGGCGTTGATCAGAAAGTTTGGACTGACCCCTGAAAAATACAGGCAGAAATTCCGGAACAGCCACAAACTGGCTACACAAAACGGTAGATTTTTTGGACTACGCTAGAAAGGCCCTAGAGGGTTGGGTGCAAGGCAGTGAGGTGACTGACTACGAGGGGTTGTATGACCTGTTATTGAAGGAGCACCTACTCGAGAAATGTTCTCCAGAGCTGCATCAACACCTGGTGGACAGCAAGCTGACTAGCCCTAGGAAGCCTGCGGAGGAGGCGGACATCTGGGCTAGTACCCGGGTGTGAGAAGTTGGCCTGATATGTAGTGTTTCCAATTCTGGAACCACTTGGTATCAGTCCAAACAAACCCCAAAGATGTCAGGTTGTAAGTCAACCTTGTAGACAAGCTATCCTAATGGTAGCATGGACTAAGCAGCCTTAAAGGCTTAACTTAAGAGGTCGTGTTAAGCGAGCTGTTTTACCACATACAATCCTGTAATCAAATGAAAGGACACCACACAAGTATATATTGTAAAAATATATGTATTTATTTCTAAATTACTCCCCAGTACTCTTTATGAGGAAAGGTGCACAAGCGTTAAATCAAAAGCACAGTAAAACATATAAAGTTGCACAATTATGGATGAGGGCGGGTGGCCACTCAGACCATATACTAAAAAAGTGGTATAAGGAACACTTATCGAACAGTGGTTAGGCCTAGGGCCTAGAGATTCGCTGGGAGCAGTCAGGACTAGCAATGCTGAAGTCGGGAGTAGCCCACAGGAGACGGGTGCAGCACGGAAAGTGCGGCTCGCACCAATGTAAAGTCAATGGTGCGTAAAAGTTGGATAAAGTGAATTAAATTATACTTCCGCTGAACCTAGGAACACAAAACTTTAGACACAGACCCTAGAGGTGTGTACCAGTGTAAGGACACCGGCGTTGCAAAGTTACCTCACCCACAGGCCGTGGGTGCACAGGGTCGAAGTGGCGTCGGGTTCTGTCACGCAGGCTCTTGGTGCTTGGAGCTGTTGCAGCTGCAGGCAATGTGAAGCAGAAGTGTCCGGTGGATCCAAGGGTGGATCTGAAGTGGTGAAGACCTGAAAGCAGAGGGGACAATGTTCAAAGTCACTGACCAGTGACCACCGTGGAACCAGATTGGAACCAGGCAAAGTCGGGTGCAAACAGGTGATCAGGGGTTGCTTCTCTCTGCAGCCACGTGGACACGAAGAGGTCAAGGACGTCCAGGAGTCGATCACGAGCTGTCCCTCGAAGGCTCTAGCTGATGGCGGTGTCGGCAACTCGATTGAAGCAAACAAGCCTTGGCTAATGCAAGCCACGGGGAAAGTAAAAAAGGCTTATTACTCGGACCAGCAAGGTCAGAGCGGGTACTCCTTTCTACAGGAGCGAGGGCAGGTCTGGAGCAACCAGACCCACAGTGTAAATCGTAGGTTTCGTCGCCAAGATGGCCGCTGACCACGTGACAAGCGGCCGGGATGGCGAGTCGAGTGGCAAAAAGCAAAAGGGCCCCACGCAGATCGTGGAGATGCTGGAGGGCTGGTCTTTAGAGCAAATGCTGCTCGGTTGTGGGGCTACTCAAACCCCAAAGCACAGAGTCGAGGGTGCCTCGGGTGCAGCGCAGTCAGCGTCTCGGGGGTCTTTCAAGATGGCCGCTCCCACGTCTCTCGGTGCCTCCACGGGTCCCTTCTTTGCAGGGACTGTGGATCGGGCTGAGGGAAGTCTGGGAAGCTGGGTCTTGTCAGGCTCTGCACTCGGACTCTGGCGGGAGGCGGCGGCAAAGCAGACGTCGAGGTGCTGGGTGGTGCCTGTGTTCACAGGGTGGCCCCTCCTAGGCCACAAGGGAGATTCTCTTCAGTCTTCTATCATCAGAATGTCGAAGTCCAGTCGTCTTCTTAGTTTAAAGTTGATTTCAGGATGATCTGAGTTGCATTGGCACTGCTCCCCCTCTTATTCCAATCTGAGGGGTGGATCTCCTGCTAGGTCCCTCCCCTATGGGTGGGACCAGGAAGGGGGGTGGTTACACCCCCTTTCCTTTGTCCAGGTCTCACTGGAGCTGGGGCTGGGCTGCCCCAGAACCGGTTTGACCGGATTATGCAAGGGGAAGCCTTGTGCTCCCCAGGCACTGTCTGGTTTCATTCAAACCTCCCTGCTACAATCCACTATCTCCTGTCTGGGGTGGTGTCACACCTCCCTGTGACAGGAAATCCTTTGTCCAGGCCTCCTCTGCTGAGTTTCGGTCAGCAGCAGGAGGTCAGACATGTGTCTGTGGCAGAAGCATCCATTTTGTGGATCTGAGGCTCTTTTAAAAATCAACCGCATTTTAGCAAAAGTAACATGTCGTCCCCTCTAGAGGGGTGGAATGCTACCCCCGTCGCCAGGACTGGCGAGGGGGTAGTATTCCAATTCGTATGACACCTTACACGACATGTTTTGATAAAGCCAAACCAAAGTTGACATATAACCGCGAGGATTATAATGCACTTAATAGTATATGGTTTGGCATTATCCCGGAACAGCTAAGGGAATTGGTCCTGACAGCTGCAGACAGGCTCAGCTCATGCTAGAGCACCATCTCACATTAAACCACGCACTCTGCCTTCAGGATTGTTAAGGCCTGCCATAGGAGTGGCTCACAGGTTTATATGTGTCCAGATAGGTTTAGATATAGGCATACTATATCTAAGCAAGGGGTGATTACACCACCTTGCCCCAGCTGAGTGATCAGCCAGTTGTGTCAATTTTAGATAGCCAGCCAGGGGTGGCAAAAGATATGCTGCAGCCCCTGGTAGGCCTTGGATGCACCTATGCCCTGGGCACCTATAGTGCTCTGTACAGGGGCTGATAAGGTGACCCAAGCCAATCTAGTTATGCACCTAGGGTACATGGAATCCATTTTACAGAGAGAGCAGATAGCCTGGGGCCCTGATTAGCAGGGAACCAGGCCAACTAAGTCGAAAGCCAGCTAAACACAAGGCAAAAAATCTGGGGTAACCATAGTCAGGTAGCCACCTTCCTACATAACCCCCCCCCAAACGAAAGGAGATAAGGCTATCCTTGGCCAGGTAAGCCTATATTGCCTGAGTGGCCATATAAGGAAGTACCTGCACTAGCATGGGTACCCCCTGTCTCATGGTCCACTAAGCAGTCCCTCACCCTAGGGGTATTAGAGGGTCTCCACCATAGGGAATCACTACCTTGGATGTGTTTATGCAAAGTTAAAGGCTGGTTTGGATATGGAGTATTGAAGTGAGGCCCCACTAATTTTGGGCTCAACTTCCTCCAATTATCTTCCACCATGTGTGCCTTTCTTTCTTCAACTGAGTTGCACTGAGCTCTCAGGGTCAACCTCTGGCTACCTAAAGCTGGAGGCTGGGTCCCTCTGTGTGGCTTGCTGGAGGGACAGTTCAGGGTTGGGCCCTTTGGGTCCCAGGTTTGGCTGTGCCCAACAGAATCCATCTGTGGGAGGTCCCTAACTGTTTTTAAGGGGGCTCCCTCAGGAGTTTTTAAAGTTTTCACCTTACTTGGTGCCCCTAATCTGTTGATGGGGGTGCTTTATTTGACAGGGGGCCCTCTGGGTCGCACTGTCCTTCTTGTCCTCTGCAGCCCTGGGCTGACTAAGGCAAGGTAGAGAGGGGCAGGTTACCTGCTCCAGACTGGGTCCCACCTGAGAAGGGTCCACTGCCATCAGAGGCTCTGTCAGGCCAGGCCTAACAACCTCTGGGGCAGTTCCTTCATCAGGGGTAAGATCAGTTCCCTGAGGAGGCTGATCCTGTCCAAATGTCTGGTGAGGGGGAGATTTCTCTTCCTCCTCCATGCTCTCAGTTTGGGTGGAGTGATCCATCATTTCAGGCTTCACAACACACATATCTGTTTGAGTTTGGGCTGTGGCCATCACAGCCCCACCAACCTTTTCAGGAGGAGACTCAGTTTGGGTTTCTGCTGTTATCATAACAGCTTTGCTATTCTGTTTGGGAAGAGCTTTTGTTAAAGATGGGGCAGAGAGTTGCTCAGCCCTACCAACCTTTTCAGGAAGGACATCTTGGATTGGGGCTATAGCAAGTACAGCCCCACTAACCTTTCCATTAGAGTTTACCATTCTAGAATGGATTTCCTGTTCAACCTCAGCCCAGGCTGAGATTTCTAAATCATTGCCCAGTAGGCAGTCTACAGGCAAGTTTGGTGACACTGCCACTCTCTTTGGGCCAGTGACACCTCCCCAGCTGAGACTTACTACTGCCATGGGATGATTTGTTTGGATACCATCAATGTTTGTTACCTGGTATGTGGCACCTGGTAAAAGTTGCTTAGAGGGGACTATACAGTCAGCCACCATGGTGATGCTAGCCCCTGTGTCTCTAAAGGCTTCAACTTTCAAACCATTGATGATGGGTTCTTGTCTATATTTGCTCAAGGTATTTGGGCAAACAGAGAAGTTGGCAAACCCCATGCCAGTCTCATAAACAAGATCATTTGGGGATGGGGACCTGGATAGGCCAGGGTCCTCCTGGGCTCCAAAAGTAAACCCACCCAGATTCCTGGGTGTGCTCCCACTTCCTGGGGGATTACTGCTGACAGTAACAGGAGGTGTTGGAGCTGGCTTTGGAGGTATTTTCTCTTTATTGCCATTCTTGGGACAACAGTTGTCTGTTTTGTAATGCCCAACCTGTTTACAGGCATGACAATAAGGCTTTTTCTCTGTTGAAGAAGGGTCTTGGGACCCACCCCCATTCTTGGAGTTTTGGGGCCCTGGGGAAGTGTTTTCTTTACTTTTATCCCCACCCTTATCTTGAGGCTTGGTAGACTCCTTCTTCTGGTTATTGTCCTGATTCTTAGGCCTAATCCTGGTTCTGACCCATTTATCTGCCCTCTTTCCCAATTCTTGGGGAGAGGTCAAATCTGAGTCCACCAGGTGCTGGTGTAAGAGCTGGTTCTGACAATTACTAAGGATCTGCTCCCTCATAATCAAATTATACAATCCTGTGAAGTCATGTACTTTGCTGCCATTTAGCCAACCCTCCAGAGCCTTAGTTGCACAATCAACAAAATCAGTCCAGTCCTGAGTCTGTGTCTTCTGGGTATCTCTGAACTTTAACCTATACTGTTCAGTGGTTAAGCCAAACCCATCTATTAGAACACTCTTCAGGACTTTGTAATTGCTGGCATCCTCATGTCTGACAGTGAGGAGCCTATCTCTCCCTTTCTCTGAAAAGGAGTACCATAAGATTGCTGCCCACTGTTCCTCAGGAACCTGCTGTACCATGCAGGCTCTCTCCAGAGCAGTCATCCATTTGTGGATGTCATCCCCTTCCTTGTAGGGGGGCACAATCTTTGTCAGGTTTCTACTATCATAGGACCTGGGTTTCTCTTTAGGAATTTTGCTGCCACCAGTGGCATCTAAGCCACACAATTTTCTTTCTCTTGCTAAAGCAAGTTTAGCTTGAGCCAAGGCTACCTCTTCCCTCTCTATCTGGAGTTGGACAGCCCTCATCCTGGCCCTATGCTCTTTTCTCTGGGAGGGAGTCATCCCTCTTTGAGATTCTCTTGAGGCACTAGAAAGATGAGAGTCCCTTGATTGAGATCTCACCCTCCTGTTGCCTGGGAGAATTTGGTTATGAGATCTGGAGTGGTGCTGGCCCTCTCCATTCTCATGTAGGTCCAGGTTGGCCTGGTTAAGCCTGGCAACCTGTACCTGGTTTCCCCTCTGATCCTGATCTTCAGGCTCTTCTAAATCAGAGCCTTCCTCTTCCTCTTCCTCTTCTTCATCTTCTGGAAGATTCTCATTCTCAGGGGAGTGTATCCCTTCACCTGAATCTAAGGGAGCCTGACTCACCTTATCTAAGTCATCCTTTTCTAGGATAGCTATTAGGGAAGGAATGGTAGGGCCTCTGCCCCTTTTTAGCCCCCTGGCTGTGCACAAGGCACTCAGGTCTTTGTGGCTAAGGTTGTCATATCTGGATGTTGTCCCTATAGGATCAACTATTACAGGAGCAGAGCCTGAGGCTCTACCTGTATCAGACATGACTGCTAGTGAGGTGTAAGTGATGCACTTACCTACACTAAGTGGTTTCCTACTGTACCTTGCTAGTGAGTTGTAGTCAGGGTGTGCTAATCCCTTTAATCTACAACTACTAAGTTCAGTAGAACTTAATATGCTAAGCTTTTGATTTATATGTACCTAGAGGTACTTGATGTGATCTTTCAATTTGATAAAGATTGCAATGGTAAAACAAACAGCAAGCTCAAATCCGCACCGCTGCACACCAATGTGAGAAGTTGGCCTGATATGTAGTGTTTCCAATTCTGGAACCACTTGGTATCAGTCCAAACAAACCCCAAAGATGTCAGGTTGTAAGTCAACCTTGTAGACAAGCTATCCTAATGGTAGCATGGACTAAGCAGCCTTAAAGGCTTAACTTAAGAGGTCGTGTTAAGCGAGCTGTTTTACCACATACAATCCTGTAATCAAATGAAAGGACACCACACAAGTATATATTGTAAAAATATATGTATTTATTTCTAAATTACTCCCCAGTACTCTTTATGAGGAAAGGTGCACAAGCGTTAAATCAAAAGCACAGTAAAACATATAAAGTTGCACAATTATGGATGAGGGCGGGTGGCCACTCAGACCATATACTAAAAAAGTGGTATAAGGAACACTTATCGAACAGTGGTTAGGCCTAGGGCCTAGAGATTCGCTGGGAGCAGTCAGGACTAGCAATGCTGAAGTCGGGAGTAGCCCACAGGAGACGGGTGCAGCACGGAAAGTGCGGCTCGCACCAATGTAAAGTCAATGGTGCGTAAAAGTTGGATAAAGTGAATTAAATTATACTTCCGCTGAACCTAGGAACACAAAACTTTAGACACAGACCCTAGAGGTGTGTACCAGTGTAAGGACACCGGCGTTGCAAAGTTACCTCACCCACAGGCCGTGGGTGCACAGGGTCGAAGTGGCGTCGGGTTCTGTCACGCAGGCTCTTGGTGCTTGGAGCTGTTGCAGCTGCAGGCAATGTGAAGCAGAAGTGTCCGGTGGATCCAAGGGTGGATCTGAAGTGGTGAAGACCTGAAAGCAGAGGGGACAATGTTCAAAGTCACTGACCAGTGACCACCGTGGAACCAGATTGGAACCAGGCAAAGTCGGGTGCAAACAGGTGATCAGGGGTTGCTTCTCTCTGCAGCCACGTGGACACGAAGAGGTCAAGGACGTCCAGGAGTCGATCACGAGCTGTCCCTCAAAGGCTCTAGCTGATGGCGGTGTCGGCAACTCGATTGAAGCAAACAAGCCTTGGCTAATGCAAGCCACGGGGAAAGTAAAAAAGGCTTATTACTCGGACCAGCAAGGTCAGAGCGGGTACTCCTTTCTACAGGAGCGAGGGCAGGTCTGGAGCAACCAGACCCACAGTGTAAATCGTAGGTTTCGTCGCCAAGATGGCCGCTGACCACGTGACAAGCGGCCGGGATGGCGAGTCGAGTGGCAAAAAGCAAAAGGGCCCCACGCAGATCGTGGAGATGCTGGAGGGCTGGTCTTTAGAGCAAATGCTGCTCGGTTGTGGGGCTACTCAAACCCCAAAGCACAGAGTCGAGGGTGCCTCGGGTGCAGCGCAGTCAGCGTCTCGGGGGTCTTTCAAGATGGCCGCTCCCACGTCTCTCGGTGCCTCCACGGGTCCCTTCTTTGCAGGGACTGTGGATCGGGCTGAGGAAAGTCTGGGAAGCTGGGTCTTGTCAGGCTCTGCACTCGGACTCCGGCGGGAGGCGGCGGCAAAGCAGACGTCGAGGTGCTGGGTGGTACCTGTGTTCACAGGGTGGCCCCTCCTAGGCCACAAGGGAGATTCTCTTCAGTCTTCTATCATCAGAATGTCGAAGTCCAGTCGTCTTCTTAGTTTAAAGTTGATTTCAGGATGATCTGAGTTGCATTGGCACTGCTCCCCCTCTTATTCCAATCTGAGGGGTGGATCTCCTGCTAGGTCCCTCCCCTATGGGTGGGACCAGGAAGGGGGGTGGTTACACCCCCTTTCCTTTGTCCAGGTCTCACTGGAGCTGGGGCTGGGCTGCCCCAGAACCGGTTTGACCGGATTATGCAAGGGGAAGCCTTGTGCTCCCCAGGCACTGTCTGGTTTCATTCAAACCTCCCTGCTACAATCCACTATCTCCTGTCTGGGGTGGTGTCACACCTCCCTGTGACAGGAAATCCTTTGTCCAGGCCTCCTCTGCTGAGTTCCGGTCAGCAGCAGGAGGTCAGACATGTGTCTGTGGCAGAAGCATCCATTTTGTGGATCTGAGGCTCTTTTAAAAATCAACCGCATTTTAGCAAAAGTAACATGTCGTCCCCTCTAGAGGGGTGGAATGCTACCCCCGTCGCCAGGACTGGCGAGGGGGTAGTATTCCAATTCGTATGACACCTTACACGACATGTTTTGATAAAGCCAAACCAAAGTTGACATATAACCGCGAGGATTATAATGCACTTAATAGTATATGGTTTGGCATTATCCCGGAACAGCTAAGGGAATTGGTCCTGACAGCTGCAGACAGGCTCAGCTCATGCTAGAGCACCATCTCACATTAAACCACGCACTCTGCCTTCAGGATTGTTAAGGCCTGCCATAGGAGTGGCTCACAGGTTTATATGTGTCCAGATAGGTTTAGATATAGGCATACTATATCTAAGCAAGGGGTGATTACACCACCTTGCCCCAGCTGAGTGATCAGCCAGTTGTGTCAATTTTAGATAGCCAGCCAGGGGTGGCAAAAGATATGCTGCAGCCCCTGGTAGGCCTTGGATGCACCTATGCCCTGGGCACCTATACTGCTCTGTACAGGGGCTGATAAGGTGACCCAAGCCAATCTAGTTATGCACCTAGGGTACATGGAATCCATTTTACAGAGAGAGCAGATAGCCTGGGGCCCTGATTAGCAGGGAACCAGGCCAACTAAGTCGAAAGCCAGCTAAACACAAGGCAAAACATCTGGGGTAACCATAGTCAGGTAGCCACCTTCCTACACCGGGTGTCCTCAAAGGGGACAGGAGGGGATTCCCAAAGGACTGGTCAGGGCGCTCCCCAGAAGAAAGAGGGGGAGACAAAAAGAGGGAGTTCTCGAAAGGCCCCAAAAACAGTTTCCAAGGAAGGGGATCAGGTTTCACTCCTAAGGTTAACCCACAAACCCCCCCCCCACCCCATCCTGACCATAGTCAGCAGCCAAGGGTTTTCCGCTGTTATGAATGTGGTGGGGTTGGGCACTATAAAGGAGATACAAAGTGCCCAAAGAGACCACCCCCTCCCACTGGAGGAAAAACCCCGGGAATGGACAGTGTAGTGCTCGGGGAGGAGTTGCCTCTAGATGAGGGAGGTGAGTGGGCGGGAATAACCTTAGTGTCCCTGGGGGACAGCGAGATGGTTCCTAAGATCCAGGTGCCCCCAAATACCACCAAGTATGGGCAGTGGGTCACCATCAATGGCCAGAGAGGGGAAGCTCTGAGGGACACAGGTGCCAGTATGACTATGGTAAGGAGTCAGCTGGTGTCCCCAGAGCAGGTGATCCCAAACGTACCCCACCCCGCCGCAATGGCTGACGGCAGACTAGGTCACTACCCTGTGGCTGAAGTTCCCTTTGAGTGGGGAGGGGTCGCAGGTCTCCTTCGAGTTGCGGTGAGCCCTGCTGTGCCAGTCGATTGTCTGTTGGAGAATGACCTGGAGCACAATGCTTGGAAGGAGGTAGAATACCGGACTCATTCAGAGATGCTGGGTACACCTGATTGGACCGGTGCAAGCACACAGTCCGCGACTGCCCGGAGGGGGAGTTCGCCAGGACTGGAGCCTGGAACAAAGGCACAGCCGGCTGCCAAAAAGGGGAAGATCCGGGGACAGGGGAAACCTGCCTCGGCATCCACACCCCGTGAGATGGATGGGACACCTGAGGTGGTGGACCCAGAGTCCACGGAGGGGGGTGTTGTCTGTAGGAAGGTGGATATCTGACTATGGTTACCCCCAAACTTTTAGCCTGGTGTTTAGCTGGTTTTTGACTTAGTTGCCCTGGGATCCTGCTATTCAGGGCCCCAGGCCGATTGCTCTCTCCTTAAAATGGACTCCATGTACCTTAGGTGCATAAAACAATTGGAATTGGTTCACCTTATAGGCCCCTGTAACAGTGTACCATAGGTACCCAGGGCATAGGTGTAGCCAAGGCCTACCAGGGGCTGCAGCATGTATTGTGCCACCCCTGGCCTGGCCTCCATATTTGACACAACTGGCTGATCACTCAGCTGGGGTAAGTTGGTGTAATCACCTCTTGCTTAGATATAGTATCCCTATATCTAACCCTAAACTGGACACATATGTTCCTATCAGCCACTCCTATGGAAGGCCTCATCAATTCTGGAGGCAGAGTGCTTGGAAATATGTGAGAGGGTGCTCTAGCGTGAGCTGAGCCTGTCTGCAGCTGTCAGGAACCACTCCCTAAGCTGTTCTGGGATATTGCCATACCATATACTCTTAAGTGCATTATAATCCTCGCGGTTATATGCTATCTTTGGTTTGGCTTTATCAAAATATGTCGAGTAAGGTGTCATACAAATTGGAATACTATCCCCTCGACAGTTCTGTCGACGGGGATAGCATTCCACCCTTCTAGAGGGACACGACATGTGTGTAGCCTTAACCCCGGTTAAAGTTAACCAGAGCCTCAGCATCACACAATGGATGCTGCCACCACAGACACATGTCTGACCTCCTGCTGCTGGGAGTCCTTCCAGCGAGGAGGGCCTGGACAAAGAGTTTCCTGCCTGGGGAGGTGCGAGCACCACCCCAGACAGGGTTTTGTGTATTGGGTAGGACAGGGCTGAATAGATTGAAACATGCCTGGGGCACACAAGGTGTCCCTGTGCATAAGCCAGCCCAAACCGGTTCTGGGGCTTTCCAGCCCCAGTCCTGGTGAGGAGCTGGACAAAGGAGAGGGGGTGTAACCACTCCCCTTCCTGGTCCCACCCAGAGGAGGGGACCTAGTAGGTGATCCACCCCTCAGATTGGGAATAAGAGTGGGAGCAGTGCCATTGCACAGCAGATCATCCTGAATCAACTTTACACGAAGTAGAAGACTGGACTTCGACATTCTGCTGCACAGAAGACTGAAGAGAATCTCCCTTGTGGCCTAGGAGTGGCCACCCTGTGAACACAGGTACCAACCAGCAACTCGACGTCTGCTTTGCCGCCGCCTCCCGCCGGAGCCCAAGCCCAGAGCCCGACAAGAACCAGACTCCCAGACCTCTCAGAGCCCGATCCACAGTCCCTGCAAAGAAGGGACCCGTGGAGGCACCGAGTGACGTGGAACCGGACCTCTTGGAAGACACTCGAAAAGCTGACTGCGCAGCTTCTGAGGCATCCTTGACGTTGTGCTTTGGGGACTGAGAACCCCCACCACCGAGCAGCCCTTGCACCGAAGATCAGCCCTCCAGCATCTCCACGATCTGCGTGGGGCCCTTTTGCATTGTGCCACTCGACGCGCCATCCCGGCCACTAGCCACGTGGTCAGCGGCCATCTTGGCGACGAAACCAACGATTTACACAGCAGGTCTGGTTGCTCCAGACCTACCCAAGCTCCTGTAAAAAGGAGCACCCGCTCTGACCTTGCTGGTCCGAGTGTTAAGCATCTTTCAACTTCTGCCTGGCTTGCCTTTGCCAAGGCCTGTTTGCTCCGATCAAGTTGCCGACACAGCCAACAGCGAGAAGCCTGCGTAGGACAGCTCGTGACCGACTCCTGGACGTCCTCGACCCCGGGTATCCACGTGGCTGCAGAAAGAAGCTACCCGACAACGCCTGTTTGCACCCGACATCGCCTGGTTCCAATCTGGTTCCACGGTAGTCACTGGCTAGTGACTTTGAACACTGTCCCCTCTGCTTTCAGGTCTTCACATCTTCAGATCCACCCTTGGATCCACCGGAACTCTTCACATCGAGCCGCCTGCAGCATCTTCAGCTCCAAGCACCATCGACCAGCGTGACGAAACCCAACACTACTTCGACCCTGTGCACCCGCTTCCTGTGGGTGAGGTAACTCAGCTCCGCTGGTGCTCCTGCACTGGTACACATCTCAAGGGCCTGTGTCTTAAGTTTCAGCTCCGTAGGTCACTCGGAAGGTTCCTAACTTTCTAACTTTGTACTTTTTACGCACCATAGACTTTACATTGGAAAGTGCGTGCACTTTGAACACTGCACCCGAGTCCCGTGGGCCTCTCCCGACTTAGTCACTGCTAGTCTCGAATAGCTCCAGCGATTCCCGAGGCCCTAGGCCTGTTCACTTTCCTATTGGTATCTCTTATACCACTTTCTTAGTATATGGTTTAGGTGGCCCCTAGGGCTCATCCATATTGTGAAACTTTTGTGTATTTTAAACTGTCTTGTGATTTAACGCTTGTGCTTCTGTGCTCATAAAGAGTCCAGGGGATTTTATAGTTAATAAATCAATATATATTTTCAATATATATCTGTGTGGTGTCCCTTTCATTTGGTATTCAAGGGGGTTGTGTATGGTATAACAGCTGGCTTCACATGCCTTTCAGAGTTTAGCCTAAGACTGCTTTGTCCACGTTACCACTAGGATAACTGGTCTACAAGGTTGAATTACAACCATCATCATAAGGGTTGCTTGGCATGGTACAAAGTGATCACTAAGAATTAGTGAGCATTATATACCAGGCCAACTTCTCACATTGGTGAGCAGCGGATTGGGATCTGAGCTTGCTGTTGTTTTACCATTACAATCTTTGAGATTATCATTTGAAAGATCATACAGGTACCTGCTAGGTACATATAAAACAAGACTAGTATACTTAAGTTCTACTGAACTTAGTTGTTGTAGAGCAAAGGGAGTAGCACACCCTAGCTACAACTACTAGATAGGTTTAGTAGGTAAACACCAGTGTAGGTAGATTGCAACACATCCACCCACACTAGAGCAATGTCTGGAGCAGAGGGTTCCACTGGGAATGTCTCTGTTGAGAGTGACCCTCCAAGGGCACCATCCAAATTTGCTATTTTTTCCTTTAAGGAATTAAGACAGCTTTGTGTCTTAAGGGGTCTGAAGACAGGGCCTTCCCCTACTACAGACCACCTAAGAGAGCTCTTAGACCAGTCTGAGACTCTAAAGCCCTCTAAGGGAAACCCCACAGGGAATGCTGAAGGAGGCCATCCTTCAGAGGATGACACTGTAGACACCCCTGCCCCTATCATCCTGGTAGATGAGGAAGCCTCCACCACTGGAGCTCCTCAGGTAGATGAGGAGGAAGAGGAAGAGGAAGAGGAGGAGGTGGAAAGCAGTGAGTCAGATGATGACAGAAATAGTCAGGTGCTGGTCAGTAGACTGAACCAGGCTAACTTAAGCTTACTTGGGAATGAATCAGGTAACAACCCATTCAGACCCCCAGGTGGACTTAACCAGAGGCCTAGGAGGAGAAGGACTCACTCAGGTGACTCTGACAACTCCCATGCTTCTAGAGGCTCTCATGGTCACTCTAGAAGAGAGATGACTAGCCCTCAGAGAAGGGAACATGAGGCCAAAATGAGAGAGGCTGCTTTGAGGATCCAGAGACAAGAGTTAGAAGTTGCCCTGGCCCAAGAGAAACTTGCTAGAGCAAGACAGCCTAGAGAGAGTGGGGTAATAGAACCCACTGGTGGCAGCAATATCCAGAAGGATAAAGACAGGTCCTTTGATACAAGAAACCTGAGTAAGATTGTGCCCCCCTACAAAGCTGGGGATGATATCCACAAATGGATGACTGCACTTGAGAGAGCCTGCATGGTACAGCAGATCCCTCAGGAGCAGTGGGCAGCAATCTTGTGGCTCTCCTTTGAAGGTAGAGGCAGAGACAGACTCCTCACAGTTAGTGATGGGGATTCTACAAACGATATGGTCCTGAAGAGTGCTCTGATTGATGGGTTAGGCTTAACCACTGAACAGTACAGGTTAATGTTCAGAGATACCCAGAAGACACAGACTCAGGACTGGTCTGAATTTGTTGAGTGTGCCACTAAGGCTCTGGAGGGCTGGTTGCTGGGAAGTAAGGTTACTGACTATACAGGATTGTATAATTTAATTATGAGAGAGCAAATCTTAAGTAATTGTCAAAATCAGCTTCTACATCAGCACCTGGTTGACTCTGATCTGACCTCCCCACAAGAATTGGGTAGGAGGGCAGACAAATGGGTCAGAACCAGGATCAGGCCTAAGAACCAGGGTGGTGACCAAAAGAAAGAGACTACCAAGCCTCAAGAGAAGGGTGGGGATAAAAGTAAGGAAAAGACTTCCCCAGGGCCCCAAAACTCCAAGAATGGGGGTGGGTCCCAAGACACTTCTACAACCCAGAAAAAGCCTTATTGTCATACCTGTAAACAGGTTGGGCATTACAAAACAGATAGCTGTTGTCCCAAGAATGGCAATAAAGAGAATATACCTCCAGGTAAGGCTCCAACACCTCCTGTCACTGTTAGCAGTGGTCCCCCAGGTGGTGGGAGCACCCCCAAGAATTTGGGTGGGTTTACTTTTGGAGGACAGGTGGACTCTGGCCTATCCAGGTCCCCTAACACAGATACTCTTGTCTATGAGACTGGCATGGGGTTTGCCAATTTCACTGCTTGCCCAAACACTTTGAGCAAGTATAGACAGGAGCCCCTCATCAATGGCTTGAAAGTTGAGGCCTTCAGAGACACAGGGGCTAGCATCACCATGGTGGCTGAATGTCTAGTCCCCTCAAGGCAACTTTTACCTGATGCCAGATATCAGGTGACAAACATTGATGGCATAGAATCCAATCATCCCATGGCAGTAGTCAATCTTAGCTGGGGAGGTGTCACTGGCCCAAAGAGAGTGGCAGTGTCAGCAAACTTGCCTGTAGATTGCCTACTGGGTAATGATTTGGAAATCTCAGCCTGGGCTGAGGTTGAACAGCAAACCCATTCTAGAATGGTAAATCTCCATGGAAAGGTTAGTGGGGCTGTAATGGCTACAGCCCCAATTCAAGATGTCCTTCCTGAAAAGGTTGGGAGGGCTGAGCAAACCTCAGCCCCATCTTTAGATAACTTCCCTCCCGAAGAGAGTAGCAGGGCTGTACTGATAACAGCCCATACCCAAACTGAGTCTCCTCCTGAAAAGGTTGGTGGGGCTGTGATGGCCACAGCCCAAACTCAAACTGATACATGGGTAGTGAAGCCTGAAATGATGGATCACTCCACCCAAACAGAGAGCATTGAGGAGGAAGAGAAATCTCCCTCCCACCAGACTTTAGGAAAGGATCAGCCTCCTCAGGGAACTGATCTTACCCCTGACGAAGGAACTGTCCCAGAGGTTGTTAGGCCTGGCCTAACAGAGCCTCTGATGGCAGTGGACCCTTCTCAGGTGGGACCCAGTCTGGAGCAGGTAACCTGCCCCTCTCTACCTTGCCTTACTCAGCCCAGGGCTGCAGAGGACAAGAAGGACAGTGAGACCCAAAGGGCCCCCTGTCAAATAAAGCACCCCCATCAACAGATTAGGGGCACCGAAACTAGTAGCCCTAGTGAGGTGCAAACTTTAAAAACTCCTGAGGGATTCCCCTTAAAAGTAGTTAGGGACCTCCCCCAGATGGATATTGTTGGGCACAGCCAAACCTGGGACCCTAAGGGCCCAAACCTGAACTGTCCCTCCAGTAAGCCAAACAGACGGACTCAGCCTCCAGCTTTAGGTAGCCAGAGGTTGACCCTGAGAGCACAGTGCAACTCAGTCAAAGAAAGAAAGGCACACATGGTGGAGAGTGATTGGAGGAAGCTGAGCCCTACAGAGGAGACTCACTTCAGTACTCCATCTCAACACCAGCCTTTGACTTTGCAAAGACACACCACAGGTAGAGATTCCCTATGGTGGAGACCCTCAGATACCCTTAGGGTGAGGGATTGCTTAGTGGACCATGAGACAGGGGGTTACCAAGCCAGAGCTGGTACTTCCTTATATGGCCACTTAGGCAATATAGGCTTACCTGGTCAAGGATAGCCTTATCTCCTTTCGTTTGGGGGGGGTTATGTAGGAAGGTGGATATCTGACTATGGTTACCCCCTTTTGCCTGGTGTTTAGCTGGTTTTTGACTTAGTTGGCCTGGGATCCTGCTATTCAGGGCCCCAGGCCGATTGCTCTCTCCTTAAAATGGACTCCATGTACCTTAGGTGCATAAAACAATTGGAATTGGTTCACCTTATAGGCCCCTGTAACAGTGTACCATAGGTACCCAGGGCATAGGTGTAGCCAAGGCCTACCAGGGGCTGCAGCATGTATTGTTCCACCCCTGGCCTGGCCTCCATATTTGACACAACTGGCTGATCACTCAGCTGGGGTAAGTTGGTGTAATCACCTCTTGCTTAGATATAGTATCCCTATATCTAACCCTAAACTGGACACATATGTTCCTATCAGCCACTCCTATGGAAGGCCTCATCAATCCTGGAGGCAGAGTGCTTGGAAATATGTGAGAGGGTGCTCTAGCGTGAGCTGAGCCTGTCTGCAGCTGTCAGGAACCACTCCCTAAGCTGTTCTGGGATATTGCCATACCATATACTCTTAAGTGCATTATAATCCTCGCGGTTATATGCTATCTTTGGTTTGGCTTTATCAAAACATGTCGAGTAAGGTGTCATACGAATTGGAATACTATCCCCTCGACAGTTCTGTCGACGGGGATAGCATTCCACCCTTCTAGAGGGACATGACATGTGTGTAGCCTTAACCCCGGTTAAAGTTAACCAGAGCCTCAGCATCACAAAATGGATGCTGCCACCACAGACACATGTCTGACCTCCTGCTGCTGGGAGTCCTTCCAGCGAGGAGGGCCTGGACAAAGGGTTTCCTGCCTGGGGAGGTGCGAGCACCACCCCAGACAGGGTTTTGTGTATTGGGTAGGACAGGGCTGAAGAGATTGAGACATGCCTGGGGCACACAAGGTGTCCCTGTGCATAAGCCAGCCCAAACCGGTTCTGGGGCTTTCCAGCCCCAGTCCTGGCGAGGAGCTGGACAAAGGAGAGGGGGTGTAACCACTCCCCTTCCTGGTCCCACCCAGAGGAGGGACCTAGTAGGTGATCCACCCCTCAGATTGGGAATAAGAGTGGGAGCAGTGCCATTGCACAGCAGATCATCCTGAATCAACTTTACACGAAGAAGAAGACTGGACTTCGACATTCTGCTGCACAGAAGACTGAAGAGAATCTCCCTTGTGGCCTAGGAGTGGCCACCCTGTGAACACAGGTACCAACCAGCAACTCGACGTCTGCTTTGCCGCCGCCTCCCGCCGGAGCCAGAGCCCAGAGCCCAACAAGAACCAGACTCCCAGACCTCTCAGAGCCCGATCCACAGTCCCTGCAAAGAAGGGACCCGTGGAGGCACCGAGTGACGTGGGACCGGACCTCTTGGAAGACACTCGAAAAGCTGACTGCGCAGCTTCTGAGGCATCCTCGACGTTGTGCTTTGGGGACTGAGAACCCCAACCACCGAGCAGCCCTTGCACCGAAGATCAGCCCTCCAGCATCTCCACGATCTGCGTGGGGCCCTTTTGCATTGTGCCACTCGACGCGCCATCCCGGCCACTAGCCACGTGGTCAGCGGCCATCTTGGCGACAAAACCGACAATTTACACAGCAGGTCTGGTTGCTCCAGACCTACCCAAGCTCCTGTAAAAAGGAGCACCCGCTCTGACCTTGCTGGTCCGAGTGTTAAGCATCTTTCAACTTCTGCCTGGCTTACCTTTGCCAAGGCCTGTTTGCTCCGATCAAGTTGCCGACACCGCCAACAGCGAGAAGCCTGCGTGGGACAGCTCGTGACCGACTCCTGGATGTCCTCGACCCCGGGTATCCACTTGGCTGCAGAAAGAAGCTACCCGACAACGCCTGTTTGCACCCAACATCGCCTGGTTCCAATCTGGTTCCACGGTAGTCACTGGCTAGTGACTTTGAACACTGTCCCCTCTGCTTTCAGGTCTTCACATCTTCAGATCCACCCTTGGATCCACCGGAACTCTTCACATCGAGCCGCCTGCAGCATCTTCAGCTCCAAGCACCATCGACCAGCGTGACGAAACCCGACACTACTTCGACCCTGTGCACCCGCTTCCTGTGGGTGAGGTAACTCAGCTCCGCCGGTGCTCCTGCACTGGTACACATCTCAAGGGCCTGTGTCTTGAGTTTCAGCTCCGTAGGTCACTCGGAAGGTTCCTAACTTTCTAACTTTGTACTTTTTACACACCATAGACTTTACATTGGAAAGTGCGTGCACTTTGAACACTGCACCCGAGTCCCGTGGGCCTCTCCCGACTTAGTCACTGCTAGTCTCAAATAGCTCCAGCGATTCCCGAGGCCCTAGGCCTGTTCACTTTCCTATTGGTATCTCTTATACCACTTTCTTAGTATATGGTTTAGGTGGCCCCTAGGGCTCATCCATATTGTGCAACTTTTGTGTATTTTAAACTGTCTTGTGATTTAACGCTTGTGCTTCTGTGCTCATAAAGAGTCCAGGGGATTTTATAGTTAATAAATCAATATATATTTTCAATATATATCTGTGTGGTGTCCCTTTCATTTGGTATTCAAGGGGGTTGTGTATGGTATAACAGCTGGCTTCACATGCCTTTCAGAGTTTAGCCTAAGGCTGCTTTGTCCACGTTACCACTAGGATAACTGGTCTACAAGGTTGAATTACAACCATCATCATAAGGGTTGCTTGGCATGGTACAAAGTGATCACTAAGAATTAGTGAGCATTATATACCAGGCCAACTTCTCACATTGTCTCCCTGGAGGACCTACCTATCCCTGCGGAATGGCATGTGGAGGGAGGACCTACCAGGGAAGAGTTTTGTCAGGGGCAGAAGGAGTGCCCTACCCTTGAGGGTCTGAGGCGACAGGCCGAAGCCCAGGCAGCAGGTAACATTGCAGGGAACTTCCACATCTACTGGGAGGATGGTCTTCACTACAGTGAACCCAAGGCTCCAGTGCACGGTTCGTCACGGGCCTTGGTAGTTCCCCAACGTTACCGAGCCTTACTCTTGGAGTTGGCTCACGATATTCCCTTGGCAGGACACCTGGGTCAGGACAAGACCTTCGCCCGGCTTGTACCCCATTTCTATTGGCCTCAGATGAAGGTGGCGTCTGACAATTTCTGTAGGACATGTGTGTCTTGTCAAGCCAGTGGGAAAACAGGGGTTAAGCTGAAAGCTCCCCTGGAACCACTACCCGTCATTAGCACCCCCTTTGAAAGAGTGGGCATCGACATTGTTGGGCAATTGGATCCACCCACTTCAGCCAGTCACAGGTTTATCCTGGTTCTGGTGGATCATGCCACCCGGTACCCAGAGGCAATTCCTTTGAGGACCGTTACTGCACCTGCGGTGGCTCGGGCCCTGATGGGGATTTTTACCCGAGTGGGTTTCCCCAAGGAAGTTGTGTCTGACAGGGAGGCCAAATTCATGTCAGCATACATGCGGGTTATGTGGAAGCAATATGGGGTTACCTATCGGTTCTCCACCCCTTACCACCCCCAGACTAATGGTCTGGTGGAAAGGTTTAATAAAACCTTGAAGGGCATGATCAGAAGTCTGCCTGAGAGCCTGAGGAGGAAATGGGACGTCCTCCTACCCTGTCTGTTGTTCTCATACAGGGAAGTGCCACAGAAAGGAGTGGGCTTCAGCCCCTTCGAACTTCTGTAAGGGCACCCTGTCAGAGGACCTCTCAGCCTGGTGAAAGATGGATGGGAATAGACTCCCAGGAAGCTTCCTCAGGATGTGGTGAGCTACATGCTGGCCTTCCGTAGCCAAACGGCTAAGTTGTGGAAGCAAGCTTCTGACAACCTGGAAGCCAACCAGGCAGTTATGAAAGAGTGGTATGACCACAATGCTCACCCTGTGGGGTTGGAGCCTGGCCAGAAAGTGTGGGTCATGGAGCCTGAGAGCTTAGTGCCCTCCAGGATCGCTGGACAGGCCTCTTTGAGGTGATTGAGAAGAAGGGCAAGGTCACTTACTTAGTGGATCTTAAGACCCCCAGGCAGGCCCATCGGGTGCTCCATGTCAACCGCCTCAAACCCCACCATGAGAGGCCCGAAGTCATCTTGATGATGGTGACAGATGGAGCAGAGGAAGAGGAAAGTGAGCCTCTCCCTGATCTATTTTCGTCCCAAGAGAAGGATGGGTCGGTGGAGGGGATGATTCTCTCACCATCCCTAACTCCTGAACAGCGGAGGGACTGCCGTCAAGTCCTGGAGCAGTATTCCTCGCTGTTCTCCCTTATCCCGGGAAGGACCTACGTGTGTACCCATGATGTGGACACAGGGGACATCCCACCTGTGAAGTCCAAGACCTACCGGCTGTCAGATAAGGTGAAGCCCAGCATTCACAGTGAAGTCACCAAGATGCTGGAGCTGGGAGTGATTGAAGCTTCAAGCAGCCCCTGGTCCAGTCCGCTGGTTCTGGTACCAAAAGCTGCCCCGCCGGGCACCACTCCAGAACTCAGGTTCTGTGTGGATTACAGGGGACTGAATTCAGTGACAAAGACTGATGCTCATCCAATCCCTAGGGTGGAAGAGCTCATTGACCGGCTGGGAGCTGCCCAATATTGGGCCTCTGCATCCCCCCTGCTCTTTGAGGGTATCTCTTTTGGGACCGAGTGTTGGATGGTCCTACTTGTTGGGTCTTGGCTGATCTGTTCCCTTCTGAAACCTTGCAAACTGTCATTTTGCTGATTGTCTACTTCCTCGCCGCTTCCGCGCATCCCTTCGATAGTTCCGCCTTCTTCACAAGTGCCAATACTTCTTTGAGCGGAGCGGAGCCCTTGACCCACAATTTCTCTTAAATGGCCATGTTGGATGTATGCATTAAGATCTGGTCCCTTATCAGTTCGTCATGCAGCGTTCCAAACTTGCAGGTCACTGCTAGTTTCTGCAGGGCTGCAACGTATTCGTCGATCGATTCACCTCCGCCCTGTTTCCTCTGGAAGAAATTGCACCTGTCTATGGCTACACATACCACGGGTCGGTAGTGCGAGGCTAAATCTTCGATCGCATGTTGGAACTCATCTGTGTCCGTAGGAAGCCTGATCTTCTTCACCAGGTTGTCATATACCCTGATTCCCTCCGGGCCTAGGTTGTGCAGGAGTATCTTCTTCCTCCGGGAGCTCGAGTACGCCCCTTTGCTCTCTTCCTCGAGGACCGATAGGTAATTCAGAAAATACCTCTTCCAATCCTCCCATGGCATCGTTGGTTCCCCTCTCTTGGGTAAGAATGGGACCAGGTTGAGGAGGGAGGATGCTTGTGCACTCATTCTCCCTGCGTTGCGTTGGCCTGGGTTCTGCTGTGCGACGACGCTTGGCGGGCTTCCCGGTGCTTGTCTCTCTTCCTGTCTGTCTTCTTGTGCGGGGACTGGGCTTCCTTCCTCACTACCGGAGGTACCTGGGGAGTCCAGGGCTGTGTTCTGAGGTTTGTAGCTGGGTTTGGCTCTTTCCCTTCCACAGTTGACTGGTTCGTGGTGGGGCCTTCCGGGGATACCTCACACTCCTATACTCTTGCTCAATACCCCCTTGTTGTTCTCCCCCTTATGAGTGCCGTGGACGGGTTGTCATTTCCCTCCTGGTTTGCCTTCGCCCGTGTCTGCGGTGGTCTCCTTTCACTTTGTTGCTCTGTGGCCTTCTTGTGCGTGGTGCCTCCCCTTTCTGGTGCTCAGTGCGGTAATCAGCACTTACCCACTCTTGCCGGGCGCAATTTACACTCTCTGGTGGCCAGGTCGTGCCCAGTGTGCCACGCTCTTGCTGTTGGGGCACACATACACTCGTCCATCTGCCGCGCTCAAACTGATGTGGGTGGTCGGTAGTGCAGCGTGTGTTTCAGCGCTGCTACTCCATCTCATGCCTCGTCGCCATTGTAATGATACTCCTACACCAATGCAGTGTTGCTCAAGTGCATAAAATATGACGCTTAGCCTGTTTTCAGGATACGATTTTGTTTAATCACTCCGAGCGCCGGGGCGAGCGTCCGACGGGCTCGAAAGTTGCGGCTCTACAAAATGGCCGCAATTCCGTTCCGCCCGCGGCGCCTGCCCGGCAAACACTAGAACGTCAAGACAGATCAGTCTTTAATTTCCAGGTGAGCATCTATTTTGGTTCTTAAAAATTGAAATTATTTTAGACCCGGACCAAGACTCAGGTAGATCAGCACACCCCAGGAATGAATCGCTTAGCAAGTTCCTAAAGGTTGCCGAAGCAGAAGGCTCAGAACAGTAAAGATCCCCAGGTATCCTATGGCCCGGGGCTTTTCCGGGGGGGGGGGGGGGGGGGAGTTAATGACAAGAATCGTCTCGGACAATCAGACATGCCAACCCTCCCGATTCAGGCGTGAGACTACCGATTTGAAGGCTAGTCTCCCGCCTCCCGATTCCTGCAAGCAAAAACCCGATTCCTCTGGGTTTCAGCTGACAGGGCTTGGTATTGTGTAAAGTGCCAATTTTTCCAGAAATAGTCAGAGTGGCCATGCAGGGGCTCTAGAAGGGGTGAACAACCAACAAAGCGTAATTAACAAGGAAATGGTCTTTTAAAGACCTGTGAAGTATTGGGGGGGGGGGGGGGGGGGGGGGTCTGTGCGTTTGCACAAGAAGCTGTTTTAGCCCGGGCTGTCACACGGGGTGGGGGGGGGGGAGCATGCACTGCCAGGCCAGTGCACAACATTACCCTCTCTCTGCCTGCCATTGCGCTCCATGCTTCTGAAAGGTATGAAAAAACGTGCATTTGTGTTTCAAATGTCAAATCCTGCAGCAGCACACTTCCAAGGCCCATACATGCCAGTAACCCGATTCAAAGTCCCATTCTCCCGATTTTTTTTATTTTTTAAATCTCCCACTTTGCTCTTCTGAAATGTTGGCATGTATGGACAATGCTGCAACTATAAACTCTCTAATTGACATCTTCATGTCCCTGATTTCCTTTAGTGACAGCAAGAGACCATCTGACTCATGGTTGGTTTTTGAGTAGAGATCGGAACGCCCAGCCTGTTGGTTGGTGTCGCTAGCCTCCCTCATTATTATTATGAATGAAAAATTGTCTAGCATTCGCGACAAAGAATTTTCAATTCTATTAAGGACACGGAGGCGAGGATTATGCTTCTCTTATCTTTACTGGCAAAAACAGCAGCCAATAGAAACTTTAAACTTGCATGACCCCGGAAGGACAACCCCCTCCACTAGTCTGCACCAATCATTATCAAGTCCTGAACAATAATAGTCCATGTAAAACCGGAACCTTCCTCTTTCTTTGCGATGTCCTCCGCAGTCCAACCAAGACTGTAGCCCAACGTGGCAACTATCGCATTCTCTTGTCCGACGGGGAAAACTGCTCCACTGCCGAGATCCAACTCATTCCACAGGGTTCGTATTCAGGTCTGTTTGTGCTGATCTCCTGAAACGAAAAAATATGTCGTAATGGCTATTCCAGTAATCAGGAATACAACAAGCCATAACATCATTCGGGAGGGAAAATATACATCACATCTTCAAATGATATATCAATTACAGCATTGGCACCCGGGTGGGATAATCCTCGCCTCCGTGTCCTTAATAGAATTGAAAATTCTTTGTCGCGAATGCTAGACAATTTTTCATTCTATGTCAGTCCACGGAGGCTCTGATTATGCTAGTTTAAAGTGTCTCAACCACCACCGAGGCCACATCTACAATAGGCTTATGATAAAACGTTTTAAAAGTAGATTCAGAGGACCAATCAGCCGCAGTCATGATGTCCTGAAGCCGAGAACCGGCACCAAAGGATTTTGAGGCCATAGCCCCCCTCACAGAATGAGCTCCAAACTTGGAAGAATCAATACCCGCCAGGTCCAACAACCATGAGACCCACCTGGCCAGGGTAGCATTAGTGACTGGGCGGAAAGGCCTGACTAGCGAAATCAATAATTGACCAAAATCATTTCTAAACTCCCTAGTACAATCCTCATATACTTTCAGACATTTCACTACACACAATTTGCTGTGGTGAGGAAAAGCAGGGTAAGAAATACATTTCGAGTGTGATTTAGTACGTTTTGAGATAGTAAAGGAAACTCCCGTAGGAGTAAATACTCTACCTGCCAAATCCAGTGCTCGAATATCCGAGACTCGCCTACAAGAGATCAAGCATAACAGCATCGTAAGCTTCGCTGAGAGTTGTTTCCTAGACAAACCCTCATTAGCCGGCCACGCCGACAAAAAACGCAAGATGATGGAAACATCCCAAAGCTCCGTATATTTTGGTTGCGGAGGATTCAGCATTCGGATCCCCCTGACAACCTTACACACCAGAGGGTGTTCTCCGACAGGTCTACCATCCACGTGCGGATGTCCCGCCGAAATAGCTGACCGGAAGGTATTAACCGATCTGTATGCCAAGCCTGACCGAGCCAAATCTGACAAGAAATTCGCAATCATAGAGATCTGAGATCCCACCGGATCTCCCTGCCGCTCGTGACACCAACCAACCCATCGTCTCCAAGCAGACTCATATCGCTTGTGAGTGGAAGGCGCCCATGCCTGTGACAAGAAGAAGAGAGTGTCTTGAGAAACACCCGGCATTTGCCAACGTCTCCTGAAAGTCTCCACGCCATGAGAGACAACTGGTCCAGAAGTACCAGCGGATGTCGAAGGCCCACCGGATCTGTCAGAAGATCTGGAAACGATGAGATCCGCACCGGGGGTGCGCACGTCAGACTCATCGCTACCAGGAACCACGCCTGTGTTTTCCAACACGGGGAGATCAATATCACTTCGGCCTTCTGTCTCCGGATCTGCGCAAGGACCCTCGGGATCATGATAAACGGTGGAAAGGCATAAAGAATGCCCGTCGTCCATGACTGAAGAAAGGCGTCCGAGCTGCTCGCCAGGGGATCCGGACGCCAACTGAAAAAATTTGGTAGTTGTCTGTTGAGCCGTGAGGCAAACAGATCTATCACACATGGACCCCACAGGTGGTCCAAGGCCTTGAAAATTCTGGGATGCAGCATCCAGTCGCTGGCATCCCTCAAATACCGCGAGTTCCAGTCCGCTGTCACGTTGACTGAACCCGGAATGTACTCCGCTGTGACCGAAATCTGTCGATCCAGGCAATAATGCCAAAAGTCTTTGGCAATCTCCGCTAGGAGACGAGACCTGGTGCCTCCGAGGCGATTGATGTATCGAACCGCGGACACATTGTCCATGCGAAGTAGAATACAGCACGAAACTTTCAGCGGGGAAAGAGTCCGAATTGCAAAAGAACCCGCTAGGAGTTCCAAACAATTGATGTGGAGTTTCAACTCGTCGCGGGACCAACGGCCCCCGGTCTCCACTGAGCCGCAACGGGCACCCCAGCCCCAGCGACTCGCATCCGATTCTATCACAACCTCTGGGGTGGCAGCAAAGATGGCTCTGCCGTTCCAGGCTTCCAGATGCTCCAACCACCAGTTCATCTCCGTGCGCGCGTCCGTCGATAGCCGAACCTGCTGGGCGTAAGTCACACCCTTGCGAAGATGCAACGCCTTCAATCGCTGCATCGCCCTGTAGTGCAAGGGACCCGGAAAGATCGCTTGGATGGACGAGGCCAACAGTCCCACCAGGCGAGCCAAAGTCCTCAAGGAAATTGTCGGAGATGCCAACGCTCTCCTCAACTCCTTCTTGATCGCCAATCTCTTCTTGAGTGGGAGGAGTAATTGGGCCTTCACCGAATCTACTTGGAACCCCAAGAATTCCATTGTCTGTGAAGGTGTCAGAATGGACTTCTGCACGTTCAACAGGAATCCCAGGTCCTGAAGAAGACAAATTGTCCAAGACAAATGGAGGGATACTATCTCCGGAGAGGACCCCAGAATCAGGATGTCGTCTAGGTAGATGATCATCCTCACTCCCCTCTCCCTCAAGTACTGAACCACCGGTTTCATCAGCTTGGTGAAACACCAAGGAGCGGATGAGAGGCCAAAAGGCATGGCGGCAAATTCGAACCACTTGTTGCGCCATTGAAATTGAAGAAAACGTCGATGCGGTGGAAAGATGGGCACCGTCAGGTACGCGTCCTTCAAATCCAGACGTACCATCCAATCGTGCTCCAACAGGATGTCTCGCAGTAGGTGTATGCCTTCCATTTTGAAGTGTCGATACACCACCCATGCGTTGAAATCCTTTAGGTTTAAAACTAACCGAAAACCCTGGTCTTTTTTGGGGACCACGAAGACTGTGCTCAGAAAACCGTGAGCATGTGGCAGAGATTCCACAATTGCTCCTTTCTCGAGCAAGTCCAGCACCTCCCTGTCTATGAAACTCTGTTCTAGTAGGGAAAAATGCAGTGGCGCGGGCGCATGACGCTGCGCGGGGGAGGCATAAAACTCTATCTGATACCCTTGGACTGCTTGTAACACCCAAGGGTCTGAAGTCAGTTCTCGCCACCTGTGGACAAACAAAGCCAACCTTCCCCCCACCTTGTGAACTGATGCACAAAGAATTTGTACCTGAATAGGAGTTGTCTCCAGAGTTGTGTTGCTGTCCTCTGTAACTTCCTCTCTGTCCTCCGCCACGACCTCCTCGATTACGGGAGGGGTAGAAATTGGAGCGTCGAAATCCTCTGCCCCTCTGTTCGCCTCCACGAGAGGTCTGATTGGAACCTCGGCCGGACCCTCGACCTCGCTGGCGTCCGGCCCGGTCAAAAACACCGGTGTGAAGCACCCTCTTTATTGTGGATTGCGCCTTGTCCAGCGCTGAAAAGGTGGCTACATATTTGCCCATTTCTTTCACGAATTTGTCTCCGAAGAGCATGCCATTGGCCATGGATCCAGGCTCATTGGTGGCCATCTCCGCCAATTGAGAGTCTATACGCATCAGAAACGAGCGTCTCCGCTCAGTAGACAACGCCACATTCGCGTTCCCCAGAAAGCACATAGCGCGCTGGGCCCATTCCATGACGTCAGAGGTGTCCAAAGGCACGCCCTGTTCTTTGGCCTTGACTGCCGCCTCAAGAATTTTTGTAAGGGGTCCAGAGACGTCCAGAAGCTTGTCCTGGCACCCCCGCCAAGCCCTATCCAGTCCCTTCTTAGGGTCCTTGGCAAACTTCCTCATGAAGGCAGTCATAGTGGGGTCAAGGTCCGGAGTATCCGCCACCTTCCCCGTAACCGAAGGTCTGGGGCATTCTGACCTCAGAGTGGCACGAACCCCACTCTCAAAACCCTGGCGCAAGTTGTTAGAGACATAATGCGCCACCTCGGCACAAGGCACCCATTCCGTAGACCTAGGATGAACTATGTTATTGGGGTCAAAAAGCAGGTTCCTCGGGACCTGGCTATCGTCCGCCTTGTAAGCTGTATGTTTAGTTTTCCTAAACTTCGTTCTAGGAGCCAAAGAATCTACATCTGAGTCGGAAGTGTCGGGCGGCGTCGAGGAGGAGTCCCCCGAGGTCTGAAAGGCCATAGAGCCATGGTCCCTCATCACTGATCTAGTCATCTCCGCTATCCTGCGGGCTTGGGGTTGATCTGAGGCATCCCCCTTACGTGAGGACTTACTCTTCCTCTTACCCGAGTGATGGGATTTAGTAAAAGGCTTTAACGCCTTAATCAGGGCCTTACTTACAGAGCTCTGGTCGTGGGTAGCCAGAGCCTCACCTAAATTCTCCTCCAATACTTCTTCTTCAGGCTCATACTCATTGTACTCATTAAACTCGACCCACTGGCCGTCCTCCTCGGCGTAATACGCCATATAATATGCACAGGAGGTCTGGAGGAGATTAAAAGGGGGGGAGTAGCCCAGGGGTGTAGCCTCGACACACACACAATCAACTCTAGTCGTCACACACACTACAGAGGCAAAACGATCTAAGGTGGAAGGAGACCCCTTGCAGCATACACAGAACTCCCCTCGAGCAAAGCTCTGTTCCGGAAACGCTCCGGTCAGCGTTATTACGAGACCAGGGATTGATGCAGTGTATAGCGCGCTAAACGCGAGGAGCCGGCAGAGTCAAAGTGAAACTCGGCTCCTCGCGCATGCGCGTATCGCTTGGGGCACACTCGACTGCTCCCTGTGCGCGGCGAAGCCGCGTCTGCCTCCTCCTACTCCACCGCCCCCTAACGCGCTCAGGAGTTCAGCGCACGCCGCCGGACGGCGGACCGGGAACAAAAAAAACCCGACGAAGGGCAATAAAACACGCTCGCAAGGCGCACCGACGGGAAGCGCAAAGCGCAAGAAACAGGTGTGCACTCGACCACACACGTTCAACATGAAACTCAATCACCAACACCATAAACCCTCATTCATAACAAAAATAAGGGAAAGGCACTTAACTCGCTGCTGCAGCAGCAAAGAAAGAGGAAGGTTCCGGTTTTACATGGACTATTATTGTTCAGGACTTGATAATGATTGGTGCAGACTAGTGGAGGGGGTTGTCCTTCCGGGGTCATGCAAGTTTAAAGTTTCTATTGGCTGCTGTTTTTGCCAGTAAAGATAAGAGAAGCATAATCAGAGCCTCCGTGGACTGACATAGAATTAGTTTAGATGACCCCAGTCCCACTCCAATATGAGCGCCAGCAGCATCGGCTACACAGGGTAGACCTGTACAACATGGGGGTAGAAAGAAAAGACGGACTCCATCTGAGAATAACTCAGCTGCTTCCTGCTCCGCGGCCGCGAGCCAGAGTTCGCGGGAGCAGTGAATGTTCAAACGGCCCGCGCAATTAACTGACTCCCATCTTCCCGTACACCAGAGCCCTCTTTCTGCACTTCAAATTAAGTAAGAGATAGTTTTGAATATCAAGTAGGGAAAAAGAGGGACCGAGAACATCGCGGTAGATGTCTACACGCAATAGAAACCGTTTGAAGCCGATGCACATGATCTGCTAAATTCCTACATATTTTATTTAGGGTCTAGTCATTTCTCTGGAGACCTTGTCCAATTATAGGGTCTGTCACAAAAGCAGAGGCACGAGTGTCAACGAGAGAGGCTCCTCTCACCCTGCGGTATTAGTGTCACCGACTCCTCCCCAGAATCAGGAACAGAATGAAACGATTGTTGCGATATTAGAAGGCTTGAATTCGACCAGAGTTCTTGAACGTGCTTCTTGAGGATCGCTTGATTTTCTGCTACAGATTTCAGTCTCATTAAAACCATAAAAATTAATGTTGTGCAGAGACCGTGTCGTTATACAGACTTAGGGTTAGTTTGCAGAGATGTTCCGCACAGGGCCAGTGGCGCAATGGATAACGCGTCTGACTACGGATCAGAAGATTCTAGGTTCGACTCCTGGCTGGCTCGGTTTTTTTTTGGGACTTTGTAATTTTGTAACTTTTTTTAATGTCGCTGCTTTACACTAAAAACTGGCATATTTTTAAAATTGTATTAGTTTTACGCAAAAAAAAAAAGAAATTTGCTTTGGGCTACTCAAACTATTTTAAATATATGTGAGCTCTACGCTCTTTATTTTGGTGTCGAATGTCATGTTCTAATCTGTCCACTTAATCCCTCGTATGATGGCACACCCTGTCTTTCAAGGAACGCACAACTACTTTCTAATCTATTTTAATTCGATTTAAAATGTAAATGTTGAACATTGTTTTGCTGCTCTCTTGAAAAAGCCACGCTGTTGGAATAAGAAGTAGGCGCCAGTTTACCCGTTCTACCAGAAGAAGTCTATTCTCAGAACCGTATGGCAGAACATTTGTGTCCAGATCACAAAACTCTTTGATTGGCTTTATTGTATGCCATCGTTGATAAATGTCACGGTGCTTTGTGCATACATTTTGGCAGCTGAGGTCCAACAAAAACACAACATTAAAATAACAAACACCTGAATAGCACACAGCAGTGTAATTGAACATAACCATTAAAGATCCAACACAAAATACATAAACACGGAACAAGAATACAACAAAATATGCCCTTACAGCATAATAATGCTCCAATGCAAAACAGCACCACAATACAACAAAATAATAACAGTTTTTTGTGCTGTTGTGGTGTGTCCAGATTTTTTATCATTGTGTTTTTCTGTGATGTGTGTTGATAGTGTGATGTGTTGCTGTATAGCATTGTGGTGGTGTGTTTTGGTATTCACTGTGATGACATGCTTTTTTTGTGTTGGTATTTTGGCGGTTGTGTGAATATTGTTGAGTTCTATTATGGTTGTTATTCTCTTTTTTATATTTGTCTTCTTGTTTGAATTTGTTGTATCATTGTGTCATGTTAGTTTGTGTTGTGGTTTGTATTGTCATGTTATATTCTACCTTTTTTTGCTTAGGTTGTATTGGTACAGTACTTCACGTACCTGACAGGGCACAACACACCTTTGCAGTCATGTAGCATGCTACTTTGTGGGAGGTCTATGGGTGGAGGAGTGTGTGTCTGTCACATGTTCAACATGGTCAGTGGTTTGATTTCATGCTTGAGAACCAGCTTTGTGCTCTTGTTATATTTTGTGGTTACAACATTGAGTGAATTTGAAGCGAAACGTGTGAGGACACTTATGCATTAGATGCTATTGCATGGATCGTGCAGGAACTAGGATTCTTGAATCTCATATGTCTAGAATAATCATTAAATAATCCCTGCCATTGGTTGTTTGAACCTTTGTTAGTCGACAAGGAGCTATCATATACAGCAGTTGCCATGTACAGTGAAGTCCAAGTAGGGCTATACAGGAATGACCAAAGAGATTTGGGGGCAAATTTACAAGGCACCTGCGCCACAGGAGCGTCACTTTTTTCGACGCTCCGGTGGTAGACAATGCTGAACCATATTTACGAGACCAAGAAAAGAAATCTCTTTCGCTTATTACCATGTTTTAACTATTTTGTCACAAAGCTGTAATGGATTTGAATGGCGTGTGCTTCATATAAGTAATCCTGTTGTAAAGTTGGTTGTTAGTAGTGGTAAATGTATACCTTCTACTGGCAATAAGGTCACTAACATAATATAGGGCTCAGAATAGGTCTCAGAAAATTATTTCCATGCTCAACCATTAGTAGCTTGGCTGCGAACAGGCAGGCTTAACTTCAAAGATAGCTCTGTAAAGCGTTCAAAAACACCAATTCAGTAGATAATTAAGACACAACTCACAATAAAAATCCAACACCGATTTATAAAAATAGTAAATATTTTTATCTTTAAAATGACACGAAAATGAAAAAAATCCAAGGCATCGTACTGGAGATATGAATTTGTAAAGATTTAGCACCATATAGCACATAGAAACCTATACCGCCAACTGGGACATCTGGTCATGCCAGACCGGGACAAAGTCAAAGTTTCGACGAACCTGGAGAGCAGGCCGGCTCGCAGTTGATGGTCGCCGGCTTGGCTGGGCAGGTTGAGTCGGTCCACTAATGAAGATTTTTTTCAAAGTTGCTCCAAAGATTTCCAAACTACTGGAACTTCGTCCTGAAGTTACTTTGAGGGCCTCAAAGTGTCCAAAAGTTACTCCAAGGGTCCGGAAGCTCCATGATGGTCCTTGAAAGTTTGGACTTCAATTCCCACAACCCACTTGGACAAAACCCTTACAAATCCACTGATAGCACTTCGGGCTGGGGATTCTTGGTGGTGATGATCACAGTGAGGTCTGTTAATCTGTAGCTCTCAGGGAGTCCACTCTTTAGTTTTCTTGAAGCAAGTTAGGTCCACAGGGCTGTAGTTCCAGATTGTGCATTAAGCACAGTCTTCCAGAGTTCAGGGTCTGGTCAGGGCAAATCGGAACTCCAGCATGGACCCTTCTTCTTTCCTTTGTTTCCAGCAGCATATCTGAGAGACACTGCCCCTCTCAGATACTTATTCAGTGTTCTCTGGGGTCACACTGGAGGGCACTCCTGTCCAATGAGATGCTGGGCAATTTCCTCCAAATTGTGACACAATGGTCTCCCAAAAAGCACCATTTCTGCAAAATTCAATATGGCTGAAGTCAAAACAGAGAGGCAAGAGATGGGTAAACCAACCACCGGGATGGCTCATCTCAATATTCTCCCTCCCCCTAGCATCAGCAAATTCCTCCCTTAAGCCTGCCATCTGGCTGGATTCAGAGGGTAGGGGTGTAAATGAAACTGCCTTTTCTGCCTGCCCCCTCCTTCCTTTAAAAAACATTGTTTAAGACTTCTCTCCTTTGCTCTGGCATTCTTATGCAGCAGAACCATATCCTGCCAGAATGGCTCTTCACCCCAGGTGCCACTTATGGCTTCATCAAAGCAGCTTGGCTAATCCACTTAACTCTGACTAATCAGGACAGACCACTGGAAGCCTGAATGTTGGTTTACAGACAAGAAAGTCTTATAACTTCTTATCTGTACATTTTAGGATAAATTCAACAATAGTATATTGTTTCAGTTATCAATACGATTCTACTTATTCCTTGAATTATATTTTTCTGTATTTCTTGGCAGGAGTTATTAATTAATAACTTTTTGTCTTGTTAGCCTGTGTGGGTCAGGATCTACAACAATGGGTAAAATGAACTGGGCAAATTGTCCAACACCAGGGCTTATAAAACATATTTTAAAAGGACCCTGCCTATATCTACCGGACCCCCCACCCATTGAACACCTAGGGGAGACTCTAGGGGTTTAGAATATGTACATATATAGTAGAACCTCACTCCACATTGCTGTTGTATAGCGTTTTAGGACCCTAGTGTAATTTTCCCGATTCATGCACTTATATAGGTATAAAATATCATATCCTAATATAGGCATAGGAATCATAACCATATTAAGACATAGCTCAAGTAGTCTTAATACGGCTTGGCTACTTCCACTAGTTCCGAAAATCTACAACGATTTCTTGGAAAAACCCGCCTTTAGCAGTCAGGGACTTCCCCCTTCATGAATAATAATTTATCCAAGAACTCATGGAGTTTTCAGAGAATCAAGTCTCTAATGCCGTTATTATGTCTATTCTTACGTCAAACTCGGTACCTTCAAGGTATAAATATGCCCACACTTGTCCAAACAAACACACGGTGGTTTGGAGCCGTTCGACTATCTACTTGCCCGACGCCCTGCTGCTGCAAGGGCCGAAGGAAGCCGACCCTCCAGCTGACGCAATGAAAGACGCTGTACTTTTTCCAGCCGAGAAGTCCAGCTCCAGTGTTTCCACGCTACCCTTGCGGGTTGCTGGGAAATCGAGTCCTGAGAGAGAGATACAAGACCTCCTTCATTCTAAACCAAGGTAAGGAGCTGATTAGACCCTAAGAGAATTCTTGGAATAGATTCTTGGCAAAAGAATACTAAACTTAAGCTACACATCACTTACTGCTTCCCTTGTACTAGACCTAGGTTAGGTACACCGGGGTAAGCGTATTTTAGAAGCACCAGGTGAGCATTTTTAGTCATTATTTATCTCTGTATGTATTTTATGCCAGACCCCCCAGGATATAGCGGCATGGATTAGCAAATTTAGCGGCACAAATATGGAAATTTAGCGGCACAAATATGGAAATTTAGCGGCATTTTTGCGGCACTTTATTTTACTCGAAATCATTCATTTTCAGTCTGAAATCAATGGAAACGGTTTCAGCACAATATTCCACTTTGCAATAGGCATGTTTAAAGTGTCTGCAACTCTACAGAAGCACAGCTCTGGTCCTAACCTCACAGGAAGGAGCTGGATTTCTCCCTGGGATGTTCTAGTGCCCATGTATGTACCCCTGCCAGGTACCGCTCCCTCCTTGATCTGTGAGGCAGGAAACCTCTTCCTCAGGCACCCTAGGGCACAGGATCCTAGTGGCTGATCCAAATAAGTGAGACAGACTGCATAGGGAGGTCACCTCCTGCTTACTAGTTATTTCACCAATTTGTGTGAATGTACATTATCAGGTGCAATCTTCACCTTTAAAAACCATGCCATGCGCACTGAAAAAGTCAATCTGCAAAGGCCAACAGAATTCTCTTGTTACGTTACTGGCACACACAGGGTGAAAAGTCATCCACTTGCCGGGAGGAAACTCTCTGATTTTGTTGTTCTCCGCAGGTTTTGTTTTGCTGAATAAAAAATCATAGCTGCCAAGGTTTCAGACTATGTGTGCCATTTTCATAATTTTAGTGTAATTATGAGTGACATTTCAACGAATATGAGTGACGTTTTCTCACAAGCAAAATCAAGCAATGAAGATGCAGGAAACATACAACAATTAGAAATTACTATCCACTGAGCAACAAAAAGCTCTAATTATATCTTAAAATTGCTTAGAAGTACCAGAAACGGAAGGACACTAACGAGACATAGACTGCATGACAGCAGTGCTCAGCAACAGGGGGCAAGCAGGCACTGTACCTGCTCAGAAGATAATTTCAGCCGCACCATGCAGATTATGCGATATTGAGTACACAAGGCTGACTTGTGATGGCAGTTCGTTGGAGCAATTGTTGCTGGAGGAAGTAACAGGATGTTTATGTTTATGAGTAATATTTCACTTGGTTATGTGTGACACTTTGTGATGAATTAAAGACAGCTCTCAATAGCTTTTTTCGGGCAAGTTTCATTTTTTCATAACTTCTTCTTGGAACCAGCCCTTTTTATAACCTATTGACTGCAGTGCAAATTAAGAACCCGTTTGACAATAGCTTTTACCAATATTTCTTCTCCTTTACAGACCCAAAATGTGTTAACATTCTTGATGGATGCTGAAGTAGTCACCAATTTAACGCTGTGACACTCATTAAAACCAAGTTGGAATGTAACTCAATTTGGAAAATAAAGTCATTAGAGGTAAATATTTAGAACAAAAAGTATACCTCTAACAAATGCACAGCGCTGTTCTTTGGGACATGATTATTTTTGTAATGACCCCCTAATTATTACGGTCCCGGATGGCAGCTGTTCCCGGAGCTGCAGTGGGGCTCTGTTTTGCTTATAACGACATGGTACAGAGGGGCCTCTCTGGGCTCCTTGGGTGTGAAATTGAAGGGCGACCAGCGACATCAGAGACAGTCATTATGCTGTCTGGGCGGCGGGGGAGGTCAGGAGCATGAGAGCCACGATAAAGATATGCCCTCGTCTGACTTCTCTGTGGTGCCCCCATAGCGAAAACAGAACCATGCCCTCTTTGCTTCAGAGGAGCTGCAAAGAAGTACAGCAGCGCCTGCCCGGCAGTGGCGAAAACTTGAGTAATTAAAACCGACTGTAAACACTTACTGGAACAACGCGGGTCTTCTCTGTCAAGCCGAACTACACGGTCGTCCGGCTGCCGCGGTGGTGAGCGGCACGGGGTCACTGTGGTGACGGGGCCACGGCCACACTGGCACACATGATGAGCTGCACCACTGCTAGCAAGACTAAGCTGTATGTGACACGATAACAAGTCAGTCTGCCGAGCATTAGGAAGCAACTATCTTACGGCTCAACAGCGACACCTAGTGACGTAAGCGCCACATTGCAACCAATAAGAATCCTTAATTATTTCCTTTATTCACGAAGACCCTTTTTAGCGGCCAAATCAGCAAATATCGCGGCCATCGCGCTAATCTGCCGATTTCGCGATTTTTTCGTGAATCGCGAAATGGCGAAATGCTGGAGGGTCTGATTTTAGGTATTTTATGGCTTAGAAACCATATCATGCTTTTACAATATTATTTTATAATACTCTTCGTACTGTACGCTTTGTACTTTACCGCAAGTATTACGATTGCAGCAGTTAATTTCTTATGCTTGAGAAAGAAGACTGTTCAATAAAAAACCTTTTATTGAAAACGCCCGTCTCTCTATTTCTCTGCAAGTGTGGTGAAACGAAGCATGCACGATTGACTGAGTGAAATAACTATCTATTGTTTCCGCGAATCTAGAGATTGATTTCTTATTCTTGGGAAACAAAGTTGTCATGTTTAAAGCGGTTGCCTGAAACTAATCCCTTTTTGTTCATTCGAGAAAGTTTCTAGTGACCTCTGAGCTAGCGGGCACACCCATAATTAAGTCTAGTATATTCGGTAGAGACCTAGTGGACTTCAGTCCTACGTCTAAACTACAGGATACACTATTCCAATGCGCAAAGCCTATTGGGAATATAGGAACTACACTACATGGCGCCCAACGTTTGGTAAGGCAATAATTTAACGCTAGATACTAGAGTAACTCAGTCGTGCTTTTCACACAGACCCCTTTTTCCCGTAAAAGACTCCAATAGACGTCCGGAGTGGGTTAAAGGATAAAACATCCGCTTTTAACTAAGTAGGACGGAAAAATTCTATTTATTAGTTTTTAGTTTTTTCAATGTTGAAGGATACAGTGTTCCAAAATATTGTGCACCTAATCTTTGTTTCCTTGAAACTTGCTCTGCAAACTTTCAGTCAACAAAATGATAGATAGTGACGACGAGAGGGAGAGAGCTGCAGCAGCGGCTCAAGCAGTGTTAGATGACACAAATCTCCAACAAAATGACCCAGATGCAATAACAATTGCGGGAAATATAAGGAAAACCATAACTATAAAACGTATAGAAAATGGAGTATAACCAAGAGGTGGTAAAGTAATATTTGTTATAGAAGCACATGAATATCGGCAAACAGAGGTATTCTATTCATGGATTCTGTTTCCTGCAGCAAATGCAGCAACACACAAGTTCTACTATTATAAATTATAGGAACCACCAGCGGAATATGTTCCTTTTGAGTACGTTGGAATTCCACTAACTTACCAAGAGCATCAGCTCTGTTTTAACGTCGCCCTAAAGCATCAAAATCACATTACCAGGCTCAGTCCACTAGGTAGACTAGGAGCAACATGGCCGGTATTAGCCAGCTATACACCACATCCTGATATTGAAACGATGACAGGTCCTGAACTGTTAGCTCAGCTAAAACAGCTGATTAAAATACATAGGCAGTTGGTTCAATATGTCAGGAGGACTTTAACAGTCCAACCAGCTGTAAGAATTCCACAGCACATCCCACACCAAAGGAACACAAACAAAATTACACCACAGGCTATACAATCGGTCATTGGTAAATTACCAGCAAAACGAGAATAAATTCTGCTTTGGTTAGCTAAAAAAAATTACTCAAATAGAGGTAGTATTCCCTGATAGTACACCTCATGAGAAACACTGAATTCTGACAATCTGTTTACCAATGGGGATAGCACCACATGTGGAGGACTGTGACACTTGGGGTACAGTCTTTGCTTCAATCTACACAAAGACACATGGTGTACCGTCTATGGCGGTAATACCAGACGTTCTGAGACAGATTCAAATTGAATACGGTCCAGAACCGGCCTTAAATCTAGGTTTGAAATTACTGAAAGATTTCAAACAGGTCTCGGCTATACTATTAGCCAACATAAAAGGTGAAGCAGCATCAGTGGCGATCCGCCAAAAACTAAAAGAAACAGATATACCTGAGCAACCGTATGAACTTGCCAGAATAATTGAAAAATCCTATGAAGAACTAGGTAGAGATAGTTTGGGTGGGAAACCAACTAACTGAAAATCCTGAAAACGTTTTTATTAAAAATAATCTCACTACTCCAAAGAAAAAGTGGGAAAACAGCAAACAGACACTTCCTAGAGAGAAGCGTTCACAGTCCAGAGGAATGTCTCCTCAACAGGATCCCTCTGAAAAAAGATACAACCTAAGAAATAGGGATTATTTGAGAAAACCTGATCGATATCAAGATAATGATACACTTTCCTCTCGTACCTTTCAGACTTCCTCGCAGAAATCTGAAAGAAGAGGACGTTCATAACAAAAAGAAGGAGTGAAGCCCAAAGATGAACAACACGTTCCAAAAATTAAGAAAACTCAATTCACCAAAAAGAAGGTAACAAGTCTAAAGATCAGACATGCAGAGGATCTTGAGGACACAGCTCAAGAACAGGGAGTGGGCCCAAATAATGCTAGACAGCGCAGCAGAGGTAACCATAGCTCGCAAGATCCTGAAGGAACATCCGGAGACAGTGGACTTGAATGAAAGTATCCAAGTTGAAACTGCAGATGCCAGGGTTAGTGTACCACATAAGTTAAATGAAGTAATACTCGGATGGAGGGGGACAAACCAAGAAAAATTAAAGCACTCTTTTGGGAGAAGGTCTCTAAGGGTTATGACATCCTACTAGCTGAACAACACTGGCCACCTGAATTTGTCAGGGAGTGCCCACACGGCGAAGATATAATTATGCCAGCCTTCTCAAATCATATTCCAATTAATAAAAAATACACATATGCCAGAAAATGGGCGGTAGCTCAGGCTCCAGCATTAGACAAAAATCACGTAGGATATGATGAAGATTCCCCTCACCATAAAATCCAGTTGAAAAAACAACCAACAATGCAAAGGCAATATCCTGTAAAACAGGAAGCTAAAAAACAGGTCAGGGAGATTTTAAATCAACTTGAATACCAAGGGGTGATTGAAACATGCACCTCATCAATGAACAATCCTTTGTTTCCTGTCTCCAAACCAGATGATTCATATCGTCTAGTTTTGGATTACAGACATCTAAACTCTTGTTGCAAAATATTTGCAGTACAAAATGCACATAGTGCAGCACTGATGAATAACATTGTGCGCAAAAAATATAAAACTACATTAGATATCTCAAATGGTTTCTTCTGTCAAAACATTGCACCAGAAAGCAGGTATTTGACCGCTTTGTCAATAATGGGGACACAGCGACAATTTTTCCATCCCCCCAGGGATTCAAGAATAGTCCAGGATTATTTAAAGCCAGAGTAACAGAGTTACTACAAATGTACGAAGATGAGGCATTATCCTATGTCGATGACATCTATCTTACAGACGATGATTTGGACGTGCACTTGAAAAGAGTGAACACTATAATACTTGGGTTCGCCTCTGAAGGGTATAAATTCAATTTTAAGAAATCACGAATTGCCCAACTCAATGTCCTATTTCTGGGATATGAGGTATCAAGTGAAGGCAAACGCCTGGCAGCAAACTTCTTAGAGAAATGTGCGCTGCTCCAATCTCCGAAAACACTGAAAAACTTACAGTCAATTCTAGGTTTCCTGAATTTTGGAAGAACGTATGTTCTAAATTACGCAGAAAGGGTTAAACCTCTCTACGAACTAATCAAACCTGATTTCAAACCTACTAATTGGACACAAAAACACACAGGCATGTTAGCAAAAACACAGTTGCAAACACGTGACAGCGTGCGCAATCTCGTAATCTGAATCATCCCAGGAAGATGCGGATTCACATACTTAACCTTTAATGAAGGAGAAACTGTACCTATAGCATTCAAATCACACTTGTACACACAAGCTGAAATTAAATTCACTTCAACAGAAAAAATACTGGCAGTGGTTCAGACAGCTGTGGCGAAAGAAAGAGCCCTTGCACAGGGTAAACGCATTAAAATTGTTACACCTGTACCTGCCTTAGAGGCAGTGACAAAAGCAAGAATTCCAAATACAAAAGCGCTACATCCGAGATGGATACAATGGGTTAATTCTCTTGCTGCAACAGATGTTAAATACGTTTTTGACCCGTATTTAAAAACACAATAATTCCTACAATATGAATTAGAATGTCCTCTGCCGACTGAAATTCTGCCACTAGAACATTACGGCTGTATTATCTATACAGACGGATCAGCACAGCCCGCAATTGGGGGCAAACAAGCTTACAGTGCTGCGTGCGCGATTGTTAAAGGTCGCTGGCACAAAGGTAAATTCAGACCTATAGTCGCTAAAACTCAATCACTCGGAGACTGTACAGCTCAACGAGCTGAACTACAGGCTTACAAGATAGCGCTTGAAAATACCGATCGCGAATTCCCCACACTTATTTATTATTTGTGTGTTTTGTAGAGCGCACAGCGGCCCCAACGGGGCGTCCCGGCGCTGAGAACTCTGAAAATAGAGGCCATAGGGTCAGCTATCCAGTTTAAGAAGAGAAAAGATGAGTCTTCAGGGATTTACGGAATGCTGTTTCTGTCTGGCAGGTGCGTAGCGCTAGAGGGAGCTTGTTCCGACGCTAAGTAGTACAGACCTCAAAGGTTTTTCCACCTGCACGAGAACGTTTAAATCGGGGGGTTTCGAGGAAACGTAGGGAATTGGAGCGTAATGTCCTGGAGTTGACATATGGTCGCAAGGTGTTTTTCAAATGTGCCGACCCACTGCCTTTTGATGCACGGAAGGCCAGTGTCATGGCCTTGAAAACACACCTTTTAGCTATGGGTAACCAGTGCAGCTTACGGAGGTGTGGAGAAATATGATGTCTAACAGGGATTCTCTCCACCAGCCGGGCGGCGGCGTTTTGGACCGTCTGAAGTTTGTGACAGAGACCTGCTGTGATACCAAGATAGAGGGCATTGGCGTAATCAAGGTGGGATGTTATGAGTGCCTGGATCACAGTCTTACGGCAGTCCGCCGGCAAGTAATTGATGAGCCGTTTAATAGTCCTGATCTTTGCGAAGCAGGAGGCTGCTACTGTTTGTACCTGATTGTTAAAGCTGAGTTGGTTGTCCCAGCGTACTCCTAGATTTCTCACCAAGTCTTTGGGGGTGGGGCTTGGCTCAGATCTTCTGGCCACCACAAACTAGAATCCAAAGGGGATGGTGAGTTAAAAAACAAGATCTCTGTTTTTCCTGCATTAAGTCGAAGAGAGTTGGCATCCATCCAACTCGAAATGTCCCTAAGGCAGGATTTCAGTGGATCAAAAGCTGAAGCAGAGGGGGAATCGAAAGTGAAGAGAAGCTGAATGTCGTCAGCGTAGGAGGTGGATTTAATCCCAGTCTGGGCGATCAGCTTGGCCAGTGGGGTGAAATACAAATTAAAAAGGAGCGGCCTCAGGGAAGAACCCTGTGGGACTCCCCATTTGAGTAGTCTGGTGGGGGAAGTGTATGGAGGAGTGAGGACCTGCTGTGTGTGGTCTGAGAGATAGGATGAGAACCATTTCAGTACAGTGCCGCCCAGCCCTAGGTCCTCCAGCCTTTTCAGCAAGATTTTGTGAGAGACGGTGTCGAATGCTGCTGAGAGATCCAGCAGCACTAACACCGCCCTCGACCCTCGGTCAAGCGTCCATCTCACCGAGTCAGCCATTTCAATAAGGGCTGACTCCGTGCTGTGGCCCAACCTGAAGCCGTGCTGGGAGTCATGGAGAAGCCCGTTGGATTCGATGTAATTCGACACCTGAGAGTGTACCAGCTTCTCCAGGATCTTAGCTGGGGCAGGCAGGAGAGAGATAGGCCTGTAGTTGCTGGGGTTGTCTGGATCCAGGTTGGGCTTTTTAAGGATGGGGACCAGGGAGGCGTGTTTCCATTTAGCAGGGAAAATGCCCGTTCTGAGGGAGTCGTTCCAAATGTGGTTCAGGTAGGGATTAAGAAGGGGTGCAAGATTTTTATATTGCTTGGCTGGCCAAGGGTCTTTTGGTGAGCCTGATTTGCATTTAAGTAGTTCGGCCAAAGAATCAGCTTCTGAGACGGCTGCAAATTCAAATAGAGTGGACAGCGGAGGCGAGGGAATAGTGGGTTCTTCTTCTCGTCCTTCTGCGTTAGAGGCGGGGAAGGAGGAGTAGATTGTCTCGATTTTGTCCTCGAAGAATTGTGAAAGTTTATCGCATAGCGACTGAGAGGCGGGCTGAGTACGAGTCAGCGCAGTGGGGTCTGTGAAGGATCTAACTATATTGAAAATTTCCCTAGTGCCATTGCTGGCCAGTTTGATTCTGGAGGCCAGAAAATCCCGTTTGTGCTGCTCGATCATTCTCCGGTATTCTTGAGGGCTATTTTGTAGGTGATTTTGCTGTCCGGGGAATAGTTCTGTCTCCAGAGACGTTCGAGAGATTTACAAGAGGCTTTTTTCTGCCGGAGCTCGTCAGAGTACCAGGGTGCAGAAGGTACAGCCCTGTGGGTCTTGATGGGTTTAAGAGGGGCCAGAGCATCTAAGGCCTGACTAATCCATGCGTCTACGTGGTTGACCTGTAAGTCAGGATCAGACGACAGGCAGGGTTGAGTATTTTTTAGATATTCCAGGAGCGTTTCAGGGGTGATGCGACTCCAATTTGTGCCTGATGATTTGGGGGTGATAGCGGGTCTACTGTAACAGAGAATGACCATCTCGAAAGAGATAAGGAAATGGTCCGACCATATAACCGGGGTAGGGGGAGTAGCCCGAATAGCTGGTAGGTTGGAGCAGATCAGATCTAGTATGTGACCTGCTTTGTGCGTAGGAAGGGTTATTATTTGGATTAAATTGCAGGCTGCTAGCGTGGAGATGAAGTTATTGCTGTGTAAACAGGAATCGTTGTTAACATGGAGGTTGAAGTCTCCTAAGGCGGTGAAATTGGATCACTGAAATAATATCGACCTCACAAATATCGAGGTGACAAAATATTGTTGACAAAATATCGATGGACAAAATATCGACTGGCTATCTTTAAACAGGTAAGTACAAAAATATCGACTCCAAAATATCGAGTTACTAAAATATAGACTGTAAAAAATATCGTTTTTTTTAAATGTCTTTAAATTAAGATAATACTAATGTAATAATAAATATGTTTAGTCTAAACTTACTTTAAATTAATAAAATATTGTTATATTAATAATTATTTATTTTAAAATAAAAATAAATCTAAAAAAATAATACATATATATTTATATAATTTTTTTATATTAAATAAACATATATAATAATTTTACCGTAGCATAACAAAATAGTTAACAATTATTATAACAACTGTAGTGAATTCTACAATAGCTAAAGCGTTGGATAGCGTAGGGGTAAAATTTACTATTCCCACTCCAGTGGGTGCAACAGTAGGGAAAGCGTTGGATAGCGTAGGGGTTAAAATTACTATTCCCACTCCAAAGAGTGCAACAGTAGGGAAAGCGTTGGATAGCGTAAGGGTTACAATTACTATTCCCACTCCAGTGGGTGCAACAGTAGGGAAAGCGTTGGATAGCGTAGGGGTTAAAATTACTATTCCCACTCCAGTGGGTGCAAAAGTAGGGAAAGCGTTGGATAGCGTAGGGGTTAAAATTACTATTCCCACTCCAGTGGGTGCAACAGTAGGGAAAGCATTGGATAGCGTAGGGGTTAAAATTACTATTCCCACTCCAAAGAGTGCAACAGTAGGGAAAGTGTTGGATAGCGTAGGGGTTAAAATTACTATTCCCACTCCAGTGGGTGCAACATTAGGGAAAGCGTTGGATAGCGTAGGGGTTAAAATTACTATTCCCACTCCAAAGAGTGCAACAGTAGGGAAAGCGTTGGATAGCGCAGGGGTTACAATTACTATTCCCACTCCAGTGGGTGCAACAGTAGGGAAAGCGTTGGATAGCGTAGGGGTTAAAATTACTATTCCCACTCCAGTGGGTGCAAAAGTAGGGAAAGCGTTGGATAGCGTAGGGGTTAAAATTACTATTCCCACTCCAGTGGGTTCAACAGTAGGGAAAGCGTTGGATAGCGTAGGGGTTAAAATTACTATTCCCACTCCAGTGGGTGCAACAGTAGGGAAAGCGTTGGATAGCGTAGGGGTTAAAATTACTATTCCCACTCCAGTGGGTGCAACAGTAGGGAAAGCGTTGGATAGCGTAGGGGTTAAAATTACTATTCCAACTCCATTGGATGCAACAGTAAGGAAAGCGTTGGAAAGCGTAGTTGTAAAAATTAAATTAGTAAAAATCACATATTAACCAATTAATCAATTAATATAAAATAATTAACAATTATTATTAAATTAATTAACACATATAAATTAATTATCAATTATTTACTAATTACTATCAATAAATATATTTACATATTTAATTATTATTAATTAAATTACTTCCCACCCTATTCCCCTATAATCCCACAACCCGCTACTGCATTAAATTAGTAAAATTTACATATTTACCAATTAATCAATTATTATTAATTACTTTGCAATTACTATTAAATTATTTAACACATATACATTAATTAACAATTAATTTTAAATTAATATCAATTAATAAATTTACATATTTAATTAATTATAATTAAATTACTTCCCACCCTATTCCCCTATAAACCCACAACCCGCTACAGAATTACATTACGCAATAATTATAAAAACAAAATTAATTTAATAAAATTATTTATAACATAAATACACACTTTTCACACATATTATTACATAAAAATACACTATAAAATATTAAATTTTATTAAAAATTCGATATTTTTGCTATCCATATTTTATACAGTCGATATTACTTCACTTACCTTAAAAACAATATTTTTGTAGTCGATATTCTGTCCAGTCGATATTTTGTCCAGTCTATATTATTTACTCGATATTATGTCCAAACAATATTTTGGGCTCGATATTATGTCTGTGCACCAGTGAAATTAGCGTAGCGTGTGCTAAGCTGAATGAGATAGTCCGCCAGAGCCAGTAGGTGAGAGGTGTTAGAATGAGGGGGACGGTAGATAAGGATGCCCGAGCAAGAAGAGGACTGGGAGATTTGGACACTGAAAGGTAGGCCTTCAATACAATCAATTTGGTCAAATGGGGGGAGGGAAACCGTCCATTTGGAGTTGTGAATTAAGGCGACACCACCTCCTGGTTTGCCGTTGGGTCTATTGGCACAGATAATGCTGTAACCCTCCGGCAGAGCAAGGGTGATGGCAGGGTTCGTGTTTGGGTTTTTAACGTTTCAGTTAAAAAGAGCAGGTCCCAGTTGTTGTCCTGAAGGGTACGATTCGTATTACTGCCTCCAGTCTTATAACTAATACTTGCAGAACTGGGTTCAGAACGACTTCAAAGACACTAAAGGGGGCACAATTAAGCATAAACTGCAATGGGAACAAGTAGTTCTTTTGCAAAAAGAACTACAAAAGACTCACGTGATTCATACACTGAGTCATCAGCATGATGGTGTTCACGTTGAAGGGAATTCATTGGCTGATGAGGTCGCAAAGGCAGCGGTGCAAACGGCTTCCGTAGCTGCAATCACTCGTTCAAAAATGAAAATAGACGGTGAAACAATGTTAGCAGTGAATGCCTCATTGAAAGGCAATTATGCAGCATTACCACTAAACTATCCACTCGAGAATACATACATAATTGATGCAAATTCTGTTCCTTTTGCTTGAATCCCTGGAGTGGGGGATAGAGTAATTCCAAACAGGAACAAGAGAAGTGCTCTGGTTCATGAAGCACATGTGGGAGAGGGTCTGACACATCAAGGGATCTTGCAATATCTGATAGAATTAGAGGAGATGTACTGGTGGCCAGGAATGAGCGTCCAAGTTTACGAATTTGTTATTAATTGCAATGTCTGTTACAGAGATCATAGCTTTGAAAACAAACAGATACCTGACTACAGTGTAGCCAGCTCAGTTCAGACACCATTGTTAGACAGCATTAGACTATCTACACGCAAACGTCACAATGGACGAATGCGGTCCCACAACTATTAGGACAAGATTCATTTGGATTTGGCCCCAGCGCTAGGCTGACGCCAAAACTGTTATAAAAGATTTGCGAGTCTTTATCGGCACATATGCAATTGGCACGCTACGTTCTGACCAGGGTCCTGAGTTTAGCTCAAAAGCTTACAAGGAGGCCATGGCTAGCTTGGGCGTTGCATTGCGGTTTTCGAGTCCCTTCCATCCTGAGGGAAATGCGGTAGTGGAAATAAAAAACCGTGACACGAAGCAATCTATAACAGCTAGGGTATTAGGTTCGGGTGACGGGTGGATCAAACATCTAAATGGTGTCCAACGTAGTCTCAACAACCTACCAACAAATTCTCTAGGGGGAATCACTCCATATGTACTATTGTTTGGTACTAGAATGCTTATCCAGGACCTTGATTGTCAAACTTCAGTGGTGGAACAGAAAGTCTTTGATATCAAAGACCATTTGGCTGTTTTACAGGACTTAAATGAAACAAGAAGAAGTCTGAGTAGCACAACACAAAGCCTAACGACCACTGAAGAAAAACCACCTGTCCCAGCAAGACCTGTCAGGATTCCTAAGATTGGGGATCTAGTCAGTGAAAAGATTGCGGTAAAGAAGGAATTTGGGCCTTCTTATAGAAAAGCAGTACCTGTCTTAGCAATTCTTGGAACAAGATCAGTGTTACTACCGCCGCTTGCTGGAAAAAGGGAGAACAGAACAGTATCAATTGACCTGGTAAAACCACATCATGTGGGCGATAATAAGTAGTAGGCCCAGTGGACTCCCAAGAAGTAGCAGACGACCAAATCTAGCTACTATTCAAGAGTTTCAAACTGAAAGACTTATCACCTTTGATAAACCTGCAGTGAGAAAAGAAGAACTTTGCAACACAGCAATGGAACTCATCCCTCTTGATACCCAAATATCAGTTCGTCAACAAACTCCTGTCTACAATGAAGTAGAATCTGACTATACAAACAAGTCAAAGGAGGAAGCTACTACAGTGATCTAAAAAAATCCGGATGCAATACCAACTATTGACAGAACTGCCTCTGGCTATTTTATCAACTTCGATAACTTTTCTGAGGATCCCAGTGAACCTGAGACTACGCCAGTATATAAAATTTTAAAGAAAAAATAACAGAACTCTTTCATCAACTTGAAAAAACTTTTCTGGTTTCACCATGGGTTGAATTTTGGATTGTGTTAGGTGTACTTTTTCTCCTGATCTGGCTCATTCTGGTGTTAAGTTTAGGTAACATGATAGATGGAAAATATAGTACAATGGACACAGCAAGTCAGAACATTAACTTACTCCTGCAACCTTACAAATCATCTCATCGTGAACGAAGCGACCTGTCATCAGTGAACATCACAGTCGTTCCTATACCTGGTGGTATAGCATGGGACACAACTGATTATGACATTTATGGCCCGGTGGAATTGTTAAAGGTTCTACACCAGTTTAAGGTGTCTTTGAGTGACTTTGTCTCACCCAGCAAATTTCCTGAAGATTGGGACTTTGAAACTCTTACTAATATGATGTCAGACTTAGAAATGTCAGCAAAATTTCAAAAACATGAACACCTAGAAGGTTCAACAAGTTATGAAGAATTGTATTGTTATAATCATTTTGGTCACCATTATTTGCACAAATCTGTAAATCCTAGAAATGTTTTTACTTATAACCAATGGGAACATTGTCCGACGCCGCCAAAGGGCAGCTGAAAAACATTTCATGAAAAGTTTCCATACTTCCCAGAGTTTAATGTTACAAATGCAGAAACGTTTTATTTAGAAAATGTGAATAAGACAGGAATGAAAACGATGTTGACCAACACTAAACTAATGTATTCTGCAAACTTTTATGCTCAGCTGTCTACATTAGGTTTTAACTTTTGGAAAGACAACACTGAGACAAAAACTGTTTGGGGCACAAAAGAATGGCAGGTGCAGGGTTTAGAAGCCTTGTTCAGAGCCTGCATTATACCGGAACAAATTATATTTTTAAATGATACAATTCAACAAACATCTTGTCTTGGCTTAGCTAAGGTAAAAGATTTAAACAAACCGTCCATACCTAAACCCTTACCTTACAGTAATAACACTTCGGATGAGGAGGTAGACGTAACACAGATTTTAAAACACAACAGAACCGATCCTGATTTGAAACAATGGTTAATCTGGCCCATAGACACGAATAACTGTCAAGATAGATTCATGAACAAAACAGAAGGGTTCAAAATGAATAGGCATGATCCAAGATACTCCCAGAGACAACATCCAGGGATAGTCACCACATACAGTGTAGGAAAACTATGCCTGGATTGGCTACAGAAATCCACACTTCCAGAAATTAAACAACACTTATCTTTACATAAAGAAGGCGCTGACTTACGAGATTTTTTACTTGGGCCTCATAAACAACGTCAAAATTTTTTCATATACGCCGGTATATACGCTGCGTACAACGAAGCTTGGAAAATAACGCAAATGGAAACTGCAGAAAAAGTACGAGAAATTGATCGTATTAATTTAGAGAAAGCACTCTCTGTAGTGGACAATGGGTTAACGACTCTATCCTCCAGAATTTATTCTTTGGACAGCATTGTATCATCTGCCACTAACATAATAGAGCAGGACTTGCTAATGTTACAACATGGCCAGTCTCAATTACGTTCTATAATGCTGCTAGGCTGGACATTACAAAATCTCCGTTCAGGCTACGTGCCATGGCGTCTAATCAATACCAAGTCATTGTTTACTGTCTTTAACCTTACAGATAAACAAATCTCTTTGGCACAAAGAGGAGCAGACTATACAGAGCTGAGCATTGAAAAACTGGAAAGATTACCATTAACTGTTTCTGAGAAGCCTGTCGTCGAATGGATAATACATGGCACCATCACAATACCAGTGACGAATTTTTCAATTTCAGTATTGTCTACCGCATATACCAGCAGGCCTGTATGAAAGGTTGGGTAAAGGATGCATTAAGTCAACCTGGAATTTACTATACACACACAGATGTTGGAGTGGGGGAAAGGAGGTATTTCTTAGTACAAAAAATTGTAAAAACTCACTAAGGGGTACACTTTTATGTGAAGGTATTAATTTACATGGAGCCTGCGAAGGTTCTTTAAATAACCTTTCTTGCCACATGCACGGTACTCCAGCGGCCGTGATAGACCCGATTTTCAGGCAGCTTTCCAATGGGAGGTACGTTATGCTCAATGATCACAGCTGTTGTGGCATGTTGCCAGGGAAAGCCTATCTGGTTTGTGTGTCGGCCAGGGTCACTTGTTGTATGCAAGTATTGTATCCAAAAAGTAATACAGACAGGGAGTTGGCATTATGGTCTTCACTGAATATCTCTTCTATACAAATTGATACTTTAAGCGGAATGAAAGCCATTCTTTTGCAAAAAACTGTGCCACTGACCTCGTCTAGAGAAACGTATGATCTGCAAGTTGCAAGGACTTCTGCAGAGATACATGCATTATTATCAACAAACTGCCCAGTACATTTTTCGCAGAAATGTTAGGTCAAATCTTAAACATGTCTGATACCAGTGGCATTGCACATGTATTTAAAACGATCTTTTCAGGACTGTTAACACCGTTTGAAGCAGTTCTCGGTATTTTTCCAAATTTCGTGCACTCTGAGTTCGGTGGCCTGCCTCTCATTTTGGGACTCGTAGCAGGAATTTTATTTTTGTTCCTTCTGCTCCGATATGGCAAGTCCAGTGACCAATGATACCCAGACTACCATGGAACAAACCCTCCTAGCCATGCGGTATCGTGAAAGAATTACACAGATTCTTGGCTTGGCTCGTTTAAGAGATCTGAATACCACTTGGTTCATTTCATTCAGACCAATCTGGCAATATTGCATCTTACCTGTTCTGAAATGCCTGCTTTGCGGAGAAGAATGCGTGTTGGACATCTGTCTTACACTTCCATCAGCACTACCAACGGATGTTGACACTTTGCTGGGTCCTGTAATGACTCATACATCGTGTTGCCCCCAACGGCTGCCAATCCTGATGACGTCATTTGAGATCCCACCAACGAATACAGCTATTGATGAGGTACGTGGAACAACAGGCACACAGGTACCATCAACATCGAACATTGCTAATGCAAATGACGCTGACGGCGATGTTTCACATCTATGCACATTTGATCTACATGATGAAGTAGTTCCACTTTCACCAACTGTGGTAGACAGTTTCTTTTCCAGCTTAGATGATTTTATGTTTTCTCCCGACACCGAGAATAACTTTTGCACACATCGTTCCATAAACTCTGAAATTCAGCCTTCGGTTTTTAAAAAACACAAACCCTCTAACTTGGGAACTCTATGTTTCTACAAATCTACATTTGTAAAATTATTTTCTCCACCCCGGAATAGAACTGTCTCCTTGGCACAAAGTGATCTGCTTAAAGTAGAACTATTCTTAGAGAACAGGAAATTCAATTGATACTTCCTATAGACATATATTTGGCATTATCTCATGAAAACGATAACAGTTTATATATTATGCTGTGGAATGGTCTCAACCTTTTTTCTTCTCTAAATTTAGAGCCATTTCATAAGTGTCATTTCATGTTTCATTTAGATAGCATTTTTTAATGACAGCTATTACTTGTAAAATGCGTGCAAGACAAATACTCATATATGTGTATAAACCATGTTTAATGCATTTCATGTATTTTGGGTGGGATTATGAACACATGCTTTAGTTATGTTTATTATGCTTATAGTTTTAGTAATATTAGACATAATACGTGGAGTGGGTGTTGTGTAGCGTTTTAGGACCCTAGTGTAATTTTCCCAATTCATGCCCTTACATAGGTATAAAATATCATATCCTAATATAGACATAGGAATCATAACCATATTAAGACATTGCTCAAGTAGTCCTAATACGGCTTGGCTACTTCCACTAGTTCTGAAAATCTACAATGATTTCTTGGAAAAACCTGCCTTCAGCAGTCAGGGACTTCCCCCTGCATGAATATTAATTTATCCAAGAACTCGTGGAGTTTTCAGAGAATCAAGTCTCTAATGACGTTATTATGTCCAATCTTACGTCAAACTCTGCACCTTCAAGGTATAAATATGCCCACACTTGTCCAAACAAACACACAGTGGTTTGGAGCAGTTCAACTATCTACTTGCCCGACGCCCTGCTGCTGCAAGTGCTGAAGGAAGCCGACCCTCCAGCTGACGCACTGAGAGACGCTGTACTTTCTCCAGCCGAGAAATCCAGCTCCAGTGTTTCCAGACTACCCTTGCGGGTTGCTGGGAAATCGAGTCCTGAGAGAGAGATACAAGACCTCCTTTATTCTAAACCAAGGTACGGAGCTGATTAGACCCTAAGAGAATTCTTGGAATAGATTCTTGGCAAAGAATACTAAACTTAAGCTACACCTCACTTACTTCTTCCCTTGTACGAGACCTAGGTTAGGTACACCGGGGTAGGCGTATTTTAGAAGCACCAGTTGAGCATTTTTAGTCATTATTTATCACTGTATGTATTGTATGCATTTTAGGTATTTTATAGCTTAGAAACCATATCATGCTTTTACAATATTATTTTATAATACTCTTCGTACTGTACGCTTTGTACTTTACCGCAAGTATTATGATTGCAGCAGTTCATTTCTTATGCTTGAGAAAGAAGACTGTTCAATAAAAAACCTTTTATTGAAAACGCCCGTCTCTCTATTTCTCTGCACCTCTGGTGTAATGAAGCATGCATGATTGACTGAGTGAAATAACTATCTATTGTTTCCGCGACTCTAGAGATTGATTTCTTATTCTTGGGAAACAAAGATGTCATGTTTAAAGCGGTTGTCAGAAACGAATCCCTTCTTGTTCATTCGAGAAAGTTTCTAGTGACCTCTGAGCCAGCTGACACACCCATAATTAAGGTCTAGTATATTCGGTAGAGACCTAGTCGACTTCAGTCCTACTTCTAAATTACAGGATATACTATTCCAATGCGCAGTGCCTATTGGGAATATAGGAACTACACTACAGTGCTCCCAGCACAAAAGTCGATTTTGGGAAGTAGTTTACTGCAATGAGGGAAGTGAAATGTGCAATTTACTTTTCCCAAGGGCATATAAAACCTTTTTAGGTATCGCCTGGCGAAAGCAGCGCATGCGCTGACCTCGCCATAGAGAGGACCTATGGGAATCGATTCTCCCTGTGGGCTTACATGCACGCATCTGCATGGACAAAGATGGCTGCTCTCGCCATCTGTTTAAAGCAGACAGAATGCGCGTGTCCGTACGGACTGTGGACAGCCCAATGCCATCTTGTTCTAAATAGCGTGTTCACCACGCTGCAGTGCTCACTCCCGCGCCCCTCGAGCTTTCACCATGCTGCCGCGCTCACTCCCCCGCCCTTCTTTACTGCAGCAGGACTCCTCTTCATAGGATCGAGAGTGTCGCACAGAGTCCCAGCAGCCCTTCACCAGCCCCGCCCATATCACCAACCGCAGCCCGGGGAGCACAGCGCCCGACACACCGCAGCAACATGGTAAACAATCCAGTGAGCCTCAGGGTTCTTTCCGGCTGGGAGGATGTGGGGAGCAATGAACGGGGGCAGGTGTTTGGGAAGCTCTGGTGACTGGACTCACCAGCAGCAGGAAGTAAAGCGTAATCCACAGGACGAGGTACCAGGGGGTCGCTTTGAAGAGGCGAGCAATATTGGGCGCGAGAGCGGCGAGTGAGGATGAGGGTGACACCCAAGATAGAAAAGCAGCTGCGCGCGCCACAGATACCCTGCGTGGCTGCCTCACGGAACATGACCTGCAGTGCCTCAAGGTATGAGAAAAGCAGATAAGTGTCATTGCTGCCTCCACATGAAGAGTTGCAGCCCTGGCTAGAGAGAGCTAACTGCCAACACTGCACCTATTGAAGAAGAGAACTCACGGCATTGCCCCTGTTAAAAGTGCAGCAGCCCTGCAGAGAACTCCCTCCAGTGCCTCATTTAAAGTTTAGCAGCCCTGTAGACAAGTGCAACCCAGGTCACCACTAAAAGTGGAGTAGCAGAAAGCTCCCAGTCCTGCCCCCGTTAATAGTATGGCAGTCCCGTTGAGAAGAGTCCCTTTTGTCCCTGTTAAAAAATGTAGCAGCGCTTCAGAGTATTCCCAGTACAGCCCCATTAAAAGTGCAGCAGTCCTACGTATAACTCCCAGTACAGCCCCATTAAAAGTGCAGCAGTCCTACGTATAACTCCCAGTACAGCCCCAATTAAACTGTAGCAGAAGGCAGCACCCCCACAAACTGAACCATTCACTCAGAACTCAGTCTGCTGCCTTCCCGCCTTGCTTTAACCTCAGGGTTTGAGGATTGCTCCAACGCCAGCTGATGCAAATACTCCGGGCACAGAAACGTGCAAGACACACATACATTTTTAAAAGGCAATAGCAGAAAGCAGTCTTTCGAGGCCTGAGCAGGACTTGGGTACATCTGCGGTACTTTCAGGCAGTAAAGAAGAGAGAATGGTAAAATGCTTGACTCTGTTTACCACTGGCATTTTAATATTGGCTGCCCATAACACTAAATTCATCCTGTGTCATTCAGAACCCGCCCCCATCTGCTAATCAGTTGTGCCCCCAAAAGCGATAGTCTAACACACTACACCACCTGCTCTCCACCACCTCCCCTGTGGGACACGTGATGCTCACAGAGCCTGTCACTGACACTGCTCAGGACAGGTTCATGCAGCAGCAGGCAAAAAACAATCTTTTTATCTTGTATCTTCGTAAAGCACAGCTTGGAAATGTGAATTTTCTTTCCCTCTAACTCAGGGGCAGGTTTTTTTGTACTAAAGTAGACAGCACAGGTTGGTTTACTTGCATGTGTGAGACATTGGTATGCCGCTTCATGTTTTTCCATGTTATTACCAGTGTCGTTTGCCCAGCATGTTGACAAGCTAATCTAATTGACTGATCCAAAACCCGAAAAGCAATTCTAGAATTTAGCTACTTGGCGGTGACAACCGTCACTAAGAGAGTGCGTGAAAGTAACTCAGCCCACTCTAAAATATCTAACACAAAGCTGAAAATCCCTTGGTACATTATAGATTCCAAGCCACAAAAAGAAGCGGAACTGCATGTTTAAGAAAATTGTGAGAATGGTTACTGATGTTGAAAGACAGATCCCATTACATCAAGGTTTGACTGCATTTTACAGTCTTCGCATTTGTGGTCTGTTAATCTGCAGACTGCACAAACAAGCATTGAAAATGCAACAGGCCTCGCCTGTTATTAAGTTAAAGCCATTTGCTTTGCTAATGGTATTGTATAGCAAAGCAAATTGCTTTAACTTAATTAAAGGTGAGACCTATTGCATTGGTAATGCTTGTTTTATTAGGGTCCTCCTTATAAGTACTTGACCCCCCACCACTGGGACATCTAGGGGAGACCATGGGGGTACCTATTATGCCAAAATATTGTCGTCTATTAGTTTCCCTAGCCCTAAACTCCAAAGTCGAGTTTGGGCACCATTTAAATGTTAAACGCAGTCCTGCAACACAGGGCTGTTTTTAAACTGACCCTAGGCTTTAGCAGTGTACACATGTAAGTGCAGAAAGGGCTGCTGACCTCTAAACTGCCATGCCCTACTATATAATAGGGACTTAAAGGTAGTTTTGATCCCCTTTCCCTATTATGTACAAGGGTCTTATAGGGGCGGTCATGCCAATCACAGGGGTACCCTAACACACTGTGTACCCTAGTGTATGTAGGTGATTTCCCTGTATTCTAATTGTGTTTTCAGCATAGCACTGGCCCTGGTTTGGCGGAGCCCAGGGACAGTCAGAGTCAGTTACCACCAGTACAGGTCAGCAAAAACAGTGGGGGTGCCCAGGTCAGAGGATGACTTTGCAACAGGACCCCTTTCATGCATTACTCTGCATGAAATGGGTTTTGCTTGGGGTGTTCGCACGCAACACCCATGGATTCTGATGCATTACCAGATTTACAAGATTTCGTAAACCTGGGAATGCGTCAGATTCCAACGCCTCTCCGGGTATTGTGTTTTTTTCTAGGAACCTAAATCATAATTGCTATTTTATGCCCTTGTACGGCTATAATCAATAATATCCCTATAATGGCATAAGAATCAGATCCATATTTAGTAAATAGCCCTTGCAGTCCAAAGCACGGCAAAGCTACTTCCTTAGATTCCAAGAGAGCACAACGAGTTCTTTCGACACACCAAACCTCCAGCAACCTGGGAAATCCCCATTTGCTTTTGTTTTGATTTGTCATTGAAGTCCTGCAAACACTAAAGGAACAGTCAGTTCTTAGTGACATCTTTATTGACGTCTTATGTCCAAACCTTACGTCAAACTCGGCACCTTTCAGGTATAAATATACCAACGTTGCCTTAAGCAAACACATGGTGGTGGTTTTGGAGCCGAGCAGCTATCTACTTGCCGGAGAGCCCAGCTGATGCGAGAGCCCACGGACGCTGCCCCTCCTTTTTGACGCACAGAGAGACGCTGTCTTTTCTCCTGCCGAGAAATCCAGCTCCGATGTTCTCAGCCGCGTTCGCGGGCTGCTGGGATATTGAGTCCTGAAAGAGAGATACCAGACCTCCTGCATTCTATTACCCAGGTACGGAGCTGACTAAACCCTTAAAGAGAATTCTTGAGTCAGATCCTTGGCAAAACCAACTTAACTTAAACTGCTACTTACTTACTCCTTCCCACGTATTAGGCTTAGGTCAGGTACACCGGAGTAGGTGTATTTAGAAGCACCAGTTAAGTACGTTAGTCAATGTATATATGTATGTATGTATATATTTTATCCATTTTAAAGTATCTTATGGCTAAGAAACCATATCAATGCTTTTACAGTATTATTTCATAATACTCATTTTACTGTACGCACTTTACTTTACATTAAGTATTGCAATCATGGCAATTCATTTCTCTTGCATGAGAAAGAAAACTGCTCAATAAATTACACCTTTTATTGAAAACGCCCGTCTCTCTTGTCTCTGCACTCTGGTGAAACTAAGTACGCACAATTGACTTAGTGAAATAGCTGTCTATTGTTTTCACACAACTTTAGAGATACACTCCTATTCTAAGGGAGCAAAGTTGTCATGTTATATGGTTGTCAGAAGCTAATCCCTTCTTGTCTATCAAGGGAGGTTAAACTCTTCCTCCTTTATTCGAGAAAGTTTCTAGTGACCTCTGAGCTAGCTGGCAAACCTTAAGTCTAATATAGTCAGTAGAGACCTAGTCGACCTCAGTCCTACGTCTACACTGCTGAATATATTATTCCAATGCGCAGAGCCTATTGGGAATATAGGAACTACACTACATGGCGCCCAACATTTGGTAAGGCGATAAATCTAACGCAAGATGTTAGAGTAACTCAGTGGTGTTTTTTCACACAGACCCTTCCCGTAAATACTCCAAAAGACATCTGGAGTGGGTAAGACGTTAAAATCCGCCGGAACTTAGTAGGAAGAGATTCCTATGTATAGTTTTTAGGTCGAGTTTACTCGAACCTAATGCTGTCCATCCAAAAGCTGACTTTTTACTATCCGGATTTTCAAAAGTGCACGAGCTTCCCCCTGCCAGCAGCATTTGCCACATCAAAGGATTCCGCTGCCCGCCCCCGCCGTCACTTATTCACGGCCGCAGGCCGTGACTTCAAAGGGTTCTGCTGCCCTGCCCCTGCTTCACTGCCATCTGTTCCCCAGCACCTCCCCTCTCTCTCCCCTAATTATTCACTGCTGGCCACCTGGCCGGCCCGCACATCTAGTTTTCCACGGGTGCTCTGCGAGGACCGGGGCTTTGAGCGCCGAGGCGTTTTTTTTCCTTCTATTATTTTTACGTCGCTTACAGACTTGAAGCACCGTGTGCCGGTGGTAAGAGCCTCCCATCTAAATTCTCTGGATTTAAAATGTGCTTTCCTCGTCACCGCGCAACAACCCCCCCTGTGCTTCCACTCTTCCCTGCAATTTTTATGTTCTGGTCACACTTCGGGCACTATAACTCGTTGAGCACAACGTTTATACTCGTTTTTTAGACTCTTCCCTGTTTAGTGTTGCACTTGCTAAGATATCACGTGGGCATTTCACAACTGCACTCGCCCGCATGTTTTTACTATTTTTTCACCTTTCCAGGTTCAATGTGCACATGTGGGCTACTAGGTTCGGTTATGAACCTGACAGTATTATACGCCCGCTATGGGTGAATACTTCTTGTAAGCGCTGTTTTTTCTGGTCTCATTCACAGATGTTTTCCCCTGACGAAGGTCACACCGTTGCCCGAAATGCATCGGGATTGATGTAACAATACGTAAATGTTACAACAATGCTTCAAATACAAAACTGCATTCATATTCCTTGGCTCCGCTTTAAATGTAAGCACACATTAAATACGTTTGTTTAGGAGTGCTTCTCTTTGTCTGAGAGCACTCCACACAAGTGCTGGGGTTACTGCCGCACTGTCGCTTGCAAAATGCGTCATTAACCCGCCCCCCGCTCCCCTCTCCCCCTCAATAGTGCGCACCCTGCTGTTTTGACACCAGGCGTTAGCAAAATAGGGTTTCTTTCAGCAGAAAAACAAGGGAAATCGAGAGAAGAGCAGCAGGCTCTCTACCTAGCTGCCTGCTAAAAAATATTTTTTGCTCCTCCATCCTCTCCGAGAGGTAGTACTGCCACTCATGAGACCCTCCTCTCATATTGACCCCTCCATTGCCTCAGCTCACCTCTCCTCCCCCTCTTTTCAAAATGCAACAAATTTTGGTACATTTGCTTCCAGCAGCAGCACTATTTTGCTACGAACGCTAATGAAAGCCTGCCTTTCCTCATTATCCTGCAGCGCTGCTTCTAATCACCTCTTTCATTGTTCAGTGCACACGTACTGTACACAGGGCCAGAAAAGTCTAACCACCGAGAGACACCACAGGACAACTCCACAAACAGCCTTTCTTTGCTTAAAAAAAACGCAGATTATGGGTTTTACCATTCCAGCTGCTTCCCCCAGTGAAAGTTGGGTAACAGTGAATGACCAGCCTCCAGCAACATGTTCTATTGTGCGATGATTTCTTTGGTTTGACATGCAAGGGAACGTTATTTGCTAAGAGTTTGCAGCAAGTTACATTCTTGCGGGGAAACACTTGGAGGGAAGAGGATGGGGTACTCTATGTCGCACTCTTGCTAAAATGTAGGGGATTTGAATTATAATGAAAACTCACACACTGAATATTTGTGCTTAAATGGGGTACATCCTCCTAAACCTGCAGAGTTCACACGTATGCAATACGAACCGTATTACACACGGAACACAAAGATAAACATTAAAAGAATTTTGCTAAAGTACTATAGTCAAAAGTGAACATCTATAAGCTGAATTTTGTTGCTTAGATAGAGGCACTCTTTCCTAAAAATGCAGAGTAGGTACGCATGCAATGCAAACCGTATTGCACCCACACGATATAAAGATACACGTTTAAAGGAATTCTAATAAAGTACTGCAGTCAAGATGTAGCTGAATACAGCTGGCTAGAAACAATGGGATCGCTGCTTTTTGGTTATCCGTAGTAGTCCTTTTAACCATAACAAGCATTGGCAAAACCAATACGTCTCGCCTGTTTGAATTGCTACCTGATACAGCTGTGCGTGCTCTAATCAGAGGGAGATACGGTGGACTTGTCATGTCTGCCCCTTTCTAGCCCGTCCACGGATCTCTTGGTGCTACCAAGCTGTATGGTACTGTAGGCTTACGCAGGCCGTTGCGCTGCACATTCTTCCCTGCTCTGACTGCGCAATGTTTAACACAGTAATCCTCCGAGTCCGCGTCTGTAGACACACATGCTACTAATCTCCCTTCACTCGATGTATCACGTCATGGAAGCAATTGTTGTTTGAAACCTTATACCCCCTCACCCTCACATACCCTCACCCTGACACCCCATTACACCCCCATCACACCCCCACACACACCCCTCACACCTCCTCACCCTTACCCTCACACCCCCTCACCCTTACACACCCTCACCCACCCTCACACCCCCTCTCACCCTCACACCCCCTCTCACCCTCACACACACCCTCACCCCCTCACACACACCCTCACCCTCACACACCCTCTCACCACCCCTCACCCTCACACACCCTCTCACCCTCACTTACACCCTCTCACCATCACACACACCCTCACCCTCACACCCCCTCACCCTCACATCCCCTCACCCTCACACCCCCTCACACCCCCACACCCTCACACCCCCACACCCCTTCACACCCTCCCACCCCTCACCCTCACAACCCTCACCCTCACACACCCCATCAACCTCACCCACCCTTACCCCCATCTCACCCACCCTCACACCCCCTCACCCACCCTCACACACCCTCACCTCCCTCACCCCCCACACCCTCACTCACCCACACACCCTCACTCACCCTCACACCCTCACCCCTCTCACACACCCCACCCTCACACACCCTCACACACCCTCTCACCCTCACGCACCCTCCCACCCAGCCTCCCTCTCCCTTACATGCCCTCACTCACACACCCGCTACCCCACACACCCTCACACACACCCTCACCCTCACACACCCTCACACACACCCTCACTCTCACACACCCTCACCCTCACACACCCTCACCTTCACACACCCTCACCCACCCTCACCCTCTCACACACCCTCACACTCTCACACACCCTCCTTCACACCCTCACCCTCTCACACACCCTCACACTCTACCACCCTCACTCTACCACCCTCACTCTACCACTCTACCACCCTCACTCTACCGCCCTCACTCTACCACTCTACTGCCCTCACTCTACCACTCTTCCGCCCTCACTCTACCACTCTCACTCACTCTACCACCCTCACTCACTCTACCGCCCTCACTCACTCTACCGCCCTCACTCACTCTACCGCCCTCACTCACTCTATCTATCGCCCACACTCTATCTATCGCCCTCACGCTATCTATCTATCGCACTCACTCTATCTATCTATCACCCTCACTCTATCTATCGCCCTCACGCTATCTATCTATCGCCCTCACGCTATCTATCGCCCTCACACTATCTAGCGCCCTCACTCTATCTATCACTCGCCCTCACTCTATCTATCGCTCGCCCTCACTCTATCTTTCACCCTCACTCTATCTATCTTTCGCCCTCACTCTATCTATCTTTCGCCCTCACTCTATCTATCTTTCGCCCTCACTCTATCTATCTTTCGCCCTCACTCTATCTATCTTTCGCCCTCACTCTATCTATATTTCGCCCTCACTCTAGCTATCTTTCGCCCTCCCTCTAACTATCCATCGCCCTCCCTCTAGCTATCTATTGCCCTCCCTCTAGCTATCTATCGCCCTCACTCTATCTATCTATCGCACCACCACAGCATCACTCAGGGGTACCACAGCATCACTCAGGGGTACCACAGCATCACTCAGGGGCACCACAACATCACTATGCGCTACCACAGCACTAGTGAACGCCACAGCATCACTCAGCACCACTGAACGCAACAGCATCCCTCTGTGCAACCATTCAACAACAACTGGTTCTAATAGGTTCTTTCAATGTTTCAAGCTTTAGTACAAATGTCACAAAAAGATGTTAATATTTCCCTTCTGTTCTTGAATTTTCATCACAATAAAATACACTGAACATATTCTTTCCAAAAGTTATTTACAAAGTTTAAGCTATTGCCATTATAAATTACAATAACTTTTATTTAAAAAAATTAAAAGCCATTGTAATTTGTTAAATCAATACATCTAAGTCACGTAAATACAAAACATGTTGCATTACAAATGCTATAGGTATCACATTTGCAAAAGTTATAACTATTGACATTGTAAATCACAAAGCTATTAATTTGGCTATTTTCAAAACCAACACATAAATTAAAAAATTGTCATTTACAAGACCAATAGCTCAAACTTTCCTAATGCGAGACCTATTGCATTGCAAATGCTTGTTGGTTTAGTCAACGTTGAAGGATACAGTGTTCCAAAATATTGTGCACCTAATCTTTGTTTCCTTGGAAACCTGCTCTGCAAACTTTCAATAAAACAATGTCAACTAATGGCGACAGCAACGAAACCGGTGAAGCTGCAGTAGATGCGAATCAACGGGGTTTCGCTGTTACAGGGTTTAATGAAAATGAACCGGGTGCAAGTATCATCCCGGCAAATATAAGAAAAACTATAACTATTAAACTTATAGAAAACGGACTGACATCACGAGGTGGTACAGTCATATTCGTGGTAGAGGCCCATAAATATCGGCAGACAGAGGTATTCTATTCATGGATAAACTTTCCAGCAGCAAACACTGTAACACACGAATTCCACTATTACAAAATAGAGGAACCTCCGGATGAATACACTCCTTTCGAGGACGTTGAAATCCCACTAAATTACCAAGAGCACCTGCTCTGGTTTAAAGGCGCCCTAAAACATAATAATCACAAAACCAGGCTCGCTCCACTAGGTAGACCAGGAGCAACGTGGCCGGTTCTAGCCAGCTACACACCACATCCAGACATTGATAAAATGTCAAGCGAAGAACTCTTAGTTAAAATAAAAGAATTAACAAAGGCATATAGAGAGTTAGTTCAATTGGCAATGGAGGATATAACTTACCTCCAGAAATTGAAAGAAACAGATATAACAGCAATACCAATTGAACTTGCCAGAATCATAGAAAAATCCTATGAAGAACTAGGTAGAGATAGCTTGGGTGGGAAACCGGTAAAACCCCAACTAACTGAAAATCCTGAAAAGATATTTATTAAAAATAATCTAAACACTCCAAAAAGAGCTGGGATGGAAATAAACAATCCACTCCCAAAGAAAAAAGATTCCAGTCCAGAGGAAGGTCTCCTCGGTGGAGAGAAAGTTCTCCGGACCAAGGACTTAAGTCTCCCCAAAGGGAGCCCTCTGAGAAAAGATACAACCTTAGAAATAGGGATAATTTGAAAAAGCCTGATAGATATCAAGATATTGATACACGTCCCTCTCGATCTTTTCAGACTTCCTCGCAGAAATCGGAAAGAAGAGGACGGTCAGAACACAGGGAAGAGCACGCCAAGTCCACAGACAAGGAACCTGCTCAAAGTAAAAAATTACAATTTCCAAGAAAGAAGGTAGCCAGTATTAAAATAATCAAACATGCCGAGGATACTGAGGACACAGCTGAAAAACGGAGAGTGGGCCCAGACAATGCTAGACAGCGCAGCAGAAGAGACAATAGCTTGCAAGATCCTGATGAATCATCTGGAGAAAGTGGACACGAATGAATACATTCAGGTGGAAACTGCAGATACCAGAGTTAGCAAACCTCATACAATATACGAAATAACATTGCGTATAGAGGGAGATAAGACTAGGAAAGTAAGGGGTCTGTTTTGGGATAACCTTTCAAAAGGCTGTGACTATTAGCTGAGAAAGACTGGCCACCAGAGTTTGTCAGGGAGTGCCCTCATGGCGAATAAATGATTATGCCTGCCTTCTCAAATCATATTCCAATTCATAGAAAATACACATATGCAAGAAAATGGGCAGTAGCTCAAGCTCCTGCATTATATAAAAATCATGTAGGATGGGATGAGGACTCCCCTCCTCACAAAATCCAGTTAAAATGTCAACCAACTGCACAAAGGCAGTACCCAATTAAGCAAGAAGCTAAAAAACAAGTCAGGGAGATCTTAGATCAACTTGAATACCAAGGGGTGATCGAAACATGCACCTCTCAAATGAACAATCCTTTGTTTCCTGTCTCCAAGCCAGACGATTCATATCGTCTAGTCTTGGACTACAGACACCTTAACTCATGTTGCAAGACATTTGCAGTACAAAACTCACACAGTGCAGCACTAATGAATAACATCGTTCGCAAAAAATACAAAACAACATTAGACATCTCTAATGGATTCTTTTGTCAAAACATTGCACCTGAAAGCAGGTATTTAACCGCTTTCTCAATAATGGGGTCACAGAAAAATTTCTGTCGACTCCCACAGGCATTCAAGAATAGCCCAGGATTATTCTCAGCAAGGGTAACAGAGTTACTACAAATATATGATGATGAGGCATTATCTTATGTCAATGACATCTATCTCACAGATGATGACCTGGATACTCACTTGAAAAGAGTGAACACCATAATACTTGGGTTCGCAGCAGAGGGTTACAAATTCAACTTTAAAAAGTCACGAATTGCCCACCTAACTGTCCTGTTTTTAGTATATGAAATTTCAAGTGAAGGCCAAAGCCTAGCAGACAACTTCTTAGAGAAGTGCGCTGTACTCCAAGCACCAAAAACACTGAAGAACTTACAATCAATACTAGGTTTCTTGAATTTCGGACGAACTTACATTCTAAATTATGCAGAGAGGGTTAAACCTCTCTATGAATTAATAAAACCTGATTTTAAACCAACCAATTGGACTCAGAATCACACAGAAATTTTGAGATCATTGCAAACAGACATGTTAGCTAAAACAAAATTACAAACTCGCGACAACACACGCAACCTTGTAATCCGAGTCATCCCAGGAAGATGCGGATTCACGTACCTGACCTCTAATGAGGGAGAAACGGTACCAATAGCTTACAAATCACATTTGTACACAAACGCTGAAATGAAATTCAGTTCAACTGAAAAAATTCTAACTGCGGTTCAGACTGCTGTAGCAAAAGAAAGAGCCCTAGAACAAGGTAAACGAATAATAATCGTTACACCGGTACCAGCCCTAGAAGTGGTAACAAAAGCAAGCATTCCAAATGCTAAAGCACTACATCCAAGACGGATCCAATGGGTTAATTCTTTTGCTGCAACAGACGTAGTATACAAATTTGATCCTAATTTAAAAACACAAGAATTTCTACAATATGAATATGAACGTCCTCTGCCAACCGAAATCCTGCCTCTAGAACACTACGGCTGTATAATATATACAGACGGATCAGCACAACCCGCAGCTGGGGGTAAACAAGCTTACAGTGCTGCGTGCGCGATTGTTAAAGGTTGTTGGCACAAAGGAAAATTTAGACCACTGGTCACTAAAATGCAATCTCTAGGAGATTGTACAGCTCAGCGAGCTGAACTACTAGCATTTAAGATGGCACTTAAAAGACAAAGTATTGGGGGGGCGCTAGAGGGCGCACTGCTGAATGGCCGCACTTGCGTGAGGCTCCAGCAACCTGGCATTGTGATCCGATATTTATCCTCTTATTCCTGCACGCACCCGCCTGAAAATCCCCACGGAGGGGCAGCCTACCATCCTTCACACTCGGTGAAACTTTGATGGCTCTACTCTGAAAATCCCCGGAGCTGTGGCCCGCGGAACCCTCCTCGGCTGACGTCGCCTGGCGGAGACGGAGCTCGCTGCCGGCCCCATGACTTAGGTGAGCCCGGGGATTACCACGAGGCGGACAGGCCTCGAACACTTCGGATGTGGCGCGGCTGGGACTAACGCTGAAGCAGGCTCCGAGCAGGGGCTGCAAAGTACGAGGTACGAGCGCCGCGCACTACGCTGGACACGGGGGATGTGAAGGTGGGATGCCCCCGCCGATCACCCACTGCGGACATACCCTATAATCGCCGAGCTAGGCGCGACATCTTGGCGCCATAAGAGACTGGCTGTGAAATACCGGAGGGAGTCCTGAAACGCCCGGTAACCTGCCTCACTGTCACTTTGCACAGCCTCGGGGCCCGCCTGTTGCCGGTGTCCCGACAAGCTGACAGCTCAGATTGCCTGGCGCCCTTGCTCCTGCCCTTTGGGTGCTACATCCTTTGCTGCAGTTCCTGTGCTTTCTCCTGCCGGGCCTGTCCACACCTGCACTGCACTGTTTCTCGCTGTGAGCCACCACGCAGACACTTGCTGAGCATCCCCCACTACCTGGTGTATTTGCTGCGAAAGCGGCGTTGCTGCACCGCGCTGTATAGTGTGTGGCCACGGTATCCTCCACCAGCCCTTCTCCGACAGCGGTGGAACCAACGCAACGGCGCGGAAGATCCATACATATCTTTGCCGCCATGGGGAAGCCAGACAGTCGCCAACCCAAACTGCAGTTTGACACTGCGTCGCAGAAAAAGGGGACACGGCACACAGGAGACACGGTGCCACCCCGAAGCCCGGTCGCGGAGGCCTCAACGTCGACTCTGCTGACCCCGGATATGGCCGCCATCCTACAAGAAATGCGACAAGGCTTTGCGACAGTGGTCGACAAAGTAGACAGGCTTACCTCTAGGATGGACAGCATTGCCCAAAAGATGGATGTCCATGAAGAACGCATATCTGAGGCGGAGCGCAGGATATCGGCAAATGATGACACGACCGCGGCACATGACACTCGCCTTGCCAGAATGGACAATGTCCTGAGGGTAATCGCTGCCAAGAACGAAGAGTTGGAAGCCAGGAGTCGGCGAAATAACATACGCGTCACGGGCATTCCGGAATCGACCAACACGGGGAGGATGGAACTGTATATCGAGAGACTGCTTACAGCAACAGTTGGGGCAGAAGCTCTTTCGGCTCACTTTATTGTGGAACGCGCACATCGCTCCCTTGGGCCTCAACCACAACCGGGGACCCCACCGCGACCCATAATTGCCCGCCTGCTCAACTACCGAGATCGCGATGCGGCGCTGAAAGCAGCCAGAGCGAACCAGAACCTGACATATGATGGCGTGCCCTTCTCGATATACCCTGACTTTACCCCGGTGGTACAAGAACAGCGACGGAAATTTCTTGCTGTTAAAAGGAAGCTTCGTGATTTGAACATTGACTATGCTCTCCTGTACCCGGCCAAGTTACGCGTCACTCACCAGGGTACACAGCATTTCTTTCTTAATCCACAACAGGTCGAAGATTACCTTAAGACCCTGCCCAAAAGACCCAAGCGGACTGCGGACGCTGAAGACTTAAATGCATCTGGTCCCGAATAAGTGGCGGCTGGCTCTCTTCAGTTCATCCTCCTGTAACTGGTTGGTTAATCTTCACTCCCCTCGATGGTAGGGGGAACTCATCCTGCTCTGAGATGGCTGCGGCGGCCCCTGGGGATGCCATGGACGGGTGTTGGACTGCAGGTGGTAATGTATGCCAGGCCCCATCCCCCTTCATCCCTCTCTGCTCCGAGGGTGACCCCGAGGGTGGACAAACACGGAGTGGGATGGCTGGGGTGATGGACCGTGCACCTCTGATGACCCCAACAGGGTGTTCCCCAATGACACTCACGTGGTTGCTTGTTTGTTGGTTGCTATTTAGCACTGTTTTGGTGTTCGGGAGGGGGGTGGGAATGGGATGCTGGCAAGTTGGGGTGGCTTCAGTGGGTGGGGGGTGGTGGACTGACGATTGGGCGGAACGGGCTAGTACTGGGAGATATGGACCTTCCTTTGGATGTTCTGGGACGCTTTGCTGTGCAAGGTTACATACTGAGAACTGCCTGTCCTTTTTCCAGCTGGGTCCGGTTGCTGGAGTAGTCAAGGGGGGAATGGGGGGAGGGGTCTGCTGGGACTTCTGTTGGGTTTCAAGTTTTGACATGTGCATGTTGTGTTCTGTACTCACATATTTGCCCTCTGGAGGGCTCCTTGATTATGATGTGGGGATGCGGGGGCGGGATGGGTATGCTGCACGTTACCTATGGCGGGGGTGTGGCGGAGGGGTTAGGGGCGATTCTTTTCTGTTCCATTTTTTGTTCTTGCTTGAAGACGATGGGCTACTCCGACTGGATGTTGATCTGATTGGTGCTAGGGATGGACTGGTCGCCTTCCATGCTTTAATCCTGCAGTTATTGTATTACATGATTACATGACTGACACACGCCTAACTGTGATTACTTGGAATGTGAGAGGGCTGGGAGATCATAGGAAGAGGAGACAAATATTGGGCTACCTTGATCGTCATAATGTTCACATTGCTTTCCTACAGGAAACGCATTTTGCGCCCCACAAATCACAAGCCTTTGGGAGTAGGTGGGCTTCTCACTCGTTATTTGCTAACTACTCCTCATATGCACGAGGCACGGCCATTCTAATTAAGAAATCCACACCCTTTCGGCGGGCTGGCTCCAGGGTGGATCCCCAGGGGAGGTATTGCTTGCTATGGGGTAGACTAGGGCACATGTCAGTAACACTTGTCTGTTGTTATGGGCCCAACACGGATGACCCACTATTCTTTACCTCTCTATGGGCGGCAGTGGTTGAGACGGGCCCACAACACATCATATGGGGCGGAGATTTTAACGTGACCCTGCACCCCCCCCTGGACAGATCACACCCCGCCCCACACCATTACACTAATGGGCGCGAAGTCCTTAGAGCGACTATTGCTGGTAACAATCTCATTGACGCCTGGCGGTCACACTGCGGGACTAGGGAGGAGGGTACACACTTTACAGCGCAGGCTAAGTCGTGGGCGAGACTTGACTATTTCCTCTTAACTTCACACCTATTTACAGCGCTTATACATGCGTCACATCTCCCCAGGACGTACTCCGATCACTCCCCCGTTTTGATCACGTTGATTGGTTCTGAGCTTGGCCCCCCGGTGACGGCGTGGCACATGCAGCCCACTATGTTATTGGACGCGACGTTCCAGGAGGAGCTCCGTGACGAATGCCTAGATTTCTTCAAGCGCAATAAAGACTCTGTCCAAGACGTTGAGACCATATGGGATGCCTTTAAGGCCACACTCCGAGGCTTATGTATATCGAAGGGCTCGGGAGTGCTCAAGAGCATAATGACACGATTACGCAGTATAGAGGCTGACTTACGCAGTGCAGAATGCCGCCTTAGGGCAAATCCTGATACTATAACCCTCGCTACCATTCGCGACAAATTGTCGGAATTCTCTGAAGAGGCTGCTCGCGAGGTGAAGTTTAGGAACAAATACTGGGTGGCCAGGCGATATGGTGAGGGTGAGAGGCCTGGGAAGGCTCTAGCAGCGACGGTCAAATTAATGCGGTCGCCGACGATAATATTGGAACTTGAGACGGCGGAGGGGCTGATACTTAGAGACACCGCCCACATCCTTAACGAATTTGTGCGGCATTATGGTGTACTTTACACCACTAGCAGACATGGTGAACTCACATTGGATGACTACCTGGCAGATGTCTCCTTAGGTTGGTTGAGCGACGCGCAGAGGTCCTTCTTGAACGCCCCTTTCGAATTGGATGAGGTCAGGGAAGCTATCATGGGCATGAAATCGGGTAAGGCCACCGGTTTAGATGGCATACCTATAGAATTCTACAAAACGTTTATTGACTTCATGGCACCGGTTTTGCGGGAAGTTTTTGAAGACGCACTGGAGGTGGGCCATCTCCCAGCTTCCATGAGAGTTGCCCTCATTACATCGCTGCTTAAACCTGGAAAACCCGCCTCGTGCTGCGACTCTTACAGACCGTTGTCCCTATTGAACTGCGACGTTAAAATCCTCGCAAAACTGATTGCAACACGCATCAGCCTCCTCCTGCCGGCTCTTATCCTTCCGGATCAGGCCGGATTTGTCCCTGGAAGGGCAACATCACATAATCTCCGGACCTTTTTCTCGGTATACAACTCCGTCCATGAGGACCTCCCAATGGCAGCCATCTTTTTAGACGCCACCAAGGCGTTTGACTCGCTCGAATGGGACTATGTGTTTAAAGTTCTGGAGCGAATGGGTTTCCCGCCTCTCTTTATTTCCTGGATTAAGTTGCTTTATATGCGTCCGACTGCCAGAGTACTCATCAATGGGAAATTGTCGTCGGAATTCCCGATCACCAGGGGGACAAGACAGGGATGCCCCCTGTCCCCCCTTCTGTTTGCCATAGCCACTGAACCTCTGGCGGCTAAATTGCGACAGCATCATCAGGGCAGGGCACTACGCTGCTTTCAGAGACAGTTACTCGTCTCTATGTATGCTGATGATATCACCCTCTATGTTCGCCACCCAAGCGATAACTTACATCCCATACTCCGTGAATTCATTCGGTTTGGTGCTCTCTCGGGGGTTCAAATCAACTGGAAGAAGTCATGTATCTTCCCCCTTACTGCCTCGACAGTTCGATTCCCGCTGGAATTCCCACTTGCCTGGAGCACAGGGGATTTTAAGTACCTAGGTATACATGTGGAAAAGAGTAGAGAAGAACTGATGCGTGCGAACTATGGCACTGTGATGGACAAGATAAGCGACAATATATCTAGGTGGATCACGCTCCCTCTTTCCATGGCAGGACGTGCCTCATTAGTCAAAATGGTCATTCTCCCTCAACTTTTGTATTTATTCATGAATATTCCGTACCACCCCGGATCCTATTTTTTTCGTCTGCTACGTTCAGAATTGCTCCGACTGGTGTGGGGTGGTAAAACGCCCAGACTCAAATG